>NC_092333.1:329752500-330952500 GCF_046630445.1 Rutidosis leptorrhynchoides | reverse complement strand
ACAAGTTTGATTGCTTAACATGTTGGAAACATTTAATCATGTAAATATAAATCTCAATTAATAAATATAAACATGGAAAAGTTCGGGTCACTACAGTACCTACCCGTTAAATAAATTTCGTCCCGAAATTTTAAGCTGTTGAAGGTGTTGACGAATCTTCTGGAAATAGATGCGGGTATTTCTTCTTCATCTGATCTTCACGCTCCCAGGTGAACTCAGGTCCTCTACGAGCATTCCATCGAACCTTAACAATTGGTATCTTGTTTTGCTTAAGTCTTTTAACCTCACGATCCATTATTTCGACGGGTTCTTCGATGAATTGAAGTTTTTCGTTGATTTGGATTTCATCTAACGGAATAGTGAGATCTTCTTTAGCAAAACATTTCTTCAAATTCGAGACGTGGAAAGTGTTATGTACAGTCGCGAGTTGTTGAGGTAACTCAAGTCGGTAAGCTACTGGTCCGACACGATCAATAATCTTGAATGGTCCAATATACCTTGGATTTAATTTCCCTCGTTTACCAAATCGAACAACGCCTTTCCAAGGTGCAACTTTAAGCATGACCATCTCTCCAATTTCAAATTCTATATCTTTTCTTTTAATGTCAGCGTAGCTCTTTTGTCGACTTTGGGCGGTTTTCAACCGTTGTTGAATTTGGATGATCTTCTCGGTAGTTTCTTGTATAATCTCCGGACCCGTAATCTGTCTATCCCCCACTTCACTCCAAAAAATCGGAGACCTGCACTTTCTACCATAAAGTGCTTTAAACGGCGCCATCTCAATGCTTGAATGGTAGCTGTTGTTGTAGGAAAATTCTGCTAACGGTAGATGTCGATCCCAACTGTTTCCGAAATCAATAACACATGCTCGTAGCATGTCTTCAAGCGTTTGTATCATCCTTTCGCTCTGCCCATCAGTTTGTGGATGATAGGCAGTACTCATGTCTAGACGAGTTCCTAATGCTTGCTGTAATGTCTGCCAGAATCTTGAAATAAATCTGCCATCCCTATCAGAGATAATAGAGATTGGTATTCCATGTCTGGAGACGACTTCCTTCAAATACAGTCGTGCTAACTTCTCCATCTTGTCATCTTCTCTTATTGGCAGGAAGTGTGCTGATTTGGTGAGACGATCAACTATTACACAAATAATATCAAAACCACTTGCAGTCCTTGGCAATTTAGTGATGAAATCCATGGTAATGTTTTCCCATTTCCATTTCGGGATTTCGGGTTGTTGAAGTAGACCTGATGGTTTCTGATGCTCAGCTTTGACCTTAGAACACGTCAAACATTCTCCTACGTATTTAGCAATATCGGCTTTCATACCCGGCCACCAAAAATGTTTCTTGAGATCCTTGTACATCTTCCCCGTTCCAGGATGTATTGAGTATCTGGTTTTATGAGCTTCTCTAAGTACCATTTCTCTCATATCTCCAAATTTTGGTACCCAAATCCTTTCAGCCCTATACCGGGTTCCGTCTTCCAGAATATTAAGATGCTTCTCCGATCCTTTGGGTATTTCATCCTTTAAATTTCCTTCTTTTAAAACTCCTTGTTGCGCCTCCTTTATTTGAGTAGTAAGGTTATTATGAATCATTATATTCATAGATTTTACTCGAATGGGTTCTCTGTCCTTCCTGCTCAAGGCATCGGCTACCACATTTGCCTTCCCCGGGTGGTAACGAATCTCAAAGTCGTAATCATTCAACAATTCAATCCACCTACGCTGCCTCATATTCAGTTGTTTCTGATTAAATATGTAGCGACCCCGACAAATCGTCAAGTAACGGCGTCGTCTACGTATGGTCCCATTACATGGTTATAAGTATTTATAACAAAGTTTGACCGAAAATATGTCGCATACATTTCATAAAGGATGTTTCAATGTTTACAAAAGTAATTCCCAAGACAAGTACATAACAAAAGTTATTGTTCATATGAAACACGTGCGACATAGTTTAAAATAGCCAAAAAGACGCTCCACGTATGCAAGTATACTCGACATCCAATGCAAGTATCAAAAAGTATGTGCGGAAGCATGTATCACCTAAGTTCAAGGACCTGAGAAAAACATAGAGAATCTGTCAACGAAAACGTTGGTGAAATCATAGGTTTAAATAAGTAAATGAGTAAAAGCAAGCTGAACCACAAGAGTTGCAATATTGATAAAGTCATAGTACATTCTAAAAGGTAATATTCACGAGCACCCAATTATCAAAGCTTAACATTCCGTCCGTTGAATACCCCATAAATTAGTGCTAGAACAACACTGTTTCCCGAAAATATATTTCATCCGTAGACGGTAGCGAACCGTCAAAGATGAGGGTTGTCAACCCATATGGCCATATAACATAAGTTCTCGCTTACACCATCTGATGTAACTAATGATAATCGGATTGAGGATTTTCGTTCTAAACTCGTATGTAGAATGTTTGTTTTCCCGTTCTTGTGTTCACTTAGTTCAAAAGAAACGTTTATGTTTTCTCATCCCAAAAGTAAGTTTAAAAGAGTAAAAGTGGGACTATGATCTCACCTTGTATGCACGAACCAAAAAGTGCTTCGACAAGTAACGTGTGCAAAGAACAATGCTAGTCTTGACCTAAACAAATAGGTTGTATCAATAACGATAGTCACGAAGGGTCAAAGATGTTCAATTAGTCCTATGGCTCAATACGACGCGATTATATAGCATGTGCAATCAAATTGTCAAGTTTCATGCAAGGTACAAGTATATAAACAAGTTAGGAGGGTTGCATAATCATTTGGTTAAGTTTGACAAAAAGTCAAACTTTGGTCGGTCAAAGTCAACAAAAAGTCAACACGTTCGGGTCGGGTCTCGGACAAATTTTCTATGCTAGTTATTCATATATAAGCATTTTAAAACAAGTTACATGTAAATTGGAGGTCTAGAACATGCCAAACATTTTTCGTCAAAAGGTCAAGCAAACAGCCAGTTTTAGGCAAACGGGACGGCGTCCCATATAGCTGGACGGCGTCCAGGTTTTAAGGTTGGGACGGCGTCCTGAGAAGCTAGACGGCGTCCAGATTCAAAAGGTGGGACGGCGTCCCCAGTATATGGACGGCGTCCTGATCGGTTTCCAGGCCCTGTTTGCTGTATTTCCTAAGTGCACGAACCAAAACACAAACCAACACATTTCATGACCCGCAAACAATCAAGATATGTATCTTATATCATCGGAAAGGTAATTTGACAAGGAACATAACTAAGCACTTTTCATTAATCAAAATTCCACTTACAACTACCAAAAACCGCCATCAATGTTCCTCATTCAATGCATACAAGTCATAAATGCCATTTAATGATTCGGTAACCAAATTACATGAACAATATGCCGTTTCGAAGGTAATTAAGCATACAACACAACCTAACACTTACAACTAACATTCCATGTCATTCAAATCATTAAAAGTCCATTTTAAGTTCATGAAACCTTAACCTAATTTCACCAAATTTCATAATCAAGTTTAGGAGGTTTCATTAATCAAACTATACATCATAATGAAGCTAGTAACACTAGAAACACAATTAAAACATGCACTTTAACAATCTAACAACATTTGATCATCCAAAATCAAGGATTTAGCAAGTAATTTTCATATTGAACTAGTTACACCATAAACAACGAATCGAGCATACAAATTACATACACGACATCACAATGAGCCATAGACGCTAATTAACAACTTTATAAGTCAAGAACACGAATTTAAAGAAATCTAGTGTTTTAGAAATGTTACCCAAATGAGATGAAGTTGGTACCAAAACGAAGAGGAAGTTGTAAGGAGCTCAAATATGTAATTTGTTTTGCAAAATACCCGCTAGATCATAAATGGATGATGAATCTTTGTGTTTGGAGTTAGAGAGAAAATGGAGGAAGTAATAAAATGGAGGAGGTGAAAATGAAAGGGTGGAAAGGGTTTGACCCTTTGACCTAGTCAAAGGTTTGAACCTTTGGCAAGTTTGGTCCCTCAACTTTAAACCGGGTGCGGGAATTACCTAAACGAGATAATTCAGCGCATTTTAACGGGATGTGTTATAAACATATAACGGAACTTAAATAGTTAAACGGAAAAGTGAACGGAAAAAGGCGGGATGTTACAAAATATGTGTTGAAGACTTTTGTGGTCGGTATATATAATACTTTTGACCCCATATAAGTAGTGCCTCCAAGTCTTTAATGCAAAAACAACCGCGCCTAATTCCAAATCATGCGTCGTATAATTTTGTTCGTGAATCTTCAATTGTCTAGACGCATAAGCAATCACCTTCGTTCGTTGCATTAATACACAACCGAGACCTTGCTTTGATGCATCACAATAAATCACAAAATCATCATTCCCTTCAGGCAATGACAATATAGGTGCCGTAGTTAGCTTTTTCTTCAATAACTGAAACGCTTTCTCTTGTTCATCATTCCATTCAAATTTCTTCCCTTTATGCGTTAATGCAGTCAAGGGTTTTGCTATTCTGGAAAAGTCTTGGATGAACCTTCTGTAGTAACCAGCTAGTCCTAAAAACTGGCGTATGTGTTTCGGAGTTTTCGGGGTTTCCCACTTTTCAACAGTTTCTATCTTTGCCGGATCCACCTTAATACCTTCTTTGTTCACTATGTGACCGAGGAATTGAACTTCTTCCAACCAAAATGCACACTTTGAAAACTTAGCGTACAATTCTTCCTTCCTCAATACTTCTAACACATTTCTCAAATGTTCACCGTGTTCTTG
Source organism: Rutidosis leptorrhynchoides (assembly GCF_046630445.1). Lineage (NCBI taxonomy): Eukaryota > Viridiplantae > Streptophyta > Magnoliopsida > Asterales > Asteraceae > Rutidosis > Rutidosis leptorrhynchoides. The sequence continues at coordinate 330,947,751 of NC_092333.1, read as the reverse complement.
GTCATTCTTTGAGTAAATAAGTATGTCATCAATGAAAACAATGACAAACTTGTCAAGGTATGGTCCACACACTCGGTTCATAAGGTCCATGAACACAGCTGGTGCATTAGTTAAACCAAACGGCATGACCATAAACTCGTAATGACCGTAACGTGTTCTGAAAGCAGTCTTTGGAATATCATCTTCTTTCACCCGCATTTGATGATACCCGGAACGTAAGTCAATCTTTGAATAAACAGACGAGCCTTGTAGTTGATCAAATAAGTCGTCGATTCTCGGTAGTGGGTAGCGGTTCTTGATGGTAAGTTTGTTCAACTCTCGGTAGTCGATACACAACCTGAATGTACCATCTTTCTTCTTGACAAACAAAACAGGAGCTCCCCACGGTGATGTGCTTGGTCGAATGAAACCACGCTCTAAAAGTTCTTGTAATTGGCTTTGCAGTTCTTTCATCTCGCTGGGTGCGAGTCTGTAAGGATCACGAGCTATTGGTGCAGCTCCTGGTACAAGATCTATTTGAAATTCAACGGATCGATGTGGGGGTAATCCCGGTAATTCTTTCGGAAATACATCGGGAAATTCTTTTGCAATGGGAACATCATTGACGCTCTTTTCTTCAGTTTGTACTTTCTCGACGTGTGCTAGAACAGCATAGCAACCTTTTCTTATTAGTTTTTATGCCTTCAAATTACTAATAAGATGTAGCTTCGTGTTGCCCTTTTCTCCGTACACCATTAAGGGTTTTCCTTTTTCTCGTATAATGCGAATTGCACTTCTTTCAACCAGTCCATACCGATTATCACATCAAAACTCCCTAACTCTACTGGTATCAAATCAATCTTAAATGTTTCGCTAACCAGTTTAATTTCTCGATTCCGACATATATTATCTGCTGAAATTAATTTACCATTTGCTAGTTCGAGTAAAAATTTACTATCCAAAGGCATCAATGGACAACTTAATTTAGCACAAAAATCTCTACTCATATAGCTTCTATCCGCACCCGAATCAAATAAAACGTAAGCAGATTTATTGTCAATAAGAAACGTACCCGTAACAAGCTCCGGGTCTTCCTGTGCCTCTGCCGCATTAATATTGAAAACTCTTCCGCGGCCTTGTCCATTCGTGTTCTCCTGGTTCGGGCAATTTCTAATAATGTGGCCCGGTTTTCCACATTTATAACAAATTACATTGGCATAACTTGCTCCGACACTACTTGCTCCGCCATTACTCGTTCCGACACCATTTGTTCCTTTCGTTCTATTAACCCCTGGTCCGTAGACCTCACACTTCGCCGCGCTATGACCATTTCTTTTACACTTGTTGCAAAATTTGGTGCAGAACCCCGAGTGATACTTTTCACACCTTTGGCATAGCTGCTTCTGATTGTTGTTGTTGTTGCGGTTATTATTGTTGTTGGGATGATTGTTGTAGTTATTGTTGTTGTTGTTGTTGTTGTTGTTGTTGGGCCGTTTGTTGTAGTTGCGATTGATGTTGCGATTGTTGGGATAATTGTTGCGATTATTGTTGTAATTGCTGTTGTTGTGGTATTGGTGATTCTTATCACCGTTTACCTCCCACTTTCTTTTGACTTGCTTCACATTGGCCTCTTCAGCAGTCTGTTCTTTAATTCTTTCTTCAATCTGGTTCACTAGTTTGTGAGCCATTCTACATGCCTGTTGTATGGAGGCTGGCTCGTGTGAACTTATATCTTCTTGGATTCTTTCTGGTAATCCTTTCACAAACGCGTCGATCTTCTCTTCCTCATCTTCGAATGCTCCCGGACACAATAGGCACAATTCTGTGAATCGTCTTTCGTACGTGGTAATATCAAATCCTTGGGTTCATAACCCTCTAAGTTCTGTCTTGAGCTTATTGACCTCGGTTCTGGGACGGTACTTCTCGTTCATCAAGTGCTTGAATGCTGACCACGGTAGTGCGTACGCATCGTCTTGTCCCACTTGCTCTAGATAGGTATTCCACCATGTTAACGCAGAACCTGTGAAGGTATGCGTAGCATACTTCACTTTGTCCGCTTCAGTACACTTACTTATGGCAAACACCAATTCGACCTTCTCGGTCCACCGTTTCAATCCGATCGGTCCTTCGGTTCCATCAAATTCCAAAGGTTTGCAGGCAGTGAATTCTTTGTAGGTGCATCCTACACGATTTCCTGTACTGCTAGATCCAAGGTTATTGTTGGTATGTAGCGCAGCCTGTACTGCGGCTATGTTTGAAGCTAAAAAAGTACGGAATTCCTCTTCATTCATATTCACGGTGTGTCGAGTAGTCGGTGCCATTTCCTTCAAAATAGTCAAATGGAACAAGTTAATCATACAGAATATTAAGAGTAGTTAATAGTATTTCGTAGCATAATATGAACTCATTTATAAAAGCTTTTTCTTCATATTAGCGTTTTATAAGTTTAAATTCGGGTAGTACCTACCCGTTAAGTTCATACTTAGTAGCTAATATACAATTCAACTACTACAATTCTGTATAAAAAACTGATTATAATAATATTTCGTGTTCAAACTTTTACACAATATTTTACAAACTTACAATACCGCTTATTTTACATATAGCATGAAATATAGCACACAATAAATTTGATACAAGATGGTTGTGAAGATAATTCTAGCTAGTACACAAGTCGTTCAGCAAAGGCAATAAAGACACGTAATTTATACGTCCAAAAACAAGTCATGCATTCTGGTTTTACTAGGATTACTTCCCATCTTTGGTCTTGTTGAACATAACCGTTATGGCCGTTGATAAGACATCGTGTTGTAACGTCGTCAAAGGGACGAGGGTTACGTAATGTCCAACAGTCCCGTAACAATCTAAAAACCTCATTTCTTACCCCAATTACCGACTCCGTCACTTGTGGGAACGTTTTGTTTAATAGTTGTAGCCCGATGTTCTTGTTCTCACTTTGGTGAGAAGTGAACATTACTAATCCGTAAGCATAACATGCTTCTTTATGTTGCATGTTAGCCGCTTTTTCTAAATCACGAAGTCCAATATTCGGATATATTGAGTCAAAATAATTTCTTAACCCATTGCGTAAAATAGCATTTGGGTTCCCCGCAATATATGCGTCAAAGTAAACACATCGTAACTTATGGATTTCCCAATGTGATATCCCCCATCTTTCGAACGAAAGCCTTTTATAAACCAAGGCATTCTTGGAACGTTCTTCGAATGTCTTACAAACTGATCTCGCCTTAAATAGTTGTGCCGAAGAATTCTGACCGACTCTAGACAAGATTTCATCAATCATGTCTCCGGGTAGGTCTCTTAAAATATTGGGTTGTCTATCCATTTTGTGTTTTTATACTGTAAAATAGACAAGAGTTAGATTCATAAAAAAAAATACTTATTAATACAAGCAATTTTTACATATATCATAAAGCATAAGCACACTATATTACATATATTACACCACACGAATATAACTATCTTATTCCGACTCGCTTGTTTCTTCTTCTTCAGTTTTGGTTCGTTTTGCCAAGTTTCTAGGGATATATGATGTTCCCCTAATACGAGCCATCGTTTTCCACATTGGTTTAGAAAAACCTGGTGGTTTAGAGGTTCCCGGGTCATTGTTACAACTTAAGGACTTCGGGGTTTGACGATACATATAAAGTTCATCGGGGTTGGAATTAGATTTCTCTATTTTTATGCCCTTTCCCTTATTATTTTTCTTTTGCCTTTTTAAATTCAGTTGGGGTAATTTCTATAACATCATCGGAATTCTCGTCGGAATCCGATTCATCGGAGAATTGGTAATCCTCCCAATATTTTGCTTCCTTGGCGGAAACACCATTGACCATAATTAATCTTGGTTGGTTGGTTGAGGATTTTCTTTTACTTAACCGTTTTATTATTTCCCCCACCAGTTCTATTTCTTCATCCGGTTCTGATTCTTCTTCCGGTTCCGATTCTTCTTCCGGTTCCGACTCTTCTTCCGGTTCCTCTTCGGGAACTTGTGAATCAGTCCACGAATCATTCCAATTTACATTTGACTCTTCATTATTATTAGGTGAGTCAATGGGACTTGTTCTAGAGGTAGACATCTATCACATAATATCAAACGCGTTAAGAGATTAATATATCACATAATATTCACATGTTAAATATATATAGTTTCCAACAAAATTTGTTAAGCAATCATTTTTTAAGTAAACACGGTCGAAGTCCAGACTCACTAATGCATCCTAACAAACTCGATAAGACACACTAATGCAAAATTCTGGTTCTCTAAGACCAACGCTCGGATACCAACTGAAATGTCCCGTTCTTATTGATTAAAAACGTTCCATATTAATTGATTTCATTGCGAGGTTTTGACCTCTATATGAGATGTTTTTCAAAGACTGCATTCATTTTAAAACAAACCATAACCTTTATTTCATCAATAAAGGTTTAAAAAGTTTTACGTAGATTATCAAATAATGATAATCTAAAATATCCTGTTTACACACGACCATTACACAATGGTTTACAATACAAATATGTTACAACAAAATAAGTTTCTTGAATGCAGTTTTTACACAATATCATACAAGCATGGACTCCAAATCTCGTCCTTATTTAAGTATGCGACAGCGGAAGCTCTTAATAATCACCTGAGAATAAACATGCTTAAAACGTCAACAAAAATGTTGGTGAGTTATAGGTTTAACCTATATATATCAAATCATAATAATAGACCACAAGATTTCATATTTCAATACACATCCCATACATAGAGATAAAAATCATTCATATGGTGAACACCTGGTAACCGACATTAACAAGATGCATATATAAGAATATCCCCATCATTCCGGGACACCCTTCGGATATGATATAAATTTCGAAGTGCTAAAGCATCCGGTACTTTGGATGGGGTTTGTTAGGCCCAATAGATCTATCTTTAGGATTCGCGTCAATTAGGGTGTCTGTTCCCTAATTCTTAGATTACCATACTTAATAAAAAGGGGCATATTCAATTTCGATAATTCAACCATAGAATGTAGTTTCACGTACTTGTGTCTATTTTGTAAATCATTTATAAAACCTGCATGTATTATCATCCCAAAAATATTAGATTTTAAAAGTGGGACTATAACTCACTTTCACAGATTTTTACTTCGTCGGGAAGTAAGACTTGGCCACTGGTTGATTCACGAACCTATAACAATATATACATATATATCAAAGTATGTTCAAAATATATTTACAACACTTTTAATATATTTTGATGTTTTAAGTTTATTAAGTCAGCTGTCCTCGTTAGTAACCTACAACTAGTTGTCCACAGTTAGATGTACAGAAATAAATCGATAAATATTATCTTGAATCAATCCATGACCCAGTGTATACGTATCTCAGTATTGATCACAACTCAAACTATATATATTTTGGAATCAACCTCAACCCTGTATAGCTAACTCCAACATTCACATATAGAGTGTCTATGGTTGTTCCGAAATATATATAGATGTGTCGACATGATAGGTCGAAACATTGTATACGTGTCTATGGTATCTCAAGATTACATAATATACAATACAAGTTGATTAAGTTATGGTTGGAATAGATTTGTTACCAATTTTCACGTAGCTAAAATGAGAAAAATTATCCAATCTTGTTTTACCCATAACTTCTTCATTTTAAATCCGTTTTGAGTGAATCAAATTGCTATGGTTTCATATTGAACTCTATTTTATGAATCTAAACAGAAAAAGTATAGGTTTATAGACGGAAAAATAAGTTACAAGTCGTTTTTGTAAAGGTAGTCATTTCAGTCGAAAGAACGACGTCTAGATGACCATTTTTAGAAAACATACTTCCACTTTGAGTTTAACCATAATTTTTGGATATAGTTTCATGTTCATAATAAAAATCATTTTCTCAGAATAACAACTTTTAAATCAAAGTATATCATAGTTTTTAATTAACTAACCCAAAACAGCCCGCGGTGTTACTACGACGGCGTAAATCTGGTTTTACGGTGTTTTTTGTGTCTCCAGGTTTTAAATCATTAAGTTAGCATATCATATAGATATAGAACATGTGTTTAGTTAATTTTAAAAGTCAAGTTAGAAGGATTAACTTTTGTTTGCGAACAAGTTTAGAATTAACTAAACTATGTTCTAGTGATTACAAGTTTAAACCTTCGAATAAGATAGCTTTATATGTATGAATCGAATGATGTTATGAACATCATTACTACCTTAAGTTCCTTGGATAAACCTTCTGGAAAAGAGAAAAATGGATCTAGCTTCAACGGATCCTTGGATGGCTCGAAGTTCTTGAAGCAGAATCATGACACGAAAACAAGTTCAAGTAAGATCATCACTTGAAATAAGATTGTTATAGTTATAGAAATTGAACCAAAGTTTGAATATGATTATTACCTTGTATTAGAATGATAACCTACTGTAAGAAACAAAGATTTCTTGAGGTTGGATGATCACCTTACAAGATTGGAAGTGAGCTAGCAAACTTGAAAGTATTCTTGATTTTATGTAACTAGAACTTGTAGAATATATGAAGAACACTTAGAACTTGAAGATAGAACTTGAGAGAGATCAATTTGATGAAGAAAATTGAAGAATGAAAGTGTTTATAGGTGTTTTTGATCGTTGGTGTATGGATTAGATATAAAGGATATGTAATTTTGTTTTCATGTAAATAAGTCATGAATGATTACTCATATTTTTGTAATTTTATGAGATATTTCATGCTAGTTGCCAAATGATTGTTCCCACATGTGTTAGGTGACTCACATGGGCTGCTAAGATCTGATCATTGGAGTGTATATACCAATAGTACATACATCTAAAAGCTATGTATTGTACGAGTACGAATACGGGTGCATACGAGTAGAATTGTTGATGAAACTGAACGAGGATGTAATTGTAAGCATTTTTGTTAAGTAGAAGTATTTTGATAAGTGTATTGAAGTCTTTCAAAAGTGTATAAATACATATTAAAACACTACATGTATATACATTTTAACTGAGTCGTTAAGTCATCGTTAGTCGTTACATGTAAGTGTTGTTTTGAAACCTTTAGGTTAACGATCTTGTTAAATGTTGTTAACCCAATGTTTATAATATCAAATGAGATTTTAAATTATTATATTATCATGATATTATCATGTATGAATATCTCTTAATATGATATATATATATATATATATATATATATATATATATATATATATATATATATATATATATATATATACATTAAATGTCTTTACAACGATAATCGTTACATATATGTCTCGTTTAAAAATCATTAAGTTAGTAGTCTTGTTTTTACATATGTAGTTCATTGTTAATATACTTAATGATATGTTTACTTATCATAGTATCATGTTAACTATATATATATCCATATATATGTCATCATATAGTTTTTACAAGTTTTAACGTTCGTGAATCACCGGTCAACTTGGGTGGTCAATTGTCTATATGAAACATATTTCAATTAATCAAGTCTTAACAAGTTTGATTGCTTAACATGTTGGAAACATTTAATCATGTAAATATCAATCTCAATTAATATATATAAACATGGAAAAGTTCGGGTCACTACAAATCTTACTACTCCTTATTATGAGTAAGGGAAGTATGACCTAGGGTCGTATTTTTGAGATATCAGTAGAATCGAACCTATATCTAAAGCTTAAGATAATTCTAAGGTGCAGGAGTAGTGTTTTATTACCTAATTTTGGGTTTTCTAGTTTATATGATAAACTAAAGTAAATACGATAAAATTTGTAATTCAGATAAAGCTAAAACAAGTGCATGCTATGATTTCGTCAGTTACTTTGTCGGGATTATGGAATGATGGCTCATGGATAGGCAGTGACCTTGTATTTACTACACTAGTCCTAAACGCCCATGTCATAAGACATGTCACTGGGTAATATGATAGGCTTGAAGATTCTGAATAGATAGCAACATCCCTTACCCCCGACGCCCGTGTAGTCTGACTACAGGCATACACGTTCAGACGCCTCATCCAATTGAGCGGCTCGGTTGGGTGACGTATTAACATTCCACAATGGTCTAAAATTTCTTAAGCATAATAGAATACATGGTTTTCCGTATCCGAGAGACGTGATGTGCCTCAATGCTTTCGTTAATGACTCGTTTTAAAAGATAGTTAGGCTCTTAAAAGAGTTCAACCATAAAGAATACCATGGCCAAGTCAAGTTAACTTCCATGAACACGTTCGGTTATCCTAACGGTCCAATCTTGTATGTGTTCGAACAAACAGTTCCTTAATTAACTAAGAATCCCTCAAGCGGGGTGTAATGCTTGAGACCGCGTTACGGTGAAGTGTACTAGTCAACATTAACCGTGTTCCATGGCCTTACTTAGCAGAGGTACAACTTACAACAACCGTTGTGCTTCAGCGTGCACGTATGAAGTTTATATGCTTGGTGACTACACTAGCATGGTCTAGGACCGACAATGTACTAGGAGTCTAGTTAGATGTTTCACTACGAAAGAGTCCTCAGTCGGAATCCAAGACTCAGTGAACTTACTACAACCGATGTGCCTTAGTCAAACTCACATTGTATCCGATAGACTTCTCTTACCAAGGGGTGACACAGATAGTGTACTCTGAATCGTGGTTGGCGACTTTCCAATAACAGAGCCAATAACTACGTTTTATTAGTTGGAAAAGCGATTGAGTTCAAAGCATAATCGGAAAGTATTTTGACAACATACACAAACCATAATATAACTTCGGTATTATAACTGACTATGTTATAACATACACTAAAGATAACTACTCGCTAATCATGGCAACAGTATCACAAAGCATAATAATGGAAGACATTATATAAAGACAAAGGATAGAAGTACCAGTAGATTAAATGAGTTCCGAATACAAAAGTGACAACTTAAAACTCCAGACCGCTCCTAATACAATCTTCGGCTTTCTTCTCCGGGTACTAGGTTTCCCGCATGGAGTTGAAAGCTGTAACGACCCGGATTTTTCTGACTACTTGATTATACTATTTACATGATTTAATAATTTCAACTTGATAAGCAATGAATTTTAATAAGTCTTGAACCTCCGGAAAGAATTTTACATAAGCAGTTGACCACCCTTTTATTCTTACGATTCACGAACGTCATAACTTGTATTAATTATATATATATATATATATATATATATATATATATATATATATATATATATATATATATATATATATATATATATATATATGTGTGTGTGTGTGTGTGTGTGTGTGTATATATAGATGTAACTTGAAAATATGATAATTAAATATCTCATTAAGTATATTAACAAAGTATTATTTATATATATATATATATATATATATATATATATATATATATTCATACTACTACTTTAAAGAGTTTTTGAACAATATATATGTTACTATTTAAACGACGTAATTAACTTATGTTAAAATGTATTTACATATAATGTATTACGAGTATAAATACATCCTTACAAGTATTAAATACACTTTATAATATACCAATACATATAAAGGATAGCTATACTCGTATTTTCGTTCAATTTTCCCAAGAATTCTACTAGCATTCATACGGCATTTTTACCCGTATTATACACAGCTTCTAGAAGTATTTACTATTGATATATACCAATAGAAGTCTGTAATTATTTGTGTAATATGTCATCCATGACCTAATCAATTTAATATGTCATCCATTACTTATAACTTATCTTAGATATTTTCACTAAAAATCAAATTTTCAAGCCTATAAATAAGCACCATTTCTAAATTATTTTTACATATTCATTTTCCAAATTATACTTCCAATTTTCACACAAACTTGCATGAACTGTGATGACCCGGAGATTTCCGAACAAATTTAAACTTTAACCTTTATATATATTCGACACGATAAGCAAATCTGTAATGATTGAGTCTCGAAAGTTTTGAAATTTTATTCATTTAAATAAATACCCTTTGGCCATGCCAAACGATTCACGAACAATTACGTGTAAATAAATATATATGTATATATACATGTGTGCTTATTAGATTGACATATATTATAAAACATTGAACGGATTAGTTGATATGAATATAAGCTATGAGATCTATTTTATGAATTTAGAAATGTTATCAAGGTATTGAATGAATAATACTTTTTACGAACGTATTTGTTCGATGTAAGTTTATCGATGAGATTAAAAGATAATATCAAATGATTGAATTATCAGATACATTGAATTATGATTAAGAGTATCTGTTATGAGATCCACTTTGAATTAGGAAACCTTTATTTTTAACGATATTCGAAATTTTTGGTAAAGTGATTTCGGGTAGGAACAAAAGTGTTATTATTGAGGATTAGACAAAGGTTGGTGGAGAATTGAATTTTATAATATTAGATTGATTTACCTTCAACATGCGAAAACGTTTTTCGATATAATAGAACCTGATTATTTGAGTCGTTAGATGTTAAGATATATTAGTTAGAAAGTTTAAAGAAATTAAACTAGACGTTGGTGCATATATGGATTATATCAAATTAAGTTTGAAGTGTAAACGTAACGTGTTAGAAGATTTTCTAAACGGATTTAAAGTAAACTTTTGAATTAGTGTTAGTTTGAAAAAAAAAAAAAATTAAGTATTATATTATTACTTTAACATTTCCATTACACGATACGTACGAGTTTATATTTTTTTAAAATGAAAATATATATATACTTTTCGAAGTGATAAATTTATAATATCAAGTTAGTCATAAAACGTTTTGATATTAAACTAATATTAATAAATAGGCTTTGATAAATAACAAGATTATGAATTATAAAAGTAAATGACCAAAACACTCAAAAGATTAAGTTACACTTTGAGTGGGTTAGTTTTTAATTAATTTAAGTCTAGTTACTAATAAAGGTACATGTCACAAAACGTTTATTTTAAAATAAAATATTTTGACAAACAACGAGACTTTAATTTATATAAGGAAATGACCACAACGCTCAATTCTATAAGTTATATTTTTATAAAGGTAATTTATTGTTGAGTAAGTCTAATTTTTGTAAAAGGTACACGTCACGTAACGTAAAAGGCTAGTTTTCTAAACGTGCGAAAGTGCGCCCGAAAAACCGAAAGTGGTACATGAGTCGTGAGACCACGACCGTGTCATTTTTGTAAAAATTATATTTTTACCATGAACATAAATATAATATAATATTTAATTAATTCTAAAGATTAAATATAATATATATTAAATAATATTAAAATAAAAACCACGTATATGTTATGTTATGTGTAAGATATGAAATTGGGGTGTCGGCAGACTTGGAAAAAATGGATACCATTTGGAAAGTTCCATCATGCGGTTTGACCAACTATCTATAAAACTCGTCGCATGTCCCTGGTTCATTTCATTAAGACATAACACACACACAATTCGCAAGTTACTCTGTATATATAATAATAATAATTATTATTATTAATATTAGTATATTTATTCAAACTAATATTATTTAGGAGTGTTATTATTATTACTTATACATAAAATACTACGACGATGTCATGAATGAGCGAGTTCAGAATATGCTCTTCGAGTAGGATAGGGCTAAGGAAATTATGGGTTGTAGCTATGGAGGTGATGGGTATGGTTCATGGGTATGCTCGTGAGGTCAAATTTAGTGTTTGTCATCTCCGTTGCGTCTACGCACCTTTCCTACAATATTGAACCTCAATATTGATACGTGAGCACTCATAACTTAACTTTTATTTATCAATAGTGTATCCCTGACTAGTGCTCGAGAAAATAGGATAATGCATATTTGTATTTTTGATATTGCCCCTAAATAGGTTATGTTGAATCTTAAAGGTTGTTATACTATGGATGAGATAAGATATAAGATATGCATGTCGTTGGAAAGCTAGCGAAAAACTAAGAACTTTTCCTTTAGGTACCGAATGATTTTGACGGATGGATTAGAAGTTATCGTCAAATGAATTTTTGTATTATTATTAAAAATGATTATTATTATCGTCGTTATAATCGTCGTCATAACTATTATCTAATTATTATTATTATTAATATTATCATTATCTATAAGAAGTAGTAACATTAAAAATTGTTATTTTATTATTATTACTATCGTTAAAGTTATACTACTATTATCATTAAAATTATTATATTTAATATTAAAAATATCATCTTTACAAAAATCATTATTTTAATAGGAGTATCATTATTAATATAGAATTTCATTAGTAATATGAATTATCATATTGTTATAATACCATTTTCGTAAATATAAATATTGTTATTATTGTTAGTAGAATAATAATAATTATCAATACAAAATAATACAACTTACTTATTATTATTATCAATGTTATTTTATCAAACAAAACTGTAATACAAATGATATAAATACCTTAATAAAACCTATCATAACGGTTTATGATATTCAATGAACTTTATAAAGTTTATTATCTAAGATATATAAAAGTATATTTTATTATATAAATTTTAATATAAATTTTATTTATTATTTACTCTATTAAATCTTTTAAAAATATTTAAAAATATAAAACGACGATATTTAAAATATATAATAATCATGTATAAATTTTGGAAATCATTTTGAGTTAATTTGACTTTTGTCGACTTTTACATATTAGTCTTGAGCATTAGGATTGTGGTACACTATGACATAACCTAAATTGTTAGACAAATATTGATCAACATATAAATATATATATAATTAATATAGGTTCATGAATACGAGGCCAACCCTACACTTGCTCAATGATGTTATATGTATTTTTACTACAAAATACAGTATGGTGAGTTTCATTTACCTTTTTACCCTTTATATTTTTGGGACTGAGAATACATGCGCTTTTATAAATGTTTGACGAAATAGACACAAGTAATTGAAACTACATTCTATGGTTGAATTATCGAAATCGAATATGCCCCTTTTTATTAAAGTCTGGTAATCTAAGAATTAGGGAACAGACACCCTAATTGACGCGAATCCTAAAGATAGATCTATTGGGCCTAACAAACCCCATCCAAAGTACCGGATGCTTTAGTACTTCGAAATGTATATCATGTCCGAAGGAGGATCCCGGAATGATAGGGGATATTCTTATATGTATCTAGTTAATGTCGGTTACCAGGTGTTCACCATATGAATGATTATTTTTTTGTCTCTATGCATGGGACGTATATTTATGAGAACTAGAAATGAAATTCTTGTGGTCTATTAAAATGATGGAAATAAATGATTATGATAAACTGATGAACTCACCAACCTTTTGGTTGACACTTGAAAGCATGTTTATTCTCAGGTTTGAAAGAGATCTTCCGCTGTGCATTAGCTCATTTTAAAGATATTACTTGGAGTCATTCATGACATATTTCAAAAGACGTTGCATTCGAGTCGTTGAAGTTCATTAAAGATTATTATTAAGTAAATGACAGATTAGGTCATTCATAGTTTGGATATTATGAAATGGTATGCATACATGTCAACTTTCGATGTAATGAAAGATTGTCTTTTAAAAATGAATGCAATGTTTGTAAAATGTATCATTTAGAGGTCAAGTACCTCGCAATGTAATCATATGTTATTGTATTCGTCCCTATAGATTGGGTCGGGTCGTCTCATGTGGTATCAGAGCGGTGGTCTTAGCGAACCAGGTCTTGCATTAGTGTGTCTGACTGATAGTTGTTAAGATGCATTAATGAGTCTGGACTTCGACCGTGTCTGCATGTCAAAAGTTTTGCTTATCATTTTTAGTCGGAAATCATCTACTTATCATCCGTAGGAAATTACCTGCTTATCATTCCTAAGTCTAGACGCGTTTTCCTGCATTTATTGCATAATAGTGTATAGACGAAATCTTATCTAGGCATATCTATTACTGTGAACTTTGACTAACATTTTTCAAAGATTCCTCCGTAATTTATGGGATTTTGGTAATATATATACATATGTAAATTATGTATTGAAGAATACCAAATCTAACTCCTATAATCTAATCCATATCAACAATTCATTCCCTTGATCATCTGAGATGGATCCCTCAACCAGTTCAAATTCCTCAGAGTACGACAGCTTTTCCGATATGGATTTCCATTCGAGCTCCGAAAACAGTGTGACCGGAATGGATCAACCAATCAGTCATCATCTATTCTGGATGAAATGGGGATGGGTTCGTAGCCTCCTCAATTATTGGAGACAAGAAGAAGGTGATCCTTTCCATCCACCAAATTGCCCTATTGGCGATGAACCTGAAGCACTTACCGACGAACCTGTTCGTGAAACCATTTTCTCTCTCATTTCCAGAGTATCTCATCACGATTATATCCTACATCAAATCCTAGATTTTATTTATCCGCTCGTCCCAACCGACAATCATCCCGGTGTACTAGCAGAAGTTAACGAACTTCGCGCACGCGTGACGGCTTTGGAGCTTATGGTGCAAGGATTACAAACACCATCAGCAGCACCATCAGCATAATCAGTACCGCCAGTAACATCAACATCGCAAACCTCAATACTCTAGACATCAGCAGCATCACCGGCATCAACGGTATCATCATAATTAACACCAACAGTACAATTACCATCATCAACAATCATATTCGTATCACACGCCTCAACATCATAATCTATACCTCAGATATCAACATCACACGCATCATAGATACCAAGGAGTACCAACAACAACAAACGATGAAGTATTGATTCATAACTTCATCGGAGGAATATTCTACGGCGATTAGGTAATCTCTAAAGTCTTAGAGATTATCTATTTCCACCCTAACCCTAAATCAGATGAGTGAACCAAAATGAGTCAAGGAAGAATTGAAACCCTAACAAGGATGGTGCGCGATTTACTTGTTATACAAGCATCACTAGCAATTACAACAGTACCGTTAGCATCACCAGTATAGTCAGTAACGTCAGCATCGTCAGAATCAGCAACACCTATGACATCACGGATCCCATCAGTTCAAGAATCACTGTGGAAATCGTTACCAATCAATAACGAATATGTTGTATCAACGAGTTATATAGTATTAACTCATTCCTTCTGAAGAATTATTATATATTTTATATATATGAATTCTGGAATTATAATAAATCTTTTTGTACTAAGCTATTAAGTATGAAGTGAAAAAGAGTAGATACTACTCGTTTAAATTCATATTACTAATATCTTATGATGTACATCCTTCATTAACAACTTAATCATCGTTAACCACAATCTCTGTTTCAATCTAATGAACTCCGGTTCATAATAAATCAAGTGTATCATTCAATAACATGTTTGATTATACACTTTCATCTTCGATATACCCGAAATTTACGGGAAAACAATATTCGTATCTTGCGAAGTTAGCAAGAGTTCTATGAGCATCAGCATGATTCACTAAGGAAATACATATAAATATTGGAGCATTGATTACATTAGTGAAATACTCCGCAAAGATTATGTAATCTCTAATGTTTTAGAGAAAATTCATTTCTAATTCAATCCGAAAATCAAATGAGCTTAGTATGATATTAACTCATTGAATCTGTACTACATCTGAAGAAAATATACCCACATATATTTTCATAAAGATTGTAATGAGAATTCTTGTTCAAAATATTATTTGTGAAATTTTTTAACGGGTAGGTAATACCCGAGAGATATATAAAATCACAATTAATATGTTACATTCTTCAATTCTGATTCAACAATCATCACCTATACCAATATACATTCCTCTATAGAAATCAAAACAACCATACTCATTCGAATCTAATTACATATTCTGATTTTAGGAATTTCAGAATTCAACTCGAGATACAACCGAAATTATCACTCTTAGATCCTTATATTTTTTCAAAGCTATACTTTGACTTCAAAACTGTGATAAGAAATCACTCTTATTCGTAACACTTAGAAGGATTTGAGAATCAGTCGAGATTCATGATGATTTCATCCTTTGGATATTGACAATGACAATCTGTATTTAAAACCCTTCAAAAATTCCGGAAGACACTTCAAACATTGAACAATCGAGATGATGATCCAACCACACATTATCCGAAGTCTTGTACCTGAAAAGCTCTCAAAACCAAAGTCGTAGTTTAACACGTACCCGCGTCGATTCCTTTATCATTTATTAGCAAAAACAACATTTCGATTCCTTTTCAAAGTAGCTAATTTTGTCATGGCTTCAGCAAGTCAACTTCACCTTTTCAGTCGGACCAGTCTTATTATAACCCTGTTAGATACGTTGCCCTTTCGTCATTATTACAGGGGAACCTTTCATATTCCACCATATTACCACTAACGTTTAATCATCTAAAACACGATTCTTCTGAACCCATCTCGAATTGATAACCAGTGATTCAGATATTATAGCATTAAATGCAGAGGAAACATAAAAAAAAAAAAAAATGGTAGATGATCTGAACGGCCAAATGTTTGATGAAAGAAGATAGTGAGTTGGTAAAGCTCAGAAAAAGAAAGGATTTGGTACTAAAAAACGGATTGAGCAAAGTATGAAGGAAGCTGTGGATAAATCACAAGGACTGAATCTGCCTTCAAAGGATCCCAATGATTCAGTGTCTGCTAAAATCGTTAGCAAACACGTTACTTCTTATTCTAAACCTTCACAGACAGATATTCTTCATCATCATCATATCTTAAATATTATAAGATATCTTCGTATCTTCCATTAAACTTATTCTCCATATCTTTGGAGATATTTTCACAACTATTCTTATCTGAGATCATTTATCTCTCCGTAATATCTGCAACATAAAAGAAACTGTGTTAGTTTCTAAATTCTAAAAAAAAAAAAAAAAAAAAAAAATTCAAATATGAATGTTTTGAAGTAGTGTTGGGAACTGATGCATGAGTTAATATAATATAATGACACTTGATCAACGTCATTATATTACAGTAATTCATGCTGAGTTTCTAATGGACGTGATGATTCACAGAACATACCGTCATCATGTACCATTTACATGACTCTTACATTCTATCTAATCTCTAAACATATCAAGAAAATATTTCTTGATGATTCAGTCCTTTCCAGGGTATTCTGGTAATTTAACAAATCAGGATTTACCATTACCCTTTCCTTCTTAGAACAATTACTATATTCCTTCTGAAATCCATACATACGAATTCCGGACCATTACAAGAGCTACTTAATCGCAAGAAGAAGAAACGAAAGGACAAAGCTCCGAAACAGAAATTGGGGTATAAACCGCAGCAAATAGAAGAGAACATTAACTGTGGATGACAATGATTATAGAAGACAGAAACAGGGACATCGAAGTATAAGGGAAGATGTAAAACCCAACAAATCACCCGTAAATTATAAACCGTATATATCGATGCATATAGCAATATAAAGACACGGGAGGACTAGAAACACTATAAACCCTAGGGTATAGTAGAAGTAAATAGATTCTTCCGGTGGCAGATTAAAAAGAAGAACGACAGATGTGAAAGTTAAGAGGATATCAAGGATCAGGATGGGATGGAGCATATTAACGAATACTTTAAAGTAGGAATTGAGAAAGAAAGAATAGAAGGTGTGAGTTGTAAGGAAATGGAGAGGGTGGATTTATAGGAAAATTTTCGACAGAGCAATAGAAGCAGATTATCGCGTTTGATCAAAGAAGATCTGAATCTCCTTAATTACCGAAGAATCAAATCTTAATATGAAGATTTCTTCTAAATTCCTTAAATTCCGGAAATCAATCTTGACTACGTCACTGGTTAAGTCAAACCTGCATTTATTCATTTTCACTCTTAAGCGATAACTACATTCGTGCTCTTCACAAAAATGAATTGTTTTATCTATATTACTCAATGTTGATAAAACCCTATTTACCAACTCATATTCGTCATAATAACACTGTTACTGTTAGCCATGACAACCTCTATCAAATTTCGGGACGAAATTTCTTTTAACGGGTAGGTACTGTGATGACCCGGAGATTTCCGAACAAATTTAAACTTTAACCTTTATATATATTCGACACGATAAGCAAATCTGTAATGATTGAGTCTCGAAAGTTTTGAAATTTTATTCATTTAAATAAATACCCTTTGGCCATGCCAAACGATTCACGAACAATTACGTGTAAATAAATATATATGTATATATACATGTGTGCTTATTAGATTGACATATATTATAAAACATTGAACGGATTAGTTGATATGAATATAAGCTATGAGATCTATTTTATGAATTTAGAAATGTTATCAAGGTATTGAATGAATAATACTTTTTACGAACGTATTTGTTCGATGTAAGTTTATCGATGAGATTAAAAGATAATATCAAATGATTGAATTATCAGATACATTGAATTATGATTAAGAGTATATGTTATGAGATCCACTTTGAATTAGGAAACCTTTATTTTTAACGATATTCGAAATTTTTGGTAAAGTGATTTCGGGTAGGAACAAAAGTGTTATTATTGAGGATTAGACAAAGGTTGGTGGAGAATTGAATTTTATAATATTAGATTGATTTACCTTCAACATGCGAAAACGTTTTTCGATATAATAGAACCTGATTATTTGAGTCGTTAGATGTTAAGATATATTAGTTAGAAAGTTTAAAGAAATTAAACTAGACGTTGGTGCATATATGGATTATATCAAATTAAGTTTGAAGTGTAAACGTAACGTGTTAGAAGATTTTCTAAACGGATTTAAAGTAAACTTTTGAATTAGTGTTAGTTTGAAAAAAAAAAAAATTAAGTATTATATTATTACTTTAACATTTCCATTACACGATACGTACGAGTTTATATTTTTTTAAAATGAAAATATATATATACTTTTCGAAGTGATAAATTTATAATATCAAGTTAGTCATAAAACGTTTTGATATTAAACTAATATTAATAAATAGGCTTTGATAAATAACAAGATTATGAATTATAAAAGTAAATGACCAAAACACTCAAAAGATTAAGTTACACTTTGAGTGGGTTAGTTTTTAATTAATTTAAGTCTAGTTACTAATAAAGGTACATGTCACAAAACGTTTATTTTAAAATAAAATATTTTGACAAACAACGAGACTTTAATTTATATAAGGAAATGACCACAACGCTCAATTCTATAAGTTATATTTTTATAAAGGTAATTTATTGTTGAGTAAGTCTAATTTTTGTAAAAGGTACACGTCACGTAACGTAAAAGGCTAGTTTTCTAAACGTGCGAAAGTGCGCCCGAAAAACCGAAAGTGGTACATGAGTCGTGAGACCACGACCGTGTCATTTTTGTAAAAATTATATTTTTACCATGAACATAAATATAATATAATATTTAATTAATTCTAAAGATTAAATATAATATATATTAAATAATATTAAAATAAAAACCACGTATATGTTATGTTATGTGTAAGATATGAAATTGGGGTGTCGGCAGACTTGGAAAAAATGGATACCATTTGGAAAGTTCCATCATGCGGTTTGACCAACTATCTATAAAACTCGTCGCATGTCCCTGGTTCATTTCATTAAGACATAACACACACACAATTCGCAAGTTACTCTGTATATATAATAATAATAATTATTATTATTAATATTAGTATATTTATTCAAACTAATATTATTTAGGAGTGTTATTATTATTACTTATACATAAAATACTACGACGAGGTCATGAATGAGCGAGTTCAGAATATGCTCTTCGAGTAGGATAGGGCTAAGGAAATTATGGGTTGTAGCTATGGAGGTGATGGGTATGGTTCATGGGTATGCTCGTGAGGTCAAATTTAGTGTTTGTCATCTCCGTTGCGTCTACGCACCTTTCCTACAATATTGAACCTCAATATTGATACGTGAGCACTCATAACTTAACTTTTATTTATCAATAGTGTATCCCTGACTAGTGCTCGAGAAAATAGGATAATGCATATTTGTATTTTTGATATTGCCCCTAAATAGGTTATGTTGAATCTTAAAGGTTGTTATACTATGGATGAGATAAGATATAAGATATGCATGTCGTTGGAAAGCTAGCGAAAAACTAAGAACTTTTCCTTTAGGTACCGAATGATTTTGACGGATGGATTAGAAGTTATCGTCAAATGAATTTTTGTATTATTATTAAAAATGATTATTATTATCGTCGTTATAATCGTCGTCATAACTATTATCTAATTATTATTATTATTAATATTATCATTATCTATAAGAAGTAGTATCATTAAAAATTGTTATTTTATTATTATTACTATCGTTAAAGTTATACTACTATTATCATTAAAATTATTATATTTAATATTAAAAATATCATCTTTACAAAAATCATTATTTTAATAGGAGTATCATTATTAATATAGAATTTCATTAGTAATAAGAATTATCATATTGTTATAATACCATTTTCGTAAATATAAATATTGTTATTATTGTTAGTAGAATAATAATAATTATCAATACAAAATAATACAACTTACTTATTATTATTATCAATGTTATTTTATCAAACAAAACTGTAATACAAATGATAAAATACCTTAATAAAACCTATCATAACGGTTTATGATAATCAATGAACTTTATAAAGTTTATTATCTAAGATATATAAAAGTATATTTTATTATATAAATTTTAATATAAATTTTATTTATTATTTACTCTATTAAATCTTTTAAAAATATTTAAAAATATAAAACGACGATATTTAAAATATATAATAATCATGTATAAATTTTGGAAATCATTTTGAGTTAATTTGACTTTTGTCGACTTTTACATATTAGTCTTGAGCATTAGGATTGTGGTACACTATGACATAACCTAAATTGTTAGACAAATATTGATCAACATATAAATATATATATAATTAATATAGGTTCGTGAATACGAGGCCAACCCTACACTTGCTCAATGATGTTATATGTATTTTTACTACAAAATACAGTATGGTGAGTTTCATTTACCTTTTTACCCTTTATATTTTTGGGACTGAGAATACATGCGCTTTTATAAATGTTTGACGAAATAGACACAAGTAATTGAAACTACATTCTATGGTTGAATTATCGAAATCGAATATGCCCCTTTTTATTAAAGTCTGGTAATCTAAGAATTAGGGAACAGACACCCTAATTGACGCGAATCCTAAAGATAGATCTATTGGGCCTAACAAACCCCATCCAAAGTACCGGATGCTTTAGTACTTCGAAATGTATATCATGTCCGAAGGAGGATCCCGGAATGATAGGGGATATTCTTATATGTATCTAGTTAATGTCGGTTACCAGGTGTTCACCATATGAATGATTATTTTTTTGTCTCTATGCATGGGACGTATATTTATGAGAACTGGAAATGAAATTCTTGTGGTCTATTAAAATGATGGAAATAAATGATTATGATAAACTGATGAACTCACCAACCTTTTGGTTGACACTTGAAAGCATGTTTATTCTCAGGTTTGAAAGAGATCTTCCGCTGTGCATTAGCTCATTTTAAAGATATTACTTGGAGTCATTCATGACATATTTCAAAAGACGTTGCATTCGAGTCGTTGAAGTTCATTAAAGATTATTATTAAGTAAATGACAGATTAGGTCATTCATAGTTTGGATATTATGAAATGGTATGCATACATGTCAACTTTCGATGTAATGAAAGATTGTCTTTTAAAAATGAATGCAATGTTTGTAAAATGTATCATTTAGAGGTCAAGTACCTCGCGATGTAATCATATGTTATTGTATTCGTCCCTATGGATTGGGTCGGGTCGTCTCATGAACTCTCTCAAGTTTTGTTCTACTACTTCTTTCCAGCAACTTTACATTCTAAACTTGAGGTAAAAAACTCTACTTCAACTCTTGTTCAATTCATATGTCTATAGCTATCTATATAAGAGTTTATAAACTAGAACATAGTTTAGTTAATTCTAAACTTGTTCGCAAACAAAGTTAATCCTTCTAACTTGACTTTTAAAAACAACTTAACACATGTTTTATATCTATATGATATACTAACTTAATGAGTTAAAACTTGGAAACATGAAGAACACCGTAAAACCGGACATACGCCGTCGTAGTAAAATCGGGGGCTGTTTTGGGTTGGATAATTAAAAACTATCATAATATTTGATTTAAAATTTGTTCTTCTGGGAAAATGATATTTCATATGAACATGATACTATATCCAAAAATCATGTTTAAACTCAAAATTGAAGTATGTTTTTCAAAATGGTCATCAAGATGTCGTTCTTTCGACGGAAATGACTACCTCTTTCAAATATGGATTATAACTTGTAATTCCGACTATAAACCACCACTTTTTCAGTTTAGTTTCACAAATTACAGTTCGTTATCAAACCATAGCAATTTGATTCACTCAAAACGGATTTATAACGAAGAAATTATGGGCAAAACAATATTTGTTAGAAATGGATAATTTGTTTACGGGATTAATTCATTAAAATCTATACTAACCATATCCTAGATAACTTTTCTTGTATTATACATGTATTCTAACATGTCATGGTCACACAATACGTCGGATAAATCAAAAGACACCACATACACAATACGTGTAACTACAATAGCAGTATTGTAGGTCATGATTGAGTCTTATATAACACATGTATACTATATACTACTAATTGTGGACTACTAACTGTGGACTACTAACTGTGGACTTCTAATTGTGGACTACTAATGTTGGACTGCTAACTTGACAACTTAAACTTAAACAATCACACGTGATTGAAAATATAAACTTAAACAATCACACGTGATTGAAAATATAAACTTAAACAATCGCACGTGATTGAAAATATAAACTTAAACAATCACATGTGATTGAAGATATGATATGAATAATAGTTGTATTACATTTTGATATATATATATATATATATATATATATATATATATATATATATATATATATTGTTACAGGTTCGTGAATCCAAGGACGACGGCCATATTTTTAATAAGTTGAAAACTTATTATTAATATACTTTTACTACCGTGAGCAAATAGTCCCAATTTTAAACTCTAAAAATATTTTGGGATGAGAATACATGCATTTTATGTTTTACTCTATGGACACAAGTACTTAAAATATATTCTACATTGAGTTGTACCACCTTGCATATCTTCCCTAATAGCTTGGTAACTAATATTTACATGTTGTAAGAACATCTAAGCGCGAATCATATTGATAGATCTATCGGGTTTAACAACCCCAACCGGGCTAGTCGCTCTAGTATCGTAAACGGTTGCATAGTACTTCATTTTTACTACACTTGGTACAGTGTAGGCAGATTTCATAATAAAGGGAATATGCCACATTAATGGTTAAGTATGGTTACCGAAGCGCTCAACAACTTATAGAATATCTTTATTGAAATATTTATAACTATGAAATCTTGTGGTCTATATTTATATCGATGATAGCTTTAAACCTATATATCTTACCAACCTTTGTGTTGACTGTTTAAACGTGTTTATTTTCAGGCCCTTAAGAAAGTCTTCCGTTGTTGCATTATCTGAGCAAGTTGTGCATGGAGTCTCATGCTTTTGTTTAAATGAAGTGTTGCATTCAATAAAACCTTTGTCATGTATTATATTCGACTGTTATGTCACGTGTGTAGTATTTGGAAACCAATGTATCATGTGGATTATTTCTTAAATAATCGTCCACTTGTTTAAAATATGCATTATGTATAATAATGGTGTGTTTTTCATGAAACGAATGCAATATTTTCTAAAACGTATCATATAGAGGTCAAATACCTCGCAATGGGACCAATGATTAACGTACTGCGTTTATAATAATATGGACGGGTCGTTTCAGTTGGCATCAGAGCGGTGGTCTTAGCGAACCAGGTCTTGCATTAGTGTGTCTAACTGATAGTTGTTAGGATGCATTAGTGAGTCTGGACTTCGGCCATGTCTACATGTCAAAAGTTTTGCTTATCATTTCTTGTCAAAAATTACTTGCTTATCATTCTTAGTCTAGGCACATCTTACTACATTGATTGCATGAATGGTGTATAGACAAAATTCATATCTTAGTATATCTGCTAAATCATATCTTAGCGTATCTGTTACTGTAAACTTTGCCTGACATATTCCGTAAATTCCTCAATAATCTACGAAATCTTTTGTTCTATATATATATATATATATATATATATATATATATATATATATATATATATATATATATATATATATATATATATATATATATATATATATATTCTATGTAATTAGAATACCATCCGATAGTCGGAAATCATTTCATATAAAAAAAATCCTTTATTCAATCGTACGAAATGGAACTCGCCACTAGTTCAAGTCCCTCAGATTCTGATATGGAGTTTCACTTGAGCTCCGAAACCAGTGTGATTGGAATGGATCAACCAATTAGCCATCATCTATTCTGGATGAATTGGGGATGGGTTCGCAGTCTACTTAATCATTGGAGACAAGAAGAAGGTGATCCCATCCATCCACCACATTTCCCTCTTGGCGAAGAACCAGAAGCACTTACCGGCGAACCTGTCTGAAACACCATTTTCTCTCTCATTTCCAGAGTATCTCGTTACGATTATATACTATCTCAAATTCTAGATTTATTCATCCGCTCGTCCGAACCGAAAATCATCCCGGTGTAATAGAAGAAGTCAGAGAGCTTCGCACTCGGGTAGTGGCTTTGGAAAATATGGTGCAAAGGTTACAAGCACCCGCAGCATCACCGGCATCAACAGTACCACCATCAGCAACATCAACAGTATCATTACTACCATCAACAACAACATCCACATCCCACACCTCAATGTCACAATCTATACCTCGAGCATCAACGTCATACGCACCGTAGATACCAAGGAGTACCAACAACAATAACCGATGAAGTATTGATTCATAAATTCATTGGAGAAACATTCTACGACGATTATGTAATCTTTAAAGTCTTAGAGATTATCTATTCCAGCCTTAACCATAAATTAGATGAGTGGACTGAAATGATAGAAGGAAGAGTAGAAACCCTGACAAGAATGGTGCGTGGTTTACAAGCTAGACTTGTTATACAAGCATCACCGGTAGTACCACCAGCATCACCATCAGTATCACCAACACCGACAAAACCTGTAGCACTACAAGCTCCACCAATTCCATAATCATCAACATCATCGTAAATCAACAACGCGTATATTGTATCAACGAGTTATGAAGTATTAACTCATTCTTCCTGAAGAAATTATATGTATATTTTATATATATATGAATTTTGAGATCAAAATAAATCTTTTCGTACTAATCTATTATGTATGAATTGAAAAAGGGTAGATACTACTCGGTTAAATTCATATTAATATGCTATGATGTACATCCGTCGTTAACAACTTAACCATCGTTAGCTACAATCTCTGTTTCAATTCAATGAATTCCATTTCATAATAAACCAAATGTATTATTCAATTACATGTTTGATTTTACACTTTCATCTTCGATGTACTCGAAACTTTCTGGAAAACATCATTCGTGATTTACGAAATTCACAAGAACTCCATAAACATCAACATCATTCACCGAAGAAATGTCAATAAGAATAAATAATGAAGTATTGACTACATTAGTGAAATACTCCACGAAGATTATGTAATCTCTAATGTTTTAGAGATTATTCATTTCTAGTTCTAGCCGAAAATCAAATGAGTTTAATATTATATTAACTCATTAAATTTATGTTACATCTGCAGAAAATATACATATATATATATTTTCATAAAGGCTGTAATAAAAGTTCTCTTGTACAAAATATTACTTGTGAAACTTTTAACGGGTAGGTAAAACTCGAGAGATATATAAATTCACAATTAATATGTTACATTCTTCGATTCCGATTCAGCAAATTATCAACTATACTCACTACTTTCACAATGATATACATTCTTTTATAGAAATCAAAACAACCATTCTCATCCAAATTTGATTACATATTCTGATTTTGACAAATCAAAATTTAAGTCAAGATTTAACAGAAGACATCACTCTTAGATCCCTACAGTTTTCAAAGCTATACTTTGACTTCAAAACTGTGATAGAACATCACTTCTATTCATAAAACTCAGAAAAATATTCATGTTGTCCAAAATTCTAGAACATCATATGTATATTAATGATTACAATCTGCGTTTAAACCCTTCATGAGTCTTAAAAACACCTCAATTAAGAAACAATCGAGAAGATGATCCAACCACACGTTATCTATGAAAAGAAGAACTTATGCATACATTCATACACCTGGAAAACTCCCGGAACCCAAGTAGAAGTTTAACACGTATCCGTGTCAGATCCTTTGGCATTTATTACCAAAAATAACTTTTCAATCCCTTTTCAAAGTAGACAGTTTTGTCACAGCTCCAGCAAATCAACTTCAATTTTTCATTCGAATAAGCCTTATTATAACGATTATCCCTTCATCATTGTTACCGGGGAACCTTTTATATCTCGCCACATTAGCAGTAAACTTACCAACAACTTCATTGATCTTTGACCTTCCGAAAAATCATTATACTCATTGAAACTGTATCATGTACTCATCCACATCTTGTAACAATAATTGCTATACCAACTACCAGGAATTAGCAATCAGTATTTTGAATCTCGCAACGTTTCTACATCAACAGTTATATGCATACCTATAACAATTATCTCTTAGAATTATGATCTTCCATTCTGAAATTCTTAAAAGCGCCCAACCTACGAATAAGTTCTCGAAATTTTGAAAAATGCTGATGAAGCAGCAAAAACTGTAAACGACCTTAACAGCCAAAAGTTTGATGATAAAGAATAGTGCGTTGGCAAAGCTCAGAAAAGAGAAGGTTTGGAACTGGAAAACGGATTGAGCAAACCATGAAGGAGGCTGTGGACAAATCACAAAGACTAAACCTGCCTTCAAAGAATCCAAATGATTCAGTGTCTGCTGAAGTCATTAACGAATACCTTTCTCCTGACTCTAAACCTTTGCGGACAAATCTTCTTCATCACCTTTCGATCTTAGAAATTCTAAGATATCATCGTATCTTTCATTATAAATATCCTCGATATTTCTGAAGATATTTCCGTAACTATTATTATCTGAAATTATTCATTTCTGCACGCTATCTGTGTTATATCATAAAAGAAACTGTTTTAGTTTCTAAATTCTGGAAAAAAAAAATTGAATTTAAAATATGAATGTTTTGAAGTAGTGTTGGGGACTGAAGCATGAGTTACTATAATATAATGACACTTGATCAACGTGATTATATTACAGTAAGTCATGCTGAGTTTTTAATGGAACATGATGATTCACATACCATACCGTCATCATGTGCCATGTTACATAACTTTTTCATTCTATTTAACCTCTAGAATTATCAAGAAAATATTTTTCTTGATGATTCGGTCTATTCCGTAATTTTCTGGTAATTTAACAAGTCAGATCGTGCTATTACCATTTCTTTCTTAGAACATTAGTATTGTTCATCTGAAGCTTCATACCTATGAATTCTGGACCATTACTCGCTTGACTTGAAGTCGGGAAGAGGAGACAAAAGCATGGAATTCTTAAATATAAAAGAAAATATAAAGCCCGACAACAATACATAATTTACAAACCGTGCATATCAATACGTATTGCAACGTAAAGGCACGGGAGAATTAAAAACACTATAACCCCAAGGTAATAGTAAAAGTAAATAAATTCCTCCGGTGGTAGATGAAAAAGAAGAATGACAGATATGAAAGTTAGGAGTATATCAAGAATCAGAACTGGATGGAGCATATTGACGAATGTTTTGGAAGTATTAATTAAGGAAGAAAGTATAAAAGATGAGAGATGTGGAAATAAGGAAACGAAGGGGGTGTTAATTTGTAGGGAAATATCAGACAAAGCAATCAAGGCAGATTACGCACCTAATCGAAGAAAATTCTAATTTCCTTAATTACCGAAGAATCAAATCTTATTAAGATTACAAAGATTTTCTTTAATCCGGAAATCAACCGTGACGACGTCAAAAGTTAAGACGAATCTTTACTTTCCTCATTTCACTATTTTGCGATAGCTTCACTCATACACTTCACATAATCGAATTGTTTTATCCATATTACTCACTGATGATAAAACTCTAATTTTCAACTCGTATTCGTCATGAAAACATACTTATTATCAGCCATGACGATCTCGATCAAATTTTGGGATGAAATTTCTTTAACGGGTAGGTACTGTAACGACCCGGATTTTTCCGACTACTTGATTATACAATTTACATGATTTAATAATTTCAACTTGATAAGCAATGAATTTTAATAAGTCTTGAATCTCCGGAAAGAATTTTACATAAGTAGTTGACCACCCTTTTATTCTTACGATTCACGAACGTAATAACTTGTATTAATTATATATATATGTGTGTGTGTATATATATATATATATATATATATATATATATATATATATATATATATATATATATTCACGAACGTAATAACTTGTATTAATTATATATATATGTGTGTGTATATATATATATATATATATATATATATATATATATATATATAGATTTAACTTGAAAATATGATAATTAAATATCTCATTAAGTATATTAACAAAGTATTATATATATATTTTCATACTACTAATTTTAAGAGTTTTTGAACAATATATATGTTACTATTTAAACGACGTAATTAACTTATGTTAAAATGTATTTACATATAATGTATTACGAGTATAAATACATCCTTACAAGTATTAAATACACTTTATAATATACCAATACATATAAAGGATAGCTATACTCGTATTTTCGTTCAATTTTCTCAAGAATTCTACTAGCATTCATACGGCATTTTTACCCGTATTATACACAGCTTCTAGAAGTATTTACTATTGGTATATACCAATAGAAATCTGTAATTATTTGTGTAATATGTCATCCATGACCTAATCAATTTAATATGTCATCCATGACTTAATTCATTTTAACTTATCTTAGATATTTTCACTAAAAACCAAATTTTCAAGCCTATAAATAAGCACCATTTCTAACTCATTTTTACATATTCATTTTCCAAATTATACTTCCAATTTTCACACACACTTGCAAGAACTCTCTCAAGTTTTGTTCTACTACTTCTTTCCAGCAACTTTACATTCTAAACTTGAGGTAAAAAACTCTACTTCAACTCTTGTTCAATTCATATATCTATAGCTATCTATATAAGAGTTTATAAACTAGAACATAGTTTAGTTAATTCTAAACTTGTTCGCAAACAAAGTTAATCCTTCTAACTTGACTTTTAAAAACAACTTAACACATGTTTTATATCTATATGATATAGTAACTTAATGAGTTAAAACTTGGAAACACGAAGAACACCGTAAAACGGGACATACGCCGTCGTAGTAAAACCGGAGGCTATTTTGGGTTGGATAATTAAAAACTATCATAATATTTGATTTAAAAGTTGTTCTTCTGGGAAAATGATATTTCATATGAACATGATACTATATCCAAACATCATGGTTAAACTCAAAATTGAAGTATGTTTTTCAAAATGGTCATCAAGATGTCGTTCTTTCGACGGAAATGACTACCTCTTTCAAATATGGATTATAACTTGTAATTCTGACTATAAACCACCACTTTTTTTGTAACGACCCTAGTTTTTCCAACTTTTATTAATAATGTTTATTATTAATGCTTGCGTTTTAATAAAGTGTTCTTATGCGTGTTACTTGTTACCGTATTTAATTCTACATGCCCGATTTGTCTTTGTGACACACGTACTTTACACGAATAATATTTTCGAATATTATTTACATTCATGATTATTTAATATTAATCATTTTTAATTAACTAAGGTTACTAGTTAATTACTTGGGCTTATTTATTTAATTTGTTATTTACTTGGACTTGGGCTTTTATTATTTGATATGGACTTGGAAGCCCACCCTACTTCCTTAATGGACTTGTTAGCCCATCATTAAGCTAATGAATTATTAAGATTAAGATCATGGATTGATTAGTCATAAGGAATCTAGTTACTTATATACTTATACCATTTTCCAACACCATTTTACTTTATTACCACTCTAAGCTATCACCTCCTCCCCATGCTTGAAAGTGCATTTGATTCCTTCCATTTTGAGCTTGAAAAACCGTCCACTTTGACTATGGGAGGGAGAGTTCAATTTTTTTTTATTTGTTACTTATTTGCTTGTATTCTCTCATTTTTACACACACTTCACTTTACTACTTTCATTTCTCTCTTTTTTCTCTCAAATATTGTAAGTAACAAGTTTTACTTTCTTTCTTTTTCTTCCATTAAAACCACCATCCATCATCATCATTTACTAGTTGTAGTTTGTTGTAACTTGTTGTTGTTTCTTGTTTATGATTAAAGATCAATTTTCTAACTTGTATCTTCATGTATCTTGGTTACTTTCACCCTTTGTTTGTAAAGAACCAAGAACAAAGAATCTAAACTTTCTAGTTTATGGTTCTACACTTAATGTTTTAAAGATTTAAAGTTCATGAGTTGTAAAATCATTACTTGAATCCATGTTTGTAAACTTAAGGTTTACTTTCTTAAAGATCAAAGCCTTGGCTTAAATCTTTAAAGTATGAAGAACCATGAACTTGTTACTTGTAGATTTAATTTATTTCTTCATTTTATGTACTTTAAAGTTGAAATGTTGTTAATTTGGTCAAGTATTACTAGTTAATCTTGATCTCATTTTTCTTGAACCAAAGTTAACTTTGTAAGTTCAAGAACATGGAAGTATAACTTTCTAAGTTATAACTTCATATACTTATGTTGGATCTAAGTTTCTATAGCTTATGGTCTTCTAATTTTGTTGTAAATAAGAGCTTATGAGCTTACATACACTTTACAAGATGAGAATCTAAGTTTCATAACTTATGGTTTCATTAAAGTAAAGATTCAAGTGTTATGACTTAGGATTTAACTTAGTAACTTTAGATCTAGACTTTTGGGTCTTGGATCTTCAAGATCAAACTAAGAACTATGTTCTACAACTTAAGATCTTGATTATTTAGTTTACTTTCAAGTTTGTAGCTTAATATTACTTTTAGAGTTCATATATGTGTCGGATCTAAGATCTTGATGTAACTTTGGTTCATCAAACTACTTGCAACACTTAAATTGAGTTGTGCTACTTATCTTAGACTTACACTTGTGTTATTATGGTTAAAACTTGGTAAAGATGATGCAAACACATCAACGAGTTGTACACTTGAAGCTATATGCATCAAGGATGAGAACCATGATGAGCATCGAGCACCAAGAACCCACTGGAACACTAAACCTACTATTTTTCGGGTCTGATCAGAATACCTGAGCTACTGTAAAGTTGATTTTCAGTTAGATCTGCTCGAGTAGATAATTTTTTGTTTAAGACTAGTCTTAATCCGAGTTACGGTTTAGGATCTATGGCCCTCCGAACGTCACTATGTCCTTTTAATGTTGTGCTGAAAATTCTGACTTACTCGCACTTAAACCGTCGCCATGGTCAAACGAAGACGACTTTGCTTCTGGAATTTTCACAGCAACTAAAGGACTTATATACGGAGCCATGGCCACTGGTCTCACCTTATTTCAGTTTGTATAGAGGCCGTGGCGACTGATCGAAGTCAGCGTTTGATTTAAACTCTTTTCTAGAATGAAACCTACTTTACACTTTTTGTTTGATGATGAATGATGATGATACTTAAGACCTAATTTACATACTTATAAACCTATTGGGATGATTTACTGACTTAGTAACTTTTGACATAGGTTGAGGACTTTCCGGACCTACATACTTGCTTACTTTCCCGAACCAACTTTACTACTACTTTACCACTGTGAGTTATAGCATCCCTTTTTACCTTAACTATTTTGGGAACTGAGAATACATGCGCATTTTACGTTTTACATACTAGGAACGAGTACTTAAACTTTATATATGTGTGGGTTATACAACAGCATAAACTTTCCCCTTAGCTCGGTAACGTTTAGTCATTGGTCTTTGAACCGGTAAACGCGAATCTTAGATATGGATCCATAGGGTTTGACATCCCCACTCGGGCTAGTAGCGCTAGCATTTAACGGGTGTTTAATACTTCGTAAACATACACACTCGCCAAGTGTACTTTTAGGGGGTGATAAGCGTTAAGTTAGTTACCAAGTGCCCACGGTTATACATATACTTTTCATACTGTTTTGAAACGCTGTTGAAGCACTGAAATCTCGTGGCCTACCTTACATTACTGTTATACTTAAACTATAGCTCACCAACCTTTGTGTTGACATTTTTAAGCATGTTTTTCTCAGGTGCTTAAGGTTGCTTGCTTCCGCTGTTGTACTAGTCATGCCTTGTTGACACCCGCTGCGCTTGTTAGAGTTGTCACCGCATGAAACGTTTTATTTGCATTCAAACTATGTTACCTTTTGAAACAATGATTTTTAACGACCTAAGGGTCATGTACTATTATCTTTGCTTCTATTCATAGAAGCATACTTTTGTTGTAAGATATTTGATGTTGGTTAATGTAGTGACCCGAACTTTTCCATGTTTATATATATTAATTGAGATTGATGTTTACATGATTAAATGTTTCCAACATGTTAAGCAATCAAACTTGTTAAGACTTGATTAATTGAAATAGGTTTCATATAGACAATTGACCACCCAAGTTGACCGGTGATTCACGAACGTTAAAACTTGTAAAAAACTATATGATGACATATATATGGTTATATATATAGTTAACATGATATTATGATAAGTAAACATATCATTAATTATATTAACAATGAACTACATATGTAAAAACAAGACTACTAACTTAATGATTTTGAAACGAGACATATATGTAACGTTTATCGTTGTAACGACATTTAATGTATATATATCATATTAAGAGATATTCGTACATCATAATATCATGATAATATAATAATTTAAAATCTCTTTTGTTATTATAAACATTGGGTTAACAACATTTAACAAGATCGTTAACCTAAAGGTTTCAAAACAACACTTACATGTAACGACTAACGATGACTTAACGACTCAGTTAAAATGTATATACATGTAGTGTTTTAATATGTATTTATACACTTTTGAAAGACTTCAATACACTTATCAAAATACTGCTACTTAACAAAAATGCTTACAATTACATTCTCGTTCAGTTTCATCAACAATTCTACTCGTATGCACCCGTATTCGTACTCGTACAATACACAGCTTTTAGATGTATGTACTATTGGTATATACACTCTAATGATCAGCTCTTAGCAGCCCATGTGAGTCACCTAACACATGTGGGAACCATCATTTGGCAACTAGCATGAAATATCTCATAAGATTACAAAAATATGAGTAATCATTCATGACTTATTTACATGAAAACAAAATTACATATCCTTTATATCTAATCCATACACCAACGACCAAAAACACCTACAAACACTTTCATTCTTCAATTTTCTTCATCTAATTGAACTCTCTCAAGTTCTATCTTCAAGTTCTAAGTGTTCTTCATAAATTCCAAAAGTTCTAGTTTCATAAAATCAAGAATACTTTCAAGTTTGCTAGCTCACTTCCAATCTTGTAAGGTGATCATCCAACCTCAAGAAATCTTTGTTTCTTACAGTAGGTTATCATTCTAATACAAGGTAACAATCATATTCAAACTTTGGTTCAATTTCTATAACTATAACAATCTTATTTCAAGTGATGATCTTACTTGAACTTGTTTTCGTGTCATGATTTTGCTTCAAGAACTTTGAGCCATCCAAGGATCCATTGAAGCTAGATCCATTTTTCTCTTTTCCAGTAGGTTCATCCAAGGAACTTAAGGTAGTAATGATGTTCATAACATCATTCGATTCATACATATAAAGCTATCTTATTTGAAGGTTTAAACTTGTAATCACTAGAACATAGTTTAGTTAATTCTAAACTTGTTCGCAAACAAAAGTTAATCCTTCTAACTTGACTTTTAAAATCAACTAAACACATGTTCTATATCTTTATGATATGCTAACTTAATGATTTAAAACCTGGAAACACGAAAAACACCGTAAAACCGGATTTACGCCGTCGTAGTAACACCGCGGGCTGTTTTGGGTTAGTTAATTAAAAACTATGATAAACTTTGATTTAAAAGTTTTTATTCTGAGAAAATGATTTTTATTATGAACATGAAACTATATCCAAAAATTATGGTTAAACTCAAAGTGGAAGTATGTTTTCTAAAATGGTCATCTAGACGTCGTTCTTTCGACTGAAATGACTACCTTTACAAAAACGACTTGTAACTTATTTTTCCGACTAGAAACCTATACTTTTTTTGTTTAGATTCATAAAATAGAGTTCAATATGAAACCATAGCAATTTGATTCACTCAAAACGGATTTAAAATGAAGAAGTTATGGGTAAAACAAGATTGGATAATTTTTCTCATTTTAGCTACGTGAAAATTGGTAACAAATCTATTCCAACCATAACTTAATCAACTTGTAATATATATTATGTAATCTTGAGATACCATAGACACGTATACA
The DNA here is from genome assembly GCF_046630445.1 of Rutidosis leptorrhynchoides. Classification (NCBI taxonomy): domain Eukaryota; kingdom Viridiplantae; phylum Streptophyta; class Magnoliopsida; order Asterales; family Asteraceae; genus Rutidosis; species Rutidosis leptorrhynchoides. The sequence continues at coordinate 330,913,084 of NC_092333.1, read as the reverse complement.
ATGTTTCGACCTATCATGTCGACACATCTATATATATTTCGGAACAACCATAGACACTCTATATGTGAATGTTGGAGTTAGCTATACAGGGTTGAGGTTGATTCCAAAATATATATAGTTTGAGTTGTGATCAATACTGAGATACGTATACACTGGGTCTTGGATTGATTCAAGATAATATTTATCGATTTATTTCTATACATCTAACTGTGGACAACTAGTTGTAGGTTACTAACGAGGACAGCTGACTTAATAAACTTAAAACATCAAAATATATTAAAAGTGTTGTAAATATATTTTGAACATACTTTGATATATATGTATATATTGTTATAGGTTCGTAAATCAACCAGTGGCCAAGTCTTACTTCCCGACGAAGTAAAAATCTGTGAAAGTGAGTTATAGTCCCACTTTTAAAATCTAATATTTTTGGGATGAGAATACATGCAGGTTTTATAAATGATTTACAAAATAGACACAAGTACGTGAAACTACATTCTATGGTTGAATTATCGAAATCGAATATGCCCCTTTTTATTAAGTCTGGTAATCTAAGAATTAGGGAACAGACACCCTAATTGACGCGAATCCTAAAGATAGATCTATTGGGCCTAACAATCCCCATCCAAAGTACCGGATGCTTTAGTACTTCGAAATTTATATCATATCCGAAGGGTGTCCCGGAATGATGGGGATATTCTTATATATGCATCTTGTTATTGTCGGTTACCAGGTGTTCACCATATGAATGATTTTTATCTCTATGTATGGGATGTGTATTGAAATATGAAATCTTGTGGTCTATTGTTACGATTTGATATATATAGGTTAAACCTATAACTCACCAACATTTTTGTTGACGTTTTAAGCATGTTTATTCTCAGGTGATTATTAAGAGCTTCCGCTGTCGCATACTTAAATAAGGACAAGATTTGGAGTCCATGCTTGTATGATATCGTGTAAAAACTGCATTCAAGAAACTTATTTTGTTGTAACATATTTGTATTGTAAACCATTATGTAATGGTCGTGTCTAAACAGGATATTTTAGATTATCATTATTTGATAATCTACGTAAAGCTTTTTAAACCTTTATTGATGAAATAAAGGTTATGGTTTGTTTAAAAATGAATGCAGTCTTTGAAAAACGTCTCATATAGAGGTCAAAACCTCGCAACGAAATCCATTAATATGGAACGTTTTTAATCAATAAGAACGGGACATTTCAGTTGGTATCCGAGCGTTGGTCTTAGAGAACCAGAAAATTTCCATTAGTGTGTCTTATCGAGTTTGTTAGGATGCATTAGTGAGTCTGGACTTCGACCGTGTTTTCTTTAAAAATGATTGCTTAACATTTTTGTTGGAAACTATATATTTTTAACATATGAATATTATGTGATATATTAATCTCTTAACGTGTTTGATATTATGTGATAGATGTCTACCTCTAGAACAAGTCCCATTGACTCACCTAATAATAATGAAGAGTCAAATGTAAATTGGAATGATTTGTGGACTGATTCACAAGTTCCCGAAGAGGAACCGGAAGAAGAGTCGGAACCGGAAGAAGAATCGGAACCGGAAGAAGAATCGGAACCGGATGAAGAAATAGAACCGGTGGGGGAAATAATAAAACGGTTAAGTAAAAGAAAATCCTCAACCAACCGACCAAAGTTAATTATGGTCAATGGTGTTTCCGCCAAGGAAGCAAAATATTGGGAGGATTACCAATTCTCCGATGAATCGGATTCCGACGAGAATTCCGATGATGTTATAGAAATTACCCCAACTGAATTTAAAAAGGCAAAAGAAAATAATAAGGGAAAGGGCATAAAAATAGAGAAATCTAATTCCAACCCCGATGAACTTTATATGTATCGTCAACCCCCGAAGTCCTTAAGTTGTAACAATGACCCGGGAACCTCTAAACCACCAGGTTTTTCTAAACCAATGTGGACAACGACGGCTCGTATTAGGGGAACATCATATATCCCTAGAAACTTGGCAAAACGAACCAAAACCGAAGAAGAAGAAACGAGCGAGTCGGAATAAGATAGTTGTATTGGTGTGGTGTAATATATGGAATATAGTGTTCTTATGCTTTATGATATATGTAAAAATTGCTTGTATTAATAAGTATTTTTTTTATGAATCTAACTCTTGTCTATTTTACAGTTTAAAAACACAAAATGGATAGACAACCCAATATTTTAAGAGACCTACCCGGAGACATGATTGATGAAATCTTGTCTAGAGTCGGCCAGAATTCTTCGGCACAACTATTTAAGGCGAGATCAGTTTGTAAGACATTCGAAGAACGTTCCAAGAATGTCTTGGTTTATAAGAGACTTTCGTTTGAAAGATGGGGGATATCACATTGGGAAACCCATAAGTTACGATGTGTTTACTTTGACGCATATATTGCGGGGAACCCAAATGCTATTTTACGCAACGGGTTAAGAAATTATTTTGACTCAATATATCCGAATATTGGACTTCGTGATTTAGAAAAAGCGGCTAACATGCAACATAAAGAAGCATGTTATGCTTACGGATTAGTAATGTTCGCTTCTCACCAAAGTGAGAACAAGAACATCGGGCTACAACTATTAAACAAAACGTTTCCACAAGTGACGGAGTCGGTAATTGGGGTAAGAAATGAGGTTTTTAGATTATTACGGGACTGTTGGACATTACGTAACCCTCGTCCCTTTGATGACGTTACAACACGCTGTCTTATCAACGGCCATAACGGTTATGTTGCACAAGACCAAGGATGGGAAGTAGTCCTAGTAAAACCAGAATGCATGACTTGTTTCTGGACGTATGAATTACGTGTCTTTATTGCCTTTGCTGAACGACTTGTGTACTAGCTAGAATTGTCTTCACAACTATCTTGTATCAAAGTTATTGTGTGCTATATTTCATGCTTTATGTAAAATAAGCGGTATTGTAAGTTTGTAAAATATTGTATAAAAGTTTGAACGCGAAATATTATTATAATCAGTTTTTCATATAGAATTGTAGTAGTTGAATTGTATATTAGCTACTAAGTATGAACTTAACGGGTAGGTACTACCCGAATTTAAACTTATAAAACGCTAATATGAAGAAAAAGCTTTTATAAATGAGTTCATATTATGCTACGAAATACTATTAACTACTATTAATATTCTGTATGATTAACTTGTTCCATTTAACTATTTTGAAGGAAATGGCACCGACTACTCGACACACCGTGAATATGAATGAAGAGGAATTCCGTACTTTTCTAGCTTCAAACATAGCCGCAGTACAGGCTGCGCTACATACCAACAATAACCTTGGATCTAGCAGTACAGGAAATCGTGTAGGATGCACCTACAAAGAATTCACTGCCTGCAAACCTTTGGAATTTGATGGAACCGAAGGACCGATCGGATTGAAACGGTGGACCGAGAAGGTTGAATCGGTGTTTGCCATAAGTAAGTGTACTGAGGAGGACAAAGTGAAGTACGCTACGCATACCTTCACAGGTTCTGCGTTAACATGGTGGAATACCTATCTAGAGCAAGTGGGACAAGATGATGCGTACGCACTACCGTGGTCAGCATTCAAGCACTTGATGAACGAGAAGTACCGTCCCAGAACCGAGGTCAATAAGCTCAAGACAGAACTTAGAGGGTTACGAACCCAAGGATTTGATATTACCACGTACGAAAGACGATTCACAGAATTGTGCCTATTGTGTCCGGGAGCATTCGAAGATGAGGAAGAGAAGATCGACGCGTTTGTGAAAGGATTACCGGAAAGAATCCAAGAAGATATAAGTTCACACGAGCCCGCCTCCATACAACAGGCATGTAGAATGGCTCACAAACTAGTGAACCAGATTGAAGAAAGAATTAAAGAACAGACTGCTGAAGAGGCCAATGTGAAGCAAGTCAAAAGAAAGTGGGAGGAAAACGGTGATAAGAATCACCAATACAACAACAACAGCAATTACAACAATAATCGCAACAATTATCCCAACAATCGCAACATCAATCGCAACTACAACAAACGGCCCAACAACAACAACAACAACAACAACAACAACAACAACAACAGCAACTACAACAATCATCCCAACAACAATAATAACCGCAACAACAACAACAATCAGAAGCAACTATGCCAAAGGTGTGAAAAGAATCACTCGGGGTTCTGCACCAAATTTTGCAACAAGTGTAAAAGAAATGGTCATAGCGCGGCGAAGTGTGAGGTCTACGGACCAGGGGTTAATAGAACGAAAGGAACAAATGGTGTCGGAACGAGTAATGGCGGAGCAAGTAGTGTCGGAGCAAGTTATGCCAATGTAGTTTGTTATAAATGTGGAAAACCAGGCCACATTATTAGAAATTGCCCGAACCAGGAGAACACGAATGGACAAGGCCGTGGAAGAGTTTTCAATATTAATGCGGTAGAGGCACAGGAAGACCCGGAGCTTGTTACGGGTACGTTTCTTATTGACAATAAATCTTCTTACGTTTTATTTGATTCGGGTGCGGATAGAAGCTATATGAGTAGAGATTTTTGTGCTAAATTAAGTTGTCCATTGACGCCTTTGGATAGTAAATTTTTACTCGAATTAGCAAATGGTAAATTAATTTCAGCAGATAATATATGTCGGAATCGAGAAATTAAACTGGTTAGCGAAACATTTAAGATTGATTTGATACCAGTAGAGTTAGGGAGTTTTGATGTGATAATCGGTATGGACTGGTTGAAAGAAGTGAAAGCGGAGATCGTTTGTTACAAAAATGCAATTCGCATTATACGAGAAAAAGGAAAACCCTTAATGGTGTACGGAGAAAAGGGCAACACGAAGCTACATCTTATTAGTAATTTGAAGGCACAAAAACTAATAAGAAAAGGTTGCTATGCTGTTCTAGCACACGTCGAGAAAGTACAAACTGAAGAAAAGAGCATCAATGATGTTCCCATTGCAAAAGAATTTCCCGATGTATTTCCGAAAGAATTACCGGGATTACCCCCACATCGATCCGTTGAATTTCAAATAGATCTTGTACCAGGAGCTGCACCAATAGCTCGTGCTCCTTACAGACTCGCACCCAGCGAGATGAAAGAACTGCAAAGCCAATTACAAGAACTTTTAGAGCGTGGTTTCATTCGACCAAGCACATCACCGTGGGGAGCTCCTGTTTTGTTTGTCAAGAAGAAAGATGGTACATTCAGGTTGTGTATCGACTACCGAGAGTTGAACAAACTTACCATCAAGAACCGCTACCCACTACCGAGAATCGACGACTTATTTGATCAACTACAAGGCTCGTCTGTTTATTCAAAGATTGACTTACGTTCCGGGTATCATCAAATGCGGGTGAAAGAAGATGATATTCCAAAGACTGCTTTCAGAACACGTTACGGTCATTACGAGTTTATGGTCATGCCGTTTGGTTTAACTAATGCACCAGCTGTGTTCATGGACCTTATGAACCGAGTGTGTGGACCATACCTTGACAAGTTTGTCATTGTTTTCATTGATGACATACTTATTTACTCAAAGAATGACCAAGAACACGGTGAACATTTGAGAAAGGTGTTAGAAGTATTGAGGAAGGAAGAATTGTACGCTAAGTTTTCGAAGTGTGCATTTTGGTTGGAAGAAGTTCAATTCCTCTGTCACATAGTGAACAAAGAAGGTATTAAGGTGGATCCGGCAAAGATAGAAACTGTTGAAAAGTGGGAAACCCCGAAAACTCCGAAACACATACGCCAGTTTTTAGGACTAGCTGGTTACTACAGAAGGTTCATCCAAGACTTTTCCAGAATAGCAAAACCCTTGACTGCATTAACGCATAAAGGGAAGAAATTTGAATGGAATGATGAACAAGAGAAAGCGTTTCAGTTATTGAAGAAAAAGCTAACTACGGCACCTATATTGTCATTGCCTGAAGGGAATGATGATTTTGTGATTTATTGTGACGCATCAAAGTAAGGTCTCGGTTGTGTATTAATGCAACGAACGAAGGTGATTGCTTATGCGTCTAGACAATTGAAGATTCACGAACAAAATTATACGACGCATGATTTGGAATTAGGCGCGGTTGTTTTTGCATTAAAGACTTGGAGGCACTACTTATATGGGGTCAAAAGTATTATATATACCGACCACAAAAGTCTTCAACACATATTTAATCAGAAACAACTGAATATGAGGCAGCGTAGGTGGATTGAATTATTGAATGATTACGATTTTGAGATTCGTTACCACCCGGGGAAGGCAAATGTGGTAGCCGATGCCTTGAGCAGGAAGGATAGAGAACCCATTCGAGTAAAATCTATGAATATAATGATTCATAATAACATTACTACTCAAATAAAGGAGGCGCAACAAGGAGTTTTAAAAGAGGGAAATTTAAAGGATGAAATACCCAAAGGATCGGAGAAGCATCTTAATATTCGGGAAGACGGAACCCGGTATAGGGCTGAAAGGATTTGGGTACCAAAATTTGGAGATATGAGAGAAATGGTACTTAGAGAAGCTCATAAAACCAGATACTCAATACATCCTGGAACGGGGAAGATGTACAAGGATCTCAAGAAACATTTTTGGTGGCCGGGTATGAAAGCTGATGTTGCTAAATACGTAGGAGAATGTTTGACGTGTTCTAAGGTCAAAGCTGAGCATCAGAAACCATCAGGTCTACTTCAACAACCCGAAATCCCGGAATGGAAATGGGAAAACATTACCATGGATTTCATCACTAAATTGCCAAGGACTGCAAGTGGTTTTGATACTATTTGGGTAATAGTTGATCGTCTCACCAAATCAGCACACTTCCTACCAATAAGAGAAGATGACAAGATGGAGAAGTTAGCACGACTGTATTTGAAGGAAGTCGTCTCCAGACATGGAATACCAATCTCTATTATCTCTGATAGGGATGGCAGATTTATTTCAAGATTCTGGCAGACATTACAGCAAGCATTAGGAACTCGTCTAGACATGAGTACTGCCTATCATCCACAAACTGATGGGCAGAGCGAAAGGACGATACAAACGCTTGAAGACATGCTACGAGCATGTGTTATTGATTTCGGAAACAGTTGGGATCGACATCTACCGTTAGCAGAATTTTCCTACAACAACAGCTACCATTCAAGCATTGAGATGGCGCCGTTTGAAGCACTTTATGGTAGAAAGTGCAGGTCTCCGATTTGTTGGAGTGAGGTGGGGGATAGACAGATTACGGGTCCGGAGATTATACAAGAAACTACCGAGAAGATCATCCAAATTCAACAACGGTTGAAAACCGCCCAAAGTCGACAAAAGAGCTACGCTGACATTAAAAGAAAAGATATAGAATTTGAAATTGGAGAGATGGTCATGCTTAAAGTTTCACCTTGGAAAGGCGTTGTTCGATTTGGTAAACGAGGGAAATTAAATCCAAGGTATATTGGACCATTCAAGATTATTGATTGTGTCGGACCAGTAGCTTACCGACTTGAGTTACCTCAACAACTCGCGGCTGTACATAACACTTTCCACGTCTCGAATTTGAAGAAATGTTTTGCTAAAGAAGATCTCACTATTCCGTTAGATGAAATCCAAATCAACGAAAAACTCCAATTCATCGAAGAACCCGTCGAAATAATGGATCGTGAGGTTAAAAGACTTAAGCAAAACAAGATACCAATTGTTAAGGTTCGATGGAATGCTCGTAGAGGACCCGAGTTCACCTGGGAGCGTGAAGATCAGATGAAGAAGAAATACCCGCATCTATTTCCAGAAGATTCGTCAACACCTTCAACAGCTTAAAATTTCGGGACGAAATTTATTTAACGGGTAGGTACTGTAGTGACCCGAACTTTTCCATGTTTATATATATTAATTGAGATTGATGTTTACATGATTAAATGTTTCCAACATGTTAAGAAATCAAACTTGTTAAGACTTGATTAATTGAAATAGGTTTCATATAGACAATTGACCACCCAAGTTGACCGGTGATTCACGAACGTTAAAACTTGTAAAAAACTATATGATGACATATATATGGTTATATATATAGTTAACATGATATTATGATAAGTAAACATATCATTAATTATATTAACAATGAACTACATATGTAAAAACAAGACTACTAACTTAATGATTTTGAAACGAGACATATATGTAACGTTTATCGTTGTAACGACATTTAATGTATATATATCATATTAAGAGATATTCGTACATCATAATATCATGATAATATAATAATTTAAAATCTCTTTTGTTATTATAAACATTGGGTTAACAACATTTAACAAGATCGTTAACCTAAAGGTTTCAAAACAACACTTACATGTAACGACTAACGATGACTTAACGACTCAGTTAAAATGTATATACATGTAGTGTTTTAATATGTATTTATACACTTTTGAAAGACTTCAATACACTTATCAAAATACTGCTACTTAACAAAAATGCTTACAATTACATTCTCGTTCAGTTTCATCAACAATTCTACTCGTATGCACCCGTATTCGTACTCGTACAATACACAGCTTTTAGATGTATGTACTATTGGTATATACACTCCAATGATCAGCTCTTAGCAGCCCATGTGAGTCACCTAACACATGTGGGAACCATCATTTGGCAACTAGCATGAAATATCTCATAAGATTACAAAAATATGAGTAATCATTCATGACTTATTTACATGAAAACAAAATTACATATCCTTTATATCTAATCCATACACCAACGACCAAAAACACCTACAAACACTTTCATTCTTCAATTTTCTTCATCTAATTGAACTCTCTCAAGTTCTATCTTCAAGTTCTAAGTGTTCTTCATAAATTCCAAAAGTTCTAGTTTCATAAAATCAAGAATACTTTCAAGTTTGCTAGCTCACTTCCAATCTTGTAAGGTGATCATCCAACCTCAAGAAATCTTTGTTTCTTACAGTAGGTTATCATTCTAATACAAGGTAACAATCATATTCAAACTTTGGTTCAATTTCTATAACTATAACAATCTTATTTCAAGTGATGATCTTACTTGAACTTGTTTTCGTGTCATGATTTTGCTTCAAGAACTTTGAGCCATCCAAGGATCCATTGAAGCTAGATCCATTTTTCTCTTTTCCAGTAGGTTCATCCAAGGAACTTAAGGTAGTAATGATGTTCATAACATCATTCGATTCATACATATAAAGCTATCTTATTTGAAGGTTTAAACTTGTAATCACTAGAACATAGTTTAGTTAATTCTAAACTTGTTCGCAAACAAAAGTTAATCCTTCTAACTTGACTTTTAAAATCAACTAAACACATGTTCTATATCTTTATGATATGCTAACTTAATGATTTAAAACCTGGAAACACGAAAAACACCGTAAAACCGGATTTACGCCGTCGTAGTAACACCGCGGGCTGTTTTGGGTTAGTTAATTAAAAACTATGATAAACTTTGATTTAAAAGTTGTTATTCTGAGAAAATGATTTTTATTATGAACATGAAACTATATCCAAAAAATTATGGTTAAACTCAAAGTGGAAGTATGTTTTCTAAAATGGTCATCTAGACGTCGTTCTTTCGACTGAAATGACTACCTTTACAAAAACGACTTGTAACTTATTTTTCCGACTAGAAACCTATACTTTTTTTGTTTAGATTCATAAAATAGAGTTCAATATGAAACCATAGCAATTTGATTCACTCAAAACGGATTTAAAATGAAGAAGTTATGGGTAAAACAAGATTGGATAATTTTTCTCATTTTAGCTACGTGAAAATTGGTAACAAATCTATTCCAACCATAACTTAATCAACTTGTAATATATATTATGTAATCTTGAGATACCATAGACACGTATACAATGTTTCGACCTATCATGTCGACACATCTATATATATTTCGGAACAACCATAGACACTCTATATGTGAATGTTGGAGTTAGCTATACAGGGTTGAGGTTGATTCCAAAATATATATAGTTTGAGTTGTGATCAATACTGAGATACGTATACACTGGGTCGTGGATTGATTCAAGATAATATTTATCGATTTATTTCTGTACATCTAACTGTGGACAACTAGTTGTAGGTTACTAACGAGGACAGCTGACTTAATAAACTTAAAACATCAAAATATATTAAAAGTGTTGTAAATATATTTTGAACATACTTTGATATATATGTATATATTGTTATAGGTTCGTAAATCAACCAGTGGCCAAGTCTTACTTCCCGACGAAGTAAAAATCTGTGAAAGTGAGTTATAGTCCCACTTTTAAAATCTAATATTTTTGGGATGAGAATACATGCAGGTTTTATAAATGATTTACAAAATAGACACAAGTACGTGAAACTACATTCTATGGTTGAATTATCGAAATCGAATATGCCCCTTTTTATTAAGTCTGGTAATCTAAGAATTAGGGAACAGACACCCTAATTGACGCGAATCCTAAAGATAGATCTATTGGGCCTAACAAACCCCATCCAAAGTACCGGATGCTTTAGTACTTCGAAATTTATATCATATCCGAAGGGTGTCCCGGAATGATGGGGATATTCTTATATATGCATCTTGTTATTGTCGGTTACCAGGTGTTCACCATATGAATGATTTTTATCTCTATGTATGGGATGTGTATTGAAATATGAAATCTTGTGGTCTATTGTTACGATTTGATATATATAGGTTAAACCTATAACTCACCGACATTTTTGTTGACGTTTTAAGCATGTTTATTCTCAGGTGATTATTAAGAGCTTCCGCTGTCGCATACTTAAATAAGGACAAGATTTGGAGTCCATGCTTGTATGATATCGTGTAAAAACTGCATTCAAGAAACTTATTTTGTTGTAACATATTTGTATTGTAAACCATTATGTAATGGTCGTGTCTAAACAGGATATTTTAGATTATCATTATTTGATAATCTACGTAAAGCTTTTTAAACCTTTATTGATGAAATAAAGGTTATGGTTTGTTTAAAAATGAATGCAGTCTTTGAAAAACGTCTCATATAGAGGTCAAAACCTCGCAACGAAATCCATTAATATGGAACGTTTTTAATCAATAAGAACGGGACATTTCAGTTAAGACATCACCTTTACTCATGAATGCAAACTTATTTTGAAACCGCATATAGTATTTGACCTTGTAATGATCATGTTGTTGATGATTCGTACACGATGGTTTTGTACGGGGCATCACATTTTCAGTTTAGTTTCACAAATTACAGTTCGTTATGAAACCATATCAATTTGATTCACTCAAAACGGATTTATAACGAAGAAATTATGGGCAAAACAATATTGGTTAGAAATGGATAATTTGTTTACGGGATTAATTCATTAAAATCTATACTAACCATATCCTAGCTAACTTTTCTTGTATTATACATGTATTCTAACATGTCATGGTTACACAATACGTCAGATAAATCAAAAGACACCACATACACAATACGTGTAACTACAATAGCGGTATTGTGGGTCATGATTGAGTCTTATACAACACGTGTATACTATGTACTACTAATTTTGGACTACTAACTGTGGACTACTAACTGTGGACTACGAATTGTGGACTACTAACGTTGGACTGCTAACTTGACAAATTAAATTTAAACAATCACACGTGATTGAAAATATAAACTTAAACAATCACAAGTGATTGAAAATATAAACTTAAACAATCGCACGTGATTGAAAATATAAACTCTAAAAATATTTTGGGATGAGAATACATGCATTTTATGTTTTACGCTATGGACACAAGAACTTAAAATATAATCTACGTTGAGTTGTACCACCTTGCATATCTTCCCTAATAGCTTGGTAACTAATTTATTACTAAAACAATTTAAAAGACATAATTTATTACTAATAATAATTATTATTATTATTTTTTGAACATCGATTGGATCACCCGAGGGGGACTTTAACCACCCGTTGCGATCATCTCCCGTTTTGACTATGCCGATGCAGCGATAAACCCCGCCCCATCGCTGCCCGGGAGGAAACCTTGAAACCGATCCAAGGGCACGGCTAAGTAAAACCCCCCTCCCCTTTACCCTCAAACGATATGGGAAATGCGTCATGGGTAAATACTTCATGGCATTGATGAAATTGTGTTTTTTAATATGTAGTCTTAAAAATATAAATACGTAACTTTGAGCGAACTTTATTATTATTATTTACTTTTAATTTAATAATTATAATTATAATTATTATATTATTAATATTCAAATATGAATTCTTTTTACGAAATTAATTACGTTACATATGTATGCGAAAATACATGTCTCTATATATTTGTAAAAACAACGATAAATTTCTTAGTCAAATGGGTCATTAAAATACATGACTTTAACATTTGTATTCACTTAATATTTAAAACATGTTATTAAAATGTTTAACTTAAATAATTAGTGATTTCACAGTTCATTTTAGTAGTGTAATAATAAAGGATATTCGGTAATGTAGTATAGATGTCATTTAAAAGTTAAAATATAGAATGAAGATATAGAGTAGGGGTGGGGGGTAGTCGGACCCATTCAATAATATCATTCTAATATACTCACATTGTCCTTTCACACCATTAACATAGACTCTTTGAAAGATGAGAACCAAAACAAGATATCCCCTCAACCCAAATCATCAATAAACACAAATTAAGAAACATAACCATTTAAATAGCAAATACCAACCATCAAGAATTGATCATAACCATGCGCCGTAGCCATACTACCACCTTCATCTTCATACTTGTTCTTTTCTACCCTTTTCTATCTTTAGCTATCGACACAATCACATCCACACAACCCTTAACCATAAACCAAACACTAGTTTCAAAGGGTGAAGCTTTCGAGTTGGGTTTCTTCAATCCTGGCAACGACAACTTGTACATAGGCATTTGGTATAAGCAAGTTCAACAAAAAACATATGTTTGGGTTGCCAATAGAGACGCCCCTATTACTTCATCAAATGGAACATTAACGATCGGCGGAAATGGAAACATAGTACTTTTAAACCAAACCGGAACCGCTATATGGTCATCTAACCAGTCTGTACCCCTGACAAACACCGTCGCACAACTCCTTGAAAACGGTAATTTAATATACCTTTTTTTTTCTGTACTAGTGTGAGTATCTTCTATTTTTTATAAAAAGTATTGTTAGATTTTAAGTATTCGTATTCCTGAGATTGGGTACTATTGTTTGTTGTTAAATTCTAAGTATAAAATTAGATTAGAATTCTAAGTATAAAATTAGATTAGAATATGAATGAATAGTTATTTATTTTTTTATATAGTATATAAATAAAATAAAATAAAATAAAATAAAATATAAATATAAATATAAATATAAATATAAATGCTGTTAGCAAAATCTAATTTGAATAGCTTATTTGATTAATAAATAGGTAACTTTGTGGTACGTAGAGAAAACGATGAAAACCCTGACAATTATATCTGGCAAAGCTTTGATTATCCAACCGATACTTTTTTACCGGAGATGAAACTTGGGTGGAACAGAAAAACTGGAATTAATCGGTATATACGGGCATGGAAGTCCAAAACGGATCCAGGATCGGGTGATTATTCATTTAAAATGGATATTGACGGGTACCCGGAAATTATAATATGGGAAAAAGAAACAAAATACTGTAGGAGTGGCTCATGGAATGGGAAAGGGTTTAGTGGTGTACCACAAATGCAAGGAGTGAGTATAATGCATTTCGATTTTTTGGAAAATTCTGATGAGATTTCATATTCATTTGAAATGTTAAATACTTCTGTTTATTCGAGATTAATTATAAACTCTACGGGTAGTTTACAACGATTTGTTTGGGTTGATACAACGAAACAATGGAGTGTCTATTGGTTTTTTCCTCGCGATTTATGTGATTATTATGGTGAATGTGGGACGTTTGGAATTTGTAATACAAACAATAATCCGGTTTGTACGTGTATGACCGGATACACGCCAAGGAATCAACAAGCTTGGAATTTAAGAGATGGGTCAGATGGGTGTGTTCGGAGCTCCAAGTTGGATTGTGGGTCGGATGGGTTCTTATTGTTGAAGAACATGAAATTGCCTGAGGGATCAAGAGCTTTTGTCGTTAATACAACGATGAATTTGAGTGAGTGTGGTGAGATTTGTAAAATGAATTGTTCGTGCGGTGCTTATACTAATATGGATGTTACTGGGAACGGGTCGGGTTGTGTCATATGGGCCGTGGATCTTATGGATATGAGACAGTATGCGGAAACTGTAGGTGGTGGACAAGATCTTTACGTAAGAGTTGCAGCTTCTGATTTAGGTATGTTTTCTGATTACTTAAACTATGATCAAACCGTAATTTCTTGCGTTAACAACTAGAGTTTTTATATTAAGACAAATTCTTAGGATTTTTAAAAAGTTTGATCAACAAATTGAATTTAATAATCTAATAATTAAATTTCATAATTTTATAGTAATTATTTGTTCGTTGAAAGCAACAATCATAAGTAAACAAAGAATAGGAAAGTTTGATCAACAAAGAATACTCTGTCTTTGATTGTATGACTTGTTCAAAGATAATGGCCATTTTTATACCATTTGTTTTAGCTTGTGACTAGCTGTCTTATATAATAAGAAATATAATGTCAACCCGGGTAGCTCGTATCACTGTCATCACAAATATCAAATATCAATTTTTATACAATCTAGTACTACTATTAATAATTTAATAATGTAATATCAAATAAAATATTCTCTTCTTCCAATCTTAATAGTGAACATGTAAAAAAAAAACATATAGTTTTAAAAAATGTTATATACTATTTACTTTTCAGTTTTACCTTTATTTTATCTTTTTATATTTCTTTTAATTTTATTCAAATACATTAAGGTAATAATAGAATTTTACCTTATTATTTTTATCTATATATATGAAAGTTAACTATTGATTTGAAAGAGTTCAAAATAGAATATTGAACTATTAATATGAATCAAATATTATATTAAAAAACAATAATTAATTCAGTGTTCCGTGAATTTTGGTTTACATTTGTTCACGCTGTCAACAAAATCCTTAGAATATGGCTTACGAGATTCTGACGCAAAAAAATAGAAAGAAAAAAAAAAAAAAATGAAATGGAACCTATCTGATAAATCTAACGCCAAAAAAGTCATTAAAAATGACAAGGACCGTCAATTTTGACGCTGCCAATTTACAAACGTAACTTGGCAAATCAATTTTTGACACCCAATAGAAATGTGACACATAATATCCATATTATTGTATTAATTTATTTAAATTTTATTTTAATTTTTTAATTATTATTACATTTTTCAAAAATTTCTCTCTCAAATTTAATATTCAAATTTCAAATTTTATGATAGCAAATCATAGGAGCTGAGTCGAGGCCTCCCCCCCCCCCTCTCTCTCTCTCTCTCTCTCTCTCTCTCTCTCTCTCTCTCTCTCTCTCAGTTTGAAATATATATATATTTTTATTTAATTAGAAAAAATTAATAAATCGGAACTTATTATCATCAGAATTTGAACCATATATGTCATTTTAAAATTATTTTTCTTATATTAAATTTGTAATTAATGAACATATCATTTGCATATAAGTCGATTTGTAAGTTGTATTTATCTGTTCCTTGCAGATCAATCACCGGTAACTGAAAGTACCAACAATGGTTCCGGCAATGGCAACCATGTTGTCAAAATTGCCTCCATTGCCATAAGTTCTTTTGCAGTGCTCGTGATTCTCCTAGCACTCTTATATTGGAAAAAAAAGAAAATACGATCGTTAGAAAAATCAAAGAGAGACATAACAGGTTTGAAATCTTAAGTCGAAATTGAACTTTTTGATTTAAACTTGTCAAAATCAAGGTTCGGATTTTAAAGTCCAAATAGTTTAGCATGATTTCTTTTGGTATAATCTACATTAGGTCCACAAGATAGGAGTGAAGATATATTATTGAATGATGGGGTTACTGTGACAAATAAAAAGGATTATTACGGTGGAACAACGATGGATGAACGTGAATTACACTTGTACGATTTTAAAACATTGGAAATGGCTACAGACAACTTCTCAGATGAAAATAAACTTGGGGAAGGTGGTTTTGGTTGTGTATATAAGGTAATAACTTGTTGTTTAGACATTTGACTTATCATCATCAAGAAAATAACTCTGGGTATGTTTATTTACATCCTAATATACGATGTTGAATGTTACCGTTCAGAGTTAAGAAACTGTATTGATCGTTAAGCACCAATTTTTTTGGAAATATCATCTTTTAATTATATTACTTATCAAACAAATATATTGAATTTTTAATTCATGTGAAAAGTTACTATTTAACATTGATGTCAGGGTAACTTAATGGAAGGTGGAATCGTAGCAGTGAAAAGGTTATCAAGAATTTCAGATCAAGGGATTGAAGAACTTAAAAATGAGGTTAGGTTGATTGCGAAACTTCAACATAGGAACCTCGTTCGACTAATAGGTTGTTGCATTGAGGTCAAAGAGAAGTTGTTGATATATGAGTTCATGGAAAACAAAAGTCTTAATATGTTTCTTTTTGGTAAGTTCCTCTTAAGGGTTTTTTTCCTTTTTCAATTCGGCAGTAGATTTTGTTTGATTGTAACATGTTTTGAATTTTTTTGTAGATAAAAAGAAAAGCTCGATGATCAATTGGAAAATGCGCTTTGATATCATATGTGGGATTGCTAGAGGACTTCTTTATCTTCATCATGATTCAAGATTTAAAATCATTCATCGAGATCTAAAAGTGAGTAATATTTTGCTTGATAAGGATATGACCCCCAAAATATCAGATTTTGGCATGGCACGAATCTTTGGAAATGATCAAACAGAAGCCGAGACCACGAAAGTAGTAGGAACATAGTAAGCAACACAATTTCGTAATTAATTAGATTATTGTTTCCATGACATTTAGATGTTGATAACATGTGACATAATCACTTATTAATTTTTTTTTAAACTTATTGTAGTGGTTATATGTCACCTGAATATGCGATGGACGGACTTTTCTCAACAAAATCAGATGTTTTTAGCTTTGGGGTTTTGGTGCTCGAGATAGTGAGCGGCACAAAAAACAGGGGAACATTTTACACAACCAGCCAGCTTAACCTTCTTGGACATGTAAGTGCTAGCAATAAGCCAATAACATGTTTGACATCTTCAAGTTTTCGTCTTCAAAGTATCTTTTTTACGATTAGTTCATTGTAGTATCTAATAATATTTTCATTTAAATGATGCAGATATGGACCTTATGGAAAGAAGGAAATGCATTAGAGGTATTAGATGAATCTGTTGGTGATAAATATTCAAAAGATGAAGTATTAAGATGCATACAAATAGGACTATTATGTGTTCAAGAACAACCAGAAGATAGGCCTAATATGTCAAAAGTGCTGGTGATGCTAAGTAGTGAAACTATGCAACTACCTCAACCTACATATCCAGGATTCTTTATTGTTAAAAGACGTGATGACACAGAGTCTTCCAGCAAAATGGATGAATCCATGACTATAAATGAAGTTACAGTCACCGTAATAGATCCTAGATAGTGAATTAGATCTATTACACTTTGTGATACCTATTCTACACGCTATACAAATCATGATCAAGATGATGAATTTAGAATAGTACGTATATTCAAGGTGTCATTATGTTTATAGCCTTTTGCACCTTTTGTTCAATAACCAGTCAATTATTTTCACAAATATTTTGGAGAAGTTATTACTTGAGAAATAATGGTGGATCTAGGGCTTCATTTTTGGGGGGTGAATAATTTATTGCATAAAATGATTCTTTACATTGTTACATTAATCATAATTTTCAATCGTAATTTCTTCTCTATTTGTCATATTTTTTTACTCCGTTTCACAGATCTTACGAATGCAATTCGATTTTATCTACTAGAGTGGTTTTCTTACGTAAAGCATAATGTGATTACAACTGAGAGGGTGCTTCAGTGTCGTAAAATTGAAGAGGAGTCTGTTGGTTGGGAGTCGTGTTGGGTAAAGTAATCAATGAATGAATATCTCACTGAATCGTGGTATCACTTTCTGAAAATAAGTATTCAACTCTTATTGTCGGGGTTACACGAATATCACTTTGGGATAAGACAAAGATTATGTTCTTGTTTTAGCACAAAACAAGATTCCGTTCGCTGTTGAGTATTTTGTATTTCATTCTCTCTGTTTCTGATATGTCTCGAATTATACATGATTTACGCCCCATATCTATGTCATTTTAATTCATATATTTTTTGAAATGAAGCCAAAATTATAGAATTCATACTTAAAAAGGATTATTTGAGTTTTAGCTAACAAATGATGAAAAGGAGCAAAAACAAGAAGAAAAATAAGGAAAATGCAGTTTTGAAGTAGAGCATCCGGCTAAAGGATGCACAGACGTCGGCTACAGAAGATTCCAGAAAATTCCAGTTTATTCTTGAAGAACGCGAGGAAAAAGCCGAGAAGAAGAAGAGTTGCTAGTTATGAATACGTAAGCCACCGGCTAAACTGCCAGTTACCAGTACGTAAAGTCCAAGTCAAACGAGATAAGAAAAGAAGGTTCAACTTAATCCAAAAGATAGAGAGCCGCGGATATAACACTTATATTCGCCGGTTGAGATAATAAAGGAAAAACGTAGGCTTCAAGTATAAGTTAAACGTACGGGTGACGAAAAGTCACTGGAGCAGCCGGCTAACCTATGTTTAGCCGCCGGCTGGGACATCGGTTAAGAAACACTATAAATGGACATGCTCAGTTCATTATTTGGGGGACAGTTTTCTGGTTCATAATCAGATTACGAATTTAGGCTAGTTTTTTATTATCTTAGCTTAGTTTTAGCTTTTGAAGTATTTATACTTTAGATTTCCATCACATTCAAGTTTGATTCTTTCTTTTACTCCTTGCAACTTTAATTAAAGTTATTCCGGTATGATTTCTTTAAAGCTTTATTCTCTTTTATTTAATGTATTTACTTTAATTATGGGCTAAAATCCCAAACACGTGTTTGAACAGATGTAATACCTTGTGACAATTGTATAATCTATGAAAATCATTAAGCTGTTATAAATCCGGATTCTAGTAATCGTAGTCATTGGCTATGATGAACAGAGTCACTGGTTTCATCTATTAAAAATACAACCGTTTTGTCACGAAAATGACTTAATTGAACTTAAAAAGCTTTCGGTAATATTCTTCACAGCTGCCGGATATGCTGAATATAGCCGCGGGCTAGCATGATTTAAATCTTAAATTCGATAGAATCTCTAGTTTAACTGATTAGATCTTGAGCTTAATTAAATTACCACTGTTAATCTAATTTGGTTGCAATTAATGAACTAATAAGAACTCTTAAATAGTACATCACTAGGATTGAGTCCTACTATTGTAACTTAGCTGTCAATTAAGTTTGTTTAATTAATCATATTAATAAATCTTATTGATAACAACATTGAATTAAGTTAGTAGTGAGGGTTATAGCTAGTAACTATAGTCAACGTTTAATTAACCACATTAAACTATCTACTAAGTCTCAAGCCTTAAGTTTAAACTAGACATCTTATTTAGGATTAGCCTGATCAACTAGTTTTAGGTCAAGAAATTCTAAGGTCAAAATTATCTTAAGTTAAGTATGAACTTCAATCGAATGCAATTGGAAACATGGTATGAAACGTTCAAGCACGTGTCTATAACATCATCGTATACTTCTTTAAATCACATGTGCCACTTTTATTTATCTTTATTTACTCTTTTTTTATCAATCGAATCTACAATCACAAAAACCAAAAATATAAATTATTCACCCGTTCTCGTGGGAAGAATCCTTAACATACTAAAAATACTATATTGCACCTAACCGGGTTTTGTTGCTCGTTAGAGAGCTTTAGTGATTAATAAATTAAGAATTATAAATATAAACGTTGAAAATACACTACGCAATCTAAACATACGCTTTTGCACATCAACTTTTTGGCGCCGCTATCGGAGATCGCGGTAATTAATTTAATACAATATTTGGTTTATTGATAATTCGTGAAAAATGGTGAATATGGATCTCTGGGGTTAGGTTGCTGGATTGTCCTATTTAAAGGGTCCTGCCTACACCTTAGTTGTTGACTAGCTATTTAGAAGTGAACGATTCGATAAATTTAAAATTTTATTTAAAGTCCAAAGGTTTAAGATCGGCTAATTCACACATTTCTCTTGAATTTCATCTAAGAGCTTCGAGACAAGTCCACGGATATGCCAATATTCCTCCAACTATAAAAAATAATCATATAATTAATGCTGGACCATAAAATGAAGAATATCATATAAATGTGTATGAAGATGTAGAGAGAAAAAGTCAAATAGCCAAAGTTACTACTTCCATCGCTTCTTCAACTCTTTACATATTTTTGGCTATAGGTGTGATGGGTAGGAATGGTACCTTAATAAGGATGCCTTGTGGGATATATATAGCCCTCGTCTATATCCCATCATTCAAAGACTTGGCATACAATCTATGCAATTCCTAAGGTCCTAACAATCTCCTTCTTTGTATCGATTGTGTGCAAAAAGTAGCATCTGTAAGTAACTAGATGGGGGGTGAATAGTTACTTAATACGATTTTTAAAACTTTTTCGATGATCTACAAGATTTGAACAATCCTTGATCAACTTAATAAACTCAAACCGAATGTGTGTAGTGTTTATGTTTGTAGTAATGTGGAATGTAAAGTAAAGAACATAAACACAAAGATTTATAGTGGTTCGGGTCGATGTTAACTAATCCATCTTAATCCACACCCCGATTCACTAATCAGGAGTTTTGCTTCGCTAAGCATCTTTCTAAAAATCTGGTGGAGATTCGATTTACAAGTCTTGTACTCCTTCTTAGACAACAAACCTAATCCTTCTACCCATTTGAAAGATTATTTCTAACTTAGATCAACTTGTCTTCACCTTGGACAAGTATTAATCCCCAATGGAATTAATCAACTTTCTAGTTCCCTTTAAGGAAAATGATAGCTAAGCTAGCATATGCTTATAGTTATAAAGTACAAGACTCACCCTTTTCTAGTGATGACAATCCTAAGACAATTCTAAGGATTAATACAACACTAAGTAAACTTACAATGATAGTAAGTTTACAACCCCTTCTACAATCTATGAGATTATAGAACTTCTCTTGCTAATCACAAACACATGCCCTTCTACAACCTATGAGATTATAGAACTTCTCTTGCTAATCACAAACACATGTATATGAATTATGGTCTTGTGATTCTCTATTGATTTTGAGTTGAATTATGTAAGAGAGTCAAGTCTTCAAAGTTCTCCAAGTCTTGCTATATATATGGAGAGATAAAAAATAGCCATTGATGCGGCTTAGACCACGGTCGACCGTGGATCGACCGCACACGCTCCAGTGTAAAACATGTATCCGTTGTATAGCCGTTTGAATTAGTTTTGAACTTGAATCTTTGGACTCTTTAATTCATTTAATACCTGCAAAAGATACCCAACATCCTATACTAGTACTATATGCATAAATTATTCATTTATCTTGGATGTATTGCCTTGATAGTGACTTGTCATGTTCAAAATGGTAAGTCTAACATTCTTGGATACAAGTCATGATAATCATTTGAAGCAATCTCAGTTTTGTCATAATCTTTTGTTTGTAATAAACACATTTGCTAATGTCCTATTAGTTGGTCAATATGTCATTGATGATAATAACCCACTAAATCACAAAGCACATTAATATTCAACTTTAAGCTTTTTTGAATTAGTTAAGTGTGTTCATGATGTCTTAACAAGTGAAACAAGTAATATCAATTAAGCATGTTATAAGACAACAAGTTAATCAAGTCTAAACCATTCTTCAACTTGTTTCTAGTCTTAAGCAAATTCTAAGTGTGTTAATAATCCTTCAGCCTTTTAAGATCACTAGATATGACACATTAAATGTTATCCAAGTAGCATAAGCATATATTGAAGTCGTCCATATACAAGTTGTGGTTTTCCAACTTGTAGCACATAACAAGACAAAGTTCATACATGTATATATTAAGTAACTACTGTCTTTCTCATAGTGAAATAATACTCATGTATTAATAGAAAGTAGTCAAGTAATATTCATGTAATGACTAGCAAGAGATCACTAATTAATTTAGGATTAAATATATAGTGATGACATAGCATTGTACCATGATATCCGCCAAAAAGTTAAGTTTTTACCCCAATATTAAGCCCTAAATCAATAAAGTTCCAAACTTTATCACCAAAATAATTGCTTTGTCAGTTAATTTTAAATTATGTAATTACAAAGGCGATGCAAAAAGAATCAAGTAAAACAGAGCTAAAACGAAGATTCTAGAGCGAAAATGGTGAAAGACAAGTTACTACCCCAGAAACCAAGTTACGAACCCGGGAACGATCAAGACGATCCAAGAAAACAGCAAACCAGAAGTCAAAACCGGCCTCCCACGCTGATAGTGACCTCAACACTCCCTTCAACAACTTATTCACTTTGAATTGTTTCTTCCTGTTCTTGATCTGATTTTTGTAAATGTGATCAAGCTTTCCATCGATGTCCAAGGTATTAATGAAATCAGTTGTTGTTTCTTCATCACTATCCAAGATTTCAATCGCATTTTTCTTTGACTCACTTGGCCCTGCTTCTTCATCTGTTTTCCTCTTTTTCGAGGATGACACTCTAGGGATTCCTTGCCTCTTAATGAGATTGAGAGTGGGCAGATGAGAATGAGGATGAGTGATTTCAATGTTCTGGAATAGTTTATTGAGGTGCATCCCATAAGGAAGTGCTCGAGTTGTTTCGGTGAGGAGATTGCTCATTCTCGAAGCCATGAGAAAGGCAATGTTGACGAGTTCATTCCTTTCCAAACACCATAGTAATGCAAGCTGAGTGTAATGAATGTTGCCGTGGTTCCCAGCTTTACAATAGACGTTAAACTTGATCACTCGACTCCATAGATCGTACTTAGGAAGTAGATGTCTCCCTAACACACCCTTTTCAAGAATTTCTTCACAAGGGGCTTCAAATTCACAAACCGCATCATTCACAACATTTGCATCCGAGAGAAAGCTTGAAAGATAGATTATGTTATGATGTCTGTTGTAGAATTTATGACCTACGGATGGCACTTTCGTTATTTCACCACAATCCTTGAGGGAGAGATAGTAGCGTTCGTTAAGAAGAACAAAGGAGATTTACCTATTCTCAAAGGTGAAATTAGCATAGAATTCTCAAATAAGAGTTGAATAGATTGGTCCATCGAGTGTAAGAAATGACTCCCACATGAGTGCGGTAAAGGCATTCATGAGATCAGGTAACTGAGAGTAGGCGACCATTCTACCTTCAGCAATCTTTCTATCGCTGAAGAATTGTATGTTGTTGTTAATTCTAGGATTTAGAGTCTTTGGAGGATTGTACGCTTTCTTTCCTCTTGATTCCGCATCCTTGGTCCTTTTCATTTCCTATACAATAACACTTTAACTTCAATTCAAAGTGAACATATAAATGACACAATTGTGTAATCAATGTTTTGCAAACTTAGTTAACATGAACACAAGATTGTTTTGATGTTAACTACCTTCATATTCTCACCCTCTTTTGGTGGAAACGTGTTTGCAATTGTATGAATGCTCATTCTTATAACATTCATACATGATAATGATTTGCAAACTTGGTTATCATCAATACCTAGTGTTTTGATGCTAACATTCTTCACATTCTCACCCTCTTTTGGTGACAATGCGTTTGCACTTTAGATTATTTGTGATTTTCATAATGTTCACATGAGTCATTATTTTGTAAGCTTGATTTTCATCAATAACCGAGTGTTTCGATGTTACGAATTTCTATATTATTACTTTTCATTAGTGACAATGTGCTTAAACTATGTGAACAATGAATTTATGAAAACCTAATCTAGTTGTATGATGAACCCTAGAATTTATAACTTGAATTGATGCATTATTAATCATGATTTCAAGGGTTTGAGAAGTTTTCATGAACACATTTGATTGTTAGCATCAATTTAGAGTTGAATTTTCTAGTTAGGGTTTCTTCAAACAATATTTGAAGATTTCATCATACTAACATAATTGGATGAAGAGGAATAATAGATTAATCTTACCGAGTGTGAAGATTAAGGATGAGAGAGATCAAATTCTTCAGCGTGTGATTTGAGGTCTTGAGCCGTGGGAGAGAGTAAGTGAAATAGGTTTTTAATAGAATGAGAAATGAGGGTTAGAAATTAGAATAAAAGGCCGTCTGGACCCATGCGGTCGATCTGCAGTCGACCCTGGGTTTAGCAGTGGAGAAGGAATGCTCTAAAATTGAGTATGCGGTCGGTCGTGGTTCGACCGTGCAGCTTAGGATGGTGAACTTTGTCTGTTTCTTCAAGTCGATTACATTTTGGCGATTTTATTGTTCTAGTGAATACTTTAGGACAAGTTTTCTTTGTCTAAACATTGTATGATCATTTCCAACCGATGTTTCATCATGAATGACATGTATGTCGGCACGTTTATATATATATATATTTATATATATATATACACACACACATACTATACACATAAGGCACTTTAACCTACATTTAGAATGTAATCTTTTCAAGTAAGCATTCATTCCTAAGCTAAGCATAATCACATTGAGTATTCTTTATAGTCACTTTGTGGACGTGCAATTTGAAATAGTGGCATATTGACATGATTTTAAGACACATTAAGTTTTAAATGCACATTCCTCTTTCCTTATGTTTTGATCACTGATTCTCATTGATCCTAAGGTTACCCAATTCTTGACTTATCCCACCCATTTAATTGCTAGATTTATTTAACCTTCCTAAGTTTTCAATTTTCCTAATGATTGACATTGGACATAGAGTACCTTGTTTGTGTCTACTAGAGTTGTGACGTTATTTCAAAACAATTTTGTCTTTAAAACAATTTTTGTCATTTAAAGACCTTTTCAAATAATTGTTTTCATCAATTAAAACTTTGTTGAGTTGATTTAACTTTTGTAATTCCTTTTCCAATAATTTTACTTTGTCACAACTTCTAGTATACACAAATTTTACCGCTTTGTAATCATCCAGCAATTCTTCAAAATTTGAAGGATAGAATACATGTACCTCATCACTTTGAACTCGTGAGTTCTCTCCTTCTTCTTCTTGGAAGCAAGATTCCACCTCATCTTCACTATGAGAATCTTGACTTGGAGAGTATCTTGAAACCATGAGACAAGAGTCTTCATCTTCATCTCTATTTGATCATCTTATCAATTTCCACCAAGATATTCAAGTCTTGTTAACTCTTCATTGAATCCATTCTTCTTCAAGCAACTTGAGGCTTATTCAACTTGAGGACATAGTGTATCCCAATATTCCTTTTTGCTTTCACAAGAAAGAATATTAATCCTTTCTTCACTTGGAAGAACTATATGAAGTAGTGATATAGCATCATATTGCTTTAGTACTTTGTTCACTACTTCATCATTTTTGAATGATGAATGCACTACATTTGATGATTCTTGAGGAACAATACTTCCTACCTTGATTATCCTCCATATGTCATAATCCTTTGATTTGACATATATCTTGAATCTTAATTTCTACACATAGACATCCTCTTCATCAAATATTGGTGTTTATCTAGCCAATCCTTCAAGGTATGCCATTGTTTGAGTTGATCCCAAGAATGTTTGACTCGGGTTTTTGCACAAAATGGTTTTTGACTCAATCAAAAACATTTTTAGAGTAAAGGTTCGAGCAAAACTCTGATAACAATTTAAAGTAACTGGAGGGGGTGAATAGTTACTTAATACGATTTTAAAATTTTTTCGATTTTCAACAAGATTTGAACAATTTTTGATCAACTTAATCAACTCAAACCTAATCTGTGTAGTATTTATATTTGTAGTAATGCGGAATGTAAAGTAGAGAATATAAACACAATGATTTATAGTGGTTCGGTTGGATGTTTGCTAATCCACCTTAATCCACTCCCCGATTCACTAATTAGGAGTTTTGCTTCACTAAGCACCTTTCTTCAAATCCGGTGGAGATCCGATTTACAAGTCTTGTTCTCCTTCTTAGAGAACAAACCTAATCCTTCTATCCCTTCGAAAGATTATCTCTAACTTAGATCAACTTGTCTTCATCATGGAGAAGTATTAATCCCCAATGGAATTAGTCAACTTCCTAGTGCCCTTCAAGGAAGATGATAGCTAAGCTAGCATATGATTCTACTTACAAAGTACAAGACTCACCCTTTTCTAGTGATGACAATCCTAAGACAATTCTAAGGATTAATACAACACTAAGTAAACTCACAAAGTCAGTAATTTGATAGTAAGTTTAAAACCTATTCAACAATCTATGAGATTATAGAACTTCTCTTGCTAATCACAAACACATATATACAAATTATGGTCTTGTGATTCTCTAAAGATTTTGAATTGAAGCATGCAAGAGGGTCAAGTCTTCAGAGTTCTCCAAGTCTTTCTATTTATATGGAAAGATAAAAAAAAAGAGCCGTTGCTGTGGCTTGGACCACGGTTGACCGTGGGTCGGCCACATGCGTTCCAATCCAAAACATGTATCCATTGTATAGACGTTTGAATCAGTTTTGAACTTGAATCTTTGGACTCTTTACTTCATTTAATACCTACAAAAGATACCCAACATCCTATACAAGTACTATATGCATAAAGTATTCATTTATCTTGGATGTATTACCTTGATAGTGACTTGTCATGTTCAACATGGTAAGCCTAACATTCTTGAATACAAATCATGATAATCATTGAAGGCAATCTCAGTTTTGTCATAATCTTTTGTTTGTAATAAACACATTTGCTAAAGTCCTATTGGTTGGTCAACATGTCATTGATGACAATAACCCACTTAAACATTAATATTCAACTTTAAGCTTGTTTGTGAATTAGTTAAGTGTGTTCGTGATGTCTTAACATGTGAAACAAATAATATCAATTAAGCATGTTATAAGACAACAAGTTAATCAAGTCTAAACCATTCTTAAACTTGTTTCTAGTCTTAAGAAAATCCTTTGTGTGTTAATGATCCTTCAACCTTTTAAGATCACTAGATTATGACACATTAAATGTTATCCAAGTAGCATAAGCATATATTGAAGTAGTCCAAATTCAAGTTGATGGTTTTCTAACTTGTAGCACATAGGAAGACAAAGTTCATACATGTATATATTAAGTAACTACTTAGCTAATTAGTATTTAGCACATAGTCAAATAATACTCATGTATTAATAGCAAGTAGTCAAGTAATATTCATGTAATGACTAGCAAGAGATCACTAATTAATCTAGGATTAAATATAGTGATGACATAGCATTGCACCAAGGCTATGTAAGATTTACTTGCAAAGTGGCATTTGCAAGATTAATGTATAAGTATACATTAATGTCCAACACATGTACAACGAAGGGAGCAACTCTTGGTTGGGACTTGATGACCATCCTAAGTATGTCTAAATGCATTTTAGGAGTACATGTTTTCCTGTAACAGTTAGTGCATCAGTTGAAGTCCCTAGACATCTATTGGACATTTATGAACTGTACTTCAGTTATCGGGTTACCATGATCGTATGATGTAATCCTATCTATGTTTACTTGTGTAAGTATTTTCGTCATGTGTGTTTACACTGTGATGCATGTACAAGATATGGATATTGACATTATTAGACTCAATTAAACGTACGAGTGAAGCCTCACTCATAAGAATGACAAGCTCATATGCATGGTTGTGCTGAGCTGAGTCACAAACCTAATCTGCTGGAATTTACACGAGTGGAAGACCAGATGTACTACTGAGTCAGCTTACATGTACGTGAGAGATGTGACACATACGGTTGACAGGTAAGAGGATGTATATATATATATATATATATATATATATATATATATATATATATAGTGTTGTATTCTTCATTTTATGTTAAGCCTCTCATTTGTTTCACTCAGATCTGGTAACCCTAGCCGATTCTCTCTCTGTGCTTCAATTCCAAAACTTTGTATAAGGTGAATAACAACTCAAGGCATTGATTTAATCACACAAATGTTGGTGTGGTTTGACTAGATCAATCCCAAAAAGCATCTCATATTCACTAGAGCGTTCAATACACTTGTTATGCATTTGTGTGTGTTGAATATGTTGGTTTCAAAGATTCAAATCATGTGTTATCATTGGTATTAGAGCGTTGGTTGAGAAAACAACATCATCCTAGTGAATGTTTTGCTGATTTTAGAGCTTATATTACGGGTTTTGTGTTTTAAAGGAGTTTGAATCAAAAAGTTATAATTTTTATGTTTGTAATAGTGATTAGAAAGTGTGTTTATGTTAGTTTAGTAATAATACAGCTTGTGAACCAAGAAATTGGTGATTTACATCATTTTCAAGTGATTTGGGGTGATTAACCTGTATCAGACTGATAAACGGTTGATTTGTCTCAAGAACACTCAGTCGCACGACTAAGCTCACGGTTGAGCTCACACGCGCGGTAAGTCTAAACTTAGGGTGTTTTGATATTAATCATGTAACTAGCACGGTTGATCATAGACTCGTACGACTGAATACTAAAATTGAAGGTTAATCAGACGATTGATCTGACTCGCACGTCTAGTTTTTATTGTTGTTGTCTATTGAGAAGTTTAAGTCACTCATACGTTTGAGCTGCTGACTCATACGGTTGAACACAGTCATTACTGACTTGAATGCCTGAGTACTTGAACCACACAGTTTATTTTTTTAACTTGATTGTTTTCAAGATGTTTAATTCGAACGACTATGCACTGGATGAACCTTAGTTCAAAGTATTACGAATATGACTCAACGATTACTTCTTGCAAAAAGCGAATCCGGTAGTGGTATGAAATGTCCAACACTAATGAATATGGATAACTACTCTACCTGAAAGTCTAGATTTAAGATTTGGTCTGATGGTCAGGACACGAAGCTTAGAAGTACATTGAAACTGAATTCAAGTGGCCACGTTCACAGGTTACAAATGAGTTGTATACTCTACATAATATGCGTTCTGAAGAACGTGATGAGTGCAATTTGGAGAAGAAGATGTACTGTAACTTGACTAGTGCACTTGATGGTCCTATTTTTCATCAATTCCTGTGTCATGATAACTCATTTAAGATATGGGAAGCACTGAGAACTTTTAATGAAGGAAACACTGCTTACAGAGCTCGAAAAGGATTAGAATTGAAGGCTGAGTTTGATCATTTTCACTGGCAAGTTGGAGAATCTATTATAGATTTGGTTGAGAGATATCGTCATCTGCTGGCTGAACTGCACAAGTATGATGTAACCATTAAAGAGAAGGATAAAGTGGTATGTCTAGCTGGAGCACTTCCATTGGAATGGAATGGTTTTGTGTTGATAATGAATACTAGTTGAGAACTAGCTACTGCTACTGTGAACTCGTTTATTGCAAGACTTCATGAAGAAGAATTGGAACTTTTGAAGAAAATGAAAAAGTCTAAACAAGTTCAAGACACCATGATGTACTATCCAGTCAGTTATACACTTGCT
Organism: Rutidosis leptorrhynchoides; assembly: GCF_046630445.1. Classification (NCBI taxonomy): domain Eukaryota; kingdom Viridiplantae; phylum Streptophyta; class Magnoliopsida; order Asterales; family Asteraceae; genus Rutidosis; species Rutidosis leptorrhynchoides. Next base: position 330,883,449 of record NC_092333.1, on the reverse strand, counting down.
AAATCTGTACATGCTCAGTTTCAAACTGCCTTTGCAACAAATAATCAGAGTTTGTATGTTTTGAATGTTATTACTTTAAGTATTCAACAACCTTCCTAACCGTAACTGGCTTCACCATGTTCAATCAATACTCAATCCCAGCCTACTTCAAATACCACAGAGACATCTACACCTTCAGCATCAGATGTTCTGTCTGCACCTAAAATTTAAAATATAAAGAAAGTTGGAAAGGATAAGATTAATGAGGATATAGCCTTATTGTCCAATCTTGTGAATTCTTATGACAGTTATCTTGATGATGAAGCAGAAAAGATGGATATAATATGGGGTATGGCGAATCTTGTGAGAAGAGCGAGAAACTATGAAGAGCGAACTGGGAAACCGATTAGTATGACCAAAGATACAAAACTGGGTTTTGATATGAATACTGTTACTTGTTACAACTGTGGAGAACAAGGTCATTTCTCAAGACAGTGTACAAAACAGAAGAAGTAGGGTATTCCATTCCCTTAAGGAATCAAAACTATAGTCGAAATAGTTCTCCGAGTCAACCAACAAAGCGAGAGATTTACATCACTGATAAGGGAAATGATACAGATAAGACTGAGAGTCCTAACAAAGCTTTAGTTATCATACATGGTGATGATGATGGCTGGTCTATTATGTTGAATGTAGATGATCAAGAACCTAAAGCCAACATGGCAAAGATCATTGAAGTTGAAACAGATCGTGTACCTGATCAAGACATAATTGGGAATTTAACTGCTCGTGCTGAGAGAGTTGAAGAATTGTCTCGAAACATTCAAAAGGAAAAGATTCAGAAACAAATTAAAAACAAATTCAAGAAAGCATGTGATTCAGTTCCTTGAACACTCGAGTCTAGAAGCGTTTCACCAACATCATTGGAAGAACACTTCTTCAATAGTTGAAAAACTATTTATGGTGATACCTCGGTTTTTTATGGTGATAATCTAGAAACTGAACAAACTGATGAAACAATGTTTGATGCTGAAAGAGAACTTGAAGAATAGGGTAGAATGATTATTGTACAAATGAAGATGTTAGTTCTTATGGGTGAAGGTTCAGATCTCGAGAGTTTGAATTTAGAAGAGGTAGAATCAGACAATAAGTCAGGTTCAAAGGCAGAAGATGAAAATGATCATGCTGTAGAGGATCAAACTGATTTTGAAGCATTGAACCAGCAAGTAGTGAATTTACTAAGAATGTGCTTATTAGAAAGTGATCGAGAGAAAGTATCTGGTTTGACAAGAGCTAAGGACATTTGGGATAGACTTGAACAGATTCATTTGGGTAAAGATAGTGAGAATGGTGACGCGTATGTGTTTCTTATAGATCCTTCAGAATCGGAGGATGAGTTCGATGATGGAAAGAAGACAAACTATTTTGATTTTATGGCTGAAACTTCTTCATCAAATAGCACTCAACAGGTATCTTCTGAGTCACCCATTGAATGTGTTAAATGTGCCGAGCTTCAAGCTACAGTAGATAACTTTAACAAGTCTTATGGTGAGATGCATGACAAATATCACGCAAACCTCGTGACTAAAAAGATTGAAAATGAATTAAAAGAGGAAATTAAAGTTTATAAAAAGCTGATTTATGATTTAAAATGTTATAACTTTGATATAAATCAGGCTTTAATTAAATGTGTTGACACAATCAATGATTTGAAAAAGGAAAATGAATGTGTTAAAGCTGATCTAGAAGCTTTTTCAATTAAAATGAAATGTGGCAAGTGCATCTCAATGGAATGCACTCATGGTAGAGATAAATGATCCAAAAGGGAAAGGTATCGGACATAAGTCTGCATCTCCACCTTTTCAACATATGTATGTTAATGCCAATGTGGTTGATGTTCAAGCAGAAGACTGCATACCTCAAAGTTATGAGGATTATGTTACAAAAACAAGAAGTCTAACTCAACAGACTTCAAATGAATAAACAGAAGAGTCATTAGATCTTGAAGAAGATATGAAAAATGGTCTAGGAGATAATACTAAGAAGACGAAGGTGATAACACCTAGAGGTCCAATCAGGATTCTAAAAAATCCAAAGTTTGCTAACAGATATGTTCCTCCTGTTACCCCTAAACCTATTCCAAGAGAGAAATCAAATGATTCTCCTGTGTTTTCAAAAACACAAGATCCCTCTACTTCAAATTCAAATAATGTGAATCACTCTAGGGAACTAAGAGAGTACCGTCAATGTTTTAGTTGTGGCGTGTTTGGACACATTGCATATAACAGTCCACGAAGGTATCGATCACCTAAGCTGAAGATTGACCTAACGCATAATGACTCTAGGTCATCATATGCTCATAGAACAGGTTCACGTGTTAATGATGAAATTCCTGCTAAGAATGTTAAGACAAATGTTGTCAATGCTGATATAAAAAGAAAAAAATTTCAACAGGTCAATTTCTCCTGTGAAAAGTAAAGTTCCTAAAAAGGATACTGTGACAAATGTTGCCAGGTGTAGTGATCAAAATAAACACTTTGAATCAAAGGTTAAGACACCTTCTGAAAGAGTATATCGTCGAAAATACTTTTCACAAAAGAAACCACGTTTCAATCATTATGAACCTTAGAAAAATGTTAGACAACAAAAGAATGATACTCCTCATGCTAAACTTTCTAAGTTAGTGGTCTCTAATGATGAAATTCCTCCTGACTCAAATGGGAAATAGATGGAATTCCAAGCTATGGGTGTTAATGGACAACCTACTGCCGTTCGGGCGTGGGTTCCTATTATCAATTAATTGTTTTAATTTGATGTGCAGGGAACCAGTGTAACTGCAAATAACACCTGGATAGTGGATAGTGGATAGCGGCGCTTCAAGACATATAACTGGACAGCTATCTCTGCTCTCGAATGGTCAACCTATCGGAAGAGGTTATGTTGCTTTTGTTGGAGATAAGGGTGGTCACATTACTGCCTAAGGGTTACTAAAGAATAAGAAAGTTAGATTTGACAAAGTGAATTATTGTCAACAACTTGCAAATAATTTTTTGTCGGTTTCGCAAATCTGTGAGAACTCTTTCAAAGTAGCGTTTGATGAGGACTACATCTACATTTTAAAGCCAGAATTTGTGATTCACCCGGAGATGATTCTAAGAAAGCTCCGAGACAGGCTGATCTGTATGTGCTGGATATGAACATTGCTACTTCAACTGTAGTGTATAATCAAGCTTTTGTTTCAAAGACAACTGAACAAGAGTCTAATACTTGGCACACAAACGCATGGGTCATCCGAGCTTACGGAAAATGAATCACCTTATTCACAATAATCTTGTGGAGGGTGTTGATCTTTTTAGATTCCAGGTACTTGTGTTCCTTGCAAGAAAGGAAAAAAACGTAAGAAGGCTCATAAGCTGATAAAGTACAATCCAATCTCTAGTCTACTTAAATTGTTGCACATGGATCTATTTAGTCTGATACGTTTCAAAAGCATTGATAGAAGTAAGTACTATCTAGTTGAAACTGATGATTATTCAAGAATCTCTTGGGTAATGTTGCTGAAAGAAAAGTCTGAGACTTTTTGGGGTGAAGCTGTTGCAAATGCTTGCTACACTATGAATCGAGTATTGACTATAAAGAGAATGGAAAAGACTTGCTATGAGTAGTTACATGGGAGGAAACCTACTCTGAAGCATCAGAACCTTTTGGTGCACCTTGTACCATTTTGAAAAGAAAACATGGAAGTAAGTTTGATGCTAAAGTAGTTACCAGAGTATTTCTTGGGTATAGTTCTCCTAACAAGCGAGTTTTCAACAATGAAACGAGATGTGTGGAATAATGGTCTGAAGTTGATGTTCAAAGAAATCAATCGAAAGCTAATCCAAAGAGTCATCCTTCGATCTATAATTATGATGAATTAATTGGTTCATTTAATCTTGCTCCAGATCATGTGGAAAATGATGTAGAATTACGAATGCTATTTGATTTACAAACTGCAACGGAATTGTCTACATCTGCTCCAACTCCAGTTCCGTCACCATCTATCACTGAGTCGGTATAAGAATCTGATCAAGATATTGAACCAGTGTATGATACTTGTGAGTCTGATGTCTCAAGTGAAAGTGCAGAGAATCCTGAGGATAGAGCTGATGAAACAAATTTGCACCCTGAGATACCTGTTCTTGAACAACCACTTCCCAGAACAATAGCTGCTCATCTTAGAGAAAATATTATTGGTGATCCCAATGCATGTGACAGAACAAGACGACTAGTTCAATTTGATGGTTAAATTGATACTCATATGACAGCTGTTGCTGCTTTCTTTGAGTATGCATGTCATATATCCAAGATTGACCCGAAGACAACAAAAGAAACTTTGAAGCATGTTGATTGGGTGTTAGCTATGCAAGAAGAAATTTAACAATTTCATCGGTTGGATGTTTGGAAGTTAGTAACTCCACCGAAGGGAGTAAAAGTCGTTAATCTCAAATGGGTGTGGAAGTGCAAGAATGACAAAGACTGCACTGTAATCCGTAACAAAGCTACACTAGTAGCGAAGGGTTATCAACAAGATCCTGAATTCAACTATGATGAAGTGTTTGCTCCTGTAGCCAGATTGGAAGCTATTCGTATATTTTTGGCATTCACATCTTTTATGAAATTTAAAGTTTATCAAATGGATGTCAAGAGTGCATTTCTTTATGGTAAGCTAAATGAAAGAGTATATGTCAGTCATCCTGACAAAGTTTACCAATTACATCGAGCCCTCTATGGTTTACATCAAGCCCCGAGAGCTTGGTATGGAAGACTTTCAAGTTATAAGATCGAAAAAGGATATCAAATGGGCTCAGTAGACTGTACTCTGTTTACTAAAGTATAAGATGGGGATATTATCTTAGTTCAAATTTATGTCGATGACATCATTTTCAATTCTACAAAGCAGGAACTCGTCGATGAGTTTGAGCCGGTTATGAAGGACGAATTCGAAATGAGAAAATTGGGTCTACTACAATATTTTCTTGATTTACAAGTCGAGCAAACTGATGACCAAATTTTTCTTCACCAAGCAAAATAAGTAAATGATATACTCGAACATTTTAGTATGACTCAAGAGCGTCCAACCATGACGCCACTAGCTGTAAATCACGGGATTTCACTAGATTGTGAAGGAGAGCATGTAAATCCAACATACCATCGAGCAATCATCGGATCGCTCATGTATCTAACTGCGTCAAGACCTGATATAATGTTCACGACATGTCTCTGTGCACATTACCAAGTTAATCCTAACACTGTTCATCTTACAGCTGCCAAACGGATTTTGCATTATCTGTTACATGCTCCAAATCTAGGCATATGATATTCCAATGACCAAAACATTTATCTTGTAGCTTTCAGTGAATCAGACTATGCAGGGTACAAAATCAACAATAAGTCTAAATCAGGAGGATGCCAGTTTCTTGGTGAAAGGTTGGCAACATGGCAATGCAAGAACCAGGCTGCGGTTGCACTCTCAACATGTGCAGCTGAATATATCAGTGCTGCTAGTTACTGTTCACAAGAGAACATTCGAGATTATGCAGGATTATACACGAAAGATCCTTTTTTGGCTCTGTTTGGATTCAATAGCAACTTCGCGATTATTGATAGTGCTCCAAATGATCATATATTTAGTCGCAATATCCTTCCAATATGTAAAGTTTTTAGTTGTAATTGTCCTATTTCTAAGTGATATTCGTATAAATAAATAAGTGCGAAGACGGAAGACGCAAATGAAGATTTGAAGACCATAAAGGCCAAAATGCTCAAATGTACAAGTTGCACTCCAAATGATACTATTTATCGATGAATAACATCTAAATATTAAAGAGTACAAGCTGCAAAATGCAAAGTACAAGATATTAAAGAATACGAAAAGATGTTCGAGAAACCGGAACTGAGACATAAACCAAGTATCAACGTACGAGTCAAGGACCTAAAATTACAAGTCAACTATGCACAAGAATATAATATAATATATATATAATTAATATTAATAATAATAATATAATAATAATAATATATAATAACTAAATTCAATCGATTGATTGAATTAGCAGCCATCAAGTTGAATTATTTTAATCATGCCAACAAACTTTCAACTTGGGAATAGTACTATTTTACACTATAAATACAGAGTATGATCGATCAATTGAAACACACACCTTCATCATTCAATCTCTCCCTCTGTAATATATAATATATATATATATATATATATATATATATATATATATATATATATATATATATATATATATATATATATATATATATAATAGTTTAGTTTTATATTAGTTAGTTTAGGTAATGTAACGGTTATTTATGGGTTTTAAATTCGGAGTTCTATCCGTGTAACGCTACGTGATTAATAATCACTGTAAGCTATGTTCTTCTTTTTTAAATTAATGTCTCGTATTTAAGTTATTTTTATGCTTATTTGAGCCGAAGTAATCGTAATGTTGGACTAAATATTAAGACTGGGTTATTGGACTTTGAACCATAATTGGGGTTTGGACAAAAGACCGACACTTGTGGAAATTGGACTATGGGTTATTAATGGACTTTATATTTTGGGTTATTAATGGACTTTATATTTGATTAATATAGAGATTTAAAATTTGACATATTTATAAATAGCCACATACGCTCGATCGGGTACGGTGAACGGGATATTTATAAATACTAATAATTGTTCATTTGATCGGAGACGGGGATGGATTAATAGTCAATGGACTCATTAAAACAGGGGTGGATTACATACAAGGGTAATTGGTGTAATTGTTAACAAAGTATTAAAACCTTGGATTACACGCAGTCGATAACCTGATGTAATTATTAACAAAGTATTAAAACCTTGTTACAGTTTAAATCCCTAATTAGTTGGAATATTTGACTTCGGAAATAAGGTTAATTTGACGAGCATTTTATAATTATGACCGATGGACTATTATGGGCAAAAACCAGATAGGTATCAAATAAATCCAGGATAAAGGACAATTAACCCAGGGTAATAAATTAAGATCAAACCGTCGAACATCATGAATACGAAAGTTTAAATAAGCATAATACTTTTATTTCATTTCTTATCGCAATTTTATATATCATCATTTAAATATCATTATTTATTTTACGCTTTAAATTAAGTTATATATAATATTTTGCATTAGGTTTTAATTGTGACTTAAGTTTTAAAATCGACAAATCGATCATTAAACGATAAACCCCCTTTTATATATTATTACTATATATAATTATATATATTTTGTACAAATATAGTTATATAAAAATATAGTGTAAAATAAGTCGTCTCCCTGTGGAACGAACCGGAATTACTAAAAACTATACTACTCTACGATTAGGTTCACTGCCTATAGTGTTGTAGCAGAGTTTAGGTATATCCCATCTATGAATAAATAATTAAAACTTGTATCATATGTCGTCGTATTTCGTAATAAAAATATAGTATATCACGTACCACCGCTCGCACATCAAGTATTTTTGGCGGCGCTGCCGGGGACCTCGGCAAAACGATATATTTTTGTAAACTATATATTATATTTAAATACAGTACACAAACGGGGACACTTTTTGTGTCTTTATAGGTTATTTTAGATTTTTAAGTAGTTATGTTAGATTGTGTAAAATATTTAATTTTTAGGTAATTTTAATTAGTAATTAAAAATTAAAAAATATAAATAAATAAAAGGTATAATATTAAATATATAAATGAAATCGTATGATTGCTCTGCAAGAAAACATCAACACTCAGCTACTTTTCAATAAATATCACAATATATGATTGAAACGTGTTTCAACTTGTACAATATTTAATTTCCACAAGCATCTTTTATCATTTCAATAATTCAATTCACGAAGACACTTTGTACTTTTCAATATTTTCTTTATAATTTAGTTTTAATATATATAATATAAAAATAATAAATAAATAAAATAAAAAATAAAATAAAATAAACAGCCGTGGGCCTTGGGTTATAGTTGGGACAAATTAATTAGCCATCTTTTGCTTTTTGTTACCGGCAAGTCAAGAGCAAGAAATAGACAAGAATGAAAATAAATTGATTGTGTTGCTTGCTCAGCGTGGGACCCCATCTTGGGAGATTAGGCGACAAACCAGAAAAAGAAGGGAAGAGAAAGTGAATTATTTGATTGGAAGCAAAAAAAATAATAGTCCCTCACTTTGGTGGTTTGCTTATTTAAAAAAAAAATTTTAAAAAAAATTAAAATCGAAATTTTTTTTTTATATCATTTTTTTTTAAAATTTTCTCTAAAATTTTAGACGCTAAATTTCTTAGTTTTAGTTTTTAGTTTTTAGACTTTAGCTTTTCAGCAAGTTATTATATTTTTGTACAAGCGATTAAATTAATAGACGCCAATTTTCTGGTTCGTAGTAATAGTTGGATTTGTTAGTGGCGAGTTGTGGATTTCCGATTTAAAGGGTCTTGTCTACCTGCTGCATCTATTGGCTATTCGAAACGTGGGCAAAAGCAAAAAAGTCTATTAATTTGATAACTTATATAATTTTTAGTTTTATAACTAATAGAATAATTAGTAAATGCATCACATTGTAGCTAAAATTTGGTAATAAGCGTATTATGGAAAATCTCGAAAATATTTTGGAAACTCTTTCTGACATACGAAATCAATTACATCAATACTCTCAAACGGGTGTTGATGACAATTCGTTCGGTCAATCTTTGATCACGAATCACGAAACAATAACTGGTTGTGAAATCTGTGGAGATTATCATTCAACATGAGAATGTTATTATTACGTGCCTATGGAAAATTATGCACCCATGAAACCTGAATTGAATGATTATGAGCAATACAATTCAAATTGGGATCTTTCCCAAGAATATATCCAAACTCAACAACCAGAGGACGAGAAAAAATATGTGCATGAATTTTTTTTAGATTATATTAAAACCAAACTCGAAGAATTTGACGCTCAAAATTAACAGATAAGAGAGTTTGCAATTTGGCAGGCTGAAACTCTATCAGACTACACACCTGTTGATCTGAGGAGTCATGTGCAAGAAAATCTCATATCATCAAATTTTGTTGAATTCGAGAGCTCTGAAATCACCAATTATCCCGATGGTACTTTTTGTTCAGTTTTACCAATTTCACAACATACCGGCACTTTAGCCTCTACCGAAAAAATCATCGATCCATCCATGGATGAAGAAGAAGTAAGGGTGACAAATTGGTATTCTTGGGAAGACGATGACGATGAAAACTTTAACCCCAAGACCAAAGTGGTGGGACCGATAAGGACCGTTAAAGAAGAAGAATTTGCTTCGATCCCGAAATTCACCATTCCACAACCTTCCAATCCAATATTCTCAATAATCGAGTCATCTAACGAAGATGAAGTGATGAACTACGAGCTGTAATAGATATTGACACCTCGGATTTCACCCAATTGGGTAATAGAGGTGAAAACTTTGATCCCGAGAATGAACGTAAGGAAATGTTAGGAATTGTCCACCCAAAAGAAATATGTATGTCGGTGTATAACGATCCATTTGACCAAGAACCAGAAAAGAGACGCATCCATTTACTAAAAGCTACACTTAAAGAAGAATTAGATAGTGACAATCGGGTGGGTCTAAACTTTAAACCCATTGATATATTATACACCACCTGAGATGTAAATAACTGGCTCACTATTTTAATTCGTGGAACTTATTCTACCGACTTCACATGTCGTCACCTAAGTGTGGGGAAGTCTAACCCCACTTAACATTAAATTAGAGGTTCGGGTTAGTGCATAACTCGTTAATAAAAATGCATGAAAATTAGGGTAAAAGAAGTATTTTCAAAGATTAGCAAACAGTTCGGAAAAGCAACTATTTTTGAAGAAAAACATGTGTGATAAAACAACAAAAGTAATGAAAGATTAGGCGCGCCATCTATCATTTGACGAGCTTTGCAATTACAAACTGGGTATTTTTAATCACTTTTTCTACACTAATCACCCTCATGAATTTATAATTATCGTCTAATTTCATGTAAATGAGGGTATTGCATGATCTCAAGTGTGAGGAAGGGTTATAAATTCTCTCGGGTTTATACTTGGCTTATTTTCTAAATTTTGTGAAAACTTTAAAATTTTGCAACTAAATGAATTCAAAATCATGTTTATACATATTTATGAACAATAAAACTAGGTGTTAATACCGAAATTATTGTTACCCTAAAAAAAGGACATAAATTGAGAAACAACTAAAACGCTTGAATTTATTTAATAGAAATAAAAAGACGCATGAAAAAAGCCAAGTGTGGGGAGAATGTACCAAGTTATTCAATTAAAAAACTATCTATCACATGTTTCTGTAAAGTTATTGTAGGTGCTTTTATTTTGGACTAAATTAACTGTATTACACGATGAAAGAAAAGAAAAGATGCATCTACATGATGAATAAATTCCATCATTAAAAGAAAGTAAAGTCTTCCAAAAAAGAAATGCACTTCTTGATTTAGGTCAGAAAGTTGTCATCCATACCAGTTGTAGATTCTACGAAAAACCTTAAAAAGTTTTCTCGAAAATCAGCTGGAAATCCACGGGCCTCAGCATCAAACAGGGTCGCCATGTGGTCAGACTTATCCTAACCATGAGAGGATCTGTCTTGTAAAATGGGGAGGGGGCCGTGTAAATTAGCTTGATAAGACTAATGAATCAGACCCCCAGAAAGGATAATCTCCTTAAAGATTAAAATCAGCTTTTAAGCCTGATATTACTCAATCCTTGAGATTGACCTTAAAGATTGAGAATTACAAACTCATGGAATTCTATGATATCTAAACTCGAGCTTGAACGAGAAAATATTTTGATCAAAAATAAAAACCGATTTGTTTTCTTAAAACCTATTTTCAATGCGTTCATTACCATTGAACGTAAAATCCTAAGAATTCATCAAAATTCATTAGGTCACCTGAACCAAATCGGGTGTCAACCTTAAGAACGGTGGTTGCATAGCATGGTCGAAGACAGGACCTTGTGCCAGACCGAAAAATTATAGGGTGATCTTTACTATTTCTCCTACAAAGGATAGTAATTGCATCCGACACGTTATAGACCATGAACATCTACATGTCATTAGACATTACCTTAACAGTTGCTTGTTCATCGCTTTCCTTTACAACCGGATGGTAGTTTACCAAAAGGTAATATACGGAACAAGTAAACTGGATGTGTGCTTTCCTAATACAAGGTTAGCAAGTGGGTGACACAAAACTGCAAGTTTTGAGCTAAAATTTTAAAATCTGAAACCCACAAAACCCACAAAACCCACAAAAACATTTTGCAAACACCGGTGAAGGGTTATTTCGGAAAAGTTGTCTAGGGAAAAATCTAGCTTGAATTTTCAAAAGATCAAATATTTTCATAAAGATCCAATTTCTTAAAGGATCTAAATTTTCATAGTCATGTGGGCCTATAAACCAGATTGTTACTATCATTGTTCATACCTCTGTATCAAAATCACTGTTGTATAAAGTGTGATAATAAAAAAGTGATTCGAGTGAAGTGTGATTTTATTTCAAGTTCTATATTGCTTGAGGACAAGCAACGTTCAAGTGTGGAGATATTTGATAGTGCTCCAAATGATCATATATTTAGTCGCAATATCCTTCCAATATGTAGAGTTTTTAGTTGTAATTGTCCTATTTCCAAGTGATATTTGTATAAATAAATAAGTGCGAAGACGGAAGACGTAAATGAAGATTTGAAGACCAAAAAGGCCAAAATGCTCAAATGTACAAGTTGCACTCCAAATGATACTATTTGTCGATGAATAACATCTAAATATTGACAAAAGTACAAGACGCAAAATGTAAAGTACAAGATATCAAAGCATACGAAAAGACGTTCGAGAAACTGGAACTGAGACATAAACCAAGTATCAACGTACGAGTCAACGGACCTAAAATTACAAGTCAACTATGCACAAGAATATAATATAATATATATATAATTAATAATAATAATAATATATAATAACTAAATTCAATCGATTGATTGAATTAGCAGCCATCAAGTTGAATTATTTTAATCATGCCAAGAAACTTTCAACTTGGGAATAGTAATATTTTACACTATAAATACGGAGTATGATCGATCAATTGAAACACACACCTTCATCATTCAATCTATCCCTCTGTAATATATATATATATATATATATATATATATATATATATATATATATATATATATATATATATATATATATATATATATATATATATATATATAGTTAGTTTAGGTAATGTAATGGTTATTTATGGGTTTTAAAATCAGAGTTCTGTCCATGTAACGCTACGCGATTAATAATCACTGTAAGCTATGTTCTTCCTTTTTAAATTAATATCTCGTATTTAAGTTATTATTATGCTTATTTGAGCTGAAGTAATCGTGATGTTGGACTAAATATTAAGACGGGGTTATTGAACTTTGGACCATAATTGGGGTTTGGACAAAAGACCGACACTTGTGGAAATTGGACTATGGGTTATTAATGGACTTTATATTTGATTAATATATAGATTTACAAATTGACATATTTATAAATAGCCACATACGCTCGATCGGGTACGGTGAGTGGGATATTTATAAATACTAATAATTGTTCATTTGACCGGAGACGGGGATGGATTAATAGTAAATGGACTCATCAAAACAGGGGTGGATTACATACAAGGGTAATTGGTGTAATTGTTAACAAAGTATTAAAACCTTGGATTACACGCAGTCGATAACCTGGTGTAATTATTAACAAAGTATTAAAACCTTGTTAGAGTTTAAATCCCTAATTCGTTAGAATATTTGACTTCTGGAATAAGGTTAATTTGACTAGCATTTTATAATTATGACCGATGGACTATTATGGGCAAAAACCAGATAGGTATCAAATAAATCCAGGACGAAGGACAATTAACCCAGGGTAATAAATTAAGATCAAAATGTCAAACATCATGATTACGGAAGTTTAAATAAGTATAATACTTTTATTTCATTTCTTATCACAATTTTATATATCGTCATTTAAATATCGTTATTTATTTTATGCTTTAAATTAAGTTATATATAATATTTTGCATTAGGTTTTAATTGTGACTTAAGTTTTAAAATTGACAAACCGGTCATTAAACGGTAAACCCCCTTTTATATATTATTACTATATATAATTATATATATTTTGTACAAATCTAGTTATATAAAAATATAGTGTAAAATAAGTCGTCTCCCCGTGGAACGGACCGGACTTACTAAAAACTATACTACTCTACGATTAGGTACACTGCCTATAGTGTTGTAACAGAGTTTAGGTATATCCCATCTGTAAATAAATAATTAAAACTTGTATCATATTTTGTCGTATTTCATAATAAAAATATAGTATATTTCGTATACACTCCGCTGCATCATCAATTACGAAATAAAAATCTCTCTCTCCTCTTTATATTGATAATACTGCTGCGATTACTGTCACTAAGAATCATGTTCAACATTCTAAGACTAAGCACATAGGAGTTAAGTGTCACTTTATTAGAGATTGCCATGAGAAAAGGATAATAAAGGTTAAGAGAATAGGTACTAAGGACCAAAGGGCTGACCTTTATACTAAGGCTTTTGATGGACCTAGGTTTTTCTCCTATTAAAGATGAATGGAATTGTTGATAGAGATAAGGTAATTTTGGATGTCGCACAGTGAGGATTAATCAAGCTTTTAGACTTTGCATGTAGGTTGCATGACATGTTGAAACTTAGTTTTTGATTTACTACATTGCATGTTATATTTTCTTTCTGCATTTCTTTGTATGATTTATATTATGTTTGCATGCTTGTCGGTAGTTATTTTCTGTTATTTTTGTTTAAAATACTAAAAGACAAAAAGAGTTTATGTTTTTAGTATTTTAGGGAGAGTATATGTATTAACTAGAAAATACCTAAAAAGTGAAAAATTCCCTCATCAAAAAAATCCTAAAAAGATGAAATTTCAGAAAATGAATTTGTTTGGTTTGTGTATTGTTGGAGATGAAGAAATTACTGTACTGAGAATTGAAAATTGATTAGTAAGGACTGATTTGAACGTTTATGTTTATCTGTTGTGTGATGTGCTGATTGACGTGACTGACGAATTCTTGGCATTAGACAATCATACTAAGAATCATAATCATCTAAGAATCAGAAGTCATGGACGATCTGTAGCGTTTGAAGGTAGTCACCTAATTATCCCCGAATCTGTGTCTAATGATAATTGTTGAGGAACTCAACAGTCAGTTGAGGGTACCCCCTATAATAACTGATAATCATTAGAAAAGGTTGGTGTTGGATTTCCCCAAGCAATATTCAAAAGTTGCTACACCATTCAGCCTTATAGCTATGAATGGGATGTCCAAAAGATCATTTAAGGGATTAAGGGTTATCTGTTTGGTTGGTGCATACCACGTTGTCACGGGCCTAAGATTTAATAATCGAAACTAAACCCGGAAAATTCATAGAAAATTAGTTTATGTCGAAGTAAGTGTCCCTTCTCGCTTAAAGTCTAAAAGTGTGGTTCTTTATTGTAGACCGTTCAAATGTTTAAGGGAGAACACCGTCGAATGATTTGAGCACACATAACGAAACATGAGTTCAGGCACGAGTACAACAAAAACATGATGGAAGTTCCATTCATGATGCAGTTCAAAATCTAAAAATCAAAATACAATGATATGCTTAAAAATTCAAGTATTTAAAGTAAATTAAAGTAAAAAATGTTTGCATATCAGAGATGGTGAAGTCCTGAAGTTTGAAAGTATGAAGAATGCTGATTCATAAAGTGCTCATAAAGAACTTAGATCATTCTTAGTATGAAGATCCCTCGTGGCTTGAATTGTTTAATCACGACGTTCACATTGAATTATCAAGATTCTTGCTATATGCGATTTAGAGTTATGCCCATTAAGGCTATAAGTTAGGAAGATACTGACCTAGATATACTCTAAAATTGCATATAAGTGCAATATGCATATTAAGTGCAAAATGCATATAAGAGAAAGTTTAACTTTCAATTCTGCTTACAATGTCAACTTGAACATAAAGAAGTTAAGGGCCCTGAGATTCATTTCGTGTGATGACTGGTCATCAGGCATGTCTGCTCTAACTGAAGACCATTACTCGCGGTAAGTAATGTTCCTATTAGGATAACCTAGTATATTCCGAGATCTGCTGAGCCAACTGATTGAGGATTGTCAAAACGTTGGTAGAAGCCAAACGCTGACATGGGTATTTCAAAATGCCGTGAGAACCTTCCTGTTCAATTTCATTAAAAAACATGGAAAGAGATAACGGAAAGTTACATTAATGAATTGGAAACCTAAAACAACGCACAATCATAAGTGATGAAAGAATCAAGGATTAATGAACTAAGCATGATCTCAAAAATCAATGCTCTATAACCTTCAAGTAATTAATGCCAACATGATTGTCGAAGTGTCCGGAAGGTGTCTGTTCATGATTAATGATGATTGATATAAGTAATTGCATGATAATTGTTGGTACTAATTTTCTTATAGAGGGAAAAAAGTACCAGTACAGGACAATAACAACCAACCGTTGAGCGATATAATGCCGATTGATGTTTGCCCTCAGGAAGTAATCCCTGCAGACCTGAAACACAGATGAGAAATTTGTGGGGTGGCCTCAATCAATCTTTGGATCAATCTGTAATTGATCAGTGTAGCATTCTGTTGCTAAGCGGTTAATGTTTTTAAAGTGAGAGAGAACTGTGTGAGAGAGGAAGTTGATTTCTCTCTGACTAAAGTTCAGATGTCAAATGTGGTGACACAATGGATCTATTTATAGGCATAGAATGTTCGAAATTCTCGGGAAACATGTGTCAAACGCTGATTAATTCAGTTATGCGAAATATCTGGAACCGCCTTTGACGTGTGCTGATGTGGCTGCGCGCCACTCACGCGCTTAACAAAAGGTCTGAAGCATAGAAGCTTCCTGCAGGGCTTATGCATGTCGCTGGACGGCCTGCTGAGCGCTGGACGACAAATGATGAAATCTGCTAAATATTACTATCTTTTATGCTTTTTAATCCATTCTGTTGTACAAAAACATGTTTTTATACGTGTATCCCCTAGGATACACCATTAAGTCCCCCCAGTTTAATGCCTTAATTTTTGTAAAAAATAGTCATTAAACTAAAAATTAAAAAATAACTTTTTCCTTGGAAACGTAAACCTGCTACAGCCGTTATGTTTCTCTGCAGCGTCAATTGCTTTTTGATCATTGTCTGCAAAAAGTAACCTTTTTGAATTTTGAATTTTATTTTCAATTAAATTTGCTTTTCCCGCATATTTGTATACTCGACACGTGGTGACATATCGTCCATGCGATTAACATCAACCGTTCATCTTCACTTCTCTAATTAAAGCTTGAATTTTACTGTTTCACATTCACCGAACCTGAATTAAATCTTCATCTACCTTAAACTTCTGCAAAAATACCCCTTTTTTAATTTTTAATCAATGGCTTCCCTTAATGTAGACAACATTTGCAGTGAAATCACATCGACCTACTTAAATTGTGTGAGAGGTTTATTCCCTAAATTCTTTAGGGCCGATGCCGTAATTCCACTTCCACATGAACGTGCCCCCTTCTGGTAAAGTTGCCATTTACGGCCGTTCACTATTCTTTTCATTTCTTCGAATCCCTTTTACAACATTCTCTTTGAACCTATGTCAATTCGAAAAAATTTTCTTTTTAAGATGTACTGTCAAGCTCGCAACATTGCACCCTCTGTTCGCCTTTTTTGTCACCTTGCTACTGTTAAATCTTACGACAAGGGATGGTTCTGTATCTCGAACATGAATGGATTCCTTCTTTCTTCCAGCGATGTTTCAAAAAATTGGCAACACACCTTCTTCTTTATCAACAACGACGTCATTCTCGATAGATCATTAAAAGCTCGTTATTAGCGTACTTCACTCTAGCCCCCCAAAACTACCTACCCTAGATTGACACCAGATGAATGCAAATTGCTAAACACGATAAAGAAGGAGAGAATTTCTAACCTTCGTTACCCAGAACACATGCTAGCTTTGTGTACAATTAACGCTGAATGGGATGAAGCTACACGCGGTTGTGCCATTATTATGCTGATGAACAAAGGTATGTGAAAATTGCTAATTGTGGCTTGCTTGTTCATTACGTTTACTGCATAACGAATGTGAAATATTATTATTTCAGTCATTACTCCGCTCACCACCTTGCGCATGGTGGATGACACTCTTGAGAAAAATTTATCTGATAATGAGCCTGAGGAGGAGTCAGCCCTGGTTTGATCAAATTCACGCAAACGTCGTGCAGCTGATAACCTTTCTTTTGAATCCTTAGCAAAAGAAAACCTATTTTTCTTTTTACACATGCCCAGTAATGGTGGCTATTACAATGTTAACCCTCTTAGATATCCCTTTTTGAATTTCGAATAATCATGTCTCGATTGGAAAATTTTTATAAATAATAAATGCTATCTTGATTTAGCTGTATCTTCTGAAGACGAGACATAAAGAAGGCTTGCTCTTCTGCCTCCCGTCCAGCGTAACACTATAGGCGAAAGCAGCTCACAAACTAGTCTTCCGAATTTGGATACAGCCAGCCTATTATCATTTATTTTGGGTCCTCCGGGTAGCTATGCGGATTTTATGAAATATCTTGAAGCAATGGTATCTCCATTGCTTGTCAGCTTTTTTGAAAACTTATCTGAGAGTGATGCTCGCAAATCTCGAGCACAAGGCATTATATGGAACATTGCCTCTGAATTTGACAACTTACAACATTTGGAACGTTCTGATCAAGTGCACCAAGACAAATCAGATAGGATTGAAAAGGGGGCTGAATTGGCAAAGGCTGCTAAACTTGAGTTAGACGCTGCCGTTGCCGCTAAGCGTGCTGCTAAAGCTCGTGCTATTGAGCTTGTAACAAAAGAGAAATGGTATCTGCACAAAATTGAAATGTTAACCAACTATGAAACAGCCATAAAAGAACAATTGCAGGCGAGTCAAAATGAGACTAGGCGACTTGCTATATGCATTCAAAAGATTGAGAAGAATGCTTTTGCTTCAGAAGCTCTAACTAAACCGTTTGATGAGTTCATTACCGTTGCACTAGACGCTGAACGAATAAGGTTTCTGGAAACACTGAAGAACAATGTGCCCAATTTTCCTTACCCACTACCAGAAACTATTACTTCTGAATTGAAACCAAATGCTATTGATAAGGTTAAAGTAATAGGTGAGCAGATAGAACATTTAGCATTTCCTGAATTGGAAAATGTGTGCAACAATCCTGCTGCATCAGTGGATGACATTTTAAATTTGAAACTATGATATGTAATATTGCACTATTTTTTTGAATATTAATGCTTAACAGATATATATTTTATTACTTTGCATTATTTATGCCAAAGCTTTATATGCTTGATTATAAGAATCAAATATGGTGGCTAGCCATGCATTATTTTTGATGTTTTATGTCATGACGGTCGTAGACACAATCTATTGCCTGAATGCTCAGCAGAGCTCTACGTCATCCGCCGCCATTTCAACCTTTTGTGTATGACTAAACTTCTGCCACCGAGAACAATTTTCTCTTCTGTGGGCAGGTATGACACACAGCTTTGTGACATCTGATTAAAAATCCTTGGCCGGATAGAAATTATGAATATTATGTTATAAGAATAACTGTTTGAATTCTTATTACTTTAAAGAAATTTTTACATTTATCATTGCATCTTATATTCATAATAGCTGATCAGACTACTTGAATATGCAATACTACACATCAAATTTCTTTGATCTCACTGCGTTCCATGTTCTCTGCATTTCCTCGCCGGAGGGCGCTGCAAGGGTATATGACCCATTAGGATGTGCTTGTATGATCTTGTATGGTCCTTCCCATTGTGGACCCAACTTCACCTGCTTCGCTTGTCTGCTTGCTTCATTATCCCTTAACACCAAATCTCCTTCGTTGAATTGCACATGCCTTACCCTTTTGTTGTAATATTTTGCCATTCCCTGCTTGACGGAAAGTGGCCATAATACGTCTCTCTTCCAACAAATTCAGATTGTCACGCAAAATGGAAGAATTGTTTTCAATATCATATACCAAAACTCTATGTGTTGTTACACGGATTTCAGCTGGTATTACTGCTTCAGTACCGTAAACAAGTTGAACGGCGTGTCACCCGTGCTTCATTTTGGCGTTGTATGGTGAGCCCAAAAAACATATGGTACTTCATCTACCCATTTAGTTTCACTTAAACCCAGTCTAGCCTTTATGCCAGCTACAATTTCTTTGTTGGTTACTTCAACTTGGCCGTTTGCTTGTGGGTGAGCAACAGAAGTGAATGTTTGTTTAATGCTTAAATCTTCACACCAACTTTTGAACGTATTATATGCAATTGTTTACCGTTATCACTTACAATTTCATTTGGCAGACCATTCCTACACAAAATATCATTACATACAAACTTCTTTATGTTTTCACCTGTTATCCGTGCTAACACCTTTGCCTCAACCTACTTAGTAAAAAAGTCAATTGCAACCGCCAAATATCTTGCATTGCCAACACTCCTTGGGAATGGTCCCACTATATCAATTGCCTATTTACAAAATGGCCATGCAGATGAAACTGAAATTAAATCATATTTTGGCAAACGTTGGACGGTCCCATGCCGTTGACGTGCATCACATGCTTTGATTGTTTTTGATGTATCTCTATAAATTGTTTGCCAATAATACCTTACCTCATGATTCATGCCACAATGGTTCTGTAACCAGAATGCTGTGCATACAAACCTTCATGCATCTCTTTCACCACATCTACAGCTTGTTGTGGTGCTAAACAACTCAAATTTAGACCATTGAAGGATTTTCTGTAGAGCACGCCATTCTCCAATACGTATAGTGGAGCACTTACCTTTATCCATCTGTCTTACATGACATCATCTGGCAGTGTTCCGTCCTGCAAATACTTGATATAAGGAGTCATGTTTGTCCTATAGGTATTATTACGATACAAATTACACAAGTTTTAATTATATATAGAATGGATATACCTAAACCTTGCTACAACACTTATAGACAGTGTACCTAATCGTAGAGTAGTGTAGTTTTTAGTAAGTCCGGTTCGTTCCACAGGGAGACGGCTTATTGCGTACACTATATTTTTTTACAACTATATTTGTATAAATATATAATATATATATATATATATATATATATATATATATATATATATATATATATATATATATATATATATATATATATATATATATATATATATATATATATTAGTAATATAGTAGTAGTATTATTATTATAAAAGGGGGTTTTTACCGTTTAATGACAGGTTTGTCGATTTTAAATAAAGCGTAAAGATAAATGACGATAATATAAATGACAGAATTTAAATTGCGATAAAGTAAATTGCAGTAATTAAAATGACAGTAAATAAAGATACGATGAAATATGAAATAAAAGTATTATGCTTATTTAAACTTCCGTAATCATGATCTTTGAAGTTTTGATTTTAATTATTTGTTACCCGGGCTAATTGTCCTTTGTCCTGGCTTATTTGATACCTATCTGGGTTTTGCCCATAATAGTCCATCGGTCATAATTATAATATGTTCGTCAAATTAACCTTATTCCCGAAGTCAAATATTCCAACTAATTAGGGATTCGAACTGTAACAAGGTCTTAATACTTTGTTAATAATTACACCAGGTTATCGACTGCGTGTAATCCAAAGTTTTAATACTTTGTTAACAATTACACCAATTATCCTTGTATGTAATCCACCCCTATTTTAATTAGTCCATGATATATTAATTTATCCACTTGGTCAAAATGAATAATCAATTACCCAATCCAATTGATTAATTAAATGATTGTAAACGATATCGTATAAACATCACTAAATAGGACATTCGTAATCAATTTAATAATTATTAGATTAACTAATTTGAAGATAGGTTCGACAGGTTCCAATAAGTTGTCATTCAATTAGACAATACCCCCTACCTATTAATAGTCAATAGTCCAGTGTTCACAAGTGTCGGTATTTTATCCAAACCCGAATTATGGTGCAAAATCCAATAACACCGTCTTAATATTTAGCCCAACATCACTATTACTTCGGCTCAAATAAGCATAATAATAAC
This sequence comes from Rutidosis leptorrhynchoides, assembly GCF_046630445.1. Lineage (NCBI taxonomy): Eukaryota > Viridiplantae > Streptophyta > Magnoliopsida > Asterales > Asteraceae > Rutidosis > Rutidosis leptorrhynchoides. Next base: position 330,862,180 of record NC_092333.1, on the reverse strand, counting down.
TTAGTTACGAGACATTAATTTAAAAAGGAAGAACATAGCTTACAGTGGTGATTAATCGCGTAGCGTTACACGGACAGAGTTCCGTCTTACAAAACCTTAAAACATTTCTTACATATACCCAATTATTATTAAACTTAATTTAAACTTTAAATTATAAATATAAATATATATAATTCTTTATAGAGGAAGAAAGAAAATTGAGGTGTGTATAATTCGCTGAATTCGTTGCAATTTATAGCACCTGATCTCCATTGAAATGTCCCGTTCATATTGATTATAAACGTTCCATATTAATTGATTTCGTCGCGAGGTTTTGACCTCTATATGAGACGTTTTTCAAAGACTTCATTCATTTTTAAAACAACCATAACCTTTATTTTATCGATAAAGGTTTAAAAAGCATTACATAGATTATCAAATAATGATAATCTAAAATATACCGTTTACACACGACCATTACATAATGGTTTACAATAAGAATATTACATCAAAAATAAGTTTCTTGAATGCAGTTTTTACATAATATCATACAAGCATGGACTGCAAATCTTGCCCTTATTTTAGTATGCAACAGCGGAAGCTCTTAATAATCACCTGAGAATAAACATGCTTTAAATGCCAACGAAAATGTTGGTGAGTTATAGGTTTAACCTATATATTTATCAATCGAAATAATAGACCACAAGATTTCATATTTCAATACATCCCATACATAGAGATAAAAATCATTCATACGGTGAACATATGGTAATTTCCGGGACACCCATACATAGAATATCCCCATCATTCCGGGACACCCATCGGACATGATAATTTCGAAGTACTAAAGCATTCCAAATTCCAGAATGGGGCTTGTTGGGCCCGATAGATCTATCTTTAGGATTCGCGTCAATTTAGGGGTCTGTTCCCAAATTCTTAGGCTACCAAGCTAAAAAGGGACATATTCGGCTTCGATCATTCACCCATATAAAGTAGTTTCATTTACTTGTGTCTATTTCGTAAAACATTTATAAATTTGCATGTATTCTCATCCCAAAATATTAGATTTTAAAAGTGGGACTATAACTCACTTTCACAGATTTTTACATCGTTGGAAAGTAAGACTTGGCCACTGGTCGATTCACGAACCTATAACAAATATGTACATATATATCAAAGTATGTTCAAAATATATTTACAACATTTTTAATACGTTTTAATGTTTTAAGTTTATTAAGTCAGCTGTCCTCGTTAGTAACCTACAACTAGTTGTCCATAGTTAGATGTACAGAAAATAAATTGATATATATTATCTTGATCCAATCCACGACCCAGTGTATACACGTGTCAGGCTAGATCAAAACTAAAAGTATATATATTTTTGGAATCAACCTCAACCCTGTATAGCTAACTCCAACATTACTGCATATAGAGTGTCTATGGTTGTTCCAAATAATATATATATAGATGGGTCGATATGATATGTCAAAATATTTGCATACGTGTCTATGGTATCCCAAGATTACATAATATATTAGAATACATGTATAATACAATACAAGTTAGCTAGGATATGATTAATATAGATTTGTTACCAATTTTCACGGAGCTACAACAAGCAAAAATATCCAATCTTGTTTTACCCATAACTTCTTCGTTTTAAATCCGTTTTGAGTGAATCCAATTGCTATGGTTTCATATTGAACTTAAGTTTATGAATATATACAGAAAAAGTATAAGTTTATAGTTGGAAATACAAGTTACAGGTCGTTTTTGTAAAGGTAGTCATTTAAGTCGAAAGAACGACGTCTAGATGACCATTTTGGAAAACATACTTCCACTTTGAGTTTAACCATGATTTTTGGATATAGTTTCATGTTCATAAGAAAAATCATTTTCCCAGAAGAACAACTTTTAAATCAAAGTTTATCATAGTTTTTTATTAACTAACCCAAATAGCCCGCGGTGTTACTACGACGGCGTATATCCGGTTTTACGGTGTTTTTCGTGTTTTCCGGTTTTAAATCATTAAGTTAGCATATCATATAGATATAGAAAATGTGTTTAGTTGATTTTAAAAGTCAAGTTAGAAGGATTAAATTTTGTTTGCGAACAAGTTTAGAATTAACTAAACTATGTTCTAGTGATTTCAAGTTTAAACCTTCGAATAAGGTAGTTTTATATATATGAATCAAATGATTTTATGAACATCATTACTACCTCAGGTTTTGTGGATAAACCTATTGGAAATGAGAAAAATAGATCTAGCTTCAAAGGATCCTTGGATGGCTTGAAATTTCTTGAAGCAGAATCATGACACGAAAACAAGTTCAAGTAAGATTTTCACTCGAAATAAGATTGTTATAGTTATAGAAATTGAATCAAAGTTTGAATATGAGTATTACCTTGTATTATAAAGATATCTTACTGTAAATAAGAAAGATTTCTTGAGGTTGGATGATCACTTTACAAGATTGGAAGTAAGCTACCAAACTTGGAAGTATTCTTGATTTTATAAAACCAGAACTTATAGAATTTATGAAGAACACTTAGAACTTGAAGATAGAACTTGAGAGAGATCAATTGGATGAGGAAAATTAAAGAATGAAAGTGTTTGTAGGTGGTTTTGGTCGTTGGTATATGGATTAGATATAAAGGATGGGTAATTTTGTTTACATGTATATAAGTCATGAATGATTACTAATATTTTTGTAATTTTATGAGATATTTCATGCTAGTTGCCAAATGATGGTTCCCACATGTGTTAGGTGACTCACATGGGATGCTAAGAGCTGATAATTGTAGTGTATATACCAATAGTACATACATCTAAAAGCTGTGTATTGTACGAGTACGAATACGGGTGCATACGAGTAGAATTGTTGATGAAACCGAACGAGGATATAATTGTAGGAATTTTTGTTAAGTAGAAGTATTTCGATAAGTGTCTTGAAGTCTTTCAAAAGTGAATGAATACATATTAAAACACTAAATGTATATACATTTTAACAGAGTCATTAAGTTATCGTTAGTCGTTACATGTAAGTGTTGTTTTGAAACCTTTAGGTTAACGATCTTGTTAAGTGTTATTAACCCATTGTTTATTATATCAAATGAGATGTTAAATTATTACATTAACATGATATTATAATGTATTAATATATCTTAATATGATATATATACAATTAAATGTCGTTACAACGATAATCGTTACATATATGCCTCGTTTCGAAATCATTAAGTTAGTAGTCTTGTTTTTACATATGTAATTCATTGTTAATATACTTAATGATATGTTTACATATGTAATTCATTGTCTATACAAAACCTATTTCAATTAATCAAGTCTTAAAAAGTTTGATTTCTTAACATGTTGGAAATACTTAATCATATAAATATCAATTTCATTTAATATATATAAACATGGAAAAGTTCGGGTCACTACAGTACCTACCCGTTAAATAAATTTCGTCCCAAAATTTTAAGCAGTTGGAGGTGTTGACGTATCTTCTGGAAATAAGTGCGGGTATTTCTTTTTCATCTGATCTTCTCGTTCCCAGGTGAATTCGGGTCCTCTATGAGCATTCCATCGAACCTTAAAAATTGATATCTTGTTTTGCTTAAGTCTTTTAACCTCACGATCCATTATTTCGACGGTTCTTCGAAGAATTGAAGTTTTTCATTGATTTGGATTTCGTCTAACGAAATAGTGAGATCTTATTTAGCAAAACAATTCTTCAAATTAGAGACATGGAAAGTGTTATGTACAGCAGCGAGTTGTTGAGGTAACTCAAGTAGGTAAGCTATTGGTCCGACACGATCAATAACCTTGAATGGTCCAATATACCTTGGATTTAATTTCCCTCGTTTACCAAATCGAACAACGCCTTTCCAAGGTGCAACTTTAAGCGTGACCATTTCTCCAATTTCAAATTCTATATCTTTTCTTTTAATGTCAGCGTAGCTCTTTTGTCGACTTTGGGCGGTTTTCAACAGTTGTTGAATTTGGATGATCTTCTCAGTAGTTTCTTGTATTATCTCTGGACCCGTAATCTGTCTATCTCCCACTTCACTGCAACAAATCAGAGACCTGCACTTTCTACCATAAAGTGCTTCAAACGGCGCCATCTCAATGCTTGAATGGTAGCTGTTGTTGTAAGAAAATTCTGCTAACGGAAGGTGTCAATCCCAACTGTTTTCGAAATCAATAACACATGATCGTAGCATGTCTTCAAGCATTTGTATCTTCCTTTCACTCTACCCATCTGTTTGTGGATGATAGGCAGTACTCATGTCCAGACGAGTTCCTAATGCTTGCTGTAATGTCTGCCAGAATCTTGAAATAAATCTGCCATCCTTATCAGAGATAATAGAGATTGGTATTCCATGTCTGGAGACGACTTCCTTCAAATACAGTTGTGCTAACTTCTACATCTTGTCATCTTCTCTTATTGGCAGGAAGTGTGCTGATTTGGTGAAATGATCAACTATTACCCAAATAGTATCAAAACCACTTGCAGTCCTTGACAATTTACTGATGAAATCTATGGTAATGTTTTCCCATTTCCATTCCTGGATTTCGGGTTGTTGAAGTAGACCTGATGGTTTCTGATGCTCAGCTTTGACCTTAGAACACGTCAAACATTCCCCTACGTATTTAGCAACATCGGCTTTCATACCTGGCCACCAAAAATGTTTCTTGAGATCATTGTACATCTTCCCCATTCCAGGATGTATTGAATATCTGGTTTTATGAGCTTCTCTAAGTACCATTTCTCTCATATCTCCAAATTTTGGTACCCAGATCCTTTCAGCCCTATACCGGGTTCCGTCTTCCCGAATATTAACATGCTTCTCCGATCCTTTGGGTATTTCATCCTTTAAATTTCCCTCTTTTAAAACTCCTTGTTGCGCCTCCTTTATTTGAGTAGTAAGGTTAGTGTGAATCATTATATTCATAGCATTTACTCGAATAGGTTCTATGTCCTTTCTGCTCAAGGCGTCGGCTACCACATTTGCCTTCCCCGGGTGGTAACGAATCTCAAAGTCGTAATCATTCAACAATTCAATCCATCTGCGCTGCCTCATGTTCAGTTGTTTCTGATTAAATATGTGTTAAAGACTTTTGTGGTCGGTATATATAATACTTTTGACCCCATATAAGTAGTTCCTCCAAGTCTTTAATGCAAAAACAACCTCGCCTAATTCCAAATCATGCGTCGTATAATTCTGCTCGTGAATCTTCAATTGTCTAGACGCATAAGCAATTACCTTCATTCGTTGCATTAATACACAACCGAGACCTTGCTTTGAGGCGTCACAATATATTACAAAATCATCATTTCCTTCAGGTAATGATAATATAGGTGCCATAGTTAACTTTTTCTTCAACACTTGAAACGCCTTCTCTTGTTCATCCTTCCATTCAAATTTCTTCCCTTTATGCATTAATGCGGTCAAGGGTTTTGCTATTTTGGAAAAATCTTGGATGAATCTCCTATAATAACCAGCTAGACCTAAAAATTGGCATATGTGTTTCGGAGTTTTCGGGGTTTCCCACTTTTCAACGGTTTCAATCTTTGCTGGATCCACCTGAATACCTTCTTTGTTCACTATATGACCGAGAAATTGAACTTCTCCCAACCAAAATGTACGCTTTGAAAACTTAGCGTACAGTTTTTATTTCCTTAACAACTCTAGCACTTTTCTCAAATGTTCTTCGTGTTCTTGGTCATTCTTTGAGTAAATAAGTATGTCATCGATGAAAACAATGACAAACTTGTCAAGGTATAGTCCACACACTCGGTTCATGAGGTCAATGAACACAGCTGGTGTGTTAGTCAACCCAAATGGCATAACCATAAACTCGTAATGACCGTAACGCGTCCTAAAAGCAGTCTTCTGAATGTCATCCTCCTTCACCCACATTTGGTGATACCCAGAACGTAAATCAATCTTCGAATAAACCGACGAGCGTTGTAGTTGATCAAATAAATCGTCGATTCTCGGTAATGGGTAACGGTTCTTGATGGTAAGTTTGTTCCACTCTCGGTAGTCGATACACAACCTGAATGTACCATCTTTCTTCTTGACAAACAGAATAGGAGCTCCCCATCGTGATGTACTTGGTCGAATGAAACCACGCTCTAAAAGTTTCTGTAATTGACTTTGTAATTCTTTCATTTCGCTGGGTGTGAGTCTGTATGGAGAACGAGCTATTGGTGCAGCTCCTGGTACAAGGTCTATTTGAAATTCAACGGATCGATGTGGGGGTAATCCGGTAATTCTTTCGGAAATACATCGGGAAATTCTTTTGCGACGGGAACATCATTGATGTTCTTTTCTTCAGGTTTAACTTCCTTGATGTGTACTAGAATGATGTAACAACCTTTTCTTATTAGTTTCTGCGCCTTCAAACTACTAATAAGATTTAATTTTGCGTTGTTCTTTTCTCCGTACACCATTAAAGGTTTTCCTTTTTCACGCACAATGCGAATCGCATTTTTTGTAACAAACGACCTCTGATCTCACCTTTTTCAACCAGTCCATACCAATTATTATATCAAAACTCCCTAACTCGACTGGTATTAAATAAATTTTAAATGTTTCATCCCCCAGTTTAATTTCTCTATCCCGACATATATTATCTGCTGAAATTAATTTCCCGTTTGCTAATTCGAGTAAAAATTTTCTATCCAAAGGCGTCAATGAACAACTTAACTTAGCACAAAATTTTTTACTCATATAGCTTCTATCCGCACCCGAATCAAATAAAACATAAGCAAATTTATTATCAATAAGAAAGGTACCCGTAACAAGCTCCGGGTCTTCCTGCGCTTCTGCCATATTAATATTGAAAACTCTTCCGCGACCCTGCCCATTAGTATTCCCCTGATTCGGGCAATTACTTCTAATGTGGCCAGGTTTTCCACATCTATAACAAACAAAGGCGGCATTACTTGTTTCGCCACTATTTGTTCCTTTAGTTCTGTTAAACTTTGGTCCGTAGACCTCACACTTTTTCGCACCATGGCTAGTTCTTTTACACTTAGTGCAAAATGTCGTGCAGAACCTATTCTGGTGGTACTCTTCACACCTTTGGCATTTTTGGTTTTTGTTGCCATTGTTGTTATTGAGGTTGTTGTTGAGATTGCTATTGTTGTTGGAGCGGTTGTTGTAGTTGTTGGGACGTTTGTTGTAGTTATTATTAGGATTGCGATTATTGTTGCGATTGTTGTTGCGGTTGTGGTTGTAATTGTTGTTGTTGTATTGGTGACCCTTGTCACAGGTTTCTTCCCACTTTCTCTTGAGCTGTTTCGTGTTGGCTTCTTCGGCCGCCTGCTCTTTAATTCTTCCCTCAATCTGATTTATGAGTTTATGAGCCATTCTACTTGCCTTTTGTATGGAAGCGGGCTCGTGTGAACTCACATCTTCTTGAATCCTTACTGGTAACCCTTTTACAAACGCGTCGATCTTCTCTTCTTCATCTTCGAACGCTCTCGGACACAATAGGCACAACTCTGTGAATTGTCGTTCATATGTGGTAATGTCGAACCCTTGTGTTCGTAACTCCCTAAGTTCTACTTTAAGTTTATTGACTTCATTTCTAGGACGGTACTGCTCGTTCATCAATTGCTTGAATGCCTATCACGGTAGTGCGTAAGCAGCATTTTGTCCTATCTGTTCAAGATAGGTGTTCAACCACGTTAGCGCAGTACCTGTGAAGGTATGCGTAGCATACTTAACTTTGTCCTCTTCAGTACACTTACTTATGGCAAACACTGATTCGACTTTCTCAGTCCACCGTTTCAATCCAATTGGTCCTTCGGTTCCATCAAATTCCAAAGGTTTGCAGGCAGTGAATTCTTTGTAGGAGCATCCTACACGATTTCTTGTGAAATTAGTTCCACTGCTAGATCCAGAGTTATTGTTATTTTGCATCGCAGCCTGTACTGTGGCTATGTTTGCTGCAAGGAAAATACGGAAGTCTTCCTCACTCATGTTCAAATTCTGATGAGTCGCCGGTGCCATTTCCTTCAAAATAGCCAAAAGAATTGAGTTAATCATATAGAATTTAAGAGTAGTCAATAGTATCTCGTAGCATTATATGAACTTATTTATAAATGCTTTTTCTTCATATTAGCATTTTATAGTTTTAATTCGGGTAATACCTACCCATTAAGTTCATACTTACTAGCTACTATACAACTCAACTACTACACTTCTATATGAAAAACTTATTACAATAATATTTCGCGTTCAAACCTTTATACAATATTTTACAAACTTACAATACCACTATTTTACATATATAACACATAATAACTTTGCTACTCGGCATCTATAAAGGCAATCTTAGTTAATACGCAAGTTATTCAGCAAAAGAAATAAAGACACGTAATTCATAAGTCCAGAAATAAGTCATGCATTCTGGTTTTACTAAGACGACTTCCCATCCTTGATCTTGTGGAAAGTAACCGTTATGACCATTGGTTAGGCAGCATGTTGTAATCTCATCAAAAGGATGAGGGTTTCGTAATGCCCAACAGCCTCGTAGCAATCTAAAAACCTTTTTTCTTACCCCAACTACTGAGTCCGTTACGTGTGAGAATGTTTTATCTAAAAGTTGCAACCTAATGTTCTTTTTCTCAATTTGATGAGAAGCGAACATTATTAACCCGTAAGCATAACATGCTACTGTATGTTGCATGTTAGAAGCTCTTTCTAAAGAACGGAGTCCTATGTTGGGATATGTTGAGTCAAAATAGGTTCGTAACCCGTAGCGTAAAATTGCATCTGGGTTTCCCGCACTAAATGCCTTAAAGAAAACTTGGCGTAACTTAAAGTCTCCCCGATGTGATATTCCCCATCTTTCAAAGGAAAGTCTTTTATATACTAAGGCATGCCTGGAATGTCTTTCAAATGTTTGACAAACTAATTTTGCCGTAACTAATTGTGCTGATGAATTCTGCCCGACTCTAGACAAGATTTCATCAATCATATCTCCTGGTAGGTCTTCTAAAATTTTTGGTTGTCTATCCTTAACATCCATTTTGTGTTTTTATACTGTAAAATAGACAAGGATTAGATTCGTAAAAGATAATTAACAAACAATACAAGCAATTTTTACATAGAACATAAAAGTACAAGCACACTACAATACATATAATACACAACATGATTACGACCCTCTAATCTGAATCACTGGTTTCTTCTTCTTCGGACTTGGTTCGTTTTCCTAATTTCCTAGGGATATATGGTGCTCGTCTAATACGAGCCGTCGTTTTTCACAATGGTTTAGAAAAACATGGTGGTTTAGAGGTTCCCGGGTTATTGTTACAATTTAGGAAATACGGACATTGCCGATACATATAAAGTTCATCGGGGTTGAAATCAGGTTTCTCTATTTTTATACCTTTTCCCTTATTATTTTCTTTTGCTATATTAAATTGGGTCGAGATAATTTCTATAACATCATCGGAATCCTCATCGGGATCCGATTCATCGGAAAATTGGTAATCTTTCCAATATTTTGCTTCCTCGGCGGAAACACCATTGACCATTTTTAACTTTGGTCCGTTGGTTGATGATTTTATTTTATTTAATCGATTTACTGTAGGTATCAATATTTCTTCCTCTGGAACTTCTTCTTCTTCCGGTTCTTCCTCTTCCGGTTCCTCCTCTTCTGGTTCCTCTTCTTCCGATTCCTCCTCTTCCGGTTCTTCTTCGGGAATTTGTGAATCTTCCCAAATTATATTCGACTCTTCATTATTATTAAGTGAGTCGATGGGATTTGTACTAGTGGTAGACATCTATCACACAATATTAAACACATTAAGAGGTTAATATATCACATAATATTTACATGTTAATAATATATGGTTTCCAACAAAAGTGTTAAGCAATCGTTTTTAAAGAAAACACGGTCGAAGTTCAGACTCACTAATGTATCCTAACAAACTCGATAAGATACACTAATGCAAATTTCTGGTTCTCTAAGACCAACGCTCTGATACCAACTGAAATGTCCAGTTCATATTGATTATAAACGTTCCATATTAATTGATTTCGTCGCGAGGTTTTGACCTCTATATGAGACGTTTTTCAAAGAATGCATTCATTTTTAAAACAACCATAACCTTTATTTTATCGATAAAGGTTTAAAAAGCATTACATAGATTATCAAATAATGATAATCTAAAATATACCGTTTACACACGACCATTACATAATGGTTTACAATAAGAATATATTACATTAAAAATAAGTTTATTGAATGCAGTTTTTACATAATATCATACAAGCATGGACTCCAAATCTTGCCCTTATTTTAGTATGCAACAGCGGAAGCTCTTAATAATTACCTGAGAATAAACATGCTTTAAATGCCAACAAAAATGTTAGTGAGTTATAGGTTTAACCTATATATTTATTAATCAAAATAATAGACCACAAGATTTCATATTTCAATATATCCCATACATAGAGATAAAAATCATTCATACGGTGAACACCTGGTAACCGACATTAACAAGATGCATATAGAATATCCCCATCATTCCGGGACACCCATCGGACACGATAATTATGAAGTACTAAAGCATTCCAAATTTCAGAATGGGGCTTGTTGGGCCCGATAGATCTATCTTTAGGATTCGCGTCAATTTGAGGGTCTGTTCCCAAATTCTTAGGCTACCAAGCTAAAAAGGGGCATATTCGTCTTCGATCATTCACCCATATAAAGTATTTTCATTTACTTGTGTCTATTTCATAAAATATTTATAAATTTGCATGTATTCTCATCCCAAAATATTAGATTTTAAAAGTGAGACTATAACTCAGTTTCACAGAATTTTACTTCGTCGGGAAGTAAGACTTGGCCACAGGTCGATTCACGAACCTATAACAAATATGTACATATATATCAAAGTATGTTCAAAATATATTTTCAACATTTTTAATACGTTTTAATGTTTTAAGTTTATTAAGTCAGCTGTCTTCGTTAGTAACCTACAACTAGTTGTCCATAGTTAGATGTACAGAAAATAAATTGATATATATTATCTTGACCCAATCCACGACCAAGTGTATACACGTCTCAGGCTAGATCATAACTCAAAGTATATATATTTTTGAAATCAACTTCAACCCTGTATAGCTATTTCCAACATTATTGCATATAGGGTGTCTATGGTTGTTCCAAATAATATATACAGATGGGTCGATATGATATGTCAAAACATTTGCATACGTGTCTATGGTATCCCAAGATTACATAATATATTAGAATACATGTATAATAAAATACAAGTTAGCTAGTATACGATTAATATAGATTTGTTACCAATTTTCACGTAGCTACAACAAGCAAAAATATCCAATCTTGTTTTACCCATAACTTCTTCGTTTTAAATCCGTTTTGAGTGAATCCAATTGCTATGGTTTCATATTGAACTTAAGTTTATGAATATATACAGAAAAAGTATAAGTTTATAGTCAGAAATACAGGTTACAAGTCATTTTTGTAAAGGTAGTCATTTCAGTCGAAAGAACGACGTCTAGATGACCATTTTTTTTGAAAACATACTTCCACTTTGAGTTTAAACATGATTTTTGGATATAGTTTCATGTTCATATGAAAAATCATTATTTCCCAGAAGAACAAATTTTAAATCAAAGTTTATCATAGTTTTTTTATTAACTAACCCAAAACAGCCCGCGGTGTTACTACTACGGCGTATATCCGGTTTTACGGTATTTTTCGTGTTTTCCGATTTTAAATCATTAAGTTAGCATATAATATAGATATATAACATGTGTTTAGTTGATTTTAAAAGTCAAGTTAGAAGGATTAACTTTTGTTTGCGAACAAGTTTAGAATTAACTAAACTATGTTCTAGTGATTTCAAGTTTAAACCTTCGAATAAGGTAGTTTTATATATATGAATCGAATGATGTTATGAACATCATTACTACCTCAGGTTTTGTGGATAAACCTACTGGAAATGAAAAAAATATATCTAAATTCAAAGGATCCTTGGATGGCTTGAAAGTTCTTGAAGCAGAATCATGACACGAAAACAAGTTCAAGTAAGATTTCCACTCGAAATAAGATTGTTATAGTTATAGAAATTGAATCAAAGTTTGAATATGAGTATTACCTTGTATTAGAAAGATATATTAATGTAAATAAGAAACATTTCTTGAGGTTGGATGATCACTTTACAAGATTGGAAGTAAGCTAGCAAACTTGGAAGTATTCTTGATTTTATGAAACTAGAACTTATAGAATTTTTGAAGAACACTTAGAACTTGAAGATAGAACTTGAGAGAGATCAATTGGATGAAGAAAATTGAAGAATGAATGTGTTTGTAGGTGTTTTTGGTCGTTGGTATATGGATTAGATATAAAGGATGTGTAATTTTGTTTACATGTAAATAATTCATGAATGATTACTAATATTTTTGTAATTTTATGAGATATTTCATGCTAGTTTCCAAATGATGGTTCCCACATGTGTTAGGTGACTCACATGGGCTACTAAGAGCTGATCATTAGAGTGTATATACCAATAGTACATACATCTAAAAGCTGTGTATTGTACGAGTACGAATACGGGTGCATACGAGTAGAATTGTTGATGAAACCGAATGAGGATGTAATTGTAAGCTTTTTTGTTAAGTAGAAGTATTTTGATAAGTTTCTTGAAGTCTTTCAAAACTGTATGAATACATATTAAAACACTACATGTATATACATTTTAACTGAGTCGTTAAGTCATCGTTAGTCGTTACATGTAAGTGTTGTTTTGAAACCTTTAGGTTAACGATCTTGTTAAGTGTTGTTAGCCCATTGTTTATTATATCATATGAGATGTTAAATTATTACATTAACATGATATTATGATGTATTAATATATCTTAATATGATATATATACAATTAAATGTCGTCACAACGATAATCGTTACATATATGCCTCGTTTCGAAATCATTAAGTTAGTAGTCTTGTTTTTACTTATGTAGTTCATTGTTAATATACTTAATGATATGTTTACTTATCATAATACCATTTTAACTATATATATATATATATATATATATATATATATATATATATATATATATATATATATATATATATATCCATATATATGACATCATATAGTTTTTACAAGTTTTAACGTTCGTGAATCACCGGTCAACTTGGGTGGTCAATTGTCTATATAAAACCTATTTCAATTAATCAAGTCTTAACAAGTTTCATTGCTTAACATGTTGGAAACACTTAATCATATAAATATCAATTTCATTTAATATATATAAACATGGAAAAGTTCGGGTCACTACATCCTTTTACCTGCCATGCGATCGCATGGGATTAAGGCAGCCAGGCCATGCGATCGCATGGCCAGCCTGGATCAGCACACTTGCTTTTGTTTTCTAGTTTGTCGATGTTTTATTTTAATATATAATATAACATATATAATTTTATATAATTATATATATATTATATTATATTCTTGTGCATAGTTACCTCGTAATTTTAGCTGCGTTGACTTGCGCGTTGATGCTCGGTTTATGTCCCGGTTCCGGATTTTCAAACGTCTTTTTGTGTGCTTAGATATCTTGTACTCTGCTTTCCGTGATAATTTTTAGACGTTTCTCATCAATAAATTGAACCACTTGGATTGTATCTTGTACATTTAAGCTTTTTGGTCATTTGCGTCTTCAAATCTTCATTTGCGTATTCAGTCTTCGCACTTATTTATTTAAACGAATATTACTTGGAATTAGAACAATTGCAACTAAAAACTTTACATATTGGGATGATATTGCGATTAAATATATGTTCATTTGGAGCATTATCAAATATCCCCACAATTGAATGTTGCTTGTCCTCAAGCAATACAGAACTTGAAATAAAATCACACTTCACTCGAATCACTTTTTTATTCTCACACTTTATACATCAGTGATTTTGATACGGTGGTATAAACAATGATAGTAACAATAGAACCATGGTTAAAGGTGGGTGTGCCATCCACAGTTGCATCGAGTTTCGGTCAACGACACTTGCAATCAAATAGCCGATTTACTTTCGGTTTCCAAAGGAAAGTGCACATTTGAAAGGCGGTTTAAAGTCCCACGTGACTATGAAAATTTAGATCCTTAAGGAAATTGGATCTTTATGAAAACATTTGATCTTTTGAAAATTCATTCTAGCTTTTACCCTAGATAAGTTTTCCGGAATAACCCTTCACCGGTGTTGCAAAATATTTTTGTGGGTTTTGTGGTTTTTGTGGGTTTCAGATTTGAAAATTTTAGTTCAAAACTTGTGGTTTTGTGTCACCCACTTGCTAACCTTATATTAGGAAAGCAACACGTCCAGTATACTTGCTCCGTATATTACCTTTCGGTAAACTACCGTCCGGTTGTAAAGGAAAGCGTTGAACAAGCAACTGTTAAGGCAATGTCTAATGACATGCTTTTTATTATGGTCCACAATGTGTCGGATGCAATTACTATCCTTTGTAGGAGAAATAGTAAAGATCACCCTATAATTTTTTGGTCTGGCACAAGGTCATGTCTTCGACCATGCTATGTAACCACCGTTCTTATGGTTGACACCCGATTTGGTTCAGATGACCTAATGAGTTCTGGTGAATTCTTAGGATTTTACGTTCAATGGTAATGAACGCATTGAAAATAGGTTTTCAGAAAACAAATCGGTTTTAATTTTGATCAAAATATTTTCTCGTTCAAGCTCCAGTTTAGATATCATCGAATTCCATGAGTTTGTAATTCTCAATCTTTAAGGTCAATCTCAAGGATTGATTGATATTAGGCTTAAAAGCTGATTTTTGATCTTTAAGGAGATTATCCTTTCTAGGGGTCTGATTCATTAGTCTTATCAAGCTAATTTGCACGGCGCCCTCCCCATTTTATGAGACATATCCTCTCATGGTTATGATAAGTCTGACCACTTGGCGACCCTGTTTGATGCTGAGGTCCGTGGATTTTCTGCTGATTTAATGATGACTTTTCTAGATTTTTCGTCAACATACAGCTGGTCCGGACGACAACTTCCTGACCTAAATCAAGAAGCGTGTGTCTTTTTCGAATGACTTTACTTCCTTTTAATGATGGAATTGATTCATCTTGTAGATCCATCTTTCTTTCAAATATATTACAGTAAATTGGGTAAAACTGATTAGTTTAGTCCAAAGCAAAAGTACCTGCTATAATCTTGTACAAAAATATGTGATATATGATTTAAAGAACTTGATAAATTCTTTCCACACTTAGCTTTTATTTATTCTTTTCATTTCCTTTTTATTCTCCTTTATTCCATTTTAAATGAATTCAAGCATATTGGGTTGTTTCTCCATTTATGTTCTCTCCGAGGTAACAATAATTTCGGCATTAACACCTAGTTTTATCGTTCATAAATATGTATAAACATGATTTTGAATTCATTTAGTTGAATTTTTTTTAAATTTTCATAAAATTTGGCAATTAAACCAAGTGTAAATCCGAGAAAATTTATAAACCTTCCCCACACTTGAGATCTTGCAATGCCTTCATTTGCAAAAAATCAGTAAAAATTTAAATTCATGAGGGTGATTAGTGTAGAAAAATGATTAAAAATACCGAGTTTACAAACATATTGTTTTATATCAAATTTGATATTTTACGTCTTGTCGTTAAAATTATTAGCTTTTGTTGAACTTAATGCCAGTCTTTGAAAGTGCGCTGTTTTACCCTGTTTTGTATATAACATAAAATACAAACATATATATACATATTTTGAAGTTTGGTATATAACCCCATGTTCATATAATATTTTTGGCATAATTTAGATCAATAATATTAAAAATAATGATAATAAAATTTTTTGCCCCGCCCTCGGGTAAAGCAATTTCGGTTCCATGACCTAGTCTTTAACTTATGACGAATTTTAGAAATCATTTTTTAAACTTAATGAAATAAAGTAAATTTTGTTTTAAAAAAAAAAAATTACACAAAACTTAAATTTAAAAAGCATATTAATTTCATATAAAACATACAAAAAAAAAAAATTCAGAATGGGGGAAGAAAACTAGTTCTTTAGTGTCTGCTAGTGGAAAAGACAAATCGGATTCCATTCTTGGAACTACACGAGAACAGAACAACTAACTCTAGACAACATTTTTTTCTTAGAACATTTGAATTTCCCCACACTTAGGTAGCTGTGGTGTTAAAATTGTGATTAACTTCATTGTCAATTTCTTCTGGACCATAATCAACTTGCATATATGTGACTTTTGCTTTAAGCCATTGGTCGGATTCCTGTGTAATATTCACAAATTCAACTAGTTTCGTCTTTTCTTTAGGCGATAGATTGGATACTAACTGGTTACATAACTTAAAGTTCCCCTTGGTTCTAGCATCGCGAATCCGTTTAATAAGTTTCTTCATTGAACTATTAATAATGGGATCATTTAATTTTGTATCAACAACGGGGTTCTTTGTTATCAAGTCATCATTAGGTATTACTTCATCTTCCCTACACTTAGGCATTTTATTATTGCTAAGCATTACCGTTGGAGTTGGTAAAACAATATGCTTTTCACCGATCATTTTTGTTGGTTCAACGGTTTTAGTTGGTGGAGATTTAGACTTTCGACTCACAAAGGTGATCGATTTTTCATCATTACTAAGTGTCATTCTACCCTCTCTTACATCAAATAACACCCCGATGGACGCTAAGAATGGTCGACCTAAAATTAGAGGAATGTTTGAGTCCTCTTCTATGTCAATGTCAATAAATTCGACTAAAAAGGTTAAATTACCCATTTGAACGGGTAGGTTGTCAGCAATTCCAACTGGGTGTTTAATAGTTTGATCAAAGAGTCGAACACTCATTTCCATCAGACTTAACTCACCTACTCCTAATCTCTTATATAATGAAAGAGGCATAACACTTATACTCGCACCTAAATCTGCTAGTGGATCATACATGACACAATCACTAAGTAGACAAGGAACAATAAATTTACCCGGATCACCCAACCTGGGTGGAGGTTTTGGTGGAACTATCTTCACCGGGTTTATTTTTACGGTTTTTATTTCTTGCACTTTCTTATTCTTCTTCTTCTTTCCAGAGGTATCACAAACTTTATTACCTATCACTTGCTCATACTCAACTCCTTTTCTTAGAAACGGGATGGGTGGTTTGTATGGTGCCACCACTGGCTTTACATACTCGGGTGGTGGTGGTGTTGTAACTTCTTCATTGTTACTCACATCTAAAAACTTCCCATCTTCTGGTGCTGGTTTTTTAGAATTCATTGAAACCATATTAACGTTCTCATTCTGAGGATTTACTTCAGTATTACTCGGTAGCTTTCATTGTTCCCTCTCACTCATCATGCTAGCAAGAGTACCTACATGTTTTTATAGATTCAAAATGGAAGCTTGTTGAGTTCTAAATGACTGATCAAACCTCTCATTCGTTTGAGTTTGAGTTGTAATAAATTGTATTTGAGATTCCATTAGCTTTGCCATCATTTCTTTCAGATTTGGCTTTTTCTCTTCGGTTTGTTGTGGTGGTTTATACAAGCTAGGTCTTTGTTGATTGAAAGTGTTGTTTTGATTTGGTTGGTTATTCGGACCTTGTTGGTTGTACGAGTTATTGTTGGGTCCATTTGGATTGTAAAGAATGTTTTGATTTCGATTGAAGGTTGGCCTTGGCGGTTGATAATTATTTCCCGACCTTTGGTTCATGTAGGAAACTTTTTCACGTTGTTCCATCGTTTGTTCAATGTGAAAATATTTTGTTAAGTGTGGTCCACCGCATTTCTCACAACTGATTCGTATTGCGTGAATATCTTTATTCATCTTTTCCATTCGTCTCTCGAAAGCATCTATTTTTGCGGAAACGGAATCAAAGTCATGGCTAGAATCGGCTCTAGCCGCTTTAGATGAACGAAAAATATCTTTTTCCTGGTGCCACTCATATGAGTGGGAGGCTGTGTTATCAATAATTTTGTGAGCTTCGGTTGCGGTTTTCTTCATAATAGAACCACCAGCTGCTGTGTCGATGTCTTTTCGTGTAGCAACGTAAACACCTTGGTAGAATATTTGTACTATTTGATATGTGTCTAAACCGTGTTGAGGACATCCTCTCAACAAATTCCTGAATCTTGTCCACGCCTCATATAATGTTTCATTTGACTTTTGCGCGAACGTAACAATTTCTCCTTGAAGTCTCGCGGCTTTAGATGCCGGAAAGAATCTTTTAAGTAATTTCTCAACTAAGACATCCCATGTATCAATCGCTCCTTCAGGTAATGATTCTAACCAATCTTTGGCTTCTCCCTTTAAAGTCCAGGGAAACAACATGAGATAGATCTGTTCCTCCTCAACTTCTCTGATTTTAAATAGAGTACAGATCCTATTAAAGGTTCGAAGATGTTCGTTTGGATCTTCTTTTGGCGTACCACTATATTGGCATTGATTAGTTACCATGTGTAGGATTTGTCCTTTGATTTCATAATCTGGCGCGTTAACATCTGGCAGAATAATTGCATGACCTTGGCCCGTGAGTGTGGCTCTCATTCGGTCTTCCATACTTAGAGGTTCCATTACTTCCATATTTGAAATTGTTGAATCCAAATCACTAGAAGATTCTGATTTAACGGTTTGTGGTTCAGGAGGAATGATTAGTAGTTCTGGATCTTGGAATTGTCCTTGAATATCCTCTGGGTTTGTTCGACTAGATGATGATTCTAAAGAAAAATCAACGGCGATAATATTAGCAAGATGTCTTGATCGAGTTACAGGTGGTGAACGTATGAAAGGTGGTGAACGTTTTGCTCGGTGCATTCACTGAATATCCTATTAGTTATAAATATAAAAATTATATAACTTATCAAATTAATAGACTTTTCTGATTTTGCCCACGTTTCGAATAGCCAATAGATGCAGCAGGTAGCTAGGACCCTTTAAATCGGAAGCCCACAACTCACCACTAACAAATCCAACTATTACTACGAACCATAAAATTTGGATGTCTATCAATTTAACCGCTTAAAATAATTTTTCGTCGGAATTTAAAGAAGATAAAAATCTATGTCATAAGACTAGAGCGTAGAAATGAAAAAGAAAAAGCGCGTCGAAAAATAAGAAGCGAAAAATAAGCGTCGAAAAATAAAATTAGAAAAACAAACTAAAACTTGCGTCTAAAGGTATTAAAGCTTAAAAGGAATTCTATACGAAAAACAGCAATTACTTAAAAGTACTAAAATCTTAAAACGGCGTCGCAAAATTCTAAAGCGCATAAATCTTAATCTAAAGAAAAAGCACTTAAGGGATTTTACGGCAAAGCCTAAAAATCTAGAAATATAAAATAACTACGGCAAAATACTAAGTTTAAAACTAATTACGAACGATAAATAAACAAATTACGAATAAACGATTAAAAGAAATATTTTAAAAAGATAAAATTTAAGATTTTATATAAAATATTATTTTTATATTATTCTATATAATTAATACAAATAAACAAACTTGAATTTACAAATAATAATAAAACTATATATTTAATTAAAACCCTAATTTGATTAAATAATATTAATTATAATTAAACCCTACGCGTATTAAATGTCCGAGGTAACTGACCCTGTCACACTCACTCATGCGGTCGCATGAATTTTAGGCCACTGGATCATGCGATCACATGGCCTGCTGGTCCAGGTCAGTTTTAGGCTTTTAACAGGCTCGACCCAATTTAAATTTTAATAATTAATATTTATTTGATTTTAATTTTTCAAAAATATATATTTAGAATATTTATATAAAATATAATAAACTTATATATTAAAATCTTAAAAATAAAAGTACTTGTTAATATTATATATAAAATCTTAATATATATATATATATATATATATATATATATATATATATATATATATATATATATATATATATATATATATATATATATATATATATATATATATATATATATAAGCAAAAAAAAATTTTTCGTTTTTTTTTGAAATTTTTTTTTCCGGCATCAAGATCACACGAAAATATGAACATTTAGAAGAGACACTTCGTGATGAATGTTATTATTTAGGCGAAAAAATGATCGACAAAAATAACATTCAAGATAATATTGTTCGTGAAGAATATGAACGTTTTGTTTTCTTGTTTTGTGAAGTAAAATTTAGCCAGATTTAGAGTTTAGGGTTTAGGGTTTAGGGTTTGGTGTTTTGGGTTTATTCCATAAACCCAAAACACCAAACCCTAAACCCTAAACCCTAAACTCTAAACCGTTCGTGTTAAAAACTCAATCTAAATCCTAAATCTAAACCCTAAATCTAAGCCCTAAACCCTAAATTTCTAAACCCTAATATCTAAACCCTATAAACCCTAATATCTAAACCCTAATATCTAAACCCCAATAGCTAAAACCTCAATATACGCTCGAAAAACACGATAATTGTTATATATTACTTTTTCGAGCGTTTTCCCGCCAAAATTAAAACATTTATCACAAAGTGTCTCTACTAAATGTTCATATTTTCATCTCATCTATAATGTTCGTGAACAAAGTTTTTTCAAAAAATGAAAAAAAAAAGTTTTTGCTTCCCCCCGCTTCCCCCCGAATGGTTACTTCCCTCTTGATCCTACCACTATATATATATATATATATATATATATATATATATATTATTTTTTTATATTTTTAACACTTGTTATTAAAACAAAATATTTTTACGAAATTAAAATTAAAAATTATATATTTTTAATATAGCGTGTTTCACCGAGTCCCCGGCAGCGGCGCCAAAAATACTTGATGTGTGCAGTGTGTAGTACGAAATACTAATATTTTTAATATAAAATACGATACAAATTATACAAGTTTTAATTATTTATAGAATGGATATACCTAAACCTTGCTACAACACTTATAGGCAGTGTACCTGATCATAGAGTAGTGTAGTTTTTAGTAAGTCCGGTTCGTTCCACAGGGAGACGGCTTATTGCGTACACTATATTTTTTTACAACTATATTTGTGTATATATATATATATATATTAGTAATATAGTAGTATTATTATTATTATAAAAGGGGGGTTTTACCGTTTAATGATCGGTTTGTCGATTTTAAATAAAGCGTAAAGATAAATGACGATAATATAAATGACAGAATTTAAATTGCGATAAAGTAAATTGCAGTAATTAAAATGACAGTAAATAAAGATACGATGAAATATGAAATAAAAGTATTATGCTTATTTAAACTTCCGTAATCATGATGTTTGACGTTTTGATTTTAATTAATTGTTACCCGGGTTAATTGTCCTTTGTCCTGGCTTATTTGATACCTATCTGGGTTTTACCCATAATAGTCCATCGGTCATAATTATAATATGCTCGTCAAATTAATCTTATTCCCGAAGTCAAATATTCCAACTAATTAGGGATTCGAACTGTAACAAGGTTTTAATACTTTGTTAATAATTACACCAGGTTATCGACTGCGTGTAATCCAAGGTTTTAATACTTTGTTAACAATTACACCAATTATCCTTGTATGTAATCCACCCCTGTTTTAATTATTCCATGATATATTAATTTATCCACTTGACCAAAATGAATAATCAATTACCCAATCCAATTGATTAATTAAATGATTGTAAACGATGTCGTATAAACATCACTAAATAGGACATTCGTAATCAATTTAATAATTATTAGATTAACTAATTTGAAGATAGGTTCGACAGGTTCCAATAAGTTATCATTCAATTAGACAATACCCCCTACCTATTAATAATCAATAGTCCAGTGTTCACAAGTGTCGGTCTTTTATCCAAACCCGAATTATGGTGCAAAATCCAATAACCCCGTCTTAATATTTAGCCCAACATCACAATTACTTCATCTCAAATAAGCATAATAATAACTTAGTTACGAGACATTAATTTAAAAAGGAAGAACATAGCTTACAGTGGTGATTAATCGCGTAGCGTTACACGGACAGAGTTCCGTCTTACAAAACCTTAAAACATTTCTTACATATACCCAATTATTATTAAACTTAATTTAAACTTTAAATTATAAATATAAATATATATAATTCTTTATAGAGGAAGAAAGAAAATTGAGGTGTGTATAATTCGCTGAATTCATTGCAATTTATAGCACCTGACCTCCTTTTCCCTGCCATGCGATCACATGGGATTAAGGCAGCCAGGCCATGCGATCACATGGCCAGCCTGGATCAGCACACTTGCTTTTGTTTTCTAGTTTCCCGACGTTTTATTTTAATATATAATATAATATATATAATTTTATATAATTATATATATATTATATTATATTCTTGTACATAGTTGACTCTTAATTTTAGCTCCGTTGACTTGCGCGTTGATGCTCGGTTTATGTCCCGGTTTTGGATTTTCGAACGTCTTTTTGTGTGCTTAGATATCTTGTACTTTGCGTTCTGTGACTTGTACTATTGTAATTTTTAGACGTTTCTCATCAATAAATTGAACTACTTGGATTGTATCTTGTACATTTGAGGTTTTTGGTCATTTGCATCTTTAAATATTCATTTGCGTCTTCAGTCTTCGCACTTATTTATTTAAACGAATATTACTTGGAATTAGAACAATTACAACTAAAAACTTTACATATTGGGATGATATTGCGACTAAATATATGTTCATTTTGGAGCACAATCAATTATCTTATTATTTTTATTTGTTTTACTCTTGAGAGTTGAGTGATTCTTCAGAACGGATGGCGCCATATGTTGGTACTATTTTCCATATAGCGGGTGAAAGGTACTAGTACAGGACAATAACAGCCTAGCGTTGATGTAACAACCCGACTTCGCTTTACCAAAAACACACACAAATTTTTTTTCTGGTGCAGCACATCTGGACGGTGTCCAGCAAATCTGGACGGCGTCCAATTTGCCTTCCAGCTGCTGTCCCCGGGTCCAACTTACACGAGCGGAAATCCCGCTTCCCGACACTTTTAAACAAAAACCTTTTTACAACATAACACAATATAATAAACTAAGAGGTTTTCATCATCAAAACAAGTTTTACATCACTGGGCCCACATTGGATCAAATTACGCGTTTCGTTCAAAAATACAAGTTTCGACCATACTAGTTTAATTTCCAAACGACACTAGAGCATGGTGTTTGAAAGGACCCATCCTAATCCATCCGGACGAAGTCCATATTGATTATAAACGATTCACAACAGTTATTACATCGCGAGGTACTTGACCTCTATATGATACATTTTACAAACATTGCATTCATTTTTGAAAAGACAATCTTTCATTTCATTGAAAGTTGACGGCATGCATACCATTTCATAATATATCTAACTATAATTAACTTAATAATAATCTTGATGAACTCGACGACTCGAATGCAATGTCTTTTGAAATATGTCATGAATGACTCCAAGTAATATCCTTAAAATGAGCAAATGCACAGCGGAAGATTTCTTTCATACATGAGAATAAACATGCTTTCAAGTGTCAACCAAAAGGTTGGTGAGTTCATTAGTTTAACATAAATAATCATTTCATAATTTTAATAGACCACAAGATTTCATATTTCCATTTCTCATAAACATACATCCCATGCATAGAGATAAAAATATCATTCATATGGATTGAACACCTGGTAACCGACATTCACAAAATGTATATAAGAATATCCCCATCATTCCGGGATCCTCCTTCGGACATGATATAAATTTCGAAGTACTAAAGCATCCGGACTTTGGATGGGGCTTGTTGGGCCCGATAGATCTATCTTTAGAGTTCGCGTCAATTAGGGTGTCTGTTCCCTAATTCTTAGATTACCAGACTTAATAAAAAGGGCATATTCGATTAGATAATCCAATCATAGAATGTAGTTTCGATTACTTGTGTCTATTTCGTAAAGCATTTATAAAAGCAGCGCATGTATTCTCAGTCCCAAAAATATATATTGCAAAAGCATTTAAAAAGGGATTAATGAAACTCACCTAATGTATTTGCAGTAAAAATACATATGACTATATTGAACAACTGAACAATGCATGGTTGGCCTTGGATTCACGAACCTATATCAATTATATATATTAAAAAATATGATTGAAATCTCAGAATTCCATTTATTAATATTTTATTTACATATATTTGTAATTATATAAGACTTATACTAAATTTCATTTTAAAAAAAATATATATATATATATATATATACTTTATTTTATATCTTAAATCTTATGTTGTATATATTTGTTTTGTATATATAATTAAAGTGATTAATATAGTTATGTTGATATCTATATTTATTTAGTATTATATAAAAAAAATACTTAAGTTATTGTATGTAGGTATTTATATCTGTAATGTTAATAGAATTTATATATAGAATATTAATGTATATTTAAATAATATGTTTTCTGTACAAAATATTTATTTGTCTAAAATGATAGCTTTGATATTACAGGTTTATTACTAATATTAATAATGACTTTATTAAAATGATAATATTAATAATAATAATGATATTGTTATTAATGATACTTTTGTTTAATAATAATACTAATTATATTAATAATTACAAAAGTGATACTAATACTAAAATAATGGTAACTTGCATTATTTTCATATTTATAATCCTAATCATAATGATAATAATAATAATACAACTTATTTGTGATAATAATAATAGTATTCGTACTTGTATTTATAATTCTAATAAAGGAAAATTTGTATTATCATACTTTTATTAGTAATCATAATATAAATGATTAAATTTTTACAATACTTGATAATAATAATAGAAGTCTCAGCCGGTTCTTGAACCCGAGACTGCTCGGTTACACCAACATCCCTAAACCATCCAAGCAAGTTTTGTTTTTCTGTGTTAAACCCCAACCAAATATATATGTGCCGATTATAAAACAGTTTCCTTTTCTTCTTCCATTGAATCCAAAATTTATAATTATTGAAAATCTTAAATCACGACATCTGATTACTCAGTAAGTAGTTTTTGGATTTATAATGAATAATGATATATAAATGATTAACTTGATTAACAAAAAAAAAAAAAAAAAACTGCTGAAGCAGTTCGTCGACTGGAAACACAAAAAAAAAATGATTTTGATTATGAGAACATTTTAGCTATAAATTCCAACATGAAAAAGATTGTAAATCCTTACTAGAACATTTCTGGGTCGTCAATTTAATTTAAAACATCAAAGAATTTACGAATTTTGATATGAACATAATATTTGACTTTTTTCGAAATTACCTTTGACTTCGAAATTTGGAATGAATAAGAGGAATTGGAAGCCAAGGTTTTGCAGATAGTTTCAGTGAAAGGTTCCTAACAATCTTGCATTATTAGATTTTGTGATTGAATTCGAATTCGAATTATGGCTTAAAACATGCCGTGAAGAAAAAGAAAAAAAAATATATATTTGTTTCTTTTATCTCTGATCGATTTCTTCAACGATGTATATCTTGTAATTGAGCAATGTTATGCAGTTACCTGATTTGATAAAAAAATTTGTATGGAAGTGAGACTATCGACATGAGTTCACGGGATAAAGAAGAAAAAGAAAACAAACAAAAAGAAGAAAAAATAAAAAGAAGAAAAAAAATAGGGATGATGGTGATATCTATCTATATATATATATATCATACGCGTAATTCTTTCTTTATATACATTATATTTAATTTTAATAAATATAGATATATTATCAACAATGTTATTAATATTAATTTACTAATAATAACATATTATAATAATAGTTATTAATAATAATGTTAATAATGATGTCAATAATAATAATAATAATAATATTAATGAAGATGATAATGATAATAAATTGTATTTTAGTAAATTAATGATAATTCTATTAATATCAAATAATATTATTAATTATAATAATAATGATAAGAGTAAAAGAAAATAATGAGAATTTTTAGTAATCTTAATATTGATAAAAAAAATTGATAATTTGATAATATGATAATTTTATCAATGATACAAATAATAATAATAATAATAATAATATAGCATATTACATATATCAAATCTGATATTAATAATAATAATGAAAGTAATAATAACATTAATATATTAATTATATTAAACTTGTAATCTAATATAATTCCTTTTATTATTTATGTAAGATTATGTTATATGATGACATTTACTGAACGGTTAAAATTTATATATTCTATATATGTATTTAATAGAAATCATATTTAGTTTCATAATAACATATATTGAATAACTAATATTTACATAATCCTATAATAGTATGTAATTGTGTTTGCATATTAGTTACATGTAAATATGAGTACATTAATAATGTTTTATATACATAACCATTATATATCCATTTTGTGAAGACCCGTCCTAATTCATCCGGACGAAATCCATATCTATTATAAATGATTCACAACAGTTGATTACATCGCGAGGTACTTGACCCCTATATGATACATTTTACAAACATTGCATTCAATTTTAAAAGACAATCTTTCTTTACAACGAAAATTGACGGCATGCATACCCTTTCAGAATATATCCATCTATAATTGACTTAATAATAATCTTGATGAACTCGACGACTCGAATGCAACGTCTTTTGAAATATGCCATGAATGACTCCAAGTAATGTTTCTAAAATGAGCAAATGCACAGCGGAAGATTTCTTTCGTACCTGAGAATAAACATGCTTTCAAGTATCAACCAAAAGGTTGGTGAGTTCATTAGTTTAACATAAATAAACATTTCCATCATTTTAATAGACCATAAGATTTCCATTTCTTATAAATATACGTCCCATGCATAGAGACAAAAATAATCATTCATATGGATTGAACACCTGGTAACCGACATTCACAATATACATATTAGAATATCCCCATCATTCCGGGATCCTCCTTCGGACATGATATAAATTTCGAAGTACTAAAGCATCTGGTACTTTGGATGGGGCTTGTTGGGCCCGATAGATCTATCTTTAGAGTTCGCGTCAATTAGGGTGTCTGTTCCCTAATTCTTAGATTACCAGATTTAATAAAAAGGGGCTTATTCGATTTCGATCATTCAACCATATAATGTAGTTTTGATTACTTGTATCTATTTCGTAAAACATTTATAAAAGCAGCGCATGTATTCTCAGTCTCAAAAATATATATTGCAAAAGCATTTAAAAAGGGATTAATGAAACTCACACATATAAATATTGTAAAACAGTTAATAAAGCATTTGCATGTATTCCCAGCCCAAAAATGTAAAGAGTAAAAAGGGAGCAAATGAAACTCACGCATATAAATATTGTAAAATAGTTAATAAAGCATTTGCATGTATTCTCAGCCCAAAAACGTAAAGAGTAAAAAGGGCAAATGAAACTCACCATACTGTATTTTGTAGTAAAAATACATATAACTTAAATTAATTATATATTTATTAACACACATAATTGTAATCGTACAAATTTGCATATATATAAATTTATTAGTTATATCATTTTTATGTTAATAATCTATATGCTTCATATATTCTTTTTATATATTTAAAATAAAAATATTACTTTTGTTATGTTATATATATTAAATATATTTTTGTATATATATCGTTTGTTTGTTAAAATTATAATATAATATTAAAATAATATTAGTAGTGGTAAAAATACTAATAATGAAAAAAAAATTAGAAATGATACTTAATGATAAAAGTGATAACTTAAATAAAAATGATACATTTAATAAAAATGTTAATTTTAATAATAATAATGAATACTAATAATAATAACTATGAAAATAATAATTTTTCTAATAATAATAATGATACTAATATTTATATTTCTAATATTTGTATTAACATAATAATAATAATTACTAATAACAACAATAATAATAATAGTAATAATAATAATAATAATAATGAGTAATAAGTAAACTACCTCAAAGAAGTAGTTCTAAAGAAAAATTCCCAAGTCCGGGTTTTAACCCGCGACGTCCAGCTAAACTGATAACATCCTTAATCACTACACTCTATGTTTCAATTCTGAGATAACACCCAACTTAAATTGTTTGTAACCCTTACTTCTGCATCCTTCTTCTTCTTTTTCAAAAAAAATGTCCGTGCCCAAGCTCGAAACCGCGACCTCTCGCTTAACCAAACATGCCCCTAACCATTCCTCCGCTTGATCACTTCTGTTCTAGTTTATAATTTAAACCTTGATAACCATGTATGAATCTGTTTACCAATATCACCATTTCTATTTACTAATTATTATCATTATTATTAACATCAATCTTATTCATCTCATAACTATCATCATAATCTATTATCATCATCATCTTAAACTTATCTTTGTCATCTACTCTCATTGTATTATGATCCTCATCACCTTTAACATCATGTATCTAATCATTATCATGATCACCAACATAGCATCATCATCTAACATCATTAACTTCCTCATCTGCTACTTATCTAGCTCGTTACTCTTTATATAAACCGATCCAAATTCGCAAGCCCAACAATTTAACTAAATGAATCACGGCCCAAATTAACTTCAAACAATTCAAATAACTCGGCCCAATCTAAAATGTTAAATGAATTTGATGAATACAAAAGAAAAGAATGACTATGGCCAACTTAATTTGCACAAGTGATGTTATCCAGTTTCGGCCACCAATAAAAATGCACGTGATAACTTTATGTTATTATAATGAACCTTGCATCGAATACTGTCTACTTGTTATTTCCACTTGCAATATAAATATCACCTCCATCATCTATATTTTATTATTCGTGTATAACAATCAATACCATCAATCATCCTAATTATTTTCGTTGTTTAACAGAAAACAAGAATGGAATAATAGCAGATGTATCGACCTGCAGTAGCAGCAACAACATAGCAGTAGCATCGTGGTGGATCACGGCCCATTTGTAGATTGGATTTCACGGCCCAAAGAGACAAAGAAGATGGCAGCCCAATTAGGGTCCAAAAGCAATAACTTTGGTCACGGTTTATAACATTAAAGGATAGAAATTAGGGGTGTCGGTTTGTCCAGATTGGTGAATCAAAGTCAGTCGACAAGAATTCATGGTGGGGTATTTGCTCATGGACTTGTTGGCCACACCTAAAAGAAAAAGGAGAATATGCAATCATCCAAAGAATTATCATTGGTTTTCTCAATTGAATCGACCACTCCCATCTATCCTAGACTTCCTTAAATACTTCCTTCTAACCGTAAATGAATCAGATTACGAGTAGCACGTGAAACTTTATTTCGTGGGTTTTTGGTTTAATGCAGCGTAACAACAAGTTGAACAATCTGGATTTCGTAAATGGTGGTTTGATGGATTTTTCGAATCAAAGAGCAAGGGTGTGAAAGGTGTTGGGTTATGGTTATTGAAATAGAAGATCATTGGTTTTCAATATGTGTTAATGGTGTGGTTGTTGGACAGAAATAGCAGCAAAAAGATATAGTTATATCAGGTATATGATTGTCTTGTGGTTTTAATTTTTGTATGGTGTTTTGTGGTTTAGGGGTTGAAAACTTTCGAACAAGATCAACAGAAAGAGAGGTGTTCGATGGAAATCTTGGTGGTTCGAAGGAAGAGAGTGATGAGTGTTCGGTTGATAATGATGATGGTTATCAACGCATGCAAGAATATTTCTGTTTGAATGTATCAGTCTTTCATATGTATATCAGGTATAAAAGAGATTAGATAGATTGATAGGTGAGATGTGATTAATTGATGTAATATAATTTGTTGTTAACTTGTGATAATGGTCGACAGGATTTTTCAACAGGTACGAAGTATCTAATTAAAAATTAAAAACTTATTGATTTTCAACAACTCTGTACGTTTGATTAGAATGGGTAATGAATTCTGAAGACTCAAACAAAAATCAGATGCAGTGGTTGATATAGATGTGCAATTGAATCTGATTACCTTTTATGTATATATACGTATATTTATATTATTAATTTTTAATATAATAGTAATACAGATTTATTATGTGTATATATCAGTACTTATGTCTGTTTTTAGATATACCCGAATACACATATACATATATCAATATTTATATCGTATGTATGTATAATATGTATCATTTAATATTAGTAATAATACTAATAATAATAATAATAATAATTAGAAATTTTAATTATAATAATAATTATTAATAATAATGTTATCCAATAATATTACTAAGATTTATCATATCGACTAAAATTATAATTACTAGTTACACTAATAATGATATTAACAATGATAACTATCTTAAAAATAACCTAACAATTCTTATGTATCAAATTTCATATGATAATATTTAAGTATAAATATTGTAATAATAATAATGAATGTAATAATAATATGTTAACTTGACTAAACTTGTAATTATATTTAATTTATTGATTATGTAATAATTATATTATTTGATATGATAATATTTATTGAATATTGAATATTTATATATTCTACAATATAGTAGTTATAAATAGAATTCATATTATATATATATATATCAGTATACACATAAATGTTCGTGAATCGTCAGGCATGGTCAAAGGTTAATTGATTACATGAATAAAGTTTCAAACTTTCAAGACTCAACATTACAGATTTTGCTTATCGTGTCTGAAACATATAAAGATTAAAGTTTAAATTTGATCGGAAATTTCCGGGTCATCACAGTACCTACCCGTTAAAGAAATTTCGTCCCGAAATTTGAGTGAGGTGGTCATGGTTAACAATAAAAATGTTTTCATGACAAATATGAGTTGATAAATAAAGTTTTATCATTATTAATTAATATAGATAAAACGATTCGATGATGTGAAGCGTACGAGTGAAGTTGTCATAAAAGAGGGAAATGAATAAATGTAGATTTGTCTTAACCGGTGACGTAGTCACGGTTGATTTCCGGAATTTAAGGGATATAAAGAAAATCTTCGTAATAAGGTTTGGTTCTTCGGCGATTAAGGAAATCAAGATCTTCTTTGATTAAATACAATAATCTGTTTCGATTGATCTGTCGGACATTTTACTATAAATCCACCCCCTTCGTTTCCTTACAACTCACACCTTCTATTCTTTCCCCCTCAATTCATAATTTAAAACATTCGTTAATATGCTCCATCCCATTCTGATCCTTGATATACTCCTAACTTTCATATTTGTCATTCTTCTCTTTCATCTACCACAGGAAGAATCTATTTACTTCTACTATACTCTTGGGTTTATAGTGTTTCTAGTTCTCCCGTGTCTTTATATTGCTATATGCATCGACGTATACGGTTTATAACTTCTGGGTGGTTGTTTGGGTTTTATATCTTCCCCTATACTTTGATGTCCCTACTTCTATCTTTTATAATCATTGTCATCCACAGTTAATGTCCTCTCCTATTTGCTACGATTTATACTCCAATTTCTATGTCGGAGTTTCATTCTTTCGTTTCCTCTTCTTGTGATTAAGCATCGCTTGTAATGGTCCAGAGTTTGCAGCTATGAATTTCAGAATGGACATTGTTAATGTTCTAAGAAGGGAATTTTAATGGCACGATCTTGATTTGTCAAATTACCAAAATATCCGGAAAGATAAAACTATCAAGAAAATATGCTCTTAATATGTTTAGAGATTGAGTAGAATGTAAGAGTCGTGTAAATGGCACATGATGATGGTACTGTGAATCATCACGTTTCATTAGAAACTCAGCATGAATTACTGTAATATAATCACGTTGATCAAGTGTCATTATATTATACTAACTCATGCATCAGTTTCCAACACTACTTCAAAAACATTCATATTTTATATTCAAATGTTCGTAGAATATAGAAACTAAAACAGTTTCCTTTTATGATATAATACGGATAGCGCAGAGAGATAATTAATATCGAACGAGAATATTTATGAAGATATCTTCAGAAATATTGAGGATATTAATAAAGAAAGGTACGATGATATCTTAGGATTTCATAATCAAATTGTGATGAAGAAATTCATTCACGATGATTTAGAGTGGTTAAGGAGTAAGGTATTCGCTAAAGATTTCATCAGAAACAGAATCATCTGGATTCTTTATGTACAAGTTTAGTCCTTGTAATTTGTTTAGAGTCTCCTTCATGGTTTGCTCAACCCGGTTTCCAGTTCCAACTTTTCTGAGCTTTGCTAATATACTATTCTTTATCTTTATACCTTTGACGGTTAAGGTCGTGTACAGTTTTTGCTGCTGTATTCAGCTTGTACAGTTTTTGCTGCTGTATTCAGCTTTTTCAGAATTTGGAGTATTGATTTGTAGACATGGTGCTTTTCAAAATTTCAGAGTGGAGGATCATAATCTTAAGAGATGAATGTTATATGTATACATATAACTGTTGATGTAGAAACATTGTGAGATTTCAAAATGCTGATTGCTAATTCTCAGTAGTTGGTATGGCAATTCTCGTTATAAGATATGAATGAGTATATGGTAAGGTTTTAATGAACAACCATAATGGTTCTTCAGAGAGACTTAAGTCAATGAGTAATGAAGTTGCTGGTAAGTTTACTGCTAATGTGGTGGGATATATACGATTCCCCGAAAACGATGACGAACAGCAAACTTATATATCAAGGTTACAATAGAGCTAATCTGAATGAAATTCGAAGTTGATTTGCTGGAGCTGTGACAAAATTGGCTAATTTGAAAAGGGATTGCAAAGTTATTTTCGGTAATAACAAAGTCAAAGGAGCTAGCGCAGATACTTGTTAAACGTTTACTCAGGTTCCGAGTGTTTTTCAGGTGCATAACTATATGCGTAAATCTTTTCTTTCGTAGATGAAGTGCGATTGGTTCATCCTCTCGATTTAGGTTTTTTTTCAAGAATCACGAAAGGTTTGAACGCGGATTGTAATCGTCAAAATACAAATGAGGTTTAAGATGAAATCAAGTGGCAACTTGAAGAAATATTTAACTCTAGTAGATGTAATTTATTTACGATCTTTTAAGTCAAAATGTATTGTAATTAATATTTCCTACTCTCTTGATACTTTTTAATTGTCCAATGATAGTAGTTCAATAGTCCAATAGTTCAACCAAAACTAGTATATTATAAAGAAATAGTCATATAGGAACAATTAGCTAGGAACAGTTAGCTAGTATTTGGTTAGTATAGTTTTACAGTTTTACGTAGTTAATTAATTGGTTACTAATCAATTTTATTTTGTTCATTATTTTCTTCATTATGCCACTTGTCACATCTTGTCTTGGATTCTGATCGGTCAAAATCCGAATATGAAATTAAAGATGAAAATAGTTGTTCTTTGGTGAACGGATACGTATATGTGTGAATTTGAGCAGTGTTGTTAATGACTGCTGAATCTGAACTGAAGAATGTACAGTGTAACTTATTAATGTGAAATATAAATATTCCTCGGGGATTAACTACCCGTTAAAATATTTTCATCATTAACAGTTTGTACGAAAGAATTTTTAATCACAATCTTTATGAAAATATATATACACATATATTTTCTTCAGATGTAATTATGGTTTTAATGAGTCAATATAATATTAGACTCATTTGATTTTCAGTTTGAGCTAAAATAAGTAATCTCTAAAACTATTAGGATCCACATATTCTTCGTAGAATATTAATGAAGTTATGGATCAATACTTCATCGTTAATTATTAGGATCCACATATTCTTCGCAGAATATTAATGAAGTTATGGATCAATACTTCATTGTTCATTGCTGTTGGTACTCCTTGGTATCTTTGGTGCGTATGATGTTGATATCCGAAGTACAGATTATGATGTTGAGGCGTGTGATGCGGATATGATTGTTGGTGGTGGTAATGATACTGTTGATGTTGATGATGGTGGTACCGTTGATGCCGGTGATGCTGCTGGTGCTTAGGGTATTGAGCCTTGCAATGTTGATGTTACTGGCGGTATGGGTTATGCTACTGGTGCTGCTGATGTTGTTTGTAATCCTTGCACCATAATCTCCAAAGCCGTCACGCGAGCGCGAAGTTCATTAACTTCAGCTAGTACACCGGGATGATTGCCGGTTGGAGCGAGCGGATGAATAAGATTCATAATACGGGATAGTATATAATCGTGATGAGTACTCTGGAGATGAGAGAGAAAATGGTGTTTCGAACAGGTTCGTCGGTAAGTGCTTCAGGTTCGTCGCCAAGAGGTGATTGTGGTGGATGGAAGGGATCGCCTTCTTCTTGTCTCCAATGATTTAGTATATTACGAACCCATCCCCAATTCATCTAGAATAGATGATGGAAAATTGGTTGATCCATTCCGGTTACACTGCTTTCGGAGCTTGTGTGGAAGCCCATATCGGCATAGCTGTCGGAATCTGAGGAGTTCAAACTGGTTGAGGGATCCATCCCGTATGATCAGTAAAAGAATTTTTGGTATGAAATAGATTGTAAAATTTAGATTTGGTATTCTTCAATTACATAATTTGCAAATGTATATATAATACCAAAATCCCATAAATTTCGCTGAATCTTTGAAAGATGTTAGTCAAAGTTCACAGTAATAGATACGCTAAGATATTAATTAGCAGATATGCTAAGATATGAATTCGTCTATACGCTATTATGCAATAAATGCAGGGAAACGCGTCTAGACTTAAGAATGATAAGCAGGTAATTTTCTAAGGATAATAAGCAGAATATTTTTGACAAGAATGATAAGCAAAACTTTTGACATGCGGACCAGGTTGAAGTCCAGACTCATTAATATAACCTAAAAACTACTAGGTCGAAGTCCAGACTTCACTAATGCATCCTAACAACTAACTGTTATACACACTAATGTAGACTCACTAATGCATCCTAACAACTACCTGTTAGACACACTAATGCAGACCTAGTTCGCTAAGACCACAGCTCTGATACCAACTGTGAAGACCCGTCCTAATTCATCCGGATGAAATCCATATCGATTATAAATGATTCACAACAGTTGATTACATCGCGAGGTACTTGACCCCTATATGATACATTTTACAAACATTGCATTCAATTTTAAAAGACAATCTTTCTTTACAACGAAAATTGACGGCATGCATACCCTTTCAGAATATATCTATCTGTAATTGACTTAATAATAATCTTGATGAACTCGATGACTCGAATGCAACGTCTTTTGAAATATGCCATGAATGACTCCAAGTAATGTTTCTAAAATGAGCAAATGCATAGCGGAAGATTTCTTTCGTACCTGAGAATAAACATGCTTTCAAGTATCAACCAAAAGGTTGGTGAGTTCATTAGTTTAACATAAATAAACATTTCCATCATTTTAATAGACCATAAGATTTTCATTTCTTATAAATATACGTCCCATGCATAGAGACAAAAATAATCATTCATATGGATTGAACACCTGGTAACCGACATTCACAATATACATATTAGAATATCCCCATCATTCCGGGATCCTCCTTCGGACATGATATAAATTTCGAAGTACTAAAGCATCCGGTACTTTGGATGGGGCTTGTTGGGCCCGATAGATCTATCTTTAGAGTTCGCATCAATTAGGGTGTCTGTTCCCTAATTCTTAGATTACCAGACTTAATAAAAAGGGGCATATTCGATTTCGATCATTCAACCATATAATGTAGTTTTGATTACTTGTGTCTATATTGTAAAACATTTATAAAAGCAGCGCATGTATTCTCAGTCTCAAAAATATATATTGCAAAAGCATTTAAAAAGGGATTAATGAAACTCACACATATAAATATTGTAAAACAGTTAATAAAGCATTTGCATGTATTCTCAGCCCAAAAATGTAAAGAGTAAAAAGGGAGCAAATGAAACTCACGCATATAAATATTGTAAAATAGTTAATAAAGCATTTGCATGTATTCTCAGCCCAAAAATGTAAAGAGTAAAAAGGGCAAATGAAACTCACCATACTGTATTTTGTAGTAAAAATACATATAACGTTATTGAACAAGTGCATGGTTGGCCTCGGATTCACGAACCTAAATTAATTATATATTTATTAACACACATAATTGTAATCGTACAAATTTGCATATATATAAATTTATTAGTTATATCATTTTTATATTAATAATCTATATGCTTCATATATTCTTTTTATATATTTAAAATAAAAATATAACTTTTGTTATGTTATATATATTAAATATATTTTTGTATATATATCGTTTGTTTGTTAAAATTATAATATAATATTAAAATAATATTAGTAGTGGTAAAAATACTAATAATGAAAAAAAAAAAAATTAGAAATGATACTTAATGATAAAAGTGATAACTTAAATAAAAATGATACATTTAATAAAAATGTTAATTTTAATAATAATAATGAATACTAATAATAATAACTATGAAAATAATAATTTTTCTAATAATAATAATTTAACAACCCGTCCTAATCCACCTGGACAAAGTCATCAACATTTGGTCCCATTGAGAGGTACTGTCCTAAATATGCCATGAATGACTCCAAGTAATATCTTTACAATTAGCAAATGCACAACGGAAGATTTCTTTCATACCTGAGAATAAACATGCTTAAAAGTGTCAACCAAAAGGTTGGTGAGTTCATAGGTTTATCATAACAATCATTTCATTATATTAATAGACCACAAGATTTCCGTTTATAATATATATGTACACTCGCAAGTGTATAAAAGTATTCTATAAGTTGTAGGCACCCAGTAACAAGCCTTAACGTTCATGTTTTACCCTCTAAAGTACACCAGATCAGATGTGTTTAAAATAACCTCGAAGTACTAAAGCATCCTATAGTCAGGATGGGGTTTGTCAGGCCCAATAGATCTATCTTTAGGATTCGCGCCTACCGTACATAGACAAGTAGTTTAATGTTACCAAGCTAAGGGTATATTTCTGGTTTAAACCCACATAGAATTAGTTTTAGTACTTGTGCCTATTTCGTAAAACATTTATAAAACAGCGCATGTATTCTCAGCCCAAAAATATATATAAAAAGGGAGTAATGAAACTCACCATACTGTATTTTGTAGTAAAAATGCATATGACGTCATTTAACAAGTATAGGGTTGGCCTTGGATTCACGAACCTATATCATTCATATATATATAATATACATAGTTGTAATCGAACACACACACACACACACACACACATATATATATATATATATATATATATATATATATATATATATATATATATATATATATATATATAAATTTATTAGTTATATCCTTTTTATATTAATAGTATTTAAATGTTTCATTTATTCATTTTATATATGAAAATATTAATTTTTATTATGTTATATGTATTAATATATATATATATATATATATATATATATATATATATATATATATATATATATATATATATATATATATATATATATATATATATATATATATATATATGTATATATATATATATATGTATATGTATATATATATATATATATATATATATGTATATATATATATATATATATATATATATATATATATATATATATATATATATATATATATATATATATATCGTTTGTTTGTTAAAATATAGTAATTATAATAATACTATAATATTATTTGTAATGGTAAAAAAGATAATATCTAATGTTAAAAAAATATTGAAGTTAATAATTTTGTTAATAATAATAATAACTATAATTCTATCTGTATGATACTTATACGAAATTGATAATACTCTTTATTTGATTAAAATAGTGATGTTGCTAAATATTAGGAGTAATAATAATTATCATTATCATAATAATAATAACGATAATAATAATAACAATATTAGTTATGTTAATGTTAATATTACTTATAACATTAATATTAGTGATACTAACGCAACAACATTATTATAATTAATAATATTAACAATATTATCATAATAGTATTAATGTTACTAATAACATTTATTACGGCAATAATAATAATAATAATAATGAACAAAAAGAGATAAACTGCCTGAGACGAGACTCGAACCCGTGACCTCTCGGTTAAACCCCTAACCAGCGTGGTATCTGTTTCTTCCTATTATTTTGCGCGACCTAAATTTATATAACCTTTGTCTCGGACTTCTTGTTCCTCTCCCATAGAAATTCATCCCTAACTAACCCAATCTAACGTACAGCAACATAGTTCGACATTTGGGCCCAAGAGTATGCACATAATACAATCAAAACAGATACAACAAACAAGGATCCGAATTTTTGAGCTCAATTTAATGGGACGGCTTCTTTTTTTTTTTTTTAAAGTAAAAGCACACAATTGATACTTGTAGCACTTTATATCAATTGGGATTATATTTATCTTTTCTTGCTTCCTTTTAGCCGACCACCACAGAAGGATAATACGCACTAGTTTATTTTAACGTTCTATTTAATTGAATCATGGATGAGTGGTATTTGGAATCCAAGAGATGCCGACCCACTCCATCTTTTTTTTTATTCACATAATATAAATCAAACAATTTAGTTTACTGCATTCAAATTTCTTTATGTTAAATGGATAGCTACTAGTTGCAGCTGTTTTGTTGGCCATTTTATCTTCGACCAAAAGCATGAATAACACAGCAGGTGATGTGGCAGTAGCAAGGTGATGATTTTTTGTAACTGCAGCGGTATTACCAAAGTAGAAACAGAAATACGGCTTTCGTTGTGAAAGGTGGTGGTTTTTGTTCGAAAAAGAAAGAAAAGAAAAGGAAAAAAAATATAGTAGTTACCCTGATGGTTCATGGTGGTTAACTTGCGGTGGTAGTGATTCATGATGTCGTGGAGGTGATGAGAGGAGTGTTTGGTGGCGGTGAAGATTGTGATTCAAAATAAACAGGAGACATGGTAATGTAATGACCCGCACTTTTTCGATCATTCTATACTTATAAGATTAATATTTACATAAATTAAACCTTACCAACATGATAAGTAATCCAAATTGTTGAGATTTATGTTTTTGAAAAGAGTTTTACACAACGTTTGACCGTCTAGTTTGACCGATGATATCACGAACTATATAATATATGATAATTATACATTTGTGTATATATATGTATATATACATATTTAACATGATCCAAGAATGTTTTAATATCTCATTTTGTATTAATAACAATAAGTTATAAGTATATTTTGAAACTACTAACTTAAGTTTTCAAAACGATAACCATACGTAACGTTATTTGACATAAATACTTATGACCTATAATGTTTATACATATATCGTATAAGTAATGTATTTAATCACTTTTTAAGGACTTAAATACATAAAACAATATAAGTATATTCACAAAAGATAGCTATATTTGAATTCTCATTCCATTTTTCACAAGATTTCTATACGTATATCTAGAGTACATGTACTCGTATCATACCTAGCTTCTATACGTATTTACTATTGGTATATACACATTAAATCACCACCAACCAGCCCTTGTTCAATGCCTTATGTATAAGGTAATTACTTGGTATGATTGTTGACAAAATTACACAAGATTACAAGCTTGGAAATTGTCCTTGTTCCCCCCTTGCTCACGTTTTTAATACCCATCACCAATCCATTTTTAGCTCACCATTCTTACTCTTAAACTACTCTCTAATTCACCTACTTACAAGTTCTAAGAACTCCATAACCATTCAGCTAGTTACCATGAAGATCTAGCCATAAAAACATCACTTAATCACCATAAGAAAACCTTACAAAAACACTTCAAGAATCCTTCCAAGAACACAAACTTACTTCCAATCTTTCATCCAATTCCACTACTCTTTTGGTTCTAGGTTTTTACTCCTCTTTTACAGCAATCTTGTCCAAGTAACTTGAGGTAGTAACTTTGTTCATAACCTTATTCGATTCATATATATATAGCTATCTTATTTTGTGGTATAAAATTTTAACAACAAGAACATAGTTTGAATGTTTTCAAA
This sequence comes from Rutidosis leptorrhynchoides, assembly GCF_046630445.1. NCBI lineage: Eukaryota > Viridiplantae > Streptophyta > Magnoliopsida > Asterales > Asteraceae > Rutidosis > Rutidosis leptorrhynchoides. The sequence continues at coordinate 330,822,199 of NC_092333.1, read as the reverse complement.
CTTGTTTGCAAACTAAATAGATCCTTCTAACTTAACTTTTAAAATACTTCAAGACCTGTAATATATCATAAATATATGCTAATTTAACAGGGTATAACTTGGTTTTTCAAAGAACACCTTAAAAACTGTTTTTACGACGTCGGAGTGTAACCGGGGGCTGTTTTGGGTTGGATAATTAAAAACCATCTTGAACTTTGAATTGGAGGTTTATATTCTGGAAAAATGATATTTCTTATGAATATGTTAACACATAAAAATTTCATGATTTAATTCAAAGTATAAGTGTTTTTAGAAAAATGGTCATTAAATGATATTTTTGTAACAAAAATGATTAACTTCATAAGTTTCACTAAAGTTTGACCTATGACCTGTGATTTCGAATATAAACTAAGGTATTTACAGTTCATATTCTTAAAGAGGGACTCGATCCAAGGAAGTGGCAAGTTGAACCAACGAAAACGGAGTTGTAACGAAGAAACTATGACCAAAACAAAATCGGATATCCAAGACTAGTTTAGCCACGAAAATAATTGGAGAAAAATTAAATAAATCACATCTTTTTAAAATAACATGATATTTTATATATATGTACTCATAATTTAATTTTATATGGTTCAGGATCACCCGTAAACAATACAAGAAGATTAATCATAAGATCCCATGATTGTACGCAACACGTCATTTGACAACACCGGTACTTTATGTACGCAACACGTCATTTGACAACACCGGTACCGTGGGTCAAGATTAATCTCGACCAATACATATACGATGGGGGTTTTATTTATTTCATTGGGGGTTTATTAAACACCTAAAAATGAACCATTAAAATTGAATTACTAACATCGGACTGCTAACTACGGACTAAGGAATTATTAAAAGTATTAAAAGTATTATAAGTATATATATGTGACGATTGTTTTAAAAAGAAAAGGTATTGATATATTATATATGGATAGGTTCGTGATATCAATCGGAGACCAAGTCAAAATTATATATCTTCAAGACGAAAGTGAGTATATAGTCCCACTTTTAAACTCTAAATATTTCGGGATGAGAATACATGTATTTTATGTTTTACGTTATGGACACAAGTAACTGAAAAATATATTCTACGTTGAGTTGTACCACTGGCATACTTCCCTGTAGCTTGGTAACTATTATTTACAGCGGTATTGTAAACGCGAATCCTGTTGATAGATCTATCGGGCCTGACAACCCCAACCGGACTGGACGACCAGTATTCAACGGTTGCACAGTACTTCGTTTCGTGACTATACTTGGTACGGTGTAGTAAGATTTCATAATAAAGGGAATATGCGACGTGATTAAATGTTAAGTATGGTTACCAAGTGCTCAACCACTTAGAATATTTTTATTAAAATGTTTATATATGAAATCTTGTGGTCTATATATTTATACCGCTGCCGGCATTAAACCTATATCTCACCAACTTTATGTTGACGTTTTAAACATGTCTATTCTCAGGTGATAACTAAAAGCTTCCGCTGCAACATGTTGAATTTAAACAAGATCTTGAGTATGCATATTTGTGTCAAAAATAAAACTGCATATCGGAGGATTTGTAATGTAAAATATGCTAGAAATCGTATTGTTATCATCACATGTAAAGTTTGTAAGTCTAAGATTATCGCTAAACGATAATCATCTTTTTATTGTCTAAAGCTTGTATTAAAATAAGAGTTATGGTTTGTAATGTAAAATAAATGCAGTTGTTCTTTTAAAAATGTCGCATATAGAGGTCAATACCTCGCAATGAAATCATACGTTATCTAACTCGTTCTTAAGGTTAAGGACGGGTTATGACATGTGGTATCAGAGCGGTGGTCTTAGCGAACCAGGTTTGCATTAGTGTGTCTAAATGATAAGTCGTTAGGATACATTAGTAAGTCTGGACTTTGACCGGGTTTGATTTAAAAACCATTGCTTATCATTGTTGGTTAAAATTTATATGTAAATATTATGTAGTACTAATGGGTTAGTTGTTGTGTGATAGATGTCGGGCTCAAAACTTGTTATCACATTCAGCGACTCCGAATCAGAATCTTCAGATGGTGTTCCAGTCATTAACCTATCCGATGACGAAAATGATATCTTTGGGGAAGACTCACAAATTCCGGATGAACCAACTATAGAGAAACCGGAAAGTGAACCCGAGGAAGAAAGTGAACCCGAGGAAGAAAGTGAACCCGACGAAGAAATACAGGAAATTACGAAAGACAAGTTCGAACTAGGAAAGAAACGAAAGGCTAATGAATTAGAAAATTCAAATCCCGAGTTTAGTAAGGATGATGTGGCACCAACTCCACTAGACACTACCACCCCTATTCCCGCTATTCCTATTCGTTCTATCCCGGCATCCAGTTCTTCAGTCCCACAGCCAAAATATAGGCAGACAGCCAGGATAAGCGTTAAGCGATTCTTTGAACCTAAACGTCCTAGAAAATAGACCAAACGATGCGCTGCCGTATTAAACCATGGGATCATATAATGTTTTGTATAATATTATTAGTGTGGTTTGCTTAATGTTCGATGTAAGATAAGCATATGTAAAATAGTGAAGTGTGAAATGCAATAATTTTCCATGGTTAAGTATTATTTAGATGGTAGTAATTGATTCTGTTCTAAGCTATTAAGTATGGATATTAACGGGTAGGTACTACCCTAGATATAATTATAAAACGCTAATAAGAAGAAAAGGCTTTTATAATAATACCTGGTTCATATTATTAATAAGCTATAATGTACTGTAAATATACACTACATCTATAATATTCCATGTGAATAATTATTTTCTTTTCATTCTTATAGAAGAATATGGCTCGATTGAACCGAATGACGGAACAAGAAATCCAGGAACTCATCAATCAGCGAGTGAACGACAGAATGTTATGGGTCGAGGCTGCAAGAGGTGCTGCAGTTAACCCAAATCCTCGTGTGGGGTGCACTTACAAAACTTTTCAAGCTTGCAAGCCCTCATCATTCAGTGGAACAGAAGGACCGATCGGTTTAACCCGGTGGATAGAAAAGATGGAGACTGTGTTTAAAATAAGTGGTTGTGTTGAAAAGGACATGACCAAGTATGCATCGTGCACTTTACAAGATAGTGCACTCACGTGGTGGAAAAATTATGTGAAGGCTGTAGGAGGAGATGTAGCTTATGATACTCCTTGTGAAGAATTCAAAACAATGTTAATCAACGAATATTGTCCAAGGAACGAGGTTAGGAAGTTGGAAGATGAATTACGAAGTCTGAAGGTTATTGGTACTGAAATCACCAACTACAATCAGCGATTCATGGAATTAGTTTTGCTATGTCCTGAATTGGTTCCAACCGAAGAACGGAAGATTGAAATGTACAAAGATGGTTTGCCCAAAAAGGTCAAGGCAAACGTTACATCATCGAAACCTAAGACAATTCATGAAGCTATAACCATGGCAAACGAGCTAATGGATCAGGTCATCATGGATAAGAAAGTATCCAATACTGATGTGAAGGTATCAGGTAACAAAAGAAAGTGGAATGGAAATTATGATCAAGGTAACCAACAACAATCTTTTAAGAAACAAGAAATCACGCAAGGTGCGGGTAGTGGTTTAAGCTTTGGTTATAAAGAACAAAATCCTTTATGCAACCGATGCCACAAACATCACTATGGTTACTGTAATGTGGTATGCAACAAATGTAATCGAAAGGGTCATCTTGCTGAAGATTGTAGGGCTCTCGTTACAAATACAAATGGTACCAAGACTCCTGCCACCAATGCAAATAGAACTGCTTTGGCTACCGTTACTTGTTTTGGGTGTGGGAAACAAGGTCACCATAAGAGCCAGTGCCCGAATCCAGAGAAGAATATCGGACCTGCACGAGGGAGAGCATTTGTTATTAATGCTAGAGAGGCGTGTGAAGACCCGGAGCTTGTTACGGGTACGTTTACCATTAATAACTTATCCGCATCTATTATATTTGATACTGGTGCTGATAGAAGTTACGTGTGTAGAGACTTTCACGCTAAATTGAATTGTTCATCATTACCTCTAGATGCTAAGTACATGATTGAGTTAGCTAATGGTAAACTAATTAAAGCCGATAAAATTTGCCGTGATTGTAAAATAAATTTAGCCGGAGAAACATTTAAGATTGATTTGATACCCGTAGAATTAGGAAGTTTTGATGTAATAGTCGGCATGGACTGGATGTCCAAAATAGGAGCTGAAGTTGTGTGCGCCAAGAAGGCAATTCGCATTCCTCGTAAGGATAAAACGCCAGTAATGATTTATGGAGAGAAGGGTAACTTAAAGCTAAAACTCATTAGTTATTTGAAAGCTCAAAAGTGCTTGAAGAAAGGGTGCTATGCTATCTTAGCACATGTTAATAAAGTCGAAAAGAAAGAAAAAGAGAAGTGCATCAATGACGTACCTGTGGCAAGAGATTTTCCTGAAGTATTTCCGGAAGAGTTGCCGGGATTACCTCCATTTAGATCTGTAGAATTTCAAATAGATCTTGTACCAGGAGCTGTACCGGTTGCCCGTGCTCCATATAGACTTGCACCGTCTAAGTTAAAAGAACTTCAGAGTCAGTTAAAAGAATTACTGGATCGTGGATTCATACGACCAAGTACTTCACCGTGGGGAGCTCAAATTTTATTCGTCAAGAAGAAAGACGGATCTTTCCGAATGTGTATAGATTATCGTGAATTAAATAAGTTAACTATCAAGAATCGGTATCCACTACCGAGAATTGATGACTTATTTGATCAACTGCAAGGATCATGTGTTTATTCGAAAATCGACCTAAGATCGGGCTATCATCAACTACGCGTCAAAGAAGAAGATATACCGAAAACTGCTTTTCGGACACGCTACGGTCATTACGAATTTTTGGTCATGCCGTTTGGATTGACGAATGCGCCAGCTGTATTCATGGACCTCATGAATCGAGTTTGTAGTCCATATCTAGATAAGTTTGTTATCGTTTTCATTGATGATATTCTTATCTATTCCAAGAGTGGGCAAGAGCATGAGCAGCATTTAAGGTTGATATTAGAGTTGTTAAGAAAAGAACAGCTATATGCTAAATTTTCTAAATGTGCTTTCTGGTTGAAAGAAGTGCAATTTCTTGGCCACGTTGTTAGTAGCAAAGGAATTCAGGTTGATCCAGCAAAAATTGAAGCCATTGAAAAATGGGAGACTCCTAAGACACCAATGCAGATACGCCAATTTTTGGGTTTAGCCGGTTATTATAGAAGGTTTATTCAAGATTTTTCCCGAATAGCTAAGCCGTTGACAGCGTTAACGCAAAATGGGAAGAAATATGAATAGACTTCTGAGCAGGAGAGTGCATTTCAATTACTGAAAAAGAAGTTGACTACGGCGCCTATTTTATCGTTACCAGAAGGGAACGATGATTTTGAAATATATTGTGACGCTTCGCGACAAGGTTTTGGTTGCGTTCTTATGCAACGAAAGAAAGTTATTGCATACGCATCCCGACAATTGAAGATTCACGAGCGGAATTATACGACGCATGATCTAGAACTGGGAGCAGTCGTGTTTGCATTGAAGATATGGAGACACTACTTGTATGGGGTTAAATGCACTGTGTTTACTGATCATAAAAGCCTTCAACATATTTTTGATCAGAAACAGCTGAACATGAGACAACGTAGGTGGGTCGAGTTAATAAACGACTATGATTGTGAAATTCGTTATCATCCCGGGAAGACGAACGTGGTGGCCGATGCTTTAAGCAGAAAGGAACGAGAACCAATTCGAGTACGAGCGATGAACTTAAAAATTCGCATGAATCTCAACTCACAAATCAAAGAAATTCAACGAGAAGCACTTACTAAAGAAAATATAGGGAATGAAATAATGAAGAAGTATGAGAAGCAACTCGTTATACGGGAAGATGGAATTCGATATTTTGCAAATCGTATTTGGGTACCGAAGTTGGGTGGATTAAGGAAGTTGATATTAAACGAGGCACATAAGACAAGATACTCAATACATCCTGGAGTAGGAAAGATGTATCAAGATCTTAAGACGCATTATTGGTGACCTAACTTAAAGACAGACGTTGCAACATATGTTGGGGAGTGTTTAACTTGTTCCAAGGTCAAAGTAGAACACCAGAAGCCGTCAGGGTTACTTCAACAACCAGAAATCCCAGAATGGAAATGGGATGGTATTACCATGGATTTCATCACGAAGTTACCAAAGACTGCCTGGGGATACGACACCATTTGGGTGATTGTTGATCGTCTCACCAAATCTGCACATTTCTTGCCTATAAAGGAAACGGATAGAATGGAGAAACTATTACGATTGTATATAAAGGAAATTGTTTCAAGGCATGGAATACCTATTTCCATTATATCCGATCGTGATAGTAGATTTACATCAAAGTTCTGGCAATCGCTACAAGAGGCCCTAGGAACTCGTTTAGATATGAGCACCGCATATCATCCGCAAACCGACGGGCAGAGTGAAAGAACGATTCAAACTCTTGAAGACATGCTCAGGGCATGTGTGATCGATTTTGGAAACGGATGGGATAAATATCTACCATTAGCAGAATTCTCGTATAATAATAGTTATCATGCGAGCATTAAAGCTGCGCCATTTGAAGCACTGTATGGAAGGAAGTGTAGATCTCCTATCTGTTGGAATGAAGTAGGAGATCGACAATTAACTGGTCCCGAGATCATACATGAAACTACAGAAAAGATAGTACAAATTAAGGAAAGATTGAAAACAGCCCGTAGTCGCCAAAAGAGCTACGCCGATGTTCGAAGGAAACCATTAGAGTTTCAGATCGGTGACATGGTTATGTTAACGGTGTCACCATGGAAAGGTGTAATACGTTTCGGAAAAAGGGGTAAACTGAACCCAAGATATGTAGGCCCGTTCAAGATCATCGAACGCATTGGACCGGTAGCTTATCGACTCGAGTTACCGTAACAACTCGCCGGAGTACATAATACCTTTCACGTCTCAAACCTTAAGAAGTGTCTTGCAAAGGAAGATTTCACCATTCCTCTTGAAGAAATCCATGTCGACGAGAAACTACAATTCGTCGAAGAACCAATCAAAATCATGGACCGTGAAGTTAAACAGCTCAAGCAGAGCAACATACCGATCGTTAAGGTTCGTTGGAATGCTCGAAGAGGTCCTGAGTTTACTTGGGAACGAGAGGATCAGATGAAACAAAAGTATCCACACTTGTTTCTCGATGACGCAAAATAGGTACAATTTTAAAATTTCGGGACGAAATTTATTTAACGGGTAGGTACTGTAATGACCCGCACTTTTTCGATCATTCTATACTTATAAGATTAATATTTACATAAATTAAACCTTACCAACATGATAAGCAATCCAAATTGTGGAGATTTATGTTTTTGAAAAGAGTTTTACACAACGTTTGACCGTCTAGTTTGACCGATGATATCACGAACTATATAATATATGATAATTATACATTTGTGTATATATATGTATATATACATATTTAACATGATCCAAGAATGTTTTAATATCTCATTTTGTATTAATAACAATAAGTTATAAGTATATTTTGAAACTACTAACTTAAGTTTTCAAAACGATAACCATACGTAACGTTATTTGACATAAATACTTATGACCTATAATGTTTATACATATATCGTATAAGTAATGTATTTAATCACTTTTTAAGGACTTAAATACATAAAACAATATAAGTATATTCACAAAAGATAGCTATATTTGAATTCTCATTCCATTTTTCACAAGATTTCTATACGTATATCTAGAGTACATGTACTCGTATCATACCTAGCTTCTATACGTATTTACTAATGGTATATACACATCAAATCACCACCAACCAGCCCTTGTTCAATGCCTTATGTATAAGGTAATTACTTGGTATGATTGTTGACAAAATTACACAAGATTACAAGCTTGGAAATTGTCCTTGTTCCCTCCTTGCTCACGTTTTTAATACCCATCACCAATCCATTTTTAGCTCACCATTCTTACTCTTAAACTACTCTCTAATTCACCTACTTACAAGTTCTAAGAACTCCATAACCATTCAGCTAGTTACCATGAAGATCTAGCCATAAAAACATCACTTAATCACCATAAGAAAACCTTACAAAAACACTTCAAGAATCCTTCCAAGAACACAAACTTACTTCCAATCTTTCATCCAATTCTACTACTCTTTTGGTTCTAGGTTTTTACTCCTCTTTTACAGCAATCTTGTCCAAGTAACTTGAGGTAGTAACTTTGTTCATAACCTTATTCGATTCATATATATATAGCTATCTTATTTTGTGGTATAAAATTTTAACAACAAGAACATAGTTTGAATGTTTTCAAACTTGTTTGCAAACTAAATAGATCCTTCTAACTTAACTTTTAAAATACTTCAAGACCTGTAATATATCATAAATATATGCTAATTTAACAAGGTATAACTTGGTTTTTCAAAGAACACCTTAAAAACTGTTTTTACGACGTCGGAGTGTAACCGGGGGCTGTTTTCGGTTGGATAATTAAAAACCATCTTGAACTTTGAATTGGAGGTTTATATTCTGGAAAAATGATATTTCTTATGAATATGTTAACACATAAAAATTTCATGATTTAATTCAAAGTATAAGTGTTTTTAGAAAAATGGTCATTAAATGATATTTTTGTAACAAAAATGATTAACTTCATAAGTTTCACTAAAGTTTGACCTATGACCTGTGATTTCGAATATAAACTAAGGTATTTACAGTTCATATTCTTAAAGAGGGACTCGATCCAAGGAAGTGGCAAGTTGAACCAACGAAAACGGAGTTGTAACGAAGAAACTATGACCAAAACAAAATCGGATATCCAAGACTAGTTTAGCCACGAAAATAATTGGAGAAAAATTAAATAAATCACATCTTTTTAAAATAACATGATATTTTATATATATGTACTCATAATTTAATTTTATATGGTTCAGGATCACCCGTAAACAATACGAGAAGATTAATCATAAGATCCCATGATTGTACGCAACACGTCATTTGACAACACCGGTACTTTATGTACGCAACACGTCATTTGACAACACCGGTACCGTGGGTCAAGATTAATCTCGACCAATACATATACGATGGGGGTTTTATTTATTTCATTGGGGGTTTATTAAACACCTAAAAATGAACCATTAAAATTGAATTACTAACATCGGACTGCTAACTATGGACTAAGGAATTATTAAAAGTATTAAAAGTATTAAAAGTATATATATGTGACGATTGTTTTAAAAAGAAAAGGTATTGATATATTATATATGGATAGGTTCGTGATATCAATCGGAGACCAAGTCAAAATTATATATCTTCAAGACGAAAGTGAGTATATAGTCCCACTTTTAAACTCTAAATATTTCGGGATGAGAATACATGTATTTTATGTTTTACGTTATGGACACAAGTAACTGAAAAATATATTCTACGTTGAGTTGTACCACTGGCATACTTCCCTGTAGCTTGGTAACTATTATTTACAGCGGTATTGTAAACGCGAATCCTGTTGATAGATCTATCGGGCCTGACAACCCCAACCGGACTGGACGACCAGTATTCAACGGTTGCACAGTACTTCGTTTCGTGACTATACTTGGTACGGTGTAGTAAGATTTCATAATAAAGGGAATATGCGACGTGATTAAATGTTAAGTATGGTTACCAAGTGCTCAACCACTTAGAATATTTTTATTAAAATGTTTATATATGAAATCTTGTGGTCTATATATTTATACCGCTGCCGGCATTAAACCTATATCTCACCAACTTTATGTTGACGTTTTAAACATGTCTATTCTCAGGTGATAACTAAAAGCTTCCGCTGCAACATGTTGAATTTAAACAAGATCTTGAGTATGCATATTTGTGTCAAAAATAAAACTGCATATCGGAGGATTTGTAATGTAAAATATGCTAGAAATCGTGTTGTTATCATCACATGTAAAGTTTGTAAGTCTAAGATTATCGCTAAAAGATAATCATCTTTTTATTGTCTAAAGCTTGTATTAAAATAAGAGTTATGGTTTGTAATGTAAAATAAATGCAGTTGTTCTTTTAAAAATGTCGCATATAGAGGTCAATACCTCGCAATGAAATCATACGTTATCTAACTCGTTCTTAAGGTTAAGGACGGGTTATGACAGGTAACAAGGTTGTGGTGATGAGTTTTAGGTGGTGATAACGATGGGTGATGAGCCAGGGTGTCGGTTTATCAAAGTGGTGGAAGATTGTAATGGTGATAGGGTGGTGTTAGTAATCGTATGACAACCAAAGTAGTTTTGAGGAGATGGTTATAAACAAGTAGAAATGGCGTGAAATGGTTTTGTGTCGATGATGATGATGATGATCTTGTGATGTTTGCTAGATGAAGAATGGTGATAAGTTTAGGATAGTTTAGTAGGTTCACAGAGAAACTTACAAAAGGTGATAGATTGAGTTGATTACAGATGTATGTATATATATCTAATATGTTTATCATCAAACAAAACAAGCACAGTAGCAATTAATATTTAATATATTAAATAATTCATAAAGTTAAAGAAAAGGTGATATATAAATCACAAGCTGTCATAATTTTATTCATTCTACCGACAATTTATCACGGATGGTCATATCGTGTCCATTGCTAAACAGTTAACGTATAAAAAGTGTTCCTAAAAACGCCAAATTTTTAGATTAAATATATTTAGTTATTTCACTCATTATCTGTTTGAAATCTGATTAAAAAGGTTCGATAATTATTTATTTTCTGTTCTAATTTATATGTACGGAGTACTAATATTTAAACTTAAGAAGGTAAAAATATTTTTAACAAATCTAAAATTTTCGTAATTAATTTACAGTCCAACTTTTATCTTAATCTTTCATATATATATTAGCTCTATATGAATACTAACAAAATGTCAACCGAATGTTACTGACGTTTACTAATTAAGCTCGAAATCATTTATTTCCCATATACTACATGTAAATATAAATACATTTTAATTCCAGGTTTTATTATATAACTTAAATATATATATATATATATATATATATATATATATATATATATATATATATATATATATATATATATATATATATATATTCAAATAATTATATTTTCAATTATCATTCATGTATATATATACATATATATATATATATATATATATATATATATATATATATATATATATATATATACATATGTATCTATTTACAAGTAGTTGTTCGTGAATCGTCGATAACAGTCGAAGGTCAATTGAATGTATAAAATAGTTCAAACTTTTTGAGACTTCAACATTCCAGACTTTGCTTATCGTATCGAAATAATATAAATATCAAGTTTAAATTTGATCGAAAATTTCCGGGTCGTCACAAATAATGATACTAATATTTATATTTCTAATATTTGTATTAACATAATAATAATAATTACTAATAACAATAATAATAACAATAATAATAATAATAATAATAATAATAATAATAATAATAATAATAATAATAATAATAGTAATAATAATAATAATAATAATGAGTAATAAGTAAACTACCTCAAAGAAGTAGTTCTAAAGAAAAATTCCCAAGTTCGGGTTTTAAACCGCGACGTCCCGCTAAACCGATAACATCCTTAATCACTACACTCTATGTTTCAATTATGAGATAACACCCAACTTAAATTGTTTGTAACCCTTACTTCTGCATCCTTCTTCTTCTTTTTCAAAAAAAATGTCCGTGCCCAAGCTCGAACCCGCGACCTCTCGCTTAACCAAACATGCCCCTAACCATTCCTCCGCTTGATCACTTCTGTTCTAGTTTATAATTTAAACCTTGATAACCATGTATGAATCTGTTTACCAATATCACCATTTCTATTTACTAATTATTATCATTATTATTAACATCAATCTTATTCATCTCATAACTATCATCATAATCTATTATCATCATCATCTTAAACTTATCTTTTTCATCTACTCTCATTGTATTATGATCCTCATCACCTTTAACATCATGTATCTAATCATTATCATGATCACCAACATAGCATCATCATCTAACATCATTAACTTCCTCATCTGCTACTTATCTAGCTCGTTACTCTTTATATAAACCGATCCAAATTCGCAAGCCCAACAATTTAACTAAATTAATCACGGCCCAAATTAACTTCAAACAATTCAAATAACTTGGCCCAATCTAAAATGTTAAATGAATTTGATGAATACAAAAGAAAAAAATGACTATGGACAACTTAATTTGCACAAGTGGTGTTATCCAGTTTCGGCCACCAATAAAAATGCACGTGATAACTTTATGTTATTATAATGAACCTTGCATCGAATACTGTCTACTTGTTATTTCCACTTGCAATATAAATATCACCTCCATCATCTATATTTTATTATTCGTGTATAACAATCAATACCATCAATCATCCTAATTGTTTTCGTTGTTTAACAGAAAACAAGAATGAAATAATAGCAGATGTATCGACCTGCAGTAGCAGAAACAACATAGCAGTAGCATCGTGGTGGATCACGGCCCATTTGTAGATTGGATTTCACGGCCCAAAGAGACAAAGAAGATGGCAGCCCAATTAGGGTCCAAAAGTAATAACTTTGGTCACGGTTTATAACATTAAAGGATAGAAATTAGGGGTGTCGGTTTGTCCAGATTGGTGAATCAAAGTCAGTCGACAAGAATTCATGGTGGGGTATTTGCTCATGGACTTGTTGGTCACACCTAAAAGAAAAAGGAGAATATGCAATCATCCAAAGAATTATCATTGTTTTTCTTCATTGAATCGACCACTCCCATCTATCCTAGACTTCCTTAAATACTTCCTTCTAACCGTAAATGAATCAGATTACGAGTAGCACGTGAAACTTTATTTCGTGGGTTTTTGGTTTAATGCAGCGTAACAGCAAGTTGAACAATCTGGATTTCGTGAATGGTGGTTTGATGGATTTTTCGAATCAAAGAGCAAGGGTGTGAAAGGTGTTGGGTTATTGTTATTGAAACAGAAGATCATTGGTTTTCATTATGTGTTAATGGTGTGGTTGTTGGACAGAAATATCAGCAAAAAGATATAGTTATATCAGGTATACGATTGTCTTGTGGTTTTAATTTTTGTATGGTGTTTTGTGGTTTAGGGGTTGAAAACTTTCGAGCAAGATCAACAGAAAGAGAGGTGTTCGATGGAAATCTTGGTGGTTCGAAGGAAGAGAGTGATGAGTGTTCGGTTGATAATGATGATGGTTATCAACGCATGCAAGAATATTCCTGTTTGAATGTATCAGTCTTTCATATGTATATCAGGTATAAAAGAGATTAGATAGATTGATAGGTGAGATGTGATTAATTGATGTAATATAATTTGTTGTTATCTTGTGATAATGGTCGACAGGATTTTTCAACAGGTATGAAGTATCTAATTAAAAATTAAAAATTTATTGATTTTCAACAACTCTGTACGTTTGATTGGAATGGGTAACGAATTCTGAAGACTCAAACAAAAATCAGATGCAGTGGTTGATATAGATGTGCAATTGAATCTGATTACCTTTTATGTATATATACGTATATTTATATTATTAATTTTTAATATAATAGTAATACAGATTTATTATGTGTATATATCAGTACTTATATCAATATTTATATCGTATGTATGTATAATATGTATCATTTAATATTTGTAATAATACTAATAATAATAATTAGAAATTTTAATTATAATAATAATTATTAATAATAATGTTATCCAATAATATTACTAAGATTTATCATATCGACTAAAATTATAATTACTAGTTACACTAATAATGATATTAACAATGATAACTATCTTAAAAATAACCTAACAATTCTTATGTATCAAATTTCATATGATAACATTTAAGTATAAATATTGTAATAATAATAATGAATGTAATAATAATATATTAACTTGACTAAACTTGTAATTATATTTAATTTATTGATTATGTAATAATTATATTATTTGATATGATAATATTTATTGAATATTGAATATTTATATATTCTACAATATAGTAGTTATAAATAGAATTCATATTATATATACATATCAGTATACACATAAATGTTCGTGAATCGTCAGGCATGGTCAAAGGGTAATTGATTACATGAATAAAGTTTCAAACTTTCGAGACTCAACATTACAGATTTTGCTTATCGTGTCGGAAACATATAAAGATTAAAATTTAAATTTGATCGAAAATTTCCGGGTCATCACACATTTACTATATTATATTATTTCGTAATATAAATATATATTAAAAGTTTCAACACATAATATTTATATCTCTTATATATATGTATATTACAATTACAATATATATATAATGATAGTTATGTATAGAAATCATATATATATATATATATATATATATATATATATATATATATATATATATATATATATATATATATATATATATATATATATATATATATATATATATATATATATATAAACTCATTTGAAATTACACTAGTTATTTTGTATCTTATTTTATATATTTAATTCAAATGTTTAAATTCTGTTTTATAATTTCAATTTATTATATATATATATATATATATATATATATATATATATATATATATATATATATATATATATATATATATATATATATACATATCTATTTGCAACCTATGGTTCGTGAATCGTCGGAGATGGTCAATGTCAAATGCATTCATGAAATTAGTTCAAACATTATGTGACTCAGTTTAATAGGCTTTGCTTATCGTGTCGAAATCATATAAGATTAAGTTTAAATTTGGTCGAATATTCCCGGGTCATCACAGTGTTTGGGGTTAAACTACCCAAATCTTGGCCGAACTTCCAAAAACTACCCAAAAGCATCCCCTATCAAAATAAGCGGGAGACCACTAATCCAACCGAATACCTTTTCCTTTGTTCGCGCCAGAGCCTAAAAAGGTAAACAACGAGAGGGTAAGCTAACGCTTAGTGAATGCAATAATTATACATATACATATATAGCCTACTTACTTGCATCACTTACACAATACAATACACGGGCAAGCAATTCTATAACCATGCAAAACATTATGCATATACCAATAACCACAATTCACAATGAGCTAGCAATACCAATAGCATATAGTTCATAATTAAATATGCTAACACAAAATTCGTACAACCATGGTTAACCAATCGAACAAGGGAACGGTACTTAAAAGACCGTCGAAGTTCATAACATCCATTAGTGTTACTTAAACATCGCGTAATCACTAATTCCCCGGGTGATGTCTTGAACAACGTAACTCTCTCACCCCCATGACAATGTGGCATCTTGAACAACGCGACGAATCCACATGTCAATCAAAACAATGAGTGGTGCCTTGAACACCGCGGCATCCACTCCCATGACAATGTGGTGCCTTGAACACCGCAACATCCACATGTCAATCAACCAATGAGTAGTGTCTTAAACACCGCGACAATACTACTCGTTACTTAGAATGTAGTGTCTTAAACAACGCAACAATGCCACATTCATACAACACAAATAAATACATTATATACGCATAATGATTCCACTCACCTTACGCCTTTGGTGAATTGATAAACCAAGCTCGCAACTTCAAGGTAACGTACCTATTACATTATGCACATATATCAATCATTCGTTCAAGTTGGTCAACCAACTTATTCGCCATTCTAGTGCCATTCGGCCCATAGTGCAAACGTGACCCATTTGCACTATTCATTCTAACACTAGGTCGGGATTATGTCAAACCCTTACCAATACTTCAATTGTGGTCTTAATACACCTTTTAACACAAGGTTATCACATTCTCACACCCATTAACCCACTTAGGTCATGAAAGACTCATTTGACCCATTTCAAGGTTAACACGCTCATTTGGGTCACTAACAAACCCAAATACACCCATTCACTTTAAACTCTAAATGTGCTAGTGATTTACTAACATTTAAGACCCATAAACACAACTCAACATTTCAAAATCCTAGGTTAGTCGTCTTTGAGTCCTCATGACCCAAACTTACCTAAAACCCCCCCAAATCACTAGCAAATAGGTTTTATGCTCATCTATAACCCAAACCCTAACCCTTTAAACAATTAAAACAAGGAAATCAAGGTTAAGACTTACCACTACAATCAAAATGTAGCTAGTGAGGAGATGAACAACTTTAATACTCGAGCTCTAACCCGAAACAAGCTTCTTCCTCTTCGATTTGAGCTTTCTCACACAAGAATCACTCTCTCTCTCTCTAGAATTTAAGTGGAAGAGGTGTGGTGGTTGTAGATGGAGTAAATGATGCTCCAAAAACTGATATAGGGCTTTAAATTCGGCTCCCATGTAAAATTACCAAAATACCCATTTAAATATCTAGTAACAAGACAGCTGGCCCGCCAGACCATTTGGACGGCGTCCAAACAGTCTGGACGGCGTCCAGTCCTTCGCACTGGGGCGACATCCCATAATCTGGACGGCGTCCCAACCTTCTGTGAAAACAGGATCTTACAGTTGAGTGATATAATGCCGATTGATGTTTTCCCTCAGGAAGTAATCCCTGCAGACCCGAAACGTAGATGAGAAATCTGTGAAGTGACCTCAATCAATCTTTGGATCAATCTGTAATTGATCCGTGTAGCATTCTGTTGCTAAGCGATTAATGTTTTTAGAGTGAGAAAGAACTGTGTGAGATAAAAAGTGTACTTCTCTCTGACTAAAGTTCAGATGTCAAATGTGGTGACCCAAGGGATCTATTATAGGAATAGAATGTCCAAAATTCTAGCAAAACATGTGTCAAACGCTGATTAATTCAGTTATGCGAAATATCTGGAACCGTCTTTGGTGTGTGCTAATGTGGTTGCGTGCCGCTCATACGCTTAACAAAAAGGCTTAAGCCTAGAAGCTGCTTACAAAGCTTATGCATGTCGCTGGGCAGCCTGCTGAGCGTTGGATGGCAAATGATGAAATCTGCCAAATATTACTATCTTTTATGCTTTTTAATCCATTTTGTTGTACAGAAACGATTTTTTATGCGTGTATCCCCTAGGATACACCATTAATAATAGACATAGACTGGACAATTGAGAATGAATAACAGAAGTTGATTCAATATGTCAGTTCTGATCCATTTTTCAAAATGCTAACCATCTTGCTCACAAAAAGAATGTGGATTTATTGTTCAAATATATGTAGTTGTATGCTTCTATTATGTAGTTTGCATTAATAATCATAAAACAATAAAAAGATTTTTTCTTTACATGTTATCGCATTTCATTTTAGAATAACTTCTTTTGCATGATATTAGTTGCATGACATTTCATTCCGAAAATTCATAAAGATTTTATGGTCCTATTATTTTTTGATTATCCTCTGTAAGTGCAATGACATCTGAAATGACCTTGATGAAATCAAAATGTGTCTGATCACCCAATCCATGTCTTAGAAGTTGTGAAGCCTGTTATGATTAGAAGGCTGAATTGTTAAAGGAATTTGATAACTTAAAATGACTTTACACGGTAGGATATACATTTTGCGAACCAAAGTCCTTAGTGAAAGAAATATGATTTGGTCAAATGTCGGGATTGCCTGAAATGTCCCGTTCATATTGATTATAAACGTTCCATATTAATTGATTTCGTTGCGAGGTTTTGACCTCTATATGAGACGTTTTTCAAAGACTGCATTCATTTTTAAAACAACCATAACCTTTATTTTATCAATAAAGGTTTTAAAAACATTACGTAGATTATCAAATAATGATAATCTAAAATATACTGTTTACACACGACCATTACACAATGGTTTACAATAGAAATATATTACATCGACATATGTTTCTTGAATGCAGTTTTTACACAATATCATACAAACATGGACTCCAAATCTTGTCCTTATTTTAGTATGCAATCAGCGGAAGCTCTTAGTATTCACCTGAGAATAAACATGCTTTAAACGTTAACAAAAATGTTGGTGAGTTATAGGTTTAACCTATATATATCAAATCGTAACAATAGACCACAAGATTTCATATTTCAATACACATCCCATACATAGAGATAAAAATCATTCATATGGTGAACACCTGGTAACCGACATTAACAAGATGCATATATAAGAATATCCCCATTATTCCCGGACACCCTTCGGATATGATATAAATTTCGAAGTACTAAAGCATCTGGTACTTTGGATGGGGTTTGTTAGGCCCAATAGATCTATCTTTAGGATTCGCGTCAATTAGGGTGTCTATTCCCTAATTCTTAGATTACTAAACTTAATAAAAAGGGGCATATTCGATTTCGATAATTCAACCATATAATGTAGTTTCACGTACTTGTGTCTATTTTGTAAATCATTTATAAAACCTGCATGTATTCTCATCCCAAAAATATTAGATTTTAAAAGTGGGACTATAACTCACTTTCACAGATATTTCCTTCCTCGGAAATAAGACTTGGCCACGGATCGATTCACGAACCTATACAAATATGTATATATATATATATATCAAAGTATGATCAAAATATAATTACAACCATTTTTATTATGTTTTAAAGATTTGAGTGTATTAAGTCAGCTGTCCTCTTTAATAACCTACAACTAGTTGTCCACAGTTAAATGTATAGAAAGAAATCGATATATATTATCTTGAATCAATCCACGACCCAGTGTATACACATCTCAGGCTAGATCACAACTCAAAGTATATATATTTTTAGAATCAACCTCAACCCTGTATAGCTAACTCCAACATTACTGCATATAGAGTGTCTATGGTTGTTCCAAATAATATATATACATGGGTCGATATGATATGTCAAAACATTTGCATACGTGTCTATGGTATCCCAAGATTACATAATATATTAGAATACATTTATAATACAATATAAGTTAGCTAGGATATGATTTGTATAGATTTGTTAAACATTTCCCGTAGCTATAAAGATCAAAAATATCCAATCTTGTTTTACCCATAACTTCTTCATTTTAAATCCGTTTTGAGTGAATAAAATTGCTATGGTTTCATATTGAACTCTAATTTAAGAATCTAAACAGAAAAGTATAGGTATATAGTAGGAAATTTAAGTTACATGTCAATTACTAAAGAGGTAGTCATTTCCGTCGAAAGAACGACATCTTGATGACCATTTTGAAAAACATACTTTCACTTTGAGTTTAACCAAGATTTTTGGATATAGTTTCATGTTCATATGAAAAATCATTTTCCCAGAAGAACAACTTTTAAATCAAAGTTTATCATAGTTTTTAATTATCCAAACCAAAACAGCCCCCGGTTTCACTACGACGGCGTATATCCGATTTTATGGTGTTCATGGTGTTTCCTGGTTTTAAATCATTAAGTTAGCATATCATTTAGATATAGAACATGTGTTTAGTTGATTTTAAAAGTCAAGTTAGAAGGATTAACTTTTGTTTGCGAATAAGTTTAGAATTAGCTAAACTATGTTCTAGTGATTACAAGTTTAAACCTTCGAATAAGATAGCTTTATATGTATGAATCGAATGATGTTATGAACATCATTACTACCTCAAGTTTTCTGGATAAAACTATTGGAAATGAGAAAAATGTACCTAGCTTCAAAGGATCCTTGGATGGCTTGAAAGTTCTTGAAGCAGAATCATGACACGAAAATAGTTCAAGTAAGATTTTCACTCGAAATATGATTGTTATAGTTGTAGAAATTGAATCAAAGTTTGAATATGAATATTACCTTGAATTAGAAAGATAACCTACTGTAAATAACAAAGGTTCATTGATCTTAGATGATTGCTTGGAATGGATTAGAAAGCTTGGAAGTAGACTTGCAAACTTGGAAGTATTCTTGATTTTTATGAAACTATACTTATGGAATTTATGAAGAACACTTAGAACTTGAAGATGGAACTTGAGAGAGATCAATTATATGAAGAAAATTGAAGAATGCAAGTGTTTGTAGGTATTTTTGGTCGTTGGTATATGGATTAGATATAAAGGATATGTAATTTTGTTTTCATGTAAATAGGTCATGAATGATTACAAATATTTTTGTAATTGTCACACCCCCAAAATGGACCAGGGGTAATTGTGACCAATCATATCATAACACAGTTGTATAAGCGAGAACGACTCTAAATGAGACGTTTTATTTATTAAATAAACAGCGGAAGCATTATTCAAAGTTTTACATCATAAGAGTACAGTAAATGGAAAATGTCTTAAACAAAATGATAAATATGAATGATGGACTCCATGCAAGCAGCAAAGCATACATCAATCATCTAGTAGCAAGTAGCAGCTAGCTCAATCATCACCTGAGACAAAACACGCTTAAAGTGTCAACTAAAAAGGTTGAGTGAAATTCATAGGTTTATAAATAATATCCAAAGTTTTAGACCACAAGATTTAGTTTAAAGTTGATTGATATAGAAATATCAATCTAAAAGTATTGCTGCATTTTGTAATATCGCTACTAAACAAGTTTACCCTATGACACCTTGTACTGTCAGTGTCGTGGAATCATTATTATGTAACCAAAGACCAACGGTCAAATGGTTAGAGACGTTACTCTCAATAGGCCTACTCACAATAATTAAGTTTGCATTTAAACGTAGCAATTAACGATATTATGGTAGGGATTTAGCATGAATCAACGCATGACAGCATAGTTAACAATTTAGTACTTGTGTCTAAGCGTAAAACAGTTATAAAGCAAGCATGTGTCTCACCCCAAAAGTTATAAAACAGTTATGAAACAGTAAAAAGTGGGGCTATGAAGTTCACCTTAAATAGCAGTTGAAGATAATCCACAAAGAAAAGTGGGGCTATGAAGTTCACCTTAATGACTATAGGGTTGTTATCCATACGTAATTAAATTCGACGTTGATCAAATATTTATTTTTAGTCGACATGTTCTGTTAACTAAAGTTTACACTAATTATATAAAATAACTTTAGTTAATATTAATGCGCATTATATTTAAAACTATATGTAACATAATTATTAATTAAATGATAAGTTATTTTAATCATTATATATGTTTTTAGCTTATAAAAAAATAAAAATAAAAAGAAATAAGATTTTTTTTATAAATTAAATAATGAGCCCATGAATTTTGACTAAATATTTTCAAAAACAAAAACTTATTAAAAACATTTTTAACATGTTTTAATTATTTTGTCAAAATTGGCACCTTTATTTTATTATTTTTTTTCTTTTCACCAACCATTTTTTTACCTATAAATACATGACTCCTCATTCATTTTTCTTGCCAAACACAAAAACTTAAGTTATTCTCTCAAAACCTTGAAGAAAATTTGAGGTACTTTCTATTTTTATTAATTTTTTTTCAATATTGTCATTGTCATTTATATTTATATTTATTGTATATTCTTTGTAAAATTCAAAATTAATTATGTTTAAATGTTATAATTAGTATTATAAGTGTTATGATGCATAAAAATAAATTTGATAATTTATGGAATATTATTTATAATTAAATACGAATTATGTAGTGTTTAAACGTAAAAACAATGTAAAATTCGTAATAAATACTTTTAACCAAAAATAAAATATATATAATTTTTTTTTAAGTTTTTAAAACTTATATAGATCTGAAAAAAATTATAAAAATAATTACTTGGATCGAATTGGTATTTATTATATAATTAAACTCTATTATTATGTAATTCGAAGGTAAATTAAGAATAAATATAAAATAATAAAAAAATATTTTTTTATATATTTTTCTACAGGTTATTAGACTGATAGAAACTTATAAAAATTATAAAAATAATTATTTGGGTTTATTTAGTAATTATGTAGAATTAAAATTATTTTGTGAATACATTAAGGGTAAAAACAAAAATAAATAAAAAAATATAATAAAAACATTTTCTTAAATTTTTCTACTAATCTATACGATTAACTAAGACTATAAAAATTATGTATGTAATTTTTAGATATTTAATTTATTCTTTAGACATTTTTGAATAATGTTCGATTAATAAAACACTATTATTTTTGAAGTAATTTAGGTATTTATTTAAAGGTAATTATAATTAATATATATAAGACATACTAAGGTATAATAACTAAATATTAAATAAAACTTAGGTTATATTATCACATATATAATTATTAAGTACATTAATAATTCGTTGTGTGTATACACCTAAAGTGAAGGTTAATCAAAGATAATGTATAATTCATGTGAACTTCATCGCTACTCACGGTCGTAAGTGAATGATGTCTAGGTTGCCATTTATGGGTAAGCTTGTGGATCTCGAATGCCATGACTTAGATTCTGGTCAAGAATCCTGGGCTCCCGGTTACATCTGGTCATTCCTGACTTATTTGATAGCAACGAAGTTTGAGTAAAGTTATACAACGTCTTGCTAAAGATTAACCCGAACTTTCTAAAATTTGAAAATTACTATAAGTGGAAACTTTCCATAAATAGTAACCTTCCGAAAATGAAAATTCTTTAGTGAACCATTACTATCAATATAGTACTATATACTATTGTCTGTTAGGCAATGTCTGATCATACGTTCTATCTCTAGGTTGAGATCTCGGTCACGTCCTTCCGTTCAATTCTTTCGTGTGCTATTAAGGTGAACTTCATAGCCCCACTTTTTACTGTTTCATAACTGTTTTATAACTTTTGTGGTGAGACACATGGTTGCTTTATAATTGTTTTACGCTTAGACACAAGTACTAAATTGTTAACTATGCTGTCATGCTTTGATTCATGCTAAATCCCTACGGTAATATCGTTAATTGCTACGTTTAAATGCAAACTTAATTATTGTGAGTAGGCCTATTGAGAGTAACGTCTCTAACCATTCGACCGTTGGTCTTTGGTTACATAATAATGATTCCACGACACTGACAGTACAATGTGTCATAGGGTAAACTTGTTTAGTAGCGATATTACAAAATGCAGCAACACTTTTAGATTGATATTTCTATATCAATCAACTTTAAACTAAATCTTGTGGTCGAAAACTTTGGATATTATTTATAAACCTGTGAATTTCACTCAACCTTTTTGGTTGACACTTTAAGTGTGTTTTGTCTCAGGTGATGATTGAGCTAGCTGCTACTTGCTACTAGATGATTGATTTATGCTTTGCTGCTTGTGATAATGCTAAAAACGAACATATATTTCATAGCATTATTCCTCAAGAAAGATAAGCTTTTAGTTGCAATTGTTCTATTTACAAGTGATATTCGTTTAAATAATAAAAGGTGAAGAAAAAAGACAGATTCTACGAATTGAAGACGCAAACGACCAAAAAGCTCAAATGTACAAAATACAATCAAAGAGGTTCCAATTATTGACAAGAAACGTCTCGAAATTACAAGAGTACAAGATTCAAAACGCAAAGTACAAGATATTAAATTGTACGCAAGGACGTTCGAAAATCCGGAACCAGGACAAGAGTCAACTCTCAACCCTCGACGCAACGGACTAAAAATTACAAGTCAACTATGTACATAAATATAATATAATATTTAAATAATTCTTATAATTATTTATATATTATATAAATAAAATAAACCGTCGGCAAGAAAGGCTCCAAACTTGTGTGAGCTGTATTTACAAACTCCGCGACTCGCGGAGTTTGAAGGCAAAAAGGGCCGCGAGTCGCGGAGGCCCAAATTCTGAAAATCCCCATAAAGCCAACCGAATTCTGATCATTTTTCACACTCATATATCTATCTCTCTCTCAATATATACGTAAAAATATATATATAATTTATATTTTAATTTTAATTTTAATTTTTAATCCTAATAATAAGGGTATGTTAGCGAATATTGAAAGGGTGTAAGTCGAAATTCTGTCCGTGTAACGCTACACTATTTTTAATCATTGTAAGTTATGTTCAACCTTTTTAATTTAATGTCTCGTAGCTAAGTTATTATTATGCTTATTTAATCCGAAGTAATCATGATGTTGGGCTAATTACTAAAATTGGGTAATTGGGCTTTGTACCATAATTGGGGTTTGGACAAACGAACGACACTTGTGGAAATTAGACTATGGGCTATTAATGGGCTTTATATTTGTTTAACTAAATGATAGTTTGTTAATGTTAATATAAAGATTTACAATTGGGCGTCCCTATAAATTACCATATACACTCGATCGGATACGATGGGCGGGGTATTTATATGTACGAATAATCGTTCATTTAACCGGACACGGGAATGGATTAATAGCCACTAGAATAATTAAAATAGGGGTGAAATTATGTACAAGGACACTTGGTATAATTGATAACAAAATATTAAAACCTTGGGTTACACTCAGTCGACATCCTGGTGTAATTATTAAACAAAGTATTAAAATCTTGTTACAGTTTAAGTCCCCAATTAGTTGGAATATTTAACTTCGGGTATAAGGATAATTTGACGAGGACACTCGCACTTTATATTTATGACTGATGGACTGTTATGGACAAAAACCAGACGGACATATTAAATAATCCAGGACAAAGGACAATTAACCCATGGGCATAAAACTAAAATCAACACGTCAAACATCATGATTACGGAAGTTTAAATAAGCATAATTCTTTTATTTCATATTTAATTTCCTTTATTTTATATTTAATTGCACTTCTAATTATCGCATTTTTATTGTTATTGTATTTAATTGCATTTTTAATTATCGTACTTTTTAATTATCGCAAGTTTATTTTATCGCACTTTTATTATTCGCAATTTCATTATCGTTATTTACTTTACGCTTTAATTTAAGTCTTGTATTTATTTTTAATATTTTACATTTTAACTGCGACTAAAGTTTTAAAATCGACAAACCGGTCATTAAACGGTAAAAACCCCCCTTTATAATAATAATATTACTTATATATATATTTGTATTTTTATAAAAGTAAACTAATATAGCGTTAAGCTTTGTTTAAAGATTTTCCATGTGGAACGAACCGGACTTACTAAAAACTACACTACTGTACGATTAGGTACACTGCCTATAAGTGTTGTAGCAAGGTTTAAGTATATCCATTCTATAAATAAATAAATATCTTGTGTAAAATTGTATCGTATTTAACAGTATTTTCTTGTAAAATTTAATAGTATTTTATATACACCTCGCATAAACATCAAGTATTTTTGGCGCCGCTGCCGGGGATTAATCTAGCTTAAAAGCCGGAAGCGCAACGCTAATATAAAAAAATATATATATATATATAAATTTAGTTTTACGATTTTTATTTATAAAATTATAAAGTAGTTCTATTTTTATTTTAGTTTTTAAATATAAGTTTTTATTATATAAATATTTAGATTTTAAAACAGAAAAATATAAAACAAAAAAAAAATAAAAAATAAAAACGCGTCGAATTTTAAACAAGCTGTCATTTGAATTTCGGAACCCCGCGACTCACGGAGTTTGCTGCTTGGAATACCGCGACTCGCGGAGCCACTCTGACACGGGTACACAGAACCCTAATCAAGCATTAATTACGGGTAATTATTATAATTATTATTATAAAACCCTAATTAGGTTTTAATTAATTATTTATTTTAGTTATTATTATTATTTTATTTAATTAGTTTAATTAAATTGTAAAATTAATAGTTTTATTAAATAAATAATATAAAAATAATATTTTTATAAAAATTGTAATTTTTACAACTTTTTGTATATTTTTATATTTTGTCCCTTTTCAATCGTTTTAACGTAATATTTGTATTTTTCGCTCATATTTAGTTTTAAACTTAGTTTTTGCCATAGTTATTTTTACTTCTAGATTTTTAGGCTTTGCCGTAGAATTCCTTAAGTGCTTTTTCTTTAGACTAAGATTTAAGTGCTTTAGAATTTTACGACGCAGTTTTTAGATTTTAGTACCTTTTTAAGTTATTTCCATTTGGGATTTAGTTTTTCCTGTAAGCTTTAATATTTTTAGACGACTTTTACCTATGTATCAATTATCATTCCAATTAGTAATCTCAATTTGCGATTATAATTTTAAGTTAGTTGTAGTAATAAGGTTAGGTTAGTCAAGTGTTTTTTAAGTTTTATAAGTTTCTTTTATTTTTCCGTCACCTTTTATTTTTCAACCATTTTTCTTTTTCGACCTTTTTCGACGAACTCTTTTTCTTTCTTATTTCTCGCTATTCTAGTTTTAGGATATAGATTTTTATTCTACTTCTTATCTAAATTTCTTAAAATTACGAAAATTTATTTTAAGTGGTTAAATTGATAGACATCAAAATTTTCTGGTTCGTAGTAATAGTTAGATTTGTACGTGGACCGGGTTATTGGAGCCAAACAGTCCTCAATTATATTGAGACCAAACGAATCCTGCCCCTCTGCTGCATCTTTTGGCTATTCGAAACGTGGGCAAAATCAGAAAAGTCTATTGATTGGATAACTTATTATAATTTTTCTTTCCTTTTAAAAACTAATAGAATATTCAGTGAATGCACCGAGCAAGACGTTCACCACCTTTTGTACGTTCACCACCTGTAACTAGATCAAGACATTTAGCAAATATTACCGCCGTTGATTTTTCTTTAGAATCGTCATCCAGTCGACCAAGTACTCCAGTTCAAATTTCCGATAATCCATTTTTTGAACCAGACCTCACAATTGAGAATCCGGAGAATATTCAGGAACGATTCATAGATCCTGAACCATTAAACTTTCCTCCGGAACCACCAATCATTCAAACAGAGATTGTTGAGGAACGAACCATTAAATCAGAATCCTTTAGTGATTCCGATTCAACAAATTCAATTATGGAGAATCTGGAACCTTTAAGTATGGAAGACCGAATGAGAGCTAAACGCACTGGCCAAGGTCACGCAATTACTCATCCAGACATTAATGCGCCAGATTATGAAATCAAAGGACAAATTCTACACATGGTGACTAATCAATGCCAATTTAGTGGTGCGCCGAAGGAAGATCCAAATGAACATCTACGTACCTTTAATAGGATCTGCACACTATTTAAAATCCGAGAAGTGGAGGATGAACAGATATATCTCATGTTATTTCCCTGGACTTTAAAGGGAGAAGCCAAAGATTAGTTGGAATTGTTACCTGAAGGGGAGATTGATACATGGGACGTTTTAGTTGAAAAATTTCTTAAACAATTCTTTCCTGCATCTAAAGCCGTAAGACTTCAAGCATAAATTGTTACGTTCACACAGAAGCCAAATGAAACTCTATATGAGGCGTGGACTAGATTTGGAAAGTTGTTAAGAGGATGTCCGCAACATGGTTTAGACACCTGTCAAATAGTACAAATATTCTACCAAGGATGCGACATCACTACAAGGAAAGACATAGATATAGCAGCTGGTGGTTCTATTATGAAGAAAACCGAAACTGATGCTTACAAAATTATTGATAACACTGCTTCCCACTCACATGAGTGGCACCAAGAAAAAGATATCGTTAGATCATCTAAAGCAGCTAGAGCCGATTCTAGCCATGACTTAGATTCCATTTCCGCAAAGATAGATGCTGTCGAGAGACGAATGGAAAAGATGACTAAAGATATTCAATCAATACGAATTAGTTGTGAGCAGTGTGGAGGACCACATTTGACAAAAGATTGTCTCAGTATTGAATTAACAATGGAACAAAGAGAGAATATTTCATACATAAACCAAAGGCCTGGAAATAATTATCAGAATAATTATCAACCGCCAAGACCGATTTACAATCAAAACCAGAATTATAACCGAAATATTCCATACAACAACCAACAAGGTCCTAGCAATCAACAAGTATCCAATAATACTTACAATCAGCAAAGACCTAATTTTCAAAACAAACCACCACAACAAATCGATGATAAAAAGCCGAATTTAGAAGATATGATGACGAAGCTAGTTGAAACTCAAACTCAGTTTTTCACATCTCAAAAACAAACTAATGAATAAAATGCTCAAGCATTTAGAAATCAACAAGCTTCTATTCAAAATCTGGAACAAGAAGTAACTAACCTAGCAAGGTTAATAGGTGAAAGAAAACCGGGAAGTCTACCTAGTGATACAAATGCTAACCCCCGGAATGAAATAGCTAAAGCCATTACCACAAGAAGTGGTACAACACTTAAACCACCTGAAATACCTGTAACTTCTGATGAAGCTATTCCTACTCCACAAGAACCACAACCTAATCAAGATAAGGAAAAAGAACCGGTAGTTGAAAAGGTTAATGAAGATAACACAGTTAAGGCTAAACCTTATGTTAAACCATACCAACCACCACTTCCTTACCCGAGTAAAATGTGTTGGGATTTAACAAGTTCATAATATACTTAAACCATTTTAAGAATTAAGAAAGCGGAAGCATGTTAATTACCAATTTTAGACTTGTTAAACTTTAACCAATTAAAGTTAAATCCCAATTAGGATCAAGTTGTGAAACATACTTACAAACTACAAGATAGATAAGAGATTATACCTTCTCCAAGCTATGTAGTTGATGATGAAGATGATGATGAAGAATAGAGCTTCAAATGGATGAAACCTCAAGTAGTTATACCCGAAACTTATGCACCAACACCTAGCCTTAGTTAGGATTTATAAACACTTGAATTATACTTGCAAAAACCAAACTTTGAACCCTCTTTTCTTCCCTAAAAGTCACGGCTGGACAGCAGCAGTTGGGAGGAGTTTGGTGCAGTTTTTTTTGAAGTATATTGCATGTATGTTGTTCCAAGAAGTCAAAGAACATGTATATGGATATATGGAAAAGCATGACCAAAGGAATGGCATCTCTAGCATGTGTATGCACAACTCCAAGGCCACTACTAATATTAAATAAAATGGATTTATTTTATAAAATTACATTTTATAAAACTTAATTTATAAAATACATTTTATAAAACTTCCATTTTATTTATTATGTTTACATCATTTATAAAACCTATTTTATAAAATGTAACATAATTAATTAATTATTTAACCTATAAATAATTAAATCCATATCATATAAATTATTCCATGATTCATATAAATATACATCAAGTAATAATTTAAGAAAGCCATTTTCTTAAAGTTCAAGTGTCGCGTATTTAATCAACAATCCAATCGCTAAGATTAAATATATATAAGGTGTCGGTAAGCTTGTTATTGGGTATGACCCGACTTGGATCATAACACATTAGCCACATTAATTTAATATGTCTCTCGGGCATACGAAGAACCTTCAATCTCCCACTTGCACGAGAAACATAAGAAATTAATGCAAGTGATGGATACCACCTAAAGACCGTCCATCACCCCCAATATGCTATGACTTTGTGCCATTCAATAACATCATCCCTTTCGAGTTCCCACCTCGAATATGAATAGGTGAATCTTTCATTATTTCCTTTCGTCCTAGATGTCATGTTAAATCCAAGAGATACAGAGTGATCACTCTCTTTTAGATTTAACTTTATCAGGCCTTAGACATCTGACTCTCAACGAATAAGAGGGACAAATTCCATCTTGACTACATACGTCCTAAATATGTACCTTGCATTATACCTGAGCTCTTCCTTGTGAGCTACCATATTTCAGAATAGCGAAGGAAAGAATCAAGGCACAATACTTGGTAAATATCCGAACCCAATATGTATCTCAGGTCAGAGGATACAATGATATTCGCCTTTACTCAAGATTACAAGTGATCAACCACAAAGGCTCTATTTAGTAAGTCTTGAGAGCGGGTCTTCCAATATTTGTGTCCCACAAATATCTATGAACCTTGGTTGCAACCTTGCCCCACATTCATCCCGTGAATGTATACCAATCCAAGTTCATAATAGTCTAAACCTCACACTTGTTCCCACGAATGTGATCGACTACGGAATTTTATAATAATTACTTATTCATGGATAAAATATGCAAAATAGGAACATGACTCAAAATAAATTAATACCATAATTATATTAATGAGTTTGAACAATTTCGTTCCGTTACAATACTTAAACAGATCATGACCAATCACTAGAATATCGAAGCCCTAATGCACAAACATGTCCAGTATGTTTTGCTCCATGTAAGAGCTTCGTGAGAGGATCCGCTATATTAAGATATATGTGAACTTTGCGAATACATATCTTTCCTTTTTCAACTTCATCCCTTATGTAGTTGAATCTTCGCTCAATGTGACGGGTCTTTTGGTGAGCACGAGGTTCCTTGATTTGAGCAATCGCACCCTAGTTGTCACAAAAGATCTCAAGAGGGTCCTGAATGGAAGGGACTACTCCTAAGTCGTCGATGAATTTCTTCATCCATGCAGCTTCCTGAGCTGCCAATGATGCGGCGATGTACTCCGACTCTGTAGTGGATAAAGCAACAACATCCTGTTTTGAACTCTTCCAAGAGACTGCACATCCATTTAACGTGAAGACATAACCGGATTGTGATCGAGAATCATCTCGATCAGTTTGGAAACTCGCGTCCACGTAACCTTTTACAGCGAGTTCCTCCTCACCAGACCCGTATATAAGAAACATATCTTTAGTCCTCCTAAGGTATTTCAATATACTTTTAACCGCAATCCAATGACTGTTTCCTGGGTTATTCTGGTATCTACTTGTCAAGCTAAGAGCGCATGACACATCCGGTCTAGTGCATATCATTGCATACATGAATGACCCAATAGCAGACGCATATGGGACTTTCTTCATTCTCTCCTGTTCATCTTTCGTGGTGGGACACTGAGATGAACTAAGGAGTGTTCCTCTTTGAATAGGTACTAAACCTTTCTTAGAGTTCTCCATCTTGAACCTTTTCAAGATCTTTTCAATGTATGCACTTTGATTCAAACCTATAAATTTCTTGGATCTATCCCTGTAGATCCCAATCCCCAAGACATATTGTGCTTCTTCAAGATCCTTAATGGAGAAGCATTTACTTAGCCAAGTTTTAACACTTTGCATTTCCAGAATATCATTTCCAAATAACAATATATCATTCACATATAGTACAAGGAACATGATTGTGCTCCCACTAGCCTTCTTGTATACACAAGCTTCATCACCATTTTTAATGAAGCCAAATTTCTTGGCTTCCTCATTAAAACGATGATTCCACATTCTAGATGCTTGTTTCAATCCGTAGATTGACTTCTTTAACTTGCATACCCTTTTAGGACACTTCGGATCAACAAAACCTTCAGGCTGAACCATATAGACATCTTCCTCAAGATGTCCATTTAGGAAAGCGGTCTTGACATCCATTTGCCATATTTCATAATCATAATGAGCAGCAATGGCAAGTAATATCCTAATAGACTTTAGCATTGCCACAGGCAAAAAAGTTTCATCATAGTCAACCCCTTGAGTTTGAGTGAAACCTTTTGCTACAAGTCTAGCTTTATATGTATCCAAGTTTCCATGTATGTCGGTTTTCATTTTGAAAAGCCATTTACAATCAACTAGCCTTGAGCCAGTAGGTTGTTCAACAAGTTCCCAAACTTGGTTGTCATACATGGATTGCATCTCAGCGTTCATGGCTTCCTGCCATTTATCCTTATCAATCCTTGATAAAGCATCATGGTAGTTTGTTGGCTCATCCAAATCAACCACATAGCAACCATCCATGAGAAACCCATATCTCTCAGGAGGATTACTAATCCTACTAGATCTGCAAACGTCTTGTGTATTTTGATCATCCATTTGATCACTCTCAACATTTTCATGTTGAGTGCTAGTGTCAGCCAATTGTGTATCATCTACTTGATCTTAAACCTCCTCAAGATCTATCTTCCTTTCACTATTTCCTTTCATAAGGAACTTAGTTTCAAGGAATTCCGCCTTCCGAGCAACAAATACATTCTGCTAGGATGGATCATAGAAATAATATCCCATATCATCCTTGGGATATCCTGTGAAGATACACTTCGTGGATTGAGCATTCAACTTATTAGGGACGTAACGCTTAGGGTAAGCTTCACATCCCCATACCTTTAAGTATGATAGAGATGGAGGTTTTCCAAACCACATCTCATGAGGTGTTCGTTCCACTTTCTTGGTTGGGGCCATATTTAAAATACGAGCCGCGGAGCATAGACAATAACCCCAAAATGATAGAGGTAACGAGCTTCTAGCCATCATAGATCGAACCATATCCATCAGGGTTCGGTTCCTCCTTTCGGAAACTCCATTCAGTTGGGGTGTTCCAGGAGGAGTGAGTTGTGAGATAATCCCACAAATTCTAAGATGATCTTGGAAAGCATCGCTTAGGTATTCACCTCCTCTATCGGTACGAAGTACCTTGATTGTCTTATTGAGTTGATTTTGTACTTCATTTTGATACTCTTTGAATGCTTCAAAAGTTTCGTCCTTATGTTTTAACAAGTAGACATATCCGAAACGGCTGAAGTCATCAATGAAAGTAACGAAGTATCTTTCACCATTCCTAGTTATGGGCTTAAAGGGTCCACATACATCCGAATGTATTAATCCCAATAAGTCCTTAGCCCTTTCATAGGTCCCTTTGAAAGGTGATTTAGTCATTTTGCCTTGTAAACAAGACTCACATACATCAAACGAGTCTAGTTCATTTGATTTTAAAAGTCCATTCTTTTGAAGTGTATGCATTCGGTTCTTGTTTATGTAACCAAGGTGACAATGCCATAAGTAGGAATTACTCAAATCCCTTTTGAGTTTCTTGGTGCTAGTATGGTATATTGAGCTACTAGATGATGTGTCATCATGAACCAATTCATAAATTCCATTTGAAGACAAAGCCTTAAAATAGAATACATTATCTAAATAAATGTGGATATCATCATTAACAAAATTAAGATAAAAACCACATTGTTTTAAACGGGAAACTGAAATAATGTTTCGACATAAATCCGGTGCATACAAAACATTGTTCAAAATAAGTTCCAAACCAGTTGAAAGCTTTAATACAAAGTCTCCTTGAGCCTTCATTTGCACTTTGGCTCCATTACCCATAAAGAGACTTGATGTTCCCGCTTGCTTGCTACTTCTTTTGAACCCCTGCAAAGAATTGCAAATGTGAGTTCCACATCCAGTGTCTAATACCCATGTATTAGAAGAAGTAATTCTAAGCTCTATATATACCATATATACATTACCTGAGGTTTGCCCCGCATCCCTCTTTTCCTTCAACTCCTTAAGGTAGACCGGGCAGTTGCGTTTCCAGTGACCCATTTCACCACAACCGAAGCACGGGTCTTCCTTGGGGTTTGCTTGTCCGGCAACCTTTTGCTTCTTGTTCTTGTTTTTAGTTGGGGTAACCATCCTCCCCTTTCCCTTGCCTTGATGGGCGGGTCCTTTCCTCTTAGCCGCCTTTGGCTTAGAGGTGTTATTACCTTTGGACCCACCATCATTGACCATTAGCACGGGTAAAGCCCTCTTACCCATGCTAGTTTCCGCCGTTCTAAGCATGCCATGAAGTTCGCCAATGGTCTTATCCATCCCATTAATATTGTAATTAATTACAAATTGGTCAAACCTCTTTGACAAGGAGTTTAGGATAAGATCTGTGGCAAGCTCATTAGATATGTTTAGATTAAGACGGTTTGCGCGATCAATGAGGCTTTTCATCTTAAGGACATAAGATGAAACGGATTGGGAGTCGTCCATACGACATTCATGAAGCGCTCGGACCGTTTCAAATCGCTCGACACGAGCTTGTTGAAGGAACATCTCTTTCAATTGCGTGATCATGTCGTATGCAGTATGATGCTCGAAATCCTTTTGGAGTTCGGGTATCATAGTCCCAAGCATTAAGCAAGCGACTTGCATCGAATCGGTGCAATACTTATCCCAATAAGCCATGCCTTCCGTATCATCCTCATCGGGTTGATCGGGAATGGGGTCTTCCAATACATACGCCTTATCCTCAAGTTTGAGGACAATCCTAAGATTGCGGAACCAATCCATAAAGTTCGTATGGTTGAGTTTGTCTTTCTCGAGGAGAGACTTTAATGATTGGTTGTTCAAGTTAATAGGTGCGTTTTGCATGTTGTTGTTATTGGCGGCCATCTACAAAATTTAACAAAGTTCATTTAAGTATCGATTTTAAATTTTACAATCAATACCCTTTAAATCCAATTGATATATATATTAAATTTTAGAATCCAACGGTAAACCAAATTTCGGTTAGGTGACCTTTATCCCGTCATTTGATTTAGCTAGGTAGTTATTATATGACAATTGCAATCCTTTTGCAACTTCTAAATTATGGGATCATGCAATCCTTTTGCATGGCATATTTATCCCATCAACGCCTATTTGTTCCTCATGCTTCGGTGACCCTAAGTTCATGATTCCCAAATCAAGTCGTCCTACTTGTGTAAACATGTAAAATTAACATACAAGTGGTTAGGTGACCTTTATCCCACAAGCATGCGAATTTTACCTTAACCATATTAGTTAGCTCATAACGGTTAGGTGACCTTTATCCCATTTATGAGTTCCCTACTATGTTTAAGTGTCCCACAAAAGGATGGCGTTAAACTTGTTTACCTTGTCGATTAAGGGATTTTAAGTTTTCGTTAATTCTAGTTTAAGAAAACATTTATGCCATACACCAACATGCATTTAATGTATGGTTCATTTGAAATCCATTTTCAAGTCTTGTAATTTTAGCCAATTACTTGATATAAACCATTATATATATATATATATATATATATATTTGATCCTTATCATGTTCTTAATAACCGATTATTAATGTCCTTTTAGCCATTTTTAATTTAACCATTTAAATTGACGTTTTGCATGTCGTTAATAATGTTATAATTTAACCAATTAAATTGCCATTTTCTAGTTGTCGACTTGTGTGATTAACGTGTAGCATACAAACATACAATCCACATAATCATACAAAACAACCAAGCATGCAAAACAACATGTTCACAATCAAGCCTTTTGTAAGCATTTTGTTTAGTCGAAAACAAAACGCCACCTGGTAAGGGGTAATTACACAAAGTAGGAGATTTCAAATCTCCCACTTAACCTTGCATCCAAATGCTTCTTCATGTGTTCTTCAAGTCTTCATCATTCTTCATTATTTTACAAAATATATCCTAATACATTTTGTCTAAAAAATGAAATTACAACCTAATCTATTTTACATACCAAATATAAAATAAATTACATAACCAAATGAATTATTACATGCCAAATGAATAAATATTATTACCAACCAATTGAATAAATATCAATCAACCATGCATGCAACCAAACACAAGGTCAAGGCTTAGATTGTGAACTTTAACTACATAAGAGATAGGCAATACAGAATCACAAGTGATTGGCATTACAGAATCACAAGTGATCGGTAGTACAGAATCACAAGTGATCGGCAGTACAGAATCACAAGTGATTGGCAGTACAGAATCACAAGTGATTGACAATACAGAATGCAGAATCACAAGTGATTTTGTCCAAAATGACAAACCACCCAAAATCGAAAATTTTACATTCTACTTCATGCATGTTCATAGAATGCAAAATTATAGTGGGTTTAATAAATCATCTCGAAGCATATTCCATCAACTTCGGCTCTAGATACCATTGTTGGGATTTAACAAGTTCATAATATACTTAAACCATTTTAAGAATTAAGAAAGCGGAAGCATGTTAATTACCAATTTTAGACTTGTTAAACTTTAACCAATTAAAGTTAAATCCCAATTAGGATCAAGTTGTGAAACATACTTACAAACTACAAGATAGATAAGAGATTATACCTTCTCCAAGCTATGTAGTTGATGATGAAGATGATGATGAAGAATAGAGCTTCAAATGGATGAAACCTCAAGTAGTTATACCCCAAACTTATGCACCAACACCTAGCCTTAGTTAGGATTTATAAACACTTGAATTATACTTGCAAAAACCAAACTTTGAAACCTCTTTTCTTCCCTAAAAGTCACGGCTGGACAGCAGCAGTTGGGAGGAGTTTGGTGCAGTTTTTTTTGAAGTATATTGCATGTATGTTGTTCCAAGAAGTCAAGGAACATGTATATGGATATATGGAAAAGCATGACCAAAGGAATGGCATGTCTAGCATGTGTATGCACAACTCCAAGGCCACTACTAATATTAAATAAAATGGATTTATTTTATAAAATTACATTTTATAAAACTTAATTTATAAAATACATTTTATAAAACTTCCATTTTATTTATTATGTTTACATCATTTATAAAACCTATTTTATAAAATGTAACATAATTAATTAATTATTTAACCTATAAATAATTAAATCCATATCATATAAATTATTCCATGATTCATATAAATATACATCAAGTAATAATTTAAGAAAGCCATTTTCTTAAAGTTCAAGTGTAGCGTATTTAATCATCGATCCAATCGCTAAGATTAAATATATATAAGGTGTCGGTAAGCTTGTTATTGGGTATGACCCGACTTGGATCATAACACATTAGCCACATTAATTTAATATGTCTCTCGGGCATACGAAGAACCTTCAAAATGAAGAAAGAGAAACTTAAAGCCGAGCAATCCAAATTCTTGGATATGTTTAAACAGATAAATGTAAATCTTCCTTTCATTGATGTGATTTCAGGAATGCCTAGATATGCTAAATTCTTGAAAGATCTAATCTCAAATAGAAAGAAAATGGAAGAACTCTCGGCTGTTACTATGAATGCTAATTGTTCAGCAGTGTTGTTGAATAAGATACCAGAAAAATTATCTGATCCAGGAAGTTTCACAATTCCATGTTTTCTGGGTAGTCTTAGTTCAATAGAAGCATTGGCAGACTTAGGTGCTAGTATAAATCTAATGTCGTATTCACTATACACTAAACTAGACCTTGGAGAATTGAAACCAACTAGAATAAGCATACAACTAGCCGATAGATTAATAAAATATCCTAGAGGGATAATGGAGAACATGCTAGTTAAAGTTGGTACTTTAGTATTTCCAGTAGATTTTGTTGTTCTGGATATGGAAGAAGATTCTCAAGTTCCTCTCATATTAGGAAGACCATTCTTAAACACGGCTAAAGCAATGATAGACGTGTTCGGTAAGAAATTAACCCTAAGTATAGAGGATGAGAGTGTTACCTTTTCAGTTGATAGAGCAATGCAACAACCGCAATCTGCAGATGATACATGTTATTATATTCAAACTATAGATGCACATGCAGAATTATTAGAAGAATTTCCAGAATTACAAGGAACAGGATAATGTTCTTTAGGAGAAGGTAATGAACCAATTGATGAAGCTGAAATGTTAGCTACACTTATAGCTAATGGATATGAACCAACAACAAAAGAAATCTAAATGCTAAAAGAAGAAGACAGATATCGATACAAATCATCGATAGAAGAACCTCCGAAGTTAGAGTTAAAGCCACTTCCAAACCATTTGGAATACGCTTATTTACATGGTGAATCTGAATTACCTGTAATAATATCGTCTTCTCTTACTGAAAATGAGAAATCACAACTCATTTCTGTGTTGAAAGCTCATAAACCAGCCATTGCATGGAAGATTCATGATATTAAAGGAATAAGTCCTTCGTATTGCACACATAAAATCCTTATGGAAGAAGGTCATAAAACGTATGTGCAACGCCAACGAAGACTAAATCCTAATATGCAAGATGTAGTTAAGAAAGAGATTATTAAACTGCTAGACGCAGGTTTAATTTATCCAATCTCTGATAGTCCATGGGTAAGCCCAGTTCAATGCGTGCCTAAGAAGGGTGGCATGACTGTCATTACAAATGAGAAAAATGAGCTTATTCCTACTAGGACTGTAACAGGATGGCGTGTGTGTATTGATTATAGAAAATTAAATGACGCCACCAGAAAAGATCACTTTCCCTTACCTTTCATAGATCAAATGTTGGAAAGATTAGCCGGAAATAGTTACTATTGTTTTCTAGATGGATTTTCCGGATATTTTCAAATTCCAATAGCACCCGAAGATCAAGAGAAAACCACATTCACGTGCCCTTATGGTACTTTTGCTTACAAACGCATGCCATTTGGACTTTGTAACGCCCCTGCGACCTTTCTAAGGTGTATAATGGCGATTTTTCATGACATGATAGAAGAATGCATGGAAGTTTTCATGGATGACTTTTCAGTCTTCGGTGATACATTTGAATCATGTCTAGTTAATCTAGAACGAATGCTTATTAGATGCGAACAATCAAATCTAGTACTTAATTGGGAGAAATGCCATTTCATGGTTAAGGAAGGCATCGTTCTTGGTCATAAAATTTCAAAAGAAGGAATTGAAGTGGATAGAGCTAAAGTAGATGTAAATGCTAAACTTTCACATCTCAACAATGTTAGAGGAGTTAGGAGTTTTCTAGGGCATGCCGATTTTTACCGATGTTTCATAAAAGATTTTTCTAAAATTGCCACTCCTATGAATAAACTCCTAGAAAAGGATGCTCCATTCATCTTTTCAGATGAGTGTATCAAATCTTTTAATATTCTTAAAGAGAAACTCACTAATGCGCCGATCATGATAACACCAAATTGGAATCTACCATTTGAACTAATGTGCGATGCAAGTGATTTTGCAATGGGAGCCGTTTTAGGACAAAGGATTGAAAAACGATTTCAACCTATATATTATGCTAGTAAGACGTTACAAGGAGCACAAATGAACTATACAACTACTAAAAAAGAACTCCTTGCTATTGTCTTTGCTTTTGACAAATTTGGTTCATATCTCGTTCTAGCAAAAACGGTGGTCTATACCGACCATTCTGCTCTTAGATACCTATTTTCGAAACAAGATGCTAAACCAAGATTAATCCGTTGGATCTTACTCTTACAAGAGTTTGATATTGAAATCCGAGATAAAAGAGGAGCAGAAAATGTCGCCGCTGATCATCTTTCTCGTCTTAAAAATCCCGAATTAGAAGTTCTAAATGAATCGGCCATACAAGACAACTTTCCTGATGAATATCTATTGAAGATAGATTATAAAGAAATTCCATGGTTTGTAGACTATGCAAACTACTTAGTTTGTGGATTCCTTGAAAAAGGATTATCGTACCAAAGATGAAATAAATTCTTCAGTGATATAAAACACTATTTTTGGGAAGATCCACATCTGTTTAAAAGTTGTCCCGATGGAATAACACGCCGATGTGTATTTGGAGATGAAGCTAGTAAAATATTAAACCATTGTCACACAGGACCAACAGGAGGGCATTATGGGCCTCAACTAACAGCAAGAAAAGTTTATGATGCTGGATTCTATTGGCCTACAATTTACAAAGACGCACACCTTCTTTGCAAATCCTGTGATGCTTGTCAAAGGGCCGGAAAAATAAGTCAACATGATGAAATGCCACAAAATGTCATTCAAGTATGTGAAGTATTTGACATTTGGGGTATTGACTTTATGGGTCCATTTCCAAAATCTCATAATAATCTATATATACTCGTAGCCATTGATTATGTATCTAAATGGGCGGAAGCACAAGCTCTCCCAACTAACAATGCACGAGTTGTAGTTAACTTTTTAAAACATCTTTTTGCAAGGTTTGGAACACCGAAAGCTTTAATAAGTGATCGGGGTACTCATTTCTGTAATAATCAACTTGAGAAAGTTCATAAAAGATATGGAGTAACTCATAAAATCTCCACCGCATATCATCCACAAACAAGTGGACAAGTTGAAAATACCAACCGAGCTTTAAAACGTATTCTAGAGAAAATCGTAGGATCAAATTCGAAGGAATGGTCCATTAAATTGGAGGATGCACTATGGGCTTTTAGAACAGCCTACAAAACTCCAATTGGAACCACACCTTTTAGACTTGTTTATGGAAAAGCATGTCATCTTCCAGTAGAAATTGAACACAAAGCATTTTGGGCTTTGAAGACATGTAATCTTGATTTACATGAAGCTGGACGTCTACGATTAAGTCAACTAAACGAATTAGAAGAATTAAGACATGAAGCATACGAAAATTCGTTAATCTATAAAGAAAGAACGAAGAAATGGCATGATAAAAGAATCAGAAGTTCAAAAGAATTTAAAGAAGGAGACAGAGTTCTTCTTTTCAATTCACGATTCAAGCTATTTCCTGGAAAATTGAAATCAAGATGGTCTGGACCATTCATAGTCAAAAGAGTTTTCCCATACGGAATGATAGAATTAATAAATTCAAGTGGGATTGAATTTAAAGTTAATGGTCACAGAGTTAAACATTACATACATGGTCCGATGGAAGTTGACAACGAGGTTAATCACAATTTCGATACCACAGCTAACTAAGTGTGGGGAGAATCAAGGGGTTTATGTATTTCTGTTAGAGTTAGATTGTCTGTTTTCGTGTAGTTCTCAAAAATGGAACCCGAATGATCTTTCCCTAGCAGACCCTAAAGAACTAGTCTTCTCCCCCCATTCTGAATTTTTATTTTTTTTTAGGAAATGAAGACTGCTTGTGAACTAAACCATGGTCTAATGCTACACGCTTTGATCACTAAACGTAATAATGACACACTTCCGAGTGAAATAGTATCAGTAATCAGAGAAAGATTGGACGGAGTTAGAAAAGAATCCAGATGCGAAGATAATAAGTTACAATTTGGTAAAGGAAAATCAAAATCCGCAGCGAAAAGAAGAGCACGACACCTAGAAAGATGTCACAAATGCGGAAAATGGTCACATGGAGGAAAATGTTCAAATAATCAAACCTATTCAAATACCGAATTTGTTACTTTATGCAGAGACGGACCGTTCATATGTTTAGAAGAAAAGACACTGAATGCTCGAGGTTACGCCTATGTAGCCATGGAAAACCAATTAAACCGACTATCTTATGAATGAGATAGATCATATAACTAAGAAATCTATTTCACAGGTATGTCTGTACAGTCTTTATTTTTTATTTTTTACCTTTTGATAATAAACGCTAATTTGTTCGCTATAAAGTATTAAATTGGTATTGAATAAAATTAGGTTTGGCGACCGAAATTATTAATATCATTCAAAAATTTATTACATCACTGCAAAATTTAACGTTTATTCTTAAAGTATAAATATCTTTAATCAATCAACCCAAAATATTTCAAAAATTCGTCATGAGTTAAATTAGGTCTTGGAACCGAAATTACTTTACCGAAAAGAGAGACGCATATTTTTGATAATATTTGATTGATTAAAGTGGGATAAAAAGCCAAAAATATTTTTAATTTTATTTTTACCATGTTTTTAAAATTAATATATAAATCTTAAACTAATATTGTAAACTTTGTAAAAACAATATATTTAAAATTGTAAATATTTGAAAAATTAATATAAGTTTGGTGTGAATTTATAATATGAATTTTTAAATTAAGTTTGGTGTGAATTTTTAATTTTTAAAATATGAATTTTTAATTTTATGCATTTCAAATTTTAAGTTTGGTGTGAATTTTTAATATTAATTTTGAATTTTATATTTAAATTGTGTGAATTTAAAAACAAAAATTTACTTTATCTCATTAAGTTAAAAATATGATTTTTAAAATTCGTCGTAAGTTGAAGAATAGGTCTTTGAACCGAAATTGCTTTACCCGAGGGAGGGACGAGAACTTTTATTATCATTATTTTTAATCTTATTGAATTAAAGTATGCCAAAAACATTAAAAAAACCCAAAAATCTTAGCTTTTAAAACAATCGCTACAAAAAGACAAATTTTAAAATTTTGTCGAGGAACGGACTAGGACATCGATCCGAAATGACCTCGTCCTAAATAACAAGGGAAACAAAATTTTAAAATTAATTACTTAAATGTTTTAATTAGTATAAGATATATATATATATATATATATATATATATATATATATATATATATATATATATATATATATATATATATATATATATATATATATATATATATATATATATATATATAAATACCAAACTCCGCGACTCGCGGAGTTTGAAGCTTTAAACCCCGCGACTCGCGGAGGGACCAAATTACAGAAAAAAAAAATAAAGCTGAACGAACAGCTCAAACCACAAACACAGAAAAAAAAAACACTGCGAAAAATAGTGCCGCAAAAACCCACAAAAACAGCCCCAAAATCACAATTTTTAACCGTTAATCATCAAATCTTTTACTAAAATCATGTTGAGAAGGATTCTATCAGGGAATTACTCAAGAAAAACGGTAAATTTCTACACCTAAACACCATTTAATCCGAAAATTAGTGTTCTTGAGCAATTTTTTCCCCAATTTGATTTTAATACTTTTTAGTGTAATTATGCTTAAATTGCTTATGTATTATGCTTGTATAACCTAGATTGATGCTATTTAACATGATTAGAAGCCTTAAACTTTAAATTTTGAGTAATCTAGGGTTTGTGTTCTTGAGCAAATTTGGGGCTTTTTGATATAAACAGGTTATAGCCGATTTTTGTCATGAATTATTGCTAAATTAAGTAGTGTAACATGTTTAGGTAGTTAAATGATCCAAACTTTGAGCCTAAACATGATTTTGAGAATTAAAGTGGACTTTTTCAAGTCTAAAATTCATGAACTTGATTTTTGAAAGATAATGCCATTTGAAACTTGTTTAATTGCTAGTAATGATTATTTTGACATGTTATTTGAGTTGAATGCTTATGAACTTGGCGAACATTTTCGTATATGCTATTTTGAAAAAGTGTAGATTTGATAAAAATATGAAAATGAGCTTAAGTTTGATATAAATTGATCATGTCATTGTAATTATTTTGATTGATGATTTTGCTGACACTAATGCATATTTGGATGCACAAAAATTGTGTTTGATGTGTTTTGCAGACTGAAAGGGGTGAATCTTCATCCCAAACTCGCAATGCTCCTGCTGAGAATGCGGAACAACAGGAGGTGGATAACTACTACAAGCAAGATATACCTCATCCAGTCATGACATTTTCTGATATGCACTTGGAAGATTTGCACCCGAACCTGAGATTTGACAGACTTTGGATAGATTATCCAAAATATCAAAGGGGTTTGCATACTCTTCATTCTAAAGTTGTTGAGGTACCTAGAGTCATAGAATGGGACCCTTAGAAGCTGTAGAATTGGCCGGGCCAATTAGGGAATTACTTGCACAGAGGTATGGTAATTCTACTTTTAACGACTGCGTATGTTTATTCACCATGCGTAGACCTGTATATAAAGTATGGTGTGAAGAATTGTTGTGTAGTATAGAATTAAATGATCGGGTAGCTAGTTTAACCGATCGATCTTTTATTAGATTTTTGTTAGGAGGTTCGATGTGCCACATGTCTTTACTAGACATGGCTCAGGCTTTACGTATATATACGCCTGAGGAGTTAGCATCTGCCGATTGTAGAGGGTTGATAGTAAATGGTAGAAAGATAGATGAAAATTTTGATACACACGGTGTATGGAGTCAAATGACAAGCCATCACCGATTCAAAGGGGGAAATTACTCTTATTTGGATATAGATAGAGCTGAATTAAGAGTGATTCATAGGTTTTTAGTTAATTGGATTACACAAAGAGGTAAGAATAAGGAAAAGGTAAATGAACAGGATTTGTTTTACCATATGTGTATTCGAGACCCACAAAGCGCTGTAAGTATACCTTATTGTGTGGGTTATTATTTATCAGCTATGGTTAGGGGGATGAGACCGCATAGCATAATAGGAGGTGGTATTTTTATTACTTTGATTGCTAAATATCTCGGTGTGGATATAAGTCGGGGGGGATTATTAGTCGAAGAACCAGAACCCCGC
This sequence comes from Rutidosis leptorrhynchoides, assembly GCF_046630445.1. Taxonomy (NCBI): domain Eukaryota; kingdom Viridiplantae; phylum Streptophyta; class Magnoliopsida; order Asterales; family Asteraceae; genus Rutidosis; species Rutidosis leptorrhynchoides. Next base: position 330,778,366 of record NC_092333.1, on the reverse strand, counting down.
GATACTATAGGTTTAAATGTTTACCATGGTGCGAAAGTTTTGAAGAGGCGAAATAACGCCACAGTACAATACCATGGTAGACATCCACAGGTTGAGAGAAACCAACAGCAAGGTAATGTAGGAGGGGGAAATGAAATGCAAGAAATGCAAAGGTTTATAGCTTCACAGGAGTACGAAAATGCTAGACAGAGAGCATTTGAAGATTGGCAAGTTCATCAAAACCAAATCATAGCTCATTGCCAACATATAGGTAGAAACTATATTCCTACACCAAAACCCATATTCCCTCCCTGGTCTATAGAGATGCAACCACCGTATCCTACGTATAACCCTGCCGAAGCATTCTATAGCACCTATGGTTATGCATGGAACCCCTATTGGTATCAGTATCATCCCTAGTCTACTTAGTTTTATTTATTTTGTAATTTGTAATTTTGATACGTTTAATACTTATGTTAATATTGTAATAGTTTTTATAATTTTCTAACTTTTATTCTTAGATTTTAATAAATTTTGAATGTGGGGTAATATACCAAACTTCAAAAATATGTATATATGTTTGCAGTTTATCTTATGTACACAACAGGGTAAAACAACGTATTTTCAAAGACTGGCATTAAGTTCAGCAAAAGCAACTAATTTTGATGACAAGATGCAAAATATATGTGAAATAACAACAAGACGGAATGAACAAATGATGTGCACTATTTATCATTCAGCAAACAAACGCCATTATATTTGGAAACTTTGGTAAAATTTAATCATTTTCACATAAATCACCCTCAATAATTTAAATTGTTACTGATTTCTTGCAAATGAGGGCATTGCAAGATCTTAAGTGTGGGATGAAATGTCCCGTTCTTATTGATTAAAAACGTTCCATATTAATTGATTTCGTTGCGAGGTTTTGACCTCTATATGAGACGTTTTTCAAAGACTGCATTCATTTTTAAACAAACCATAACCTTTATTTCATCAATAAAGGTTTAAAAAGCTTTACGTAGATTATCAAATAATGATAATCTAAAATATCCTGTTTACACACGACCATTACATAATGGTTTACAATACAAATATGTTACAACAAAATAAGTTTCTTGAATGCAGTTTTTACACAATATCATACAAGTATGGACTCCAAATCTTGTCCTTATTTAAGTATGACACAGCGGAAGCTCTTAATAATCACCTGAGAATAAACATGCTTAAAACGTCAACAAAAATGTTGGTGAGTTATAGGTTTAACCTATATATATCAAATCGTAACAATAGACCACAAGATTTCATATTTCAATACACATCCCATACATAGAGATAAAAATCATTCATATGGTGAACACCTGGTAACCGACAATAACAAGATGCATATATAAGAATATCCCCATCATTCCGGGACACCCTTCGGATATGATATAAATTTCGAAGTACTAAAGCATCCGGTACTTTGGATGGGGTTTGTTAGGCCCAATAGATCTATCTTTAGGATTCGCGTCAATTAGGGTGTCTGTTCCCTAATTCTTAGATTACCAGACTTAATAAAAAGGGGCATATTCGATTTCGATAATTCAACCATAGAATGTAGTTTCACGTACTTGTGTCTATTTTGTAAATCATTTATAAAACCTGCATGTATTCTCATCCCAAAAATATTAGATTTTAAAAGTGGGACTATAACTCACTTTCACAGATTTTTACTTCGTCGGGAAGTAAGACTTGGCCACTGGTTGATTCACGAACCTATAACAATATATACATATATATCAAAGTATGTTCAAAATATATTTACAACACTTTTAATATATTTTGATGTTTTAAGTTTATTAAGTCAGCTGTCCTCGTTAGTAACCTACAACTAGTTGTCCACAGTTAGATGTACAGAAATAAATCAATAAATATTATCTTGAATCAATCCACGACCCAGTGTATACGTATCTCAGTATTGATCACAACTCAAACTATATATATTTTGGAATCAACCTCAACCCTGTATAGCTAACTCCAACATTCACATATAGAGTGTCTATGGTTGTTCCGAAATATATATAGATGTGTCGACATGATAGGTCGAAACATTGTATACGTGTCTATGGTATCTCAAGATTACATAATATATAATACAAGTTGATTAAGTTATGGTTGGAATAGATTTGTTACCAATTTTCACGTAGCTAAAATGAGAAAAATTATCCAATCTTGTTTTACCCATAACTTCTTCATTTTAAATCCGTTTTGAGTGAATCAAATTGCTATGGTTTCATATTGAACTCTATTTTATGAATCTAAACAAAAAAAGTATAGGTTTCTAGTCGGAAAAATAAGTTACAAGTCGTTTTTGTAAAGGTAGTCATTTCAGTCGAAAGAACGACGTCTAGATGACCATTTTAGAAAACATACTTCCACTTTGAGTTTAACCATAATTTTTGGATATAGTTTCATGTTCATAATAAAAATCATTTTCTCAGAATAACAACTTTTAAATCAAAGTTTATCATAGTTTTTAATTAACTAACCCAAAACAGCCCGCGGTGTTACTACGACGGCGTAAATCCGGTTTTACGGTGTTTTTCGTGTTTCCAGGTTTTAAATCATTAAGTTAGCATATCATATAGATATAGAACATGTGTTTAGTTGATTTTAAAAGTCAAGTTAGAAGGATTAACTTTTGTTTGCGAACAAGTTTAGAATTAACTAAACTATGTTCTAGTGATTACAAGTTTAAACCTTCGAATAAGATAGCTTTATATGTATGAATCGAATGATGTTATGAACATCATTACTACCTTAATTTCCTTGGATAAACCTACTGGAAAAGAGAAAAATGGATCTAGCTTCAATGGATCCTTGGATGGCTCGAAGTTCTTGAAGCAGAATCATGACACGAAAACAAGTTCAAGTAAGATCATCACTTGAAATAAGATTGTTATAGTTATAGAAATTGAACCAAAGTTTGAATATGATTATTACCTTGTATTAGAATGATAACCTACTGTAAGAAACAAAGATTTCTTGAGGTTGGATGATCACCTTACAAGATTGGAAGTGAGCTAGCAAACTTGAAAGTATTCTTGATTTTATGAAACTAGAACTTTTGGAATTTATGAAGAACACTTAGAACTTGAAGATAGAACTTGAGAGAGATCAATTAGATGAAGAAAATTGAAGAATGAAAGTGTTTGTAGGTGTTTTTGGTCGTTGGTGTATGGATTAGATATAAAGGATATGTAATTTTGTTTTCATGTAAATAAGTCATGAATGATTACTCATATTTTTGTAATTTTATGAGATATTTCATGCTAGTTGCCAAATGATGGTTCCCACATGTGTTAGGTGACTCACATGGGCTGCTAAGAACTGATCATTGGAGTGTATATACCAATAGTACATACATCTAAAAGCTGTGTATTGTACGAGTACGAATACGGGTGCATACGAGTAGAATTGTTGATGAAACTGAACGAGGATGTAATTGTAAGCATTTTTGTTAAGTAGAAGTATTTTGATAAGTGTATTGAAGTCTTTCAAAAGTGTATAAATACATATTAAAACACTACATGTATATACATTTTAACTGAGTCGTTAAGTCATCGTTAGTCGTTACATGTAAGTGTTGTTTTGAAACCTTTAGGTTAACGATCTTGTTAAATGTTGTTAACTCAATGTTTATAATATCAAATGAGATTTTAAATTATTATATTATCATGATATTATCATGTATGAATATCTCTTAATATGATATATATACATTAAATGTCTTTACAACGATAATCGTTACATATATGTCTCGTTTAAAAATCATTAAGTTAGTAGTCTTGTTTTTACATATGTAGTTCATTGTTAATATACTTTATGATATGTTTTCTTATCATAGTATCATGTTAACTATATATATATATCCATATATATGTCATCATATAGTTTTTACAAGTTTTAACGTTCGTGAATCACCGGTCAACTTGGGTGGTCAATTGTCTATATGAAACCTATTTCAATTAATCAAGTCTTAACAAGTTTGATTGCTTAACATGTTGGAAACATTTAATTATGTAAACATCAATCTCAATTAATATATATAAACATGGAAAAGTTCGGGTCACTACAGTACCTACCCGTTAAATAAATTTCGTCCCGAAATTTTAAGCTGTTGAAGGTGTTGACGAATCTTCTGGAAATAGATGCGGGTATTTCTTCTTCATCTGATCTTCACGCTCCCAGGTGAACTCGGGTCCTCTACGAGCATTCCATCGAACCTTAACAATTGGTATCTTGTTTTGCTTAAGTCTTTTAACCTCACGATCCATTATTTCGACGGGTTCTTCGATGAATTGGAGTTTTTCGTTGATTTGGATTTCATCTAACGGAATAGTGAGATCTTCTTTAGCAAAACATTTCTTCAAATTCGAGACGTGGAAAGTGTTATGTACAGCCGCGAGTTGTTGAGGTAACTCAAGTCGGTAAGCTACTGGTCCGACACGATCAATAATCTTGAATGGTCCAATATACCTTGGATTTAATTTCCCTCGCTTACCAAATCGAACAACGCCTTTCCAAGGTGAAACTTTAAGCATGACCATCTCTCCAATTTCAAATTCTATATCTTTTCTTTTAATGTCAGCGTAGCTCTTTTGTCGACTTTGGGCGGTTTTCAACCGTTGTTGAATTTGGATGATCTTCTCGGTAGTTTCTTGTATAATCTCCGGACCCGTAATCTGTCTATCCCCCACCTCACTCCAACAAATCGGAGACCTGCACTTTCTACCATAAAGTGCTTCAAACGGCGCCATCTCAATGCTTGAATGGTAGCTGTTGTTGTAGGAAAATTCTGCTAACGGTAGATGTCGATCCCAACTGTTTCCGAAATCAATAACACATGCTCGTAGCATGTCTTCAAGCGTTTGTATTGTCCTTTCACTCTGCCCATCAGTTTGTGGATGATAGGCAGTACTCATGTCTAGACGAGTTCCTAATGCTTGCTGTAATGTCTGCCAAAATCTTGAAATAAATCTGCCATCCCTATCAGAGATAATAGAGATTGGTATTCCATGTCTGGAGACGACTTCCTTCAAATACAGTCGTGCTAACTTCTCCATCTTGTCATCTTCTCTTATTGGTAGGAAGTGTGCTGATTTGGTGAGACGATCAACTATTACCCAAATAGTATCAAAACCACTTGCAGTCCTTGGCAATTTAGTGATGAAATCCATGGTAATGTTTTCCCATTTCCATTCCGGGATTTCGGGTTGTTGAAGTAGACCTGATGGTTTCTGATGCTCAGCTTTGACCTTAGAACACGTCAAACATTCTCCTACGTATTTAGCAACATCGGCTTTCATACCCGGCCACCAAAAATGTTTCTTGAGATCCTTGTACATCTTCCCCGTTCCAGGATGTATTGAGTATCTGGTTTTATGAGCTTCTCTAAGTACCATTTCTCTCATATCTCCAAATTTTGGTACCCAAATCCTTTCAGCCCTATACCGGGTTCCGTCTTCCCGAATATTAAGATGCTTCTTCGATCCTTTGGGTATTTCATCCTTTAAATTTCCCTGTTTTAAAACTCCTTGTTGCGCCTCCTTTATTTGAGTAGTAATGTTATTATGAATCATTATATTCATAGATTTTACTCGAATGGGTTCTCTATCCTTCCTGCTCAAGGCATCGGCTACCACATTTGCCTTCCCCGGGTGGTAACGAATCTCAAAATCGTAATCATTCAATAATTCAATCCACCTACGCTGCCTCATATTCAGTTGTTTCTGATTAAATATGTGTTGAAGACTTTTGTGGTCGGTATATATAATACTTTTGACCCCATATAAGTAGTGCCTCCAAGTCTTTAATGCAAAAACAACCGATCCTAATTCCAAATCATGCGTCGTATAATTTTGTTCGTGAATCTTCAATTGTCTAGACGCATAAGCAATCACCTTCGTTCGTTGCATTAATACACAACCGAGACCTTGCTTTGATGCATCACAATAAATCACAAAATCATCATTCCCTTCAGGCAATGACAATATAGGTGCCGTAGTTAGCTTTTTCTTCAATAACTGAAACGCTTTCTCTTGTTCATCATTCCATTCAAATTTCTTCCCTTTATGCGTTAATGCAGTCAAGGGTTTTGCTATTCTGGAAAAGTCTTGGATGAACCTTCTGTAGTAACCAGCTAGTCCTAAAAACTGGCGTATGTGTTTCGGAGTTTTCGGGGTTTCCCACTTTTCAACAGTTTCTATCTTTGCCGGATCCACCTTAATACCTTCTTTGTTCACTATGTGACCGAGGAATTGAACTTCTTCCAACCAAAATGCACACTTTGAAAACTTAGCGTACAATTCTTCCTTCCTCAATACTTCTAACACCTTTCTCAAATGTTCACCGTGTTCTTGGTCATTCTTTGAGTAAATAAGTATGTCATCAATGAAAACAATGACAAACTTGTCAAGGTATGGTCCACACACTCGGTTCATAAGGTCCATGAACACAGCTGGTGCATTAGTTAAACCAAACGGCATGACCATAAACTCGTAATGACCGTAACGTGTTCTGAAAGCAGTCTTTGGAATATCATCTTCTTTCATCCGCATTTGATGATACCCGGAACGTAAGTCAATCTTTGAATAAACAGACGAGCCTTGTAGTTGATCAAATAAGTCGTCGATTCTCGGTAGTGGGTAGCGGTTCTTGATGGTAAGTTTGTTCAACTCTCGGTAGTCGATACACAACCTGAATGTACCATCTTTCTTCTTGACAAACAAAACAGGAGCTCCCCACGGTGATGTGCTTGGTCGAATGAAACCACGCTCTAAAAGTTCTTGTAATTGGCTTTGCAGTTCTTTCATCTCGCTGGGTGCGAGTCTGTAAGGAGCACGAGCTATTGGTGCAGCTCCTGGTACAAGATCTATTTGAAATTCAACGGATCGATGTGGGGGTAATCCCGGTAATTCTTTCGGAAATACATCGGGAAATTCTTTTGCAATGGGAACATCATTGATGCTCTTTTCTTCAGTTTGTACTTTCTCGACGTGTGCTAGAACAGCATAGCAACCTTTTCTTATTAGTTTTTGTGCCTTCAAATTACTAATAAGATGTAGCTTCGTGTTGCCCTTTTCTCCGTACACCATTAAGGGTTTTCCTTTTTCTCGTATAATGCGAATTGCATTTTTGTAACAAACGATCTCCGCTTTCACTTCTTTCAACCAGTCCATACCGATTATCACATCAAAACTCCCTAACTCTACTGGTATCAAATCAATCTTAAATGTTTCGCTAACCAGTTTAATTTCTCGATTCCGACATATATTATCTGCTGAAATTAATTTACCATTTGCTAATTCGAGTAAAAATTTACTATCCAAAGGCGTCAATGGACAACTTAATTTAGCACAAAAATCTCTACTCATATAGCTTCTATCCGCACCCGAATCAAATAAAACGTAAGCAGATTTATTGTCAATAAGAAACGTACCCGTAACAAGCTCCGGGTCTTCCTGTGCCTCTACCGCATTAATATTGAAAACTCTTCCACGGCCTTGTCCATTCGTGTTCTCCTGGTTCGGGCAATTTCTAATAATGTGGCCTGGTTTTCCACATTTATAACAAACTACATTGGCATAACTTGCTCCGACACTACTTGCTCCGCCATTACTCGTTCCGACACCATTTGTTCCTTTCGTTCTATTAACCCCTGGTCCGTAGACCTCACACTTCGCCGCGCTATGACCATTTCTTTTACACTTGTTGCAAAATTTGGTGCAGAACCCCGAGTGATTCTTTTCACACCTTTGGCATAGTTGCTTCTGATTGTTGTTGTTGTTGCAGTTATTATTGTTGTTGGGATGATTGTTGTAGTTGCTGTTGTTGTTGTTGTTGTTGTTGTTGTTGGGCCATTTGTTGTAGTTGCGATTGATGTTGCGATTGTTGGGATAATTGTTGCGATTATTGTTGTAATTGCTGTTGTTGTTGTATTGGTGATTCTTATCACCGTTTTCCTCCCACTTTCTTTTGACTTGCTTCACATTGGCCTCTTCAGCAGTCTGTTCTTTAATTCTTTCTTCAATCTGGTTCACTAGTTTGTGAGCCATTCTACATGCCTGTTGTATGGAGGCGGGCTCGTGTGAACTTATATCTTCTTGGATTCTTTCCGGTAATCCTTTCACAAACGCGTCGATCTTCTCTTCCTCATCTTCGAATGCTCCCGGACACAATAGGCACAATTCTGTGAATCGTCTTTCGTACGTGGTAATATCAAATCCTTGGGTTCGTAACCCTCTAAGTTCTGTCTTGAGCTTATTGACCTCGGTTCTGGGACGGTACTTCTCGTTCATCAAGTGCTTGAATGCTGACCACGGTAGTGCGTACGCATCATCTTGTCCCACTTGCTCTAGATAGGTATTCCACCATGTTAACGCAGAACCTGTGAAGGTATGCGTAGCGTACTTCACTTTGTCCTCTTCAGTACACTTACTTATGGCAAACACCGATTCAACCTTCTCGGTCCACCGTTTCAATCCGATCGGTCCTTCGGTTCCATCAAATTCCAAAGGTTTGCAGGCAGTGAATTCTTTGTAGGTGCATCCTACACGATTTCCTGTACTGCTAGATCCAAGGTTATTGTTGGTATGTAGCGCAGCCTGTACTGCGGCTATGTTTGAAGCTAGAAAAGTACGGAATTCCTCTTCATTCATATTCACGGTGTGTCGAGTAGTCGGTGCCATTTCCTTCAAAATAGTTAAATGGAACAAGTTAATCATACAGAATATTAAGAGTAGTTAATAGTATTTCGTAGCATAATATGAACTCATTTATAAAAGCTTTTTCTTCATATTAGCGTTTTATAAGTTTAAATTCGGGTAGTACCTACCCGTTAAGTTCATACTTAGTAGCTAATATACAATTCAACTACTACAATTCTATATGAAAAACTGATTATAATAATATTTCGCGTTCAAACTTTTATACAATATTTTACAAACTTACAATACCGCTTATTTTACATAAAGCATGAAATATAGCACACAATAACTTTGATACAAGATAGTTGTGAAGACAATTCTAGCTAGTACACAAGTCGTTCAGCAAAGGCAATAAAGACACGTAATTCATACGTCCAGAAACAAGTCATGCATTCTGGTTTTACTAGGACTACTTCCCATCCTTGGTCTTGTGCAACATAACCGTTATGGCCGTTGATAAGACAGCGTGTTGTAACGTCATCAAAGGGACGAGGGTTACGTAATGTCCAACAGTCCCGTAATAATCTAAAAACCTCATTTCTTACCCCAATTACCGACTCCGTCACTTGTGGAAACGTTTTGTTTAATAGTTGTAGCCCGATGTTCTTGTTCTCACTTTGGTGAGAAGCGAACATTACTAATCCGTAAGCATAACATGCTTCTTTATGTTGCATGTTAGCCACTTTTTCTAAATCACAAAGTCCAATATTCGGATATATTGAGTCAAAATAATTTCTTAACCCGTTGCGTAAAATAGCATTTGGGTTCCCCGCAATATATGCGTCAAAGTAAACACATCGTAACTTATGGGTTTCCCAATGTGATATCCCCCATCTTTCAAACGAAAGTCTCTTATAAACCAAGACATTCTTGGAACGTTCTTCGAATGTCTTACAAACTGATCTCGCCTTAAATAGTTGTGCCGAAGAATTCTGGCCGACTCTAGACAAGATTTCATCAATCATGTCTCCGGGTAGGTCTCTTAAAATATTGGGTTGTCTATCCATTTTGTGTTTTTAAACTGTAAAATAGACAAGAGTTAAATTCATAAAAAAAATACTTATTAATACAAGCAATTTTTACATATATCATAAAGCATAAGAACACTATATTCCATATATTACACCACACGAATACAACTATCTTATTCCGACTCGCTCGTTTCTTCTTCTTCGGTTTTGGTTCGTTTTGCCAAGTTTCTAGGGATATATGATGTTCCCCTAATACGAGCCGTCGTTGTCCACATTGGTTTAGAAAAACCTGGTGGTTTAGAGGTTCCCGGGTCATTGTTACAACTTAAGGACTTCGGGGGTTGACGATACATATAAAGTTCATCGGGGTTGGAATTAGATTTCTCTATTTTTATGCCCTTTCCCTTATTATTTTCTTTTGCCTTTTTAAATTCAGTTGGGGTAATTTCTATAACATCATCGGAATTCTCGTCGGAATCCGATTCATCGGAGAATTGGTAATCCTCCCAATATTTTGCTTCCTTGGCGGAAACACCATTGACCATAATTAACTTTGGTCGGTTGGTTGAGGATTTTCTTTTACTTAACCGTTTTATTATTTCCCCCACCGGTTCTATTTCTTCATCCGGTTCCGATTCTTCTTCCGGTTCCGATTCTTCTTCCGGTTCCGACTCTTCTTCCGGTTCCTCTTCGGGAACTTGTGAATCAGTCCACAAATCATTCCAATTTACATTTGACTCTTCATTATTATTAGGTGAGTCAATGGGACTTGTTCTAGAGGTAGACATCTATCACATAATATCAAACGAGTTAAGAGATTAATATATCACATAATATTCATATGTTAAAAATATATAGTTTCCAACAAAAATGTTAAGCAATCATTTTTAAAGAAAACACGGTCTAAGTCCAGACTCACTAATGCATCCTAACAAACTCGATAAGACACACTAATGCAAATTTTCTGGTTCTCTAAGACCAACGCTCGGATACCAACTGAAATGTCCCGTTCTTATTGATTAAAAACGTTCCATATTAATTGATTTCGTTGCGAGGTTTTGACCTCTATATGAGACGTTTTTCAAAGACTGCATTCATTTTTAAACAAACCATAACCTTTATTTCATCAATAAAGGTTTAAAAAGCTTTACGTAGATTATCAAATAATGATAATCTAAAATATCCTGTTTACACACGACCATTACATAATGGTTTACAATACAAATATGTTACAACAAAATAAGTTTCTTGAATGCAGTTTTTACACAATATCATACAAGTATGGACTCCAAATCTTGTCCTTATTTAAGTATGACACAGCGGAAGCTCTTAATAATCACCTGAGAATAAACATGCTTAAAACGTCAACAAAAATGTTGGTGAGTTATAGGTTTAACCTATATATATCAAATCGTAACAATAGACCACAAGATTTCATATTTCAATACACATCCCATACATAGAGATAAAAATCATTCATATGGTGAACACCTGGTAACCGACAATAACAAGATGCATATATAAGAATATCCCCATCATTCCGGGACACCCTTCGGATATGATATAAATTTCGAAGTACTAAAGCAGCCGGTACTTTGGATGGGGTTTGTTAGGCCCAATAGATCTATCTTTAGGATTCGCGTCAATTAGGGTGTCTGTTCCCTAATTCTTAGATTACCAGACTTAATAAAAAGGGGCATATTCGATTTCGATAATTCAACCATAGAATGTAGTTTCACGTACTTGTGTCTATTTTGTAAATCATTTATAAAACCTGCATGTATTCTCATCCCAAAAATATTAGATTTTAAAAGTGGGACTATAACTCACTTTCACAGATTTTTACTTCGTCGGGAAGTAAGACTTGGCCACTGGTTGATTCACGAACCTATAACAATATATACATATATATCAAAGTATGTTCAAAATATATTTACAACACTTTTAATATATTTTGATGTTTTAAGTTTATTAAGTCAGCTGTCCTCGTTAGTAACCTACAACTAGTTGTCCACAGTTAGATGTACAGAAATAAATCAATAAATATTATCTTGAATCAATCCACGACCCAGTGTATACGTATCTCAGTATTGATCACAACTCAAACTATATATATTTTGGAATCAACCTCAACCCTGTATAGCTAACTCCAACATTCACATATAGAGTGTCTATGGTTGTTCCGAAATATATATAGATGTGTCGACATGATAGGTCGAAACATTGTATACGTGTCTATGGTATCTCAAGATTACATAATATATAATACAAGTTGATTAAGTTATGGTTGGAATAGATTTGTTACCAATTTTCACGTAGCTAAAATGAGAAAAATTATCCAATCTTGTTTTACCCATAACTTCTTCATTTTAAATCCGTTTTGAGTGAATCAAATTGCTATGGTTTCATATTGAACTCTATTTTATGAATCTAAACAAAAAAAGTATAGGTTTCTAGTCGGAAAAATAAGTTACAAGTCGTTTTTGTAAAGGTAGTCATTTCAGTCGAAAGAACGACGTCTAGATGACCATTTTAGAAAACATACTTCCACTTTGAGTTTAACCATAATTTTTGGATATAGTTTCATGTTCATAATAAAAATCATTTTCTCAGAATAACAACTTTTAAATCAAAGTTTATCATAGTTTTTAATTAACTAACCCAAAACAGCCCGCGGTGTTACTACGACGGCGTAAATCCGGTTTTACGGTGTTTTTCGTGTTTCCAGGTTTTAAATCATTAAGTTAGCATATCATATAGATATAGAACATGTGTTTAGTTGATTTTAAAAGTCAAGTTAGAAGGATTAACTTTTGTTTGCGAACAAGTTTAGAATTAACTAAACTATGTTCTAGTGATTACAAGTTTAAACCTTCGAATAAGATAGCTTTATATGTATGAATCGAATGATGTTATGAACATCATTACTACCTTAATTTCCTTGGATAAACCTACTGGAAAAGAGAAAAATGGATCTAGCTTCAATGGATCCTTGGATGGCTCGAAGTTCTTGAAGCAGAATCATGACACGAAAACAAGTTCAAGTAAGATCATCACTTGAAATAAGATTGTTATAGTTATAGAAATTGAACCAAAGTTTGAATATGATTATTACCTTGTATTAGAATGATAACCTACTGTAAGAAACAAAGATTTCTTAAGGTTGGATGATCACCTTACAAGATTGGAAGTGAGCTAGCAAACTTGAAAGTATTCTTGATTTTATGAAACTAGAACTTTTGGAATTTATGAAGAACACTTAGAACTTGAAGATAGAACTTGAGAGAGATCAATTAGATGAAGAAAATTGAAGAATGAAAGTGTTTGTAGGTGTTTTTGGTCGTTGGTGTATGGATTAGATATAAAGGATATGTAATTTTGTTTTCATGTAAATAAGTCATGAATGATTACTCATATTTTTGTAATTTTATGAGATATTTCATGCTAGTTGCCAAATGATGGTTCCCACATGTGTTAGGTGACTCACATGGGCTGCTAAGAACTGATCATTGGAGTGTATATACCAATAGTACATACATCTAAAAGCTGTGTATTGTACGAGTACGAATACGGGTGCATACGAGTAGAATTGTTGATGAAACTGAACGAGGATGTAATTGTAAGCATTTTTGTTAAGTAGAAGTATTTTGATAAGTGTATTGAAGTCTTTCAAAAGTGTATAAATACATATTAAAACACTACATGTATATACATTTTAACTGAGTCGTTAAGTCATCGTTAGTCGTTACATGTAAGTGTTGTTTTGAAACCTTTAGGTTAACGATCTTGTTAAATGTTGTTAACTCAATGTTTATAATATCAAATGAGATTTTAAATTATTATATTATCATGATATTATCATGTATGAATATCTCTTAATATGATATATATACATTAAATGTCTTTACAACGATAATCCTTACATATATGTCTCGTTTAAAAATCATTAAGTTAGTAGTCTTGTTTTTACATATGTAGTTCATTGTTAATATACTTTATGATATGTTTTCTTATCATAGTATCATGTTAACTATATATATATATCCATATATATGTCATCATATAGTTTTTACAAGTTTTAACGTTCGTGAATCACCGGTCAACTTGGGTGGTCAATTGTCTATATGAAACCTATTTCAATTAATCAAGTCTTAACAAGTTTGATTGCTTAACATGTTGGAAACATTTAATCATGTAAACATCAATCTCAATTAATATATATAAACATGGAAAAGTTCGGGTCACTACATGGGAAGGGGTTAAATTCTTTCGGACTTTAAAATTTTTATCTTAAACACTGAGTTACCATTAAAAATACTAGTAAAGCAGTAGTTGTATTAGAATCTAGTGCTCTCTGATAATAAAGAACAGCCCTAGTCTTATATACCGACTACCCAATTCTAGTAAAATTTTTCAAAATTTTCAATTAAATGAACTCAAAATCATGTTTATACATATTTATGAACGATAAAACTAGGTGTTAACACCGAAATTATTGTAACCTCGGAAAGGACATAAATTGAAAACAAACCAAAATGTTAAAATTCATTTAAAATGGAATAGAGGACAATAAAAAGGAAAATAAAAGCCAAGTGTGGGAAAATTCTCCAAGTTATTCAAAACATATATCACATATTTTTGTACAAATAATTGAAAATACTTTTGCTTTGGACTAAACTAAAAAGTTTTACCTGATTTACTGTAAGAAAGATGGATCTACACAATGAATCAATCCCATCATTAAAAGGAAGTAAAGTCTTCCGAAAAAGACACGCGCTTCTTGATTTAGGTCAAGAAGTTGTCGTCCAGACCAGCTGTAGGTTGACGAAAAATCTAGAAAAGTCATCACTAAAATCAGCAGGAAATCCACGGACCTCAGCATTAAACAGGGTCGCCAAGTGGTCAGATTTATCCTAACCATGAGAAGGATTTATCTCGTAAAATGGGGGGGCACCATGCAAATTAGCTTGATAAGACTAATGAATCAGATCCCTAGAAAGGATAATCTCCTTAAAAGATCAAAAATCAGCTTTTAAGCCTGATATTACTCAATCCTAGAGATTGACTTTAAAGATTGAGAATTCAAACTCATGGAATTCAATGATATCTAAACTCGAGCTTGAACGAGACAATATTTTGATAAAATTATAAACCAATTTGTTTTCTGAAAACCCATTTTGAATGCGTTCATTACCATTGAACGTAAAATCCTAGGAATTCACCTGGAATTCATTAGGTCACCTGAACCAAATCGGGTGTCAACCGTAAGAACGGTGGTTGCATAGCATGGTCGAAGACAGGACCTTGTGCCAGACCGAAAAATCATAAGGGTGAGCTTTACTATTGCTCCTACCAACGATAGTAATTGCGTCCGACACGTTATAGACCATAATTAAAAGCATGTCAGGGGACATTGCCTTAACAGTTGCTTATTCAACGCTTTCCTTTACAACCGGACGGTAGTTTACCGAAAGGTAATATACGGGACAAGTAAACTGGACGTGTTGCTTTCCAAATACAAGGTTAGCAAGTGGGTGACACAAAACCGCAAGTTTTGAGCTAAAATTTTCAAATCTGAAACCCGCCAAACCCACAAAAATATTTTGCAAACACCGGTGAAGGGTTATTCCGGAAAACTTATCTAGGGTAAAAACTAGATTTAATTTTCAAAAGATCAAATGTTTTCATAAAGATCCAATTTCCTTAATGGATCTAAATTTTTATAGTCATGTGGGACTGTAAACCATATCGTTACTACCATTGTTTATACCGCCGTATAGAAATCACTGATGTACAAAGTGTGAAGAATAAAGAAGTGATTCTAGTATTTCAAGACGATATTGCTTGAGGACAAGCAACGCTCAAGTGTGGGAATATTTGATAATGCTAAAAACGAACATATATTTCATAGCATTATTCCTCAAGAAAGACAAGCTTTTAGTTGCAATTGTTCTATTTACAAGTGATATTCGTTTAAATAATAAAAGGTGAAGACAAAAGACCGATTCGACGAATTGAAGACGCAAACGACCAAAAAGCTCAAAAGTATAAAATACAATCAAAGAGGTTCCAATTATTGACAAGAAACGTCTCGAAATTACAAGAGTACAAGATTCAAAACGCAAAGTACAAGATATTAAATTGTACGCAAGGACGTTCGAAAATCTGGAACCGGGACAAAAGTCAACTCTCAATGCTCGACACAACGGACTAAAAATTACAAGTCAACTATGTACATAAATATAATATAATATTTAAATAATTCTTATAATTATTTATATATTATATAAATAAAATAAACCGTCGGCAAGAAAGGCTCCAAACTTGTGTGAGCTGTATTTACAAACTCCGCGACTCGCGGAGTTTGAAGGCAAAAAGGGCCGCGAGTCGCGGAGGCCCAAATTCTGAAAGTCCCTATAAAGCCAACCGAATTCTGATCATTTTTCACACTCATATATCTATCTCTCTATCAATATATACGTAAAAATATATATAATTTATATTTTAATTTTAATTTTAATTTTTAATCCTAATAATAAGGGTATGTTAGCGAATATTGTAAGGGTGTAAGTCGAAATTCTGTCCGTGTAACGCTACGCAATTTTTAATCATTGTAAGTTATGTTCAACCTTTTTAATTTAATGTCTCGTAGCTAAGTTATTATTATGCTTATTTAATCCGAAGTAATCATGACGTTGGGCTAATTACTAAAATTGGGTAATTGGGCTTTGTACCATAATTGGGGTTTGGACAAAAGAACGACACTTGTGGAAATTAGACTATGGGCTATTAATGGGCTTTATATTTGTTTAACTAACTGATAGTTTGTTAATATTAATATAAAGATTTACAATTGGGCGTCCCTATAAATTACCATATACACTCGATCGGACATGATGGGCGGGGTATTTATATGTACGAATAATTGTTCATTTAACCGGACACGGGAATGGATTAATAGCCACTAGAATAATTAAAACAGGGGTGAAATTATGTACAAGGACACTTGGTATAATTGATAACAAAATATTAAAACCTTGGGTTACACTCAGTCGACATCCTGGTGTAATTATTAAACAAAGTATTAAAATCTTGTTACAGTTTAAGTCCCCAATTAGTTGGAATATTTAACTTCGGGTATAAGGATAATTTGACGAGGACACTCGCACTTTATATTTATGACTGATGGACTGTTATGGACAAAAACCAGACGGACATATTAAATAATCCAGGACAAAGGACAATTAACCCATAGGCATAAAACTAAAATCAACACGTCAAACATCATGATTACGGAAGTTTAAATAAGCATAATTCTTTTATTTCATATTTAATTTCCTTTATTTTATATTTAATTGCACTTCTAATTATCGCATTTTTATTGTTATTGTATTTAATTGCACTTTTAATTATCGTACTTTTTAATTATCGCAAGTTTATTTTATCGCACTTTTATTATTCGCAATTTCATTATCGTTATTTACTTTACGCTTTAATTTAAGTCTTGTATTTATTTTTAATATTTTACATTTTAACTGCGACTAAAGTTTTAAAATCGACAAACCGGTCATTAAACGGTAAAAACCCCCTTTATAATAATAATATTACTTATATATATATTTGTATTTTTATAAAAGTAAACTAATATAGCGTTAAGCTTTGTTTAAAGATTTTCCCTAGGAACGAACTGGACTTACTAAAAACTACACTACTGTACGATTAGGTACACTGCTTATAAGTGTTGTAGCAAGGTTTAAGTATATCCATTCTATAAATAAATAAATATCTTGTGTAAAATTGTATCGTATTTAATAGTATTTTCTTGTAAAATTTTATAGTATTTTATATACACCTCGCATAAACATCAGCTTGCATGGAGTCCATCATTCATATTTATCATTTTGTTTAAGACATTTTCCATTTACTGTACTCTTATGATGTAAAACTTTGAATAATGTTTCCGCTGTTTATTTAATAAATAAAACGGCTCATTTAGAGTCGTTCTCGCTTATACAACTGTGTTATGATATGATTGGTCACAATTACCCCTGGTCCATTTTGGGGGTGTGACAGATTGGTATCAGAGCAGGTTATTTTAGAGAACCAGGATTGCATCTTATGTGTGCCTTATACAATTAGGTACCTTAGCAATGTAGGACTACAACTTCCTTTGACTATAGTACCTTTAATTGTTGCCTTTAACTGTTAAATGCTACACTATACTTTAGAAACTTTACTTATCTTAGAATGCCGAGCCAATCTAAGAACTCTGCTCATTCTCCTAAGTAGTATTCAATTCCGCCACCACATTTAAATGCGACACCGTTCTCGACATTCCTATGTCATTTATCATGGTTTTGTGTATTACATATGTAATAGATGAAATATTATCTATGAATTTTTGAAACT
The DNA here is from genome assembly GCF_046630445.1 of Rutidosis leptorrhynchoides. NCBI lineage: Eukaryota > Viridiplantae > Streptophyta > Magnoliopsida > Asterales > Asteraceae > Rutidosis > Rutidosis leptorrhynchoides. Next base: position 330,760,257 of record NC_092333.1, on the reverse strand, counting down.
CCTATATTTGTTACTATTCATACTCAAACGTATATAACTCCCTGTTATATCACGTACCTATATGCTTTATGCCTTTATGCATCAGTTTGCGAACCGAAAAATGTCATTGAGTTATCGAGAATCTCAAAGACATTATAATGTCATCACTACTCATATTCATTACTTTTATACCTTTTATTTCTCGTTATTGAATTTTCTTGACGGATGGCGTCTACGAAACTCTAGAATGGAAGGGTTTGGATTACCGATTTAAAGGATCCTATAGCTCAAGCCCCTAGACCTGAATAGGCCATTATGAATTAAAAGTCTTTAATCGAAAGATTATCAGATTACATACTTATCATTTTATGATCTCGACACGTCATACTGCTATTATTGGATTATAGACACATCATATCTTATTATATCTTATCATATCTATCTTAATAAACTTTGTCTAACACTTTTCCTAAATTTCCTCCGTAAATTACGGAAATATTTTTGCTATATATACGTATATCAAGAAGACAAATATATCATTCAATATTCAACACTCATCTCATAACAAAAACCCTTATTCCGATCAGATAATATGGATTTCTCACATGATTCCTCGAACTCCTCGAGCTCCAATGGCAGCGTAACCGAAATGAACCAACCAATTAGTCATCATCTATTTTGGATGAATTGGGGATGGGTTCGTAGTAAACTTAATCAATGGAGACAAGAAGAAGGTGATCCCTTCCACCAACCGAATTCACCTCTTGGTGAAGAACCAGAAGCACTTACCGGCGAACCCGTTCGGAACACTATTTTCACCCTCATTTCCAGGGTATCCAGTCACGAATATATAATATCTAAAATTCTAGGTCTTATTCATCCACTTGTCCGAACCGCCAATCACCCCGGAATAATAGAAGAAGTCAATGAGCTTCGCGCTCGAGTGGTGGCTCTGGAGAATATGGTGCGAAACCTACGAGCACCAGCAGCAGCACCAGCAGCATAACCAGCATCACCACCAGTACCAACAGCATCACCACCAACAACATCAGCTTCACCAACAACAAACACCATAATCTGTACCTCGGATATCAACATCATACGCCCCATAGATACCAAGGAATATTAGTAATAATGAGTTAAGATGTATTGACTCATTCTTCCTGAAAATTATATATGTATACTTTATATATATATATATATATATATATATATATATATATATATATATATATATATATATATATATATATATATATATATATATATATATATATATATATATATATATATATATATGGTTTGGAACAATAATAAATCTTTTCGTATTAAGCTATTACGTGTGAATCTTAAATAGTATGTACTACTTGGTTAATTCATATCACTAATATGCTATGATATACATTCCTCGTTAATCACTGCTTCATCACAATAAACTCCATTTCATAATAAACTAAGTGTATTATTCAAATACATGTTTGGTTTTACACTTTCATTTTCGATGTACTCAAAACTCTTTAGAAAACATCATTCGTGCCTTGTGAATTTCACAAGAATTCCACGAGCATCAACATCATATACCGAGGTATATCAATAACAATGAACGATGGAGTATTGATTCCTAACTTCATTAAAGAAAGATTCTGCGATGATTATGTAATCTCTCAAGTTTTGAAGATTATTTATTCTCGCTTCAACCGCAAATCAAATGATTTTAATAGTATATTAACTCATTAAATCTATATTATACGTGAAGAATAGATATATGAACGTATATCTTCATAAAGATTGTAATTAAAAATCCTTTTGTACAAACTGTTAATTGTGAAAATATTTTAACGGGTAGGTAAAACCCGAGAAATATTTATATCTCACATCAATATCTTACAGTGTACATTCTTCAAATTCTGATTCAATAATTAGTAACTATACTACTTACATCCACATATATATCCGTTCACTAAAGAACAACCATTTTCATACAAATTTAATTACCTATTCTGATTTGGACATATCGGAATCCAAGTAAAGCTTTATCAAGTGTTATCTTCCTAAAGATCACTACATTCATGAATTATATTCATTCGTATTCTATGATGAATTATCACATCAAACCACCGAAATTATCGTTCATTACTTTTGAAATCAACAACGCCTATTCATCAACCATTAGATCCGTTGACGATTACAATCAGCGTTTAATCATCTAAAAACGAAATTTCTTGAAACCATCTTGGATTGATAACCGATGAATCAAATATGGCTGCATTAAATGCATAGGAAACAGCAAAATTGTAGATGGTCTCAATGGCCAAAAGTTTGATAATAAAGAATGGTACGTTGGAAAAGCTCAAAAGAAAATTTGGAACTGAAAAACGGATTGAGCTAACCATGGAGGAGATCAAGGACAAATACAAGGACCAAACCCTATATTCAAAGAATCCACGTAATTCTGGATCCGATGAAATCTTTAGAGAATATCTTGCTCCGAAGTTATGTTAAAAGCTTGCGGAAAATTTTTCTTCATCAACCTTCGAACTTAAAAATTCTAAAATGTCGTTATAAATATCCTCTATATTTCTGAAGATATTTTCATAACCATTTTTGTCCACAATTAAGTATCTCTTTGCAATATCTTTATAAAGGAAACTATTTTAGTTTCTATATTCAGTAAAATTCAAGTTTAAATTATAAATGTTTTGAAGAAATGTTGGAAATTGAAGCATGAGTTAGTATAATATAATGACGTCAGGCCAACGTGATTATATTACAGTAAGTCATGCTAAATTTTTAATGGAAGATAATGATTCATATACTTTATAATCATCATTTGCCATGTTACACGACTCTTACATTCTACTTAATCTCTGAACATATCAAAAAAATATATTCTTGATAGTTCTATCCTCAGTAATTCTGGTAATTTACCAAATCAAATCGTGATATTACGCTTAGAACATTAGGTTCATTCGAAACTTCATACCTACAAATTCTGGACCATTACTCGCTAAACTTAGAGTCGAGAGCAGAATAAAAAGGTAAAGAGCTCCGACATATAAGGGAAAATACAAAGCCCGATAACAACACAGAAATTACAAATTGTGTATATCAATGCGTATAGCAACATAAAGACACGGGAGAATTAAAAACACTATTACTCCAAGAGCATAGTAGAAGTAAACAGATTCCTCTGGTGGTAAAAGAAAAAGAAGCATGACTGCATATATGGTCAATATAATAACAAGTATCAATACGGGATTGAGCATATTAACAAATATTTTGGAAGTATGAATCTAGGAAGAAAGTATAGAAGTGGTGAAGATAATGAAACGGAAGAAGCTAATTTATAGCAAAATTTCCAAACACAGCAATCGAGGCAATTCACTGCATTTAATCAAAGAAATCCCAAAATTCCGTAAATACCGAAGAATCAAATCTTATAGATTACGAAGATTTCCTTTAATCCCTTGAATTCCGGAAATCAATCGTGACTACGTCAAAAGTTAAGGCGAACATTTAATTTACTCATTCACTCTTTTACGATAGCTTCGTTTATACTCTTCCTATAATCGAATCCTTTTATCCATATTATTAAATAGTGATAAAACTTTATTCTTTAACTTATATTCATCATTACAATATTCTTGTTGTAAACAATAATGATCTCTATCAAACTTCATGACTATAATTTTCATGAACTACTCTCTGCTTTGTCTACCCTAATATTGTGGCATAACCACTCAAGGTTTTAAATGAGCTCGATATTATTCATAACACATTTTATATATCCAATTTACTGAAATGACTGGTATAACATCATCATTTTGAATGATCTCCGCATTAATAATAAAATGCACTTCGTAGATGAAATTGTAGAAATTATGGTTTGTATGATTTTAATTCTTGAAACAGAACAATATTCTATCCGTTGGAATTCACGCAAGGCCCCGAGCATACTTGGGAACGTGAAAACCAAATAAAACGTAGATATCCTCGTCTATGTACGAACAATGCCGATTGATGGCAACAACTAAATTTCGGGACGAAATTTCTTTTAACGGGTAGGTACTATAACAACCCTCATATTTCCATACTTGAATTGACTAATTTGCCTATAGAGTTGTTATCCATACGTAATATATAATTAAATTCGACGTTGATCAAATATTTATTTTTAGTCGACACTTTTTGTTAACTAAAGTTTACACTAATTATATAAAATAACTTTAGTTAATATTAATATTAATGCGTATTATATTTAAAACTATATGTAACATAATTATTAATTAAATGATAAGTTATTTTAATCATTATATATATTTTTAGCTTATAAAAAAAAATAAAAATAAAAAGAAATAAGATTTTTTTTATAAATTAAATAATGAGCCCATGAATTTTGACTAAATATTTTCAAAAACAAAAACTTATTAAAAACATTTTTAACATGTTTTTATTATTTTGTCAAAATTAGCACCTTTATTTTATTATTTTTTTTCTTTTCACCAACCATTTGTTTACCTATAAATACATGGCTCCTCATTCATTTTTTCTTGCCAAACACAAAAACTTAAGTTATTCTCTCAAAACCTTGAAGAAAATTTGAGGTACTTTCTATGTTTATTAATTTTTTTTCAATATTGTCATTTATATTTATATTTATTGTATATTCTTTGTAAAATTTAAAATTAATTATGTTTATATGATATAATTAGTATTATAAGTGTTATGATGCATAAAAATAATTTTGATAATTTATGGAGAATTATTTATAATTAAATACGAATTATGTAGTGTTTAAACGTAAAAATAATGTAAAATCGTAATAAATACTTTTAACAAAAACTAAAATATATATAATTTTTTTCTGAGTTTTTAAAACTTATATAGATCTGAAAAAAATTATAAAAATAATTACTTGGGTCAAATTGGTATTTATTATATAATTAAACTCTATTATTATGTAATTCGAAGGTAAATTAAGAATAAATATAAAATAATAAAAAATATTTTTTTAAATATTTTTCTACAGGTTTTTAGACTGATCGAAACTTATAAAAATTATAAAAATATTTATTTAGGTTTATTTAGTAATTATGTAGAATTAAAATTATTTTGTGAATACATTAAGGGTAAAAACTAAAATAAATAAAAAAATATAATAAAAACATTTTCTTAAATTTTTCTACTAATCTATATGATTAACTAAGACTATAAAAATTATGTTTGTAATTTTTAGATATTTAATTTATTATTTAGAGAATTTTGAATAATGTTCGATTAATAAAACACTATTATTTTTGAAGTAATTTAGGTATTTATTTAAAGGTAATTATATTTAATATATATAAGACATACTAAGGTATAATAACTAAATATTAAATAAAACTTAGGTTATATTATCACATATATATTTAGTGTAATTGAGGGATTTAATCTACACTTGTAAACGGGTTAGGAGGTACGGAGTGTACACCCATTAAGTGATAGATTGCCCGGACCCGAAAGTGGTTTTCCATTATCACAAATTTGAGTGATTACGGAAGTATTATTCCTGCACTAGGTGAAACAACTCCATCGTGGAAATAAAACAAACAACTTTATGTAAAGGATTTGTTTTAGATTTGAAAACGATTTCCTAGATTTGATTGTTGGAAATAAAGCAAACAACTTTATGTAAATGATTTGTTTTAGATTTGAAAACGATTTCCTTGATTTGGTTGTTGGAAATAAAACAAACAACTTTATGTAAAGGATTTGTTTAGATTTGAAAACGATTTCCTTGAAGTGGTTGTTGGAAATAAAACAAACAACTTTATGTAAAGGATTTTTTTTAGATTTGAAAACGAAATTAGTTAGTGAAACATCTCCATCGTGGAATAATACTTATTTTTGTGTGCCTATAAATAAGGACTATCATTTATGAGAATAAGATATACGAACAACACCTTAATACTCTTATGCAAAAGAGTTCTTGTTTACTGCCAATAACAAGAACTAATCTCTGTCTTATCCCAAAGTGATATTCGTGTAACCCAGGCAATAAGGGTCGAATAATTACTTTCGGAAAGTGATACCACGATTCAGTGATTTATCCAGCTATCGATTATTTTACCCTACATGAAATTTCAATAAAACCTCCAACAATCTGTCACACCCCCAAAATGGACCAGGGGTAATTGTGACCAATCATATCATAACACAGTTGTATAAGCGAGAACGACTCTAAATGAGACGTTTTATTTATTAAATAAACTGCGGAAGCATTATTCAAAGTTTTACATCATAAGAGTACAGTAAATGGAAAATGTCTTAAACAAAATGATAAATATGAATGATGGACTCCATGCAAGCAGCAAAGCATACATCAATCATCTAGTAGCAAGTAGCAGCTAGCTCAATCATCACCTGAGACAAAACACGCTTAAAGTGTCAACCAAAAAGGTTGAGTGAAATTCATAGGTTTATAAATAATATCCAAAGTTTTAGATCACAAGATTTAGTTTAAAGTTGATTGATATAGAAATATCAATCTAAAAGTGTTGCTGCATTTTGTAATATCACTACTAAACAAGTTTACCCTATGACACCTTGTACTGTCAGTGTCGTGGAATCATTATTATGTAACCAAAGACCAACGATTTCCTATTACGTATGGATAACAACCCTACTAAAGTTATTTTAGATTTGAAAACGATTTCTTAGATTTGATTGTTGGAAATAAAACAAACAACTTTATGTAAAGGATTTGTTTTAGATTTGAAAACGATTTCCTAGATTTGGTTGTTGGAAATAAAACAAACAACTTTATGTAAAGGATTTGTTTTAGATTTGAAAACGAAATTAGTTAGTGAAACATCTCCATCGTGGAATAATACTTGTTTTTAGGTGCCTATAAATAAGGACTATCATTTATGAGAATAATATATACGAAAAACACCTTAATACTCTTATGCAAAAGTGTTCTTGTTTACTGCCAATAACAATAACTAATCTCTGTCTTATCCCAAAGTGATATTCGTGTAACCCAGGAAATAAGGGTCGAATAATTACTTTCGGAAAGTGATACCACGATTCAGTGATTTATGCGGCTATCGATTATTTTACCCTACACGAAATTTCAATAAAACCTCCAATAATCGAAAGTAATTATTTGTTATAATCGATGGTGGCTACGATGAAACATATGACGGCGAATTTCTCCAAACTTGATAAGTTTGAGGGAATTGATTTTAGGAGATGGCAAAAGAAGATGCACTTCTTTCTGAGCAGCATGAGTGTGGTGTACGTACTCAGCACACCAATTCCTGAAGATCATGGTGATGATGCTACTGTTGAACAAATTCGGAAAAGGTGCAAGTGGGAGAACGATGACTACATCGCTAGAGGTTTAATCCTCAATGGTATGGCTGATTCCCTTTTTGATATTTACCTAAATGTTGAATCTGCTAAAGAACTATGGGACTGTTTAGAAACCAAGTATATGTCTGAGGATGCTTCTAGTAAAAAGTTCCTTGTGAGTAATTTTAATAATTACAAGATGGTCGATTCTAGACCGGTCTTGGAACAATACAATGAGCTCATTCGTATACTTGGTCAATTCACACAACATACGATGAACATGGATGAGTCTATTCAAGTCTCAAGCATAATTGATAAACTACCTCCATCTTGGAAAGAATTTAAACATTCTTTGAAACATAAGAAGGAGGAGTTAACTCTTGTTGAGTTGGGTAGTCATCTGCGTATTGAGGAATCCCTCAGGTTGCAGGATAATGACAAGCCAAAGAGCAACGAAGTTGCTGGTACGTTCGTTGTCAATACGGTGGAACATAAAAAGTTCACTAGTAATAATGACAAAAAGGGAAAACGTAAACATCAAGGTAATAACAAAGTTGATCCTAATAAGAAGTCTAAATTGACTTATTGGAAGTGTGGTAAATCTGGACACTTGAAGAGGGATTGCAAGGTTATTTTTGGCACTAACAATGCTAAGGGATCTAGCACAAATGGTTCGGGCAATGGTTCGAACAACCAAGCCCCAAAAGGTCAGAATATATTTAATAATTCAATTGAGAATTATTATGTTTCGTATATATATGAGATTTGTTTTGTGCAGGATGATGATGTTGCGTGGTGGGTTGACTCTGGAGCTACTATTCATGTATGTAAGGATAGATGTTGGTTCAAGACTTACGAGTCGGTGACTGATGGATCAATTCTTCATATGGGAAATGAGTCAACAACCTCTATTCATGGACGTGGTCGTGTGGATTTAAGTTTTAGTTCTGGAAAGATTGTTTCTTTGTTTAATGTTTTGCATGTACCACAAATTAGGAAAAATTTGGTTTCAAGTAGTATGTTGAATAATTGTGGTTACAAGCAAGTTATTGAATCTGACAAGTTTGTTCTATCTAAAAATGGTTTATTTGTTGGATTTGGTTATTTGAGTAATGGAATGTTTAGACTAAACATTGAACATGTAAGTGTTGATATTGCTTGTATGTCTACTACTAGCATAAATAATTCTATTCTTTGGCATGCTAGACTAGGACATGTACACTTTAAAAGAATGCAAGATATGTCTAAAGATGGATTAATACCAGCCTTTGATATGAACAATGAAAAATGTAAAACGTGTATGTTGACAAAGATCACTAAGAAACCTTTTCAAAATATACATCGTGATACTGAGATTTTAGAATTAATACATAGTGATTTATGTGATTTGCATGCTACTCCTACTTTAGGGAACAAGAAATATTTTGTAACTTTTATTGATGATGCTTCTAGGTTTTGCTATGTTTATTTGTTACATACTAAGGATGAAGCATTAGATAAATTTAAAATATTTAAAAATGAGGTAGAATTACAACAAAAGGCTTTGATTAAAAGACTTAGAACGTATAGGGAAGGTGAATACATTGACCAATCGTATTTCCAATCCGTTGATATTATCCATGAGACCACAGCTCCTTATCCTCTACAACAAAATGGTATATCTGAAAGGAAGAATAGGGTCCTCAAGGAAATGGTTAATTCCATGTTATCCTATTCGGGTTTAAGTGAAGGATTTTGGGGGGAAGCTATGTTAACAGCTTGTTATTTGCTTAATAGAGTTCCTAACAAAAGAAACAGGATTACACCTTATGAACTTTGGAATAAAAGGAAACCTAACTTGAATTATCTCCGGGTATGGGGTTGTAGGGCGGTCGTAAGACTGCCTGATCCCAAGAAGAAAAGTTTAGGTGAAAGAGGTATAGATTGCATATTTGTTGGATATGTTGAACATTCCAAGGCATATAGGTTCTATGTAATAGAGCCTAATGAGTTTGTATCAATCAATTCTGTGATTGATTCAAGGGATGCAATCTTTGATGAAAATCGATTTTCATCTATACCTAGACCAAAGGATATGATTCCAAGTAACAATGGAATAAATAAGGATTGTAATGATGAAGTCTTTGAAAAGGCTGTTGATCAGTCACTTGAGATTCGAAAAAGCAAAAGAAAAGGGAAACCTAAATCATTTCGACCTGATTTTCAGTTATACTTAATTGAAGGTTCCAGAGATGATGCTTCTACCCAATATTCGTATTGTTTCAATGTTGATGATGATCCTAAAACATATGATGAAGGAATGAGGTCTCAGGATGTTGCATTCTGGAAAGAGGCAATTAATGATGAGATGGATTCCATCATGGGCAATAACATTTGGGTGTTAGCTGATATACCTCTTGGTTGCAAACCTTTAGGTTGAAAATGGATCTTCAAAAAGAAGATGAAGGTGGATGGAACTATTGAAAAGTTCAAGGCAAGGTTAGTCATTCAAGGCTTTAGACAAAAGTCTGGAATTGACTATTTTGATACTTATGCTCCTGTGGCACGTATCACTACCATTAGACTGCTGATTGCTTTGGCTACAATTCACAATCTGGTTATTCACCAGATGGATGTGAAGACAGCATTCTTGAATGGTGATTTGGATGAGGAGGTTTATATGAACCAACCTCAGGGCTTTGTCATGCCAGGAAATGAAGGCAAGGTGTGCAAACTTGTGAAGTCCTTATATGGTTTGAAACAAGCACCTAAGCAATGGCATCAGAAGTTTGATGAAGTGGTTTTATCTAGTGGTTTTAAATTAAACCAAGCAGATAAATGTGTATATAGTAAATTTGATGATTCTTGTAAAGGAGTTATAATTTGTCTATATGTTGATGACATGTTAATCTTTGGGACTGACCAAAGTCAGGTTGATTTAACAAAAGAATTTTTGTCATCAAAATTCTCCATGAAAGATATGGGGGAGGCTGACGTTATCCTTGGCATTAGGATCAAACGTGAAAGCAAAGGAATTTCAATTTGTCAATCTCATTATATTGAGAAGATATTGAAAAAGTTCAATTGCTTTGAATGTACTCCTGTGAGTACCCCTGTTAATCCAAGTGAGAAGCTTATGCCTAATCAAGGTGAAGCTGTATCACAACTTGAGTATTCTCAGGTGATTGGCTGTTTGATGTACGCCATGACTTGTACAAGGCCGGATGTTGCTTTTGCTGTGGGAAAACTGAGTAGATATACTAGTAATCCTAGTACTCATCACTGTCAAGCAATTAGGCGGGTACTGAAGTATTTAAAGAAAACTATGGCATATAGTTTATCTTACAGTGGATTTCCTTCTGTAATAGAAGGATATTCTGATGCGAGTTGGATAACCAATATTGAAGATCATTCTTCAACGAGTGGTTGGGTGTTCTTGCTTGGGGGAGGTGCTATTTCATGGGCTTCTAAGAAGCGGACATGTATTACCAACTCAACAATGGAATCTGAGTTTGTTGCTTTAGCTGCTGCTGGTAAAGAAGCAGAATGGCTTAGAAACTTGATCCATGAGATACCATTATGGCCTAAACCTATAGCACCCATGTCTATCCATTGTGATAGTGCTGCGACATTGGCAAAGGCTTATAGCCAGATGTACAATGGAAAATCTAGACACTTAGGTGTCAGACATAGCATGATTCGTGAACTCATCATAAATGGGGTGATTTCTATAGTGTTCGTGAGGTCACAACAGAATTTAGCTGATCACTTGATGAAGGGATTGGCAAGAGACTTGGTTGACAAGTCTGCTGTGGGGATGGGTTTAAAGTCCACATAAATTTCTAATTATAAGATACCCAATTCCCTTCCAATGAAAATTAGAAGTTGAATTCAATGCGGAAGGCTTATATTTAGAAATTTGGAGTACATAAATTTTATGTCATCCCAAGGTAAGGTATGTACTTGGACCTGCTGAAGGTGAGGTTGAAGTCTAGCGTCTTAACAGTTCATTTGAAAAAGTGCAAGAGCAGGTGCATGACTGAAGTGAACTACCTATGTGAATGTGAAGTTTTGCCGCTTCAACAAAGCTTGGACTTTTAGCTTTGGATACATTCATGAAAGGATATGGACACATGGCTTGTAAAGTGTCAGGATAGCTTTAGAGTATTTGAAAACTTATGTGTATATTATTTTCAGTTATTCAAATGGGTTGAAGGGTTCAATTCTTAGAACACCCTGATTCTCGAATATTTGGAATGTGTAATGTACTAAGATGAAAATTCAATCTTCAAGATATTTTCATTTATGCATAAGTTTTTGTTTTAATTTGTTTAATTCTCGTGAAACAAATTGCACTAAATTGGGGAGGATTGTTGGAAATTTAGTGTAATTGAGGGATTTAATCTACACTTGTAAATGGGTTAGGAGGTACGGAGTGTACACCCATTAAGTGATAGATTGTCCGGACCCGAAAGTGGTTTTCCATTATCACAAATTTGAGTGATTACGGAAGTATTATTCCTGCACTAGGTGAAACATCTCCATCGTGGAAATAAAACAAACAACTTTATGTAAATGATTTGTTTTAGATTTGAAAACGATTTCCTTGATTTGGTTATTGGAAATAAAACAAACAACTTTATGTAAAGGATTTGTTTAGATTTGAAAACGATTTCCTTGATTTGGTTGTTAGAAATAAAATAAACAACTTTATGTAAAGGATTTGTTTTAGATTTGAAAACAAAATTAGTTAGTGAAACATCTCCATCGTGGAATAATACTTATTTTTGGGTGCCTATAAATAAGGACTATCATTTATGAGAATAAGATATACGAAAAACACCTTAATACTCTTATGCAAAAGAGTTCTTGTTTACTGCCAATAACAAGAACTAATCTCTGTCTTATCCCAAAGTGATATTCGTGTAACCCAGGCAATAAGGGTCGAATAATTACTTTCGGAAAGTGATACCACGATTCAGTGATTTATCCGGCTATCGATTATTTTACCCTACACGAAATTTCAATAAAACCTCCAACAATCTGTCACACCCCCAAAATGGACCAGGGGTAATTGTGACCAATCATATCATAACACAGTTGTATAAGCGAGAACGACTCTAAATGAGACGTTTTATTTATTAAATAAACAGCGGAAGCATTATTCAAAGTTTTACATCATAAGAGTACAGTAAATGGAAAATGTCTTAAACAAAATGATAAATATGAATGATGGACTCCATGCAAGCAGCAAAGCATACATCAATCATCTAGTAGCAAGTAGCAGCTAGCTCAATCATCACCTGAGACAAAACACGCTTAAAGTGTCAACCAAAAAGGTTGAGTGAAATTCATAGGTTTATAAATAATATCCAACGTTTTAGACCACAAGATTTAGTTTAAAGTTGATTGATATAGAAATATCAATCTAAAAGTGTTGCTGCATTTTGTAATATCGCTACTAAACAAGTTTACCCTATGACACCTTGTACTGTCAGTGTCGTGGAATCATTATTATGTAACCAAAGACCAATGGTCGAATGGTTAGAGACGTTACTCTCAATAGGCCTACTCACAATAATTAAGTTTACATTTAAACGTAGCAATTAACGATATTACGGTAGGGATTTAGCATGAATCTAAGCATGACAGCATAGTTAACAATTTAGTACTTGTGTCTAAGCGTAAAACAGTTATAAAGCAAGCATGTGTCTCACCCCAAAAGTTATAAAACAGTTATGAAACAGTAAAAAGTGGGGCTATGAAGTTCACCTTAAATAGCAGTTGAAGATAATCCACAAAGAAAAGAAATGACGGAAGTAAGTAACGGAGATCTCAACCTAGAGATATAACGTTTAGTCAGTTATGTTCTAACAGACAAAAAGTATGTTTATTAATATGAGGATTATATTAATAATGACAATTTATAGTAAGAGTTTCTACTTTTGAAAAGTTTCCATTTAAAGCAGGTTTATAGTTTTAGAACGTTTGGGTTATAATCCTCCACATTAAGACTTTGTATAACTTCGTCCAAACGTCGTTGCTATTAAGTAAGTCGGAATGACCAGATGTAACCGGGGGTCAGGAACTTTCAGTTGGACTATAAGTCTACAACCTTTCGTTTAATCCAAAACCTTATTCCCATTATGGCAACCTAGACATCATCCACTTTACCGTAAATAGCGATGAGTTCGTATAAGTCCTACGTTATCTTTTGATCATAACCTTCACCCATTATGTGAGCATAGAAATACGACATGTTTATGTATTAATAATATGATATTAATAAGTTTATTATTATCGTATTAATAATTCGATTATCTTTATTATTTATTTAAGTGTATATAAGTTTAGGTTTATTATTATATATATTATTGTATTTTATGAATTAATAAAGTATATGTATGTATAATAGGGAAAGGAATTAATTAGTTATTATAAGTATTATTTTGATGTTTTATAATAATAGTAACAATATAATATTAATGTATTTAATTAGTTTAGCCGAATTATATACATATACGATTTAATTTGTTGATTAATTCCATTAGTCACCTAAAAATTATGTTCATAATTTTTATAACTCTAGTTAGGTATATGAATCAGTAGAAACATTTACAAAAATAATTTTTCCAAGTTTTTATATTTATTTCCATTTTTCTTTGCATATGTTCTCGGTTTAGATTAAATCAAAGTTAATTAGGTAATAAATATCAAATCGACCTAAATAAATAATTTTATATTTTTACAGGTTCTATATTCTGTAAAAATGTTATAAAAATTATTAAATCAAATTTTATATCAAAATATTATTTATTTAATGTTTTTTAATTATTTAACCATTGTAATCGGCCTATAATTAAATAAATAGGTAAAATAATTTAAAATTAATATCGCTACTAAACAGTTTACCCTATGACACCTTGTACTGTCAGTGTCGTGGAATCATTATTATGTAACCAAAGACCAACGGTCAAATGGTTAGAGACGTTACTCTCAATAGGCCTACTCACAATAATTAAGTTTGCATTTAAACGTAGCAGTGACGATATTACGGTAGGGATTTAGCATGAATCAAAGCATAACAGCATAGTTAACAATTTAGTACTTGTGTCTAAGCATAAAACAGTTATAAAGCAAGCATGTGTCTCACCCCAAAAGTTATAAAACAGTTATGAAACAGTAAAAAGTGGGGCTATGAAGTTCACCTTAGTAGTACAAAAGAGTATTCCACGAAAGAATTGAACGGAAGGACGTGACCGAGATCTCAACCTAGAGATAGAACGTATGATCAGACATTGCCTAACAGACAATAGTATATAGTACTATATTGATAGTAATGGTTCACTAAAGAATTTCCATTCTCGGAAGGTTACTATTTATGGAAAGTTTCCACTTATAGTAATTTTCCAATTTTAGAAAGTTCGGGTTAATCTTTAGCAAGACGTTATACAACTCTACTCAAACTTCGTTGCTATCAAATAAGTCAGGAATGACCAGATGTAACCGGGGGCCCAGGACTCTTGACCAGAATCTAAGTCATGGCATTCGAGATCCACAAGCTTACCCATAAATGGCAACCTAGACATCATTCACTTACGACCGTGAGTAGCGATGAAGTTCACATAAATTATACATTATCTTTGATTAACCTTCACTTTAGGTGTATACACACAACGAATTATTAATGTACTTAATAATTATATATGTGATAATATAACCTAAGTTTTATTTAATATTTAGTTATTATACCTTAGTATGTCTTATATATATTAAATATAATTACCTTTAAATAAATACCTAAATTACTTCAAAAATAATAGTGTTTTATTAATCGAACATTATTCAAAAATGTCTAAATAATAAATTAAATATCTAAAAAATACATACATAATTTTTATAGTCTTAGTTAATCATATAGATTAGTAGAAAAATTTAAAAAAATGTTTTTATTATATTTTTGTATTTATTTTTGTTTTTACCCTTAATGTATTCACAAAACAATTTTAATTCTACATAATTACTAAATAAACCCAAATAATTATTTTTATAATTTTTATAAGTTTCTATCAGTCTAATAACCTGTAGAAAAATATTTAAAAAAATATTTTTTATTATTTTTTATTTATTCTTAATTTACCTTCGAATTACATAATAATAGAGTTTAATTATATAATAAATACCAATTCGACCCAAGTAATTATTTTTATAATTTTTTTAGATATATATATGTTTTAAAAACTTAGAAAAAAATTATATATATTTTATTTTTAGTTAAAGTATTTATTACGAATTTTACATTGTTTTTACTTTTAAACACTACGTAATTCGTATTTAATTATAAATAATATTCCATAAATTATCAAAATTATTTTTTTGCATAATAACACTTATAATACTAATTATAACATATAAACATAATTAATTTTGAATTTTACAAAGAATATACAATAAATATAAATATAAATGACAATATTGAAAAAAATTAATAAAAATAGAAAGTACCTCAAATTTTCTTCAAGGTTTTGAGAGAATAACTTAAGTTTTTGTGTTTGGCAAGAAAAAATGAATGAGGAGCCATGTATTTATAGGTAAAAAATGGTTGGTGAAAAGAAAAAAAAATAATAAAATAAAGGTGCCAATTTTGACAAAATAATAAAAACATGTTAAAAATGTTTTTAATAAGTTTTTGTTTTTAAAAATATTTAGTCAAAATTCATGGGCTCATTATTTAATTTATAAAAAAAAATCTTATTTCTTTTTATTTTTATTTTTTTATAAGCTAAAAATATATATAATGATTAAAATAACTTATCATTTAATTAACAATTTAGTAGACGTTATCATAACGATAATCGTTATTTATATCATTTCGAGTTTCTTAACTTAGTAAACTCATTTCTTATGTATATCACACATTGTTAATATACTTAGTGAGATACTTACTCATCATAATCTCATGTCAACCATATATATATATATATATATATATATATATATATATATATATATATATATATATATATATATATATATATATATATATATATATATATATATATACCACAACATGTAGTTTTTACAATTTTGTAACGTTCGTGAATCGCCGGTCAACTTGGGTGATCAATTGTCTATATGAAACTTATTTCATTTAATCAAGTCTTAACAAGTTTGATGGCTTAACACATTGAAAACATTTAGTCATGTAAATATCAATCTCAATTAATATATATAAACATGGAAAAGTTCGGGTCACTACAGTACCTACCCGTTAAATAAATTTCGTCCCGAAATTTTAAGCTGTTGAAGGTGTTGACGAATCTTATGGAAATAGATGCGGGTATTTCTTCTTCATCTGATCTTCACGCTCCCAGGTGAACTCGAGTCCTCTACGAGCATTCCATCAAACCTTAACAATCGGTATCTTGTTTTGCTTAAGTCTCTTAACCTCACGATCCATTATTTCGACGGGTTCTTCAATGAATTAAAGTTTTTCATTGATTTGGATTTTGTCCAACGGAATAGTGAGATCTTCTTTAGCAAAACATTTCTTCAAATTCGAGACGTGGAAAGTGTTATGTACAGCCGCGAGCTATTGAGGTAGCTCCAGTTGGTAAGCTACTGGTCCGAGACGATCTATAATCTTGAATGGTCCAATGTACCTTGGATTTAGTTTCCCCCGTTTACCAAATCGAACAACTCCTTTCCAAGGTGAAACCTTAAGTATGACCATTTCTCCAATTTCAAACTCTATATCTTTTCTTTTACTGTCCGCGTAGCTCTTTTGTCAACTCTGGGAGGTTTTCAATCGTTGTTGAATTTGGATGATTTTCTCAGTAGTTTCTTGTATTATCTCCGGACCCGTAATCTGTCTATCCCCCATTTCATTCCAACAAATTGGAGATCTGCACTTTCTACCATAAAGTGCCTCAAACGGTGCCATCTCAATACTAGAATGATAACTGTTGTTGTAGGAAAATTCTGCTAACGGTAGGTGTCGATCCCAACTGTTTCCGAAATCAATAACACATGCTCGTAGCATGTCTTCAAGCGTTTGTATCGTCCTTTTGCTCTACCCATCAGTTTGTGGATGATAGGCAGTACTCATGTCTAGACGAGTCCCCAATGCTTATTGTAATGTCTGCCAGAACCTTGAAACAAATCTACCATCCCTATCAGAGATAATAGAGACGGGTATTCCATGTCTGGAGACAACCTCCTTCAAATACAATCGTGCCAACTTCTCCATTTTGTCATCTTCTCTCATTGGCCGGAAGTGTGCTGACTTGGTGAGACGATCAACTATTACCCAAATAGTATCATAACCACTTGCAGTCCTTGGCAATTTAGTAATGAAATCCATGGTAATGTTTTCCCATTTCCATTCCGGGATTTCAGGTTGTTGTAGTAAACCTGATGGTTTCTGATGTTCAGCTTTGACCTTAGAACACGTCAAACATTCTCCTACATATTTAGCAATATCGGATTTCATACCCTGCCACCAAAAGAGTTTCTTGAGATCTTTATACATCTTCCCCGCTCCAGGATGTATTGAATATCTGGTTTTATGTGCTTCTTTAAGTACCATTTCTCTCACATCTCCAAACCTTGGTACCCAAATTCTATCAGCCCTATATCGGGTTCCGTCTTCCCGAATATTAAGATGTTTCTATGATCCTTTGGGTATCTCATTCTTCAACTTTCCTTCTTTTACAACCCCCTGTTGCGCCTCCGTTATTTGAGTAGTAAGGTTAGTACGAATAATTATATTCATAGCTTTTACTCGTATAGGTTCTCTGTCCTTTCTACTCAAAGCGTCGGCTACCACATTCGCCGTCCCCTGGTAGTATCGAATCTCAAAATCATAATCATTCAACGGTTCAATCCACCTGCGTTGTCTTATATTCAGTTGCTTCTGATTAAATATATGTTGGAGACTTTTGTGGTCGGTATATATAATACTTTTGACCCCATATAAATAATGCCTCCAAGTCTTTAATGCAAAAACAACATCACTCAATTCTAAATCGTGAGTTGTATAATTTTGCTCGTGAATCTTCAATTGTCTAGACGCATAAGCAATCACCTTCGTTCGTTGCATTAATACACAACCGAGACCTTGCTTTGATGCATCACAATAAATCACAAAATCATCATTCCCTTCAGGCAATGATAATATAGGTGCCGTAGTTAGCTTTTTCTTCAATAACTGAAACGCCTTCTCTTGTTCATCCTTCCATTCAAATTTCTTCCCTTTATGCGTTAATGCAGTCAAGGGTTTTGCTATTTTGGAGAAATCTTGGATGAATCTTCTGTAGTAACCAGCCAATCCTAAAAATTGATGTATATGCTTCGGAGTATTTGGGGTTTCCCACTTTTTAACGGTTTCGATCTTTGTCGGGTCCACCTGGATACCTTCTTTGTTCACTATGTGACCGAGGAATTGAACTTCTTCCAACTAAAATGCACACTTTGAAAACTTAGCGTACAGTTTTTCTTTCCTCAATACTTCTAGCACTTTTCTTAAATGTTCTTCGTGCTCTTGATCATTCTTTGAGTAAATAAGTATGTCATCGATGAAAACAATGACAAACTTGTCAAGATATGGCCCACACACTCGGTTCATAAGGTCCATGAACACAGCTAGTGCGTTAGTCAATCCAAACGACATAACCATAAACTCGTAATGACCATAACGCGTCCTAAAAGCAGTTTTTGGAATATCATCCTCCTTTACTCGCATTTGATGATATCCAGAATGTAAATCAATTTTTGAATAAACTGACGAGCCTTGTAGTTGATCAAATAAGTCGTTAATTCTCGACAGTGGATAACAATTTTTGATGGTAAGTTTATTTAACTCTCTGTAGTCAATACACAACCTAAATGTACCATCCTTCTTCTTGACAAACAAAACATGAGCTCCCCATGGTGATGTGCTTGGTCAAATGAAACTACGTTCTAATAGTTCTTGCAGTTGGCTTTGCAGTTCTTTCATATCGCTGGGTGCGAGTCTGTAAGGAGCATGAGCTATTGGTGTAGCTCCTGGTACAAGATCTATTTGAAATTCAACAGATCGAAGTGGAGGTAGTCCCGGTAATTCTTTCGGAAATACATCGGGAAATTCTTTTGCGACGGGAACATCATTGATGCTCTTTTCTTCAGTTTGTACTTTCTCGACGTGTGCTAGAATAGCATAGCAACCTTTTCTTATTAGTTTTTGTGCCTTCAAATTACTAATAAGATGTAGCTTCGTGTTGCCCTTTTCTCCGTACATCATTAAGGGTTCTCCTTCTTCTCGTACAATGCGAATTGCATTTTTGTAACATACGATCTCTGCTTTCATCTCCTTCAGCCAGTCCATGCCAACTATTACATCAAAACTCCCTAACTCTACTGGTATCAAATCAATCTTATATATTTCGCTACCCAGTTTAATTTCTCGATTCCGGAATATATAATCTGCTGAAATTAATTTACCATTTGCTAATTCGAGTAAAAATTTACTATCCATCGGCGTCAATGGACAACTTAATTTAGCACAAAAATCTCTACTCATATAACTTCTATCCGCACCCGAATCTAATAAAACGTAAGCAAATTTATTGTCAATAAGAAACGTACCCGTAACAAGCTCCGGGTCTTCCTGTACCTCTGTCGCATTAATATTGAAAACTCTTCCGCGGCCTTGTCCATTCCTGTTCTCCTAGTTCAGGCAATTTCTAATAATGTGGCCCGGTTTTCCACATTTATAACAAACTACATTGGCATAACTTGCTCCGACACTACTTGCTCCGCCATTACTCATTCCGACACCATTTGTTCCTTTCGTTATGTTAACTCCTGGTCCGTAGACCTCATACTTCGCCGCGCTATGACCATTTCTTTTACACTTGTTGCAAAATTTAGTGCAGAACCCCGAGTGATACTTTTCACACCTTTGGCATAGCTGCTTCTGATTGTTGTTGTTGTTGAGGTTGTTATTGTTGTTGGGATGATTGTTGTAGTTGTTGTTGTTGTTGTTCTGTCGTTTGTTGTAGTTGTGATTGTTGGGATAGTTGTTGTTGTTGTTTTGGTGACTCTTATCACTGTTTTCCTCCCAATTTCTTTTGACTAACTTCACGTTGGCCTCTTCGGCCGCCTGTTCTTTAATTCTTCCCTCAATCTGGTTAACTAGTTTGTGAGCCATTATACATGCCTTTTGTATGGAGGCAGGCTCGTGTGAACTTATATCTTCTTAGATTCTCTTCGGTAACCCTTTCACAAACTCGTCGATCTTCTCTTCCTCATCTTCGAACGCTCTCGGACACAATAGGCACAATTCTGTGAATCATCTTTCGTACGAAGTAATACCGAATCCCTGTGTTCGTAACCCTCTAAGTTCTGACTTGAGCTTATTGACCTCGGTTCTGGGACGGTACTTCTCGTTCATCAAGTGCTTGAATGCTGACCACGGTAGCGCGTAAGCAGCATCTTGTCCCACTTGCTCTAGATAGGTATTCCACCATGTTAACGCAATACCTGTGAAGGTATGCGTAGCATACTTCACTTTGTCTCCTTCAGCACACTTACTTATGGCAAACACCGATTCAACTTTCTCGGTCCACCGTTTCAATCCGATTGGTCCTTCGGTCCCATCAAATTCTGAAGGTTTGTAGGCAGTGAATTCCTTGTAGGAGCATTCTAAACGATTTCTTGCACCGTTAGCTGTATTGCTAGATTCAGAGTTATTGTTGGTATGTAGCGCGGCCTGTACTGCGGCTATGTTTGAAGCAAGAAAGGCACGAAATTCCTCTTCGCTCATATTCTAGGTGTGTCGAGTAGTCGGTGCCATAATATGAACTCATTTATAAAAGCTTTTTCTTCATATTAGCATTTTATAAGTTTAAATTCGGGTACTACCTACCCGTTAAGTTCATACGTAGTAGCTAATATACAATTCAACTACTACAATTCCATATGAAAAACTGATTATAATAATATATCACATACAAATATTCTTTAAACTTGCAACTTCGCTATATTACATAAAACATGAAATATAGTACACTATGATACATGACAGTTTTGAAGATAAATTTAGTTAATACGCAAGTTGTTCAGCCAAGGAAATAAAGACACGTAATTCATAAGTCCAGAAACAAGTCATGCATTCTGGTTTTACTAAGACGAATTCCCATCCTTGGTCTTGTGGAAAATAACCATTATGACCATTGGCTAGGCAGCATGTTGTAATGTCATCAAAAGGACGAGGGTTTCCTAATGTCCAACAGCCCCGTAATAATCTAAAAACCTTGTTTCTCACCCCAACTACTGAATCTGTCACTTATGGAAAAGTTTTATTTAAAAGCTGCAATCCGATGTTCTTTTTCTCACTTTGATAAGAAGCAAACATCACTAACCTGTAAGCATAACATGCTTCTTTATGTTGCATGTTAGAAGCTCTTTCTAATTCACGAAATCCTATGTTGGGATATGTTGAGTCAAAATAGGTTCTTAACCCGTAGCGTAAAATTGCATTTGGGTTCCCCGCATTTAAGGCTTTAAAGAAAACACGGCATAACTTAAAGTCTCCCCAATATGATATAACCCACCTATCAAAGGAAAGCCTTTTATAAACTAAGGCATTTCTGGAAAGTCTTTCAAATGTTTAACAAGTTAATTTCGCTATAACTAAATGTGCTGATGAATTTTGACCGACTCTAGACAAGATTTCCTCAATCATATCCTCTGGTAGGTCTTCTAAAATATTCGGTTGTCCACCCTTAATGTCCATTTTATTTTTATACTGTAAAATAGACAAGGATTAGATTCGTAATAACAAACAATACAAGCAATTTTTACATAGAACATAAAAGTACAAGCACAATACAATACATTTATTACACAACATGCTCACACCCCTCTAATCTGAATCACTGGTTTCTTCTTCTTCGGACTTGGTTCTTTTTCCTAATCTTCTAGGGATATATGATGTTCCTCTAATACGAGTCATCATTTTCCACATTGGTTTAGAAAAACCTGGTGGTTTAGAGGTTCCCGGGTTATTGTCACGATATTGAAAATACGGGTGTTGAGGGTACATATAAAGTTCATCGGGGTCGGAATCAGATTTCTCTATTTTGATGCATTTTCCCTTATTATTTTCTTTTGTCTCATTAAATTGGGTCGGGGTAATTTCTATAACATTATCGGAATCCTCATCAGGATCCGATTCATCAGAAAATTGGTAATTTTCCTAATATTTTGCTTCCTTAGCGGAAACACCATTGACCATTATTAACTTTGGTCCATTGGTTGAGGATTTTCTTTTATTTGACCAGTTTTTTGTGGTTCCTACTATTCCCCCCTCTGGAACCTCTTCTTCTTCCGGTTCCTCTTCTTCTGGTTCCTCTTCTTCTGATTTCTCTTCTTCCAGTTCCATTTCCTCTTCTTTCGGTTCTTCGGGAACTTGTGAATATTGCCAATATATATTTGACTCTTCGTTATTATTAGGTGAGTCAATTGGATTTGTGCTAGAGGTAGACATCTATCACACAATATCAAACATGTTAAGAGATTAATATATCACATAATATTTACATGTTAATAATATATAGTTTCCAACAAAAATGTTAAGCAATCATTTTTAAAGAAAACACGGTTGAAGTCCAGACTCACTAATGCATCCTAACAAACTCGATAAGACACACTAATGCAAATTTTATGGTTCTCTAAGACCAACGCTCGGATACCAACTAAAATGTCCCGTTCATATTGATTATAAACGTTCCATATTAATTGATTTCGTTGCGAGGTTTTGACCTCTATATGAGACGTTTTTCAAAGGCTGCATTCATTTTTAAAACAACCATAACCTTTATTTTATCAATAAAGGTTTTAAAAACATTACGTAGATTATCAAATAATGATAATATAAAATATACTGTTTACACATGACCATTACATAATGGTTTACAATAGAAATATATTACATCGACATATGTTTCTTGAATGCAGTTTTTACACAATATCATACAAACATGGACTCCATATCTTGTCCTTATTTTAGTATGCAACCAACGGAAGCTCTTAGTATTCACCTGAGAATAAACATGCTTTAAACGTCAACAAAAATGTTGGTGAGTTATAGGTTTAACCTATATATATCAAATCATGACAATAGACCACAAGATTTCATATTTCAATACACATCCCATACATAGAGATAAAAATCATTCATATGGTGAACACCTGGTAACCGACATTAACAAGATGCATATATAAGAATATCCACATCATTCCGGGACACCCTTCGGATATGATATAAATTTCGAAGTACTAATGCATCCGGTACTTTGGATGGGGTTTGTTAGGCCCAATAGATCTATCTTTAGGATTCGCATCAATTAGGGTGTCTGTTCCCTAATTCTTAGATTACCAGACTTAATAAAAAGGGGTATATCGATTTTGATAATTCAACCATAGAATGTAGTTTCACGTACTTGTGTCTATTTTGTAAATCATTTATAAAACCTGCATGTATTCTCATCCCAAAAATATTGGATTTTAAAAGTGGGGACTATAACTCACTTTCACAGATATTTCCTTCCTCGAAAATAAGACTTGGCCACGGATCGATTCACGAACCTATACAAATATGTACATATATATCAAAGTATGATCAAAATATAATTACAACCATTTTTATTATGTTTTAAAGATTTGAGTGTATTAAGTCAGCTGTCCTCGTTAATAACCTACAACTAGTTGTCCACAGTTAGATGTACAGAAATAAATCGATATATATATTATCTTGAATCAATCCACGACCCAGTGTATACATATCTCAGGCTAGATCACAACTCAAAGTATATATATTTTTGGAATCAACCTCAACCCTGTATAGCTAACTCCAACATTACTGCATATAGAGTGTCTATGGTTGTTCCAAATAATATATATACATGGGTCGATATGATATGTCAAAACATTTGCATACGTGTCTATGGTATCCCAAGATTACATAATATATTAGAACACATATATAATATGAAATGTCCCGTTCTTATTGATTAAAAACGTTCCATATTAATTGATTTCGTTGCGAGGTTTTGACCTCTATATGAGACGTTTTTCAAAGACTGCATTCATTTTTAAAACAAACCATAACCTTTATTTCATAGATAAAGGTTTTAAAAAGCTTTACGTAGATTATCAAATAATGATAATCTAAAATATCCTGTTTACACACGACCATTACATAATGGTTTACAATACAAATATGTTACAACAAAATAAGTTTCTTGAATGCAGTTTTTACACAATATCATACAAGCATGGACTCCAAATCTCGTCCTTATTTAACTATGCGATAGCGGAAGCTCTTAATAATCACCTGAGAATAAACATGCTTAAAACGTCAACAAAAATGTTGGTGAGTTATAGGTTTAACCTATATATATCAAATCATAATAATAGACCACAAGATTTCATATTTCAATACACATCCCATACATAGAGATAAAAATCATTCATATGGTGAACACCTGGTAACCGACATTAACAAGATGCATATATAAGAATATCCCCATCATTCCGGGACACCCTTCGGATATGATATAAATTTCGAAGTACTAAAGCATCCGGTACTTTGGATGGGGCTTGTTGGGCCCGATAGATCTATCTTTAGGATTCGCGTCAATTAGGGTGTCTGTTCCCTAATTCTTAGATTACCAGACTTAATAAAAAGGGGCATATTCGATTTCGATAATTCAACCATAGAATGTAGTTTCATGTACTTGTGTCTATTTTGTAAATCATTTATAAAACCTGCATGTATTCTCATCCCAAAAATATTAGATTTTAAAAGTGGGACTATAACTCACTTTCACAGATTTTTACTTCGTCGGGAAGTAAGACTTGGCCACTGGTTGATTCACGAACCTATAACAATATATACATATATATCAAAGTATGTTCAAAATATATTTACAACACTTTTAATATATTTTGATGTTTTAAGTTTATTAAGTCAGCTGTCCTCGTTAGTAACCTACAACTAGTTGTCCACAGTTAGATGTACAGAAATAAATCGATAAATATTATCTTGAATCAATCCACGACCCAGTGTATACGTATCTCAGTATTGATCACAACTCAAACTATATATATTTTGGAATCAACCTCAACCCTGTATAGCTAACTCCAACATTCACATATAGAGTGTCTATGGTTGTTCCGAAATATATATAGATGTGTCGACATGAAAGGTCGAAACATTGTATACGTGTCTATGGTATCTCAAGATTACATAATATACAATACAAGTTGATTAAGTTATGGTTGGAATAGATTTGTTACCAATTTTCACGTAGCTAAAATGAGAAAAATTATCCAATCTTGTTTTACCCATAACTTCTTCATTTTAAATCCGTTTTGAGTGAATCAAATTGCTATGGTTTCATATTGAACTCTATTTTATGAATCTAAACAGAAAAGTATAGGTTTATAGTCGGAAAAATAAGTTACAAGTCGTTTTTGTAAAGGTAGTCATTTCAGTCGAAAGAACGACGTCTAGATGACCATTTTAGAAAACATACTTCCACTTTGAGTTTAACCATAATTTTTGGATATAGTTTCATGTTCATAATAAAAATCATTTTCTCTGAATAACAACTTTTAAATCAAAGTTTATCATAGTTTTTAATTAACTAACCCAAAACAGCCCGCGGTGTTACTACGACGGCATAAATCCGGTTTTACGGTGTTTTTCGTGTTTCCAGGTTTTAAATTATTAAGTTAGCATATCATATAGATATAGAACATGTGTTTAGTTGATTTTAAAAGTCAAGTTAGAAGGATTAACTTTTGTTTGCGAACAAGTTTAGAATTAACTAAACTATGTTCTAGTGATTACAAGTTTAACCCTTCGAATAAGATAGCTTTATATGTATGAATCGAATGATGTTATGAACATCATTACTACCTTAAGTTCCTTGGATAAACCTACTGGAAAAGAGAAAAATGGATCTAGCTTCAATGGATCCTTGGATGGCTCGAAGTTCTTGAAGCAGAATCATGACACGAAAACAAGTTCAAGTAAGATCATCACTTGAAATAAGATTGTTATAGTTATAGAAATTGAACCAAAGTTTGAATATGATTATTACCTTGTATTAGAATGATAACCTACTGTAAGAAACAAAGATTTCTTGAGGTTGGATGATCACCTTACAAGATTGGAAGTGAGCTAGCAAACTTGAAAGTATTCTTGATTTTATGAAACTAGAACTTTTGGAATTTATGAAGAACACTTAGAACTTGAAGATAGAACTTGAGAGAGATCAATTAGATGAAGAAAATTGAATAATGAAAGTGTTTGTAGGTGTTTTTGGTCGTTGGTGTATGGATTAGATATAAAGGATATGTAATTTTGTTTTCATGTAAATAAGTCATGAATGATTACTCATATTTTTGTAATTTTATGAGATATTTCATGCTAGTTACCAAATGATGGTTCCCACATGTTTTAGGTGACTCACATGGGCTGCTAAGAGCTGATCATTGGAGTGTATATTCCAATAGTACATACATCTAAAAGCTGTGTATTGTACGAGTACGAATACGGGTGCATACGAGTAGAATTGTTGATGAAACTGAACGAGGATGTAATTGTAAGCATTTTTGTTAAGTAGAAGTATTTTGATAAGTGTATTGAAGTCTTTCAAAAGTGTATAAATACATATTAAAACACTACATGTATATACATTTTAACTGAGTCGTTAAGTCATCGTTAGTTGTTACATGTAAGTGTTGTTTTGAAACCTTTAGGTTAACGATCTTGTTAAATGTTGTTAACCCAATGTTTATAATATCAAATGAGATTTTAAATTATTATATTATCATGTATGAATATCTCTTAATATGATATATATACATTAAATGTCTTTACAATGATAATCGTTACATATATGTCTCGTTTAAAAATCATTAAGTTAGTAGTCTTGTTTTTACATATGCAGTTCACTGTTAATATACTTAATGATATGTTTACTTATCATAGTATCATGTTAACTATATATATATCCATATATATGTCATCATATAGTTTTTACAAGTTTTAACGTTCGTGAATCACCGGTCAACTTGGGTGGTCAATTGTCTATATGAAACATATTTCAATTAATCAAGTCTTAACAAGTTTGATTGCTTAACATGTTGGAAACATTTAATCATGTAAATATTAATCTCAATTAATATATATAAACATGGAAAAGTTCGGGTCACTACAGTACCTACCCGTTAAATAAATTTCGTCCCGAAATTTTAAGCTGTTGAAGGTGTTGACGAATCTTCTGGAAATAGATGCGGGTATTTCTTCTTCATCTGATCTTCATGCTCCCAGGTGAACTCGGGTCCTCTACGAGCATTCCATCGAACCTTAACAATTGGTATCTTGTTTTGCTTAAGTCTTTTAACCTCACGATCCATTATTTCGACGGGTTCTTCGATGAATTGAAGTTTTTCGTTGATTTGGATTTCATCTAACGGAATAGTGAGATCTTCTTTATCAAAACATTTCTTCAAATTCGAGACGTGGAAAGTGTTATGTACAGCCGCGAGTTGTTGAGGTAACTCAAGTCGGTAAGCTACTGGTCCGACACGATCAATAATCTTGAATGGTCCAATATACCTTGGATTTAATTTCCCTCGTTTACCAAATCGAACAACGCCTTTCCAAGGTGCAACTTTAAGCATGACCATATCTCCAATTTCAAATTCTATATCTTTTCTTTTAATGTCAGCGTAGCTCTTTTGTCGACTTTGGGCGGTTTTCAACCGTTGTTGAATTTGGATGATCTTCTCGGTAGTTTCTTGTATAATCTCCGGACCCGTAATCTGTCTATCCCCCACTTCACTCCAACAAATCGGAGACCTGCACTTTCTACCATAAAGTGCTTCAAACGGCGCCATCTCAATGCTTGAATGGTAGCTGTTGTTGTAGGAAAATTCTGCTAACGGTAGATGTCGATCCCAACTGTTTCCGAAATCAATAACACATGCTCGTAGCATGTCTTCAAGCGTTTGTATCGTCCTTTCACTCTGCCCATCAGTTTGTGGATGATAGGCAGTACTCATGTCTAGACGAGTTCCTAATGCTTGCTGTAATGTCTGCCAGAATCTTGAAATAAATCTGCCATCCCTATCAGAGATAATAGAGATTGGTATTCCATGTATGGATATGACTTCCTTCAAATACAGTCGTGCTAACTTCTCCATCTTGTCATCTTCTCTTATTGGCAGGAAGTGTGCTGATTTGGTGAGACGATCAACTATTACCCAAATAGTATCAAAACCACTTGCAGTCCTTGGCAATTTAGTGATGAAATCCATGGTAATGTTTTCCCATTTCCATTCTGGGATTTCGGGTTGTTGAAGTAGACCTGATGGTTTCTGATGCTCAGCTTTGACCTTAGAACACGTCAAACATTCTCCTACGTATTTAGCAACATAGGCTTTCATACCCGGCCACCAAAAATATTTCCTGAGATCCTTGTACATCTTCCCCGTTCCAGGATGTATTGAGTATCTGGTTTTATGAGCTTCTCTAAGTACCATTTCTCTCATATCTCCAAATTTTGGTACCCAAATCCTTTCAGCCCTATACCGGGTTCCGTCTTCCCGAATATTAAGATGCTTCTCCGATCCTTTGGGTATTTCATCCTTTAAATTTCCCTCTTTTAAAACTCCTTGTTGCGCCTCCTTTATTTGAGTAGTAAGGTTATTATGAATCATTATATTCATAGATTTTACTCGAATGGGTTCTCTGTCCTTCCTGCTCAAGGCATCGGCTACCACATTTGCCTTCCCCGGGTGGTAACAAATCTCAAACTCGTAATCATTCAATAATTCAATCCACCTACGCTGCCTCATATTCAGTTGTTTCTGGTTAAATATGTGTTGAAGACTTTTGTGGTCGGTATATATAATACTTTTGACCCCATATAAGTAGTGCCTCCAAGTCTTTAATGCAAAAACAACCGCGCCTAATTCCAAATCATGCGTCGTATAATTTTGTTCGTGAATCTTCAATTGTCTAGACGCATAAGCAATCACCTTCGTTCGTTGCATTAATACACAACCGAGACCTTGCTTTGATGCATCACAATAAATCACAAAATCATCATTCCCTTCAGGCAATGACAATATAGGTGCCGTAGTTAGCTTTTTCTTCAATAACTGAAACGCTTTCTCTTGTTCATCATTCCATTCAAATTTCTTCACTTTATGCGTTAATGCAGTCAAGGGTTTTGCTATTCTGGAAAAGTCTTGGATGAACCTTCTGTAGTAACCAGCTAGTCCTAAAAACTGGCGTATGTGTTTCGGAGTTTTCGGGGTTTCCCACTTTTCAACAGTTTCTATCTTTGCCGGATCCACCTTAATACCTTCTTTGTTCACTATGTGACCGAGGAATTGAACTTCTTCCAACCAAAATGCACACTTTGAAAACTTAGCGTACAATTCTTCCTTCCTCAATACTTCTAACACCTTTCTCAAATGTTCACCGTGTTCTTGGTCATTCTTTGAGTAAATAAGTATGTCATCAATGAAAACAATGACAAACTTATCAAGGTATGGTCCACACACTAGGTTCATAAGGTCCATGAACACAGCTGGTGCATTAGTTAAACCAAACGGCATGACTATAAACTCGTAATGACCGTAACGTGTTCTGAAAGTAGTCTTTGGAATATCATCTTCTTTCACCCGCATTTGATGATACCCGGAACGTAAGTCAATCTTTGAATAAACAGACGAGCCTTGTAGTTGATCAAATAAGTCATCGATTCTCGGTAGTGGGTAGCGGTTCTTGATGGTAAGTTTGTTCAACTCTCGGTAGTCGATACACAACCTGAATGTACCATTTTTCTTCTTGACAAACAAAACAGGAGCTCCCCATGGTGATGTGCTTGGTCGAATGAAACCACGCTCTAAAAGTTCTTGTAATTGGCTTTGCAGTTCTTTCATCTCGCTGGGTGCGAGTCTGTAAGGAGCACGAGCTATTGGTGCAGCTCCTGGTACAAGATCTATTTGAAATTCAACGGATCGATGTGGGGGTAATCCCGGTAATTCTTTCGGAAATACATCGGGAAATTCTTTTGCAATGGGAACATCATTGATGCTCTTTTCTTCAGTTTGTACTTTCTCGACGTGTGCTAGAACAGCATAGCAACCTTTTCTTATTAGTTTTTGTGCCTTCAAATTACTAATAAGAGGTAGCTTCGTGTTGCCCTTTTCTCCGTACACCATTAAGGGTTTTCCTTTTTCTCGTATAATGCGAATTGTATTTTTGTAACAAACGATCTCCGCTTTCACTTCTTTCAACCAGTCCATACCGATTATCACATCAAAACTCCCTAACTCTACTGGTATCAAATCAATCTTAAATGTTTCGCTAACCAGTTTAATTTCTCGATTCCGACATATATTATCTGCTGAAATTAATTTACCATTTGCTAATTCGAGTAAAAATTTACTATCCAAAGGCGTCAATGGACAACTTAATTTAGCACAAAAATCTCTACTCATATAGCTTTTATCCGCACCCGAATCAAATAAAACGTAAGCAGATTTATTGTCAATAAGAAACGTACCCGTAACAAGCTCCGGGTCTTCCTGTGCCTCTGCCGCATTAATATTGAAAACTCTTCCACGGCCTTGTCCATTCGTGTTCTCCTGGTTCGGGCAATTTCTAATAATGTGGCCCGGTTTTCCACATTAATAACAAACTACATTGGCATAACTTGCTCCGACACTACTTGCTTCGCCATTACTCGTTCCGACACCATTTGTTCCTTTCGTTCTATTAACCCCTGGTCCGTAGACCTCACACTTCGCCGCGCTATGACCATTTCTTTTACACTTGTTGCAAAATTTGGTGCAGAACCCCGAGTGATACTTTTCACACCTTTGGCATAGCTGCTTCTGATTGTTGTTGTTGTTGCGGTTATTATTGTTGTTGGGATGATTGTTGTAGTTGCTGTTGCTGTTGTTGTTGTTGTTGTTGTTGTTATTGTTGGGCCGTTTGTTGTAGTTGCGATTGATGTTGCGATTGTTGGGATAATTGTTGCGATTATTGTTGTAATTGCTGTTGTTGTTGTATTGGTGATTCTTATCACCGTTTTCCTCCCACTTTCTTTTGACTTGCTTCACATTGGCCTCTTCAGCAGTCTGTTCTTTAATTCTTTCTTCAATCTGGTTCACTAGTTTGTGAGCCATTCTACATGCCTGTTGTATAGAGGTGGGCTCGTGTGAACTTATATCTTCTTGGATTCTTTCTGGTAATCCTTTCACAAATGCGTCGATCTTCTCTTCCTCATCTTCGAATGCTCCCGGACACAATAGGCACAATTCTGTGAATCGTCTTTCGTACGTGGTAATATCAAATCCTTGGGTTCGTAACCCTCTAAGTTCTATCTTGAGCTTATTGACCTCGGTTCTGGGACGGTACTTCTCGTTCATCAAGTGCTTGAATGCTGACCACGGTAGTGCGTACGCATCGTCTTGTCCCACTTGCTCTAGATAGGTATTCCACCATGTTAACGCAGAACCTGTGAAGGTATGCGTAGCGTACTTCACTTTGTCCTCTTCAGTACACTTACTTATGGCAAACACCGATTCGACCTTCTCGGTCCACCGTTTCAATCCGATCGGTCCTTCGGTTCCATCAAATTCCAAAGGTTTGCAGGCAGTGAATTCTTTGTAGGTGCATCCTACACGATTTCCTGTACTGCTAGATCCAAGGTTATTGTTGGTATGTAGCGCAGCCTGTACTGCGGCTATGTTTGAAGCTAGAAAAGTACGGAATTCCTCTTCATTCATATTCACGGTGTGTCGAGTAGTCGGTGCCATTTCCTTCAAAATAGTCAAATGGAACAAGTTAATCATACAGAATATTAAGAGTAGTTAATAGTATTTCGTAGCATAATATGAACTCATTTATAAAAGCTTTTTCTTCATATTAGCGTTTTATAAGTTTAAATTCGGGTAGTACCTACCCGTTAAGTTCATACTTAGTAGCTAATATACAATTCAACTACTACAATTCTATATGAAAAACTGATTATAATAATATTTCGCGTTCAAACTTTTATACAATATTTTACAAACTTACAATACCGCTTATTTTACATAAAGCATGAAATATAGCACACAATAACTTTGATACAAGATAGTTGTGAAGATAATTCTAGCTAGTACACAAGTCGTTCAGCAAAGGCAATAAAGACACGTAATTCATACGTCCAGAAACAAGTCATGCATTCTGGTTTTACTAGGACTACTTCCCATCCTTGGTCTTGTGCAACATAACCGTTATGGCCGTTGATAAGACAGCGTGTCGTAACGTCGTCAAAGGGACGAGGGTTACGTAATGTCCAACAGTCCCGTAATAATCTAAAAACCTCATTTCTTACCCCAATTACCGACTCCGTCACTTGTGGAAACGTTTTGTTTAATAGTTGTAGCCCGATGTTCTTGTTCTCACTTTGGTGAGAAGCGAACATTACTAATCCGTAAGCATAACATGCTTCTTTATGTTGCATGCTAGCCGCTTTTTCTAAATCACGAAGTCCAATATTCGGATATATTCAGTCAAAATAATTTCTTAACCCGTTGCTTAAAATAGCATTTGGGTTCCCCGCAATATATGCGTCAAAGTAAACACATCGTAACTTATGGGTTTCCCAATGTGATATCCCCCATCTTTCAAACGAAAGTCTCTTATAAACCAAGACATTCTTGGAACGTTCTTCGAATGTCTTACAAACTGATCTCGCCTTAAATAGTTGTGCCGAGGAATTCTGGCCGACTCTAGACAAGATTTCATCAATCATGTCTCCGGGTAGGTCTCTTAAAATATTGGGTTGTCTATCCATTTTGTGTTTTTAAACTGTAAAATAGACAAGAGTTAGATTCATAAAAAAATACTTATTAATACAAGCAATTTTTACATATATCATAAAGCATAAGAACACTATATTACATATATTACACCACAAGAATACAACTATCTTATTCCGACTCGCTCGTTTCTTCTTCTTCGGTTTTGGTTCGTTTTGCCAAGTTTCTAGGGATATATGATGTTCCCCTAATACGAGCCGTCGTTGTCCACATTGGTTTAGAAAAACCTGGTGGTTTAGAGGTTCCCGGGTCATTGTTACAACTTAAGAACTTCGGGGGTTGACGATACATATAAAGTTCATCGGGGTTGGAATTAGATTTCTCTATTTTTATGCCCTTTCCCTTATTATTTTCTTTTGCCTTTTTAAATTCAGTTGGGGTAATTTCTATAACATCATTGGAATTCTCGTCGGAATCCGATTCATCGGAGAATTGGTAATCCTACCAATATTTTGCTTCCTTGGAGGAAACACCATTGACCATAATTAACCTTGGTCGGTTGGTTGAGGATTCTCTTTTACTTAACCGTTTTATTATTTCCCCCACCGGTTCCGATTCTTCGTCTGGTTCCGATTCTTCTTCCGGTTCCGACTCTTCTTCCGGTTCCTCTTCGGGAACTTGTGAATCAGTCCATGAATCATTCCAATTTACATTTGACTCTTCATTATTATTAGGTGAGTCAATGGGACTTGTTCTAGAGGTAGACATCTATCACATAATATCAAACACGTTAAGAGATTAATATATCACATAATATTCATATGTTAAAAATATATAGTTTCCAACAAAAATGTTAAGCAATCATTTTTAAAGAAAACACGGTCGAAGTCCAGAATCACTAATGCATCCTAACAAACTTGATAAGACACACTAATGCAAATTTTCTGGTTCTCTAAGACCAACGCTCGGATACCAACTGAAATGTCCCGTTCTTATTGATTAAAAACGTTCCATATTAATTGATTTCGTTGCGAGGTTTTGACCTCTATATGAGACGTTTTTCAAAGACTGTATTCATTTTTAAAACAAACCATAACCTTTATTTCATAGATAAAGGTTTTAAAAAGCTTTACGTAGATTATCAAATAATGATAATCTAAAATATCCTTTTACACACGACCATTACATAATGGTTTACAATACAAATATGTTACAACAAAATAAGTTTCTTGAATGCAGTTTTTACACAATATCATACAAGCATGGACTCCAAATCTTGTCCTTATTTAACTATGCGACAGCGGAAGCTCTTAATAATCACCTGAGAATAAACATGCTTAAAACGTCAACAAAAATGTTGGTGAGTTATAGGTTTAACCTATATATATCAAATCATAATAATAGACCACAAGATTTCATATTTCAATACACATCCCATACATAGAGATAAAAATCATTCATATGCTGAACACCTGGTAACCGACATTAACAAGATGCATATATAAGAATATCCCCATCATTCCGGGACACCCTTCGGATATGATATAAATTTCGAAGTACTAAAGCATCCGGTACTTTGGATGGGGCTTGTTAGGCCCGATAGATCTATCTTTAGGATTCGCGTCAATTAGGGTGTCTGTTCCCTAATTCTTAGATTACCAGACTTAATAAAAAGGGGCATATTCGATTTCGATAATTCAACCATAGAATGTAGTTTCATGTACTTGTGTCTATTTTGTAAATCATTTATAAAACCTACATGTATTCTCATCCCAAAATATTAGATTTTAAAAGTGGGACTATAACTCACTTTCACAGATTTTTACTTCGTCGGGAAGTAAGACTTGGCCACTGGTTGATTCACGAACCTATAACAATATATACATATATATCAAAGTATGTTCAAAATATATTTACAACACTTTTAATATATTTTGATGTTTTAAGTTTATTAAGTCAGTTGTCCTCGTTAGTAACCTACAACTAGTTGTCCACAGTTAGATGTACAGAAATAAATCGATAAATATTATCTTGAATCAATCCACGACCCAGTGTATACGTATCTCAGTATTGATCACAACTCAAACTATATATATTTTGGAATCAACCTCAACCCTGTATAGCTAACTCCAACATTCACATATAGAGTGTCTATGGTTGTTCCGAAATATATATAGATGTGTCGACATGATAGGTCAAAACATTGTATACGTGTCTATGGTATCTCAAGATTACATAATATACAATACAAGTTGATTAAGTTATGGTTGGAATAGATTTGTTACCAATTTTCACGTAGCTAAAATGAGAAAAATTATCCAATCTTGTTTTACCCATAACTTCTTCATTTTAAATCCGTTTTGAGTGAATCAAATTGCTATGGTTTCATATTGAACTCTATTTTATGAATCTAAACAGAAAAGTATAGGTTTATAGTCGGAAAAATAAGTTACAAGTCATTTTTGTAAAGGTAGTCATTTCAGTCGAAAGAACGACGTCTAGATGACCATTTTAGAAAACATACTTCCACTTTGAGTTTAACCATAATTATTGGATATAGTTTCATGTTCATAATAAAAATCATTTTCTCTGAATAACAACTTTTAAATCAAAGTTTATCATAGTTTTTAATTAACTAACCCAAAACAGCCCGCGAAATCAGGTTTTACGGTGTTTTTCGTGTTTCCAGGTTTTAAATTATTAAGTTAGCATATCATATAGATATAGAACATGTGTTTAGTTGATTTTAAAAGTCAAGTTAGAAGGATTAACTTTTGTTTGCGAACAAGTTTAGAATTAACTAAACTATGTTCTAGTGATTACAAGTTTAAACCTTCGAATAAGATAGCTTTATATGTATGAATCGAATGATATTATGAACATCATTACTACCTTAAGTTCCTTGGATAAACCTACTGGAAAAGATAAAAATGGATCTAGCTTCAATGGATCCTTGGATGGCTCGAAGTTCTTGAAGCAGAATCATGACACGAAAACAAGTTCAAGTAAGATCATCACTTGAAATAAGATTGTTATAGTTATAGAAATTGAACCAAAGTTTGAATATGATTATTACCTTGTATTAGAATGATAACCTACTGTAAGAAACAAAGATTTCTTGAGGTTGGATGATCACCTTACAAGATTGGAAGTGAGCTAGCAAACTTGAAAGTATTCTTGATTTTATGAAACTAGAACTTTTGGAATTTATGAAGAACACTTAGAACTTGAAGATAGAACTTGAGAGAGATCAATTAGATGAAGAAAATTGAAGAATGAAAGTGTTTTTAGGTATTTTTGGTCGTTGGTGTATGGATTAGATATAAAGGATATGTAATTTTGTTTTCATGTAAATAAGTCATGAATGATTACTCATATTTTTGTAATTTTATGAGATATTTCATGCTAGTTTCCAAATGATGGTTCCCACATGTTTTAGGTGACTCACATGGGCTGCTAAGAGCTGATCATTGGAGTGTATATACCAATAGTACATACATCTAAAAGCTGTGTATTGTACGAGTACGAATACGGGTGCATACGAGTAGAATTGTTGATGAAACTGAACGAGGATGTAATTGTAAGCATTTTTGTTAAGTAGAAGTATTTTGATAAGTGTATTGAAGTCTTTCAAAAGTGTATAAATACATATTAAAACACTACATGTATATACATTTTAACTGAGTCGTTAAGTCATCGTTAGTCGTTACATGTAAGTGTTGTTTTGAAACCTTTAGGTTAACGATCTTGTTAAATGTTGTTAACCCAATGTTTATAATATCAAATGAGATTTTAAATTATTATATTATCATGATATTATCATGTATGAATATCTCTTAATATGATATATATATACATTAAATGTCTTTACAACGATAATCGTTACATATATGTCTCGTTTAAAAATCATTAAGTTAGTAGTCTTGTTTTTACATATGCAGTTCATTGTTAATATACTTAATGATGTGTTTACTTATCATAGTATCATGTTAACTATATATATATCCATATATATGTCATCATATAGTTTTTACAAGTTTTAACGTTCGTGAATCACCGGTCAACTTGGGTGGTCAATTGTCTATATGAAACATATTTCAATTAATCAAGTCTTAACAAGTTTGATTGCTTAACATGTTGGAAACATTTAATCATGTAAATATCAATCTCAATTAATATATATAAACATGGAAAAGTTCGGGTCACTACATAATACAATATAAGTTAGCTAGGATATGATTTGTATAGATTTGTTAAACATTTCCCGTAGCTAAAAAGATCAAAAATATCCAATCTTGTTTTACCCATAACTTCTTCATTTTAAATCCGTTTTGAGTGAATCAAATTGCTATGGTTTCATATTGAACTCTAATATAAAAATCCAAACAGAAAAAGTATAGGTTTATAGTCGGAAATTTAAGTTACATGTCAATTACTAAAGAGGTAGTCATTTCCGTCGAAAGAACGACATCTTGATGACCATTTTGAAAAACATACTTTCACTTTGAGTTTAACCAAGATTTTTGGATATAGTTTCATGTTTATATGAAAAATCATTTTCCCAGAAGAATAACTTTTAAATCAAAGTTTATCATAGTTTTAAATTATCCAAAACAAAACAGCCCCCGATTTCACTACGACGGCATATATCCGATT
The DNA here is from genome assembly GCF_046630445.1 of Rutidosis leptorrhynchoides. Taxonomy (NCBI): domain Eukaryota; kingdom Viridiplantae; phylum Streptophyta; class Magnoliopsida; order Asterales; family Asteraceae; genus Rutidosis; species Rutidosis leptorrhynchoides. The sequence continues at coordinate 330,722,421 of NC_092333.1, read as the reverse complement.
TTATGGTGTTCATTGTGTTTCCATGTTTTAAATCATTAAGTTAGCATATCATATAGATATAGAACATGTGCTTAGTTGATTTTAAAAGTCAAGTTAGAAGGATTAACTTTTTTTTGCAAACAAGTTTAGAATTAACTAAACTATGTTCTAGTGATTACAAGTTTAAACCTTCGAATAAGATAGCTTTATATGTATGAATCGAATGATGTTATGAACATCATTACTACCTCAAGTTTTCTGAATAAAACTACTGGAAATGAAAAAAATGGATCTAGCTTCAAAGGATCCTTGGATGGCTTGAAAGTTCTTGAAGCAGAATCATGACACGAAAACAGTTCAAGTAAGATTTTCACTCGAAATAAGATTGTTATAGTTGTAGAAATTGAATTAAAGTTTGAATATGAATATTACCTTGATTTAGAAAGATAACCTACTGTAAATAACAAAGGTTCCTTGATCTTAGATGATTGCTTGGAATGGATTAGAAAGCTTGGAAGTAGACTTGCAAACTTGGAAGTATTCTTGATTTTTATGAAACTATACTTATGGAATTTATGAAGAACACTTAGAACTTGAAGATAGAACTTGAGAGAGATCAATTAGATGAAGAAAATTGAAGAATGAAAGTGTTTGTAGGTGTTTTTGGTCGTTGGTATATGGATTAGATATAAAGGATATGTAATTTTGTTTTCATGTAAATAAGTCATGAATGATTACTAATATTTTTGTAATTTTATGAGATATTTCATGCTAGTTGCCAAATGATGGTTCCCACATGTGTTAGGTAACTCACATGGGCTGATAAGAGCTGATCATTGGAGTGTATATACCAATAGTACATACATCTAAAAGTTGTGTATTGTACGAGTACAAATACGGGTGCATCCGAGTAGAATTGTTGATGAAACTGAACGAGGATATAATTATAAGCATTTTTGTTAAGTAGAAGTACTTGGATATGTGTCTTGAAGTCTTTCAAAAGTGTAATAATATATATCAAAACACAACATGTATATACATTCTAATGTAGTCGTTAAGTCTTCGTTAGTCGTTACATGTAAGTGTTGTTTTGAAACCTTTAAGTTTACGATCTCAATTAATGTTGTTAACCCAATGTTTAATATATAAAATGAGATGTTAAATTATTATGTTATCATGATATTATGATGTATGAATATCTCTTAATATGATATATACATTAAAATATCGTTACAACGATAATCTTTACATATAAGTCTCGTTTCGTAATTCTTGAGTTAGTAGTCTTATTTTTACATATGTAGTTCATTGTTAACACACTTAATGATATATTTAAATATCATTTTATCATGTTAAATATAGTGTATCAATATCTTAATATGATACATATGTATTTAGTAGACGTTATCATAACGATAATCGTTATATATATCATTTCGAGTTTCTTAACTTAGTAAACTCATTTCTTATGTATATCACACATTGTTAATATACTTAGTGAGATACTTACTCATCATAATCTCATGTAAACCATATATATATGTCTATATATACCACAACATGTAGTTTTTACAATTTTGTAACGTTCGTGAATCGCCGGTCAACATGGGTGATTAATTGTCTATATGAAACTTATTTCATTTAATCAAGTCTTAACAAGTTTGATTGCTTAACACATTGAAAACATTTAGTCATGTAAATATCAATCTCAATTAATATATATAAACATGGAAAAGTTCGGGTCACTACATGGCCTAAGTGTTAATGTTCTTGATTTGGTATACCTTGATGGATTATTCGAATTCTGACTCAAACTTAAGATGCTAGTTTTACTTTAAGAATGAACAAATGAGTCAAAATCCTAAGTTTGTGAAAGTTTGATGAGTAAATGGCCCACACATACGATTTATTGGTTAAGCGTACGAGTGATCATACGATTGATGTGAACTGTACGAACGGTCAAATTTTTAGTTAGTCTGTTAGACTTCTAGACCAAACGCACGACTGATATGTGAGTTACAAGGTTGGACATTTAAACGTATGGATAAGTAAACGATTAAAATCTTAACCGCACGATTGAGCCTAAGACTATATATATGAGGGAGACGAACAAAGTCATTATGTTTTCCCTCCAATCTCACTTTTTCTCTCAAAAATCAATCGTTTCCAATTCATTTTTTCCACTATAGGATCTCTTCTATATACATAGTCGACCACATCGCCACTAATTTGGTAAGTTTTTATCAAGTTTACAGGGTTTTTATTTGGGTTTTTATGAAGCAAAACCCTAGTGACCTTTTTGGTCATTTTTGTACAATTTTGAGTTGTTTTGAGTGTATTTCTTGATGTTATGTGTTAATCGATTGCCATAGTAGTATTTGTGATGAAAATCAACAACCATAACACGTAAAATTGAGGTTGTAATAAGTTGAAAACGGCATTAAATGTTATTCATTCAGACATGCACGAGTGAAATCCACTCGCACACTTGAGACATGACTCGCACGAGTCACTGCACGGTTGAGGTTCATCCATATGGCACTATTCTCACTCGTATGACCTTAGTTATCACATGTTTTGTGTTGCACACTCGTATATCTATGCTGACCTGTATGCTGAACAGCATGAGTCACCACACGGTTGACCCTCACTCTCATGAGTATGACCTCAGTCGTGTACAAATATCTGAATCGTATATTTTTGCTCAAACGTGTCAACAGTGGCACGAGTTACGTGTGAACCACACGAGCGCGTAAGTCTGTCTCTCGTATGGTTTAACTTGTTTCTTGTAAAAATGACACTAAGTTGCAATTATGCTGATGTGTTTAATTATTCTGGTCTCAGTTTCTAACGAATGTTTATTTCAGCTTTAAAGCTTAAAGATGTCAGAGGATTCGGTTTTTCAGGATGATATTCTCCGAAATGATCCAGAGAATCAGAGGGAGCAAATACCTGATCAACAAGTGGTTCCTCCTGTCATACAGCGGGAAGTTGCTACTTCGTCTACTGTTCTGGAGATGGATAAACAGAACAATCATGTTGCTCTTTACAATACTGAGCTGGAGAAAGGGAGTCACTTTAAGGGTATTATAAATTTTCTAAAGAGATCAAGGATCCACACAGCTATCTCAACACCATGCACTGCTTACTACAGTCATCAAAGAGAATTGTGGAAGAATGCAAGACTAGACACCTCCAACTCCGAGGCAAAACTTATAGGTTGTGTTCTAGGAAACGAGGTTGTGGTTTCAAATTCTGTGATAAGAAGAATTCTAGGGTTTAATGATGAGAACTATTCATTGCTACCACTCAACATGGATATAATTCATGGTTATTTCAATAGATGTGGTTACTCTGGTGAACTTGTCAGAAATTATGAACATGCAAAGACATTCCTTACACCTCAATTTCGATACTTGGCCCATGTATTGATACAATGCTTAGGAGGAAGAAAAGCTAGTTTTGACAAACTCAATGAGAAGATGCAAAACATATTTGTTGCGCTAGTTCTTAGGGCACCTTATGATTTCTTGGGATTTGTTTTTCATTAATTTAAGACAAACCATTTCAGTTTGACTCAAAAGTATCTCATTTATGCGAGATTTCTTCAGCTGATCATTGATGATGCAGCCCCTAATTTACTAAAGATCGAGTCTGATGTGATTCCAATAGAACCAATGAATTTTGTCACTTTCAAAAGAATGATGCAAATAAGGAAGGATGAATACAAGCCTGATTTTGAAATGGTGTTAGTTTGTCATCTTAAAAAAGATGATTATCGATGTCTACCAGGAAATGATTGGAGGAATGAAGGTTCTGACTCAAATTATGAGGTAACTGATGATGAAAAAGAAGAAGATGAGAATCAAGGGAATGTAGGTGAGACTCAGGGAGTTGATCAAGGTGATGTTAATGAGGACGATGATGAAGCTACAAAGGAAGATACGAATTTGATCCACCGGAAGCGTAAGGGTAAGGAACCAATGACTTCAGAACTACCTTAAAAGAAGGAAAGGACTACCAAACATAATAATGAATCACCCCAACAATCCTCTCGAGAAGGTTGAAGGCAACAAGTTCAACACCAACCTTCAGGTTTCATGAAAGATGTAAGAGCTGTAACTGTTCCATCTCAAGTTACTATGCTTGAATTTAAAGAAGCTCAAAGTTTGTTGATGTCGACTGTTACAAGAATGAATAACATTGAGAATCAAGCTATTGAGGAGAAGAAATCTAGTGCACTTAAGATTGAATCCTTAGAGAATGAGAACCAAAAGCTGTGGAAGTTGGTTAAGTCCCAGAAGTAGAAAGTAAAGGAAATGGGTAAACAGCTGGCTGTTGTTCAAAACAAACGTGAGAAGGTGTTGAAAAGGTTGAAAAATATAGTCAAACTGCTTGTGTCTGGAAAAGTGAAGATGATTACTGATGGTAAAGAACTGGAGATTTCGGATTTAGGAGGAAGTGGTGATGAAGCTGATGATCTTACTGATGATGAAACAGAAGAACGTCCCTCTTTTGATTATCCGTTAGTTCTACCTATTAGAAGCTTCAATGAATTTGGTTAGGTATTTACCTTTAAATATTTTATGAATTATTCAAATGTTTTCACTGATGCTGAAAAGGGGGAGCTTCCACCAAGTGATTTCACACCAGCCAGCTTGCTGCTCTGGCATATGATAGTGATTATGATTCAGAGGATGCAGATGCAGTTGAGGTTGAAAAACAATCTCCAAAAGAAGAGCTATGTGATGAATCACCTCTCGATATAATCCAAAATATGAATGTGTGTGATGATAGTATGAGTTCAGGAAAGGAGAATGATCCAGGGTTTTTTGAAAATGAAAATATGAAAGAAGATATGATTATTGAGTCTGAAGACGAGTTTGAAACTGAAGCTGAAGAGGAAGAGGAACAAGAAGTTGAAGTTGTAATACCTTCAATAAGGCAGTACATGAATAGGTCACTCAATTCACTCAGTGATTTCTTTCGCTTGAGTAAAGAATAGTTGGAGAAGTACCTAAATGAGTATGAAAAAAGCAAGAAGGTATACGACAAAGAAATGATTGAAGTTGATAAGAAACTTGAGTGGATAGAAATGTTCGTCATAAGCAACTGCTCGCTGAGAAGAAGAGAAAAGAGACTAAGAAGAAAAAGAAGAAAGTCAGAGCCGAACAAATTTTAGCCGAGGGATGGAAAGAGATCAGTAAATGGTTTGACCGTGATGAAAGGGTTAGAGAATGTCAAAATGTGGAAGATGATGAAATTCGACAGAGTTGGTGGAAGAAGAATGTTGAAAACTTAGATCAGGTTAAGAACCCAAACTCGAACATAAATTTGTTAGTTTCTATGAAAAAGGAAAACGCACCAAGAAGTATGAAAAAGGGAAAATTTTGAGGTAGGGATACTTCAAGGAGATAAATTGTTTTGCTATTAAGAGGGAAGGAGGAGTTGATTATATGGCCCATCCAAGTCACTTCAAAACTCTACCCTACTTCGAGATTATGCAGCTTTCTAAGCTGAAGATGCTGAATGCTGAGAAGAACAACCTGTTCGAATGGTTTCGGAGGAAGCTCAAGATTGAGTACAAGACAGATAAGTGGGATTTCTTCAAGTCTACAGCAGCCAGGTTCTCAATGCACCCAACAAAGGTTAATTTGAAAGGTGGACCAATACATGTTGTTAAATTCGGCCCAACAAATTATATGAAAAGATCTCCGTTGATGGCAATGCCCTAGGATATTTGCGAAAACTTTAGGTGGTGGTTTTATGATTAGTTATACTAGATGAAGCAGTTATCCTAACTACTATTGAGACGGAAGATGGAAGCATACAGTTTGACACTATTAGGAATTTAGATCCTATGTGGCTAAGGAATTTGTCGAGGTTTGATGTGAGTGTTCTTCATCGCAATCACATTACATACAGGGAAGATAAAAGGGAAGAGGCGATGATATATCAGTAGGTTATTGATGTGTATCATGCCTAACTTACCAAAGACTATGATGCTCAAAGCTCGAATCAATTTCAAGCCAGTTGAGACAAGCGTCTGTTGCAGTGTTGATGTATTGATATGTGTGTCTGTTTTGTTGGAGAGAATCTATGCTTGTTGCTAGCTAACTGTTGTTACTTTTGAGTATGTTGATTTATGAATGTTTACTTTTGTAATAGATATTCTAGGTCCTAGGGGGAGTTGTTAGTGCATCTGTTTGAGACTGTAGACATCTATCAGACATTTATGAACTTGAAGGTATTTCGTATGCCCGAGAGACATATTAAATTAACGTGGTTAATATGTTTTGATCCAAGTCGGGTCATACCCAATAACAAGCTTACTGACACCTTATTCTTATTTGATCTTACCGATTAGATCGTTGATTAAATACGCGACACTTGAATTTTAAGAAAATGGTTTCTAAAATTATATTACTTGATATGTATATATATATATATATATATAATTTTATGGAATAATTATATAATGAGGATTTAATTATTTATAGGTTAAATAATTAATGAAGTTATGTTACAATTTTTATAAAATTGGTTTTATAAAATGTACATAACAAATAATATGCAAGTTTATAAAATGTATTTTATAAAACCTAGTTTTATAAAAACTATTTTATATTATAACTTGAAGTAGTGGCATGGGAGTTGAAGTGCACATGCTAGAGATTGCATCTTTTGGTCATGCCTTCCCATTTCCATATACATGCATGTTGACTCATTTTGCAAGACACATATATGCAAACATATCAAGTTTTGGAACAAAACAATTCTGCTCCTTTTTTGAGATGTTAGGCCGTGGCGTTTTTGGTGCAAAAGGGAGTTCTAAATTTATTTTTTGCAAGGTCATTCAAGTGTCTAAAAAATCCTAACCAAAAGCAAGGTGTTGGTGGTTAGCTTGGGGTATTACAACTTGAGGTTTCATACATTTTGGAGCTCCATTCATCATCATCATCATCTTCATCATTTACTACCTAGCTTGGAGAAGGTATAAACTCCTTTCTCACTTGTAGTTTGTAAGTATGTTTCACAACTTAATCCTATTTGGGATTTAACTTAAATTGGTTAAAGTATAACAAGTTCTAAAATGGTAATACTTACATGCTTCCGCTTTATTTGTTAATAAAATGTTTTAAGTATATTGAAACTTGTTAAATACCAACAATGGTATCTAGAGCCGAAGTTGATGGAATATATTTCGGGATGGTTATTAAACTCACTATATATTTTGCATTTTATGTACATGTATGAAAGTAAAATGCAAAAAAAAAAAAAAAAAATTAAATTAAATGTTTGGGTGGGTTTTTGGTTATGGCCGAATTCAAGAGGACCCAAAATGGGTTTTGGTTTCTTCTATTTTGGTCATATTTGTTGTATGATGATGTTCACAATCTAAGCCTTGACCTTGTATTTGAATGGTTGAATGTTTGGTTGATTTAATTCATTCATTTGGTATGTAATATTAATTCATTCATTTGGTATGTAATATTAATTCATTCATTTGGTTTGTAATATTTATTCATTTGGTGATGTAATTTATTTTATATTTGGTATGTAAAATAGATTAGGTTGTATTTTCATTTTTTAGAAAAAAAATGTATTAGGATATATTTTTTGTAAAAGATGAAGATGCAAGATGAAGACAAGGAAGATACAAGATTAAGTGAAAGATTTTGAAATCTCCTACTTTGTGTTATAACCCCTTAACTGTGGCATTTGTTTTCGGCTAAACAAATGTCTACCAAAATGGCTTGGTTGTGAACATATTTGTTTTGCATGCATGGTTGTTTATTGTGTTTGTATGTTTGGTTGCTACAAGTAAATCACAAGTCAACAACAAGCAAAATGACAATTTAATTGGTTAAATTAGACATTATTAACGACATGCAAAACGATAATTTAATTGGTTAAATTAAAAATGGCTAAATGGATTATAATAATTGGTTATTGAAACACATATAAAATGGTTTATATCAAGGTAATGAAATTTGCTTTATTACATAACATGAAAAATGGATTTTCATATAAACCATACACTAAATGCATGTTGGTGTATGGTGTAAAAGTTTTCTTAAACTAGAAATAATGAAAACTTAAATCCATTATTAACAAGGCAAACAAGTTAAAACGCCATCCTTTTATGTGACACTTAAACATATTAGGGAACTCATAATGGGATAAAGGTCACCTAACCGTTATGAACAAACTAATATGATTAAGGTGAATTTCGCACACTTGTGGGATAAAGGTCACATAACCACTTGTATGTTAAGTTTACACGTTTACACAAGTAGGACGACTTGACTTGGGAATCATGAACTTAGGGTCACCGGAGCATGAGGAACAAATAGGCATTGATGGGATAAATATGCCATGCAAAAGGATTGCATGATCCCATAACTTAGAAGTTGCAAAAGGATTGCAATTGTCAAATAATGACTACCTAGCTAAATCAAATGACGGGATAAAGGTCACCTAACCGAAATTTGGTTTACCGTTGGATTCTAAAATTTAATAAATATCAATTGGATTCAAAGGGTATTGATTGTTAAATTAAAATTGATACTTAAACAACTTTGTTAAATTTTGTAGATGGCAGCCAATAACAACGACATTCCAAACACACCAATTAACTTTAACAACCTATCATTGAGGTCAATCCTCGAAAAGGAAAAACTCAACCATACGAATTTCATGGATTGGTTTCACAATCTAAGAATTGTCCTCAAACTTGAGGATAGGGCGTATGTGTTGGAAGACCCCATTCCCGATCAACCCGACGAGGATGATACGGAAGGCATGGCTTATTGGGATAAGTATTGCACCGATTCGATGCAAGTCGCTTGCCTTATGCTTGGGACTATGATACCTGAACTCCAAAAGGACTTCGAGCATCATAGTGCATATGACATGATCACACAATTGAAGGAGATGTTCCTTCCACAAGCTCGTGTCGAGCGCTTCGAAATGGTTCGAGCGCTTCATGCATGTCGGATGGACGACTCCCAATCTGTTTCATCTTATGTCCTTAAGATGAAAATTCTAATTGATCGAGCGAACCATCTAAATTGCAACGTGTCTAATGAATTAGTCATGGGCCTTATCCTTAATTCTTTGTCAAAAAGGTTTGACACATTTGTAATGAATTACAATATGAATGGTTGGGATAAGAGCATTGGCGAATTACATGCCATGCTTAAGACGGCCGAAGCAAGCATGGGTAAAAGGGCTTCACCCTTGCTTACGATCAATGAAGGTGGGTCCAAAAACAATAACACTTCTAAGGCAAAGGCGGCTAAGAGGAAAGGACCCGCCTACCATGGCAAGGGACAGGGAAAGGGGAAGATGGTTACCCCAACCAACATTAACAAGAAGCAAAAGGTTGCTGGTAAAGCAAACCCCAAGGAAGATCCGTGCTTTGGTTGCGGTGAGCTGGGTCACTGGAAACGCAACTGCCAGATCTATCTAAAGGAGTTGAAAGAAAAGAGGGATACAGGGAAAACCTCAGGTAATGTATATATGGTATACGTTGAGCTTATTATTACTTCTTCTAATACATGGGTATTAGACACGGGATGTGGAACTCATATTTTCAATTCTTTGCAGGGGTTCAAAAGAAGTAATCAAGATGCGGGAACAACAAGTCTCTTCATGGGAAATGGAGTAAGGGTGCAAGTGAAAGCTCAAGGAGACTTTATTTTGAAGCTTCCAAGTGGTTTGGAGCTTATTTTGAAAAATGTTTTGTATGCACCCGATTTATCTCGAAATATTATTTCTGTATCCCGTTTGAAACAATGTGGTTTTAATCTTAATTTCATTAATGATGATATCCATGTTTCTTTAGATAAAGTGTTCTATTTTAAGGCTTCGCCTTTGAATGATATTTATGAACTCATACAATAGCTCAATGTTCCATGTAAACACCAAGAAACTCAAAAGGGATTTGAGTGATTCCTACTTATGGCATTGTCGCCTTGGTTACATAAACAAGAACCGAATGCATACACTTCAAAAGAATGGCCTTTTGAAATCAAATGAACTAGACTCGTTTGATGTATGTGAATCTTGTTTACAAGGCAAAATAACTAAAGCACCTTTCAAAGGGACCAATGAAAGGGCTAAAGACTTACTAGGATTAATGCATTCGGATGTATGTTGACCTTTTAAGCCCATGAGTAGGAAAGGTGAAAGATACTTCGTCACTTTTATTGATGACTTCAGTCATTTCGGATATGTCTATTTATTAAGGCACAAGGTTGAAACTTTTGAAGCATTCAAAGAATATCAAAATGAAGTACAAAATCAACTCAACAAGACAATCAAGGTACTTCATACTGATAGAGGATGTGAATACCTAAGCGATGCTTTCCAAGATCATCTTAAAGGTTGTGGGATTATCTCGCAACTCACTCCTCCTGGAACACCCCAACTTAATGGAGTTTCCAAAAGGAGGAACCGAACCCTAATGGATATGGTTCGATCTATGATGGCTAGAAGCTCGTTACCTCTATCATTTTAGGGTTATTGTCTATGCTCTGCGGCTCGTATTCTAAATATGGCCCCAACCAAGAAAGTGGAATGAACTCCTCATGAGATGTGGTTTTGAAACCTCCATCTCTGTCATACTTAAAGGTATGGGGATGTGAAGCTTATCCTGAGCGTTACGTCCCTAATAAGTTGAATGCTCGATCCACGAAGTGTATCTTCATAGGATATCTCAAGGATGATATGTGATATTATTTCTATGATCCATCCGAGCAGAATGTATTTGTTGCTCGGAAGGATGAATTCCTTGAAACTAAGTTCCTAATGGAAGGTAATAGTGAAAGGAAGATAGATCTTGAAGAGGTTCAAGATCAAATAGATGATACACAATTGGTTGACACTAGCACTCAACATGAAAATGTTGAGAATGATCAAATGGATGATCAAAGTGTACAAGACATTCGTAGATCTGGTAGGATTAGTAATCCTCCTGAGAGATATGGGTTTCTCATGGATGGTTGCTATGTGGTTGATTTGGATGAACCAATAAACTACCAAGATGCTTTATCAAGGATTGATAAAGATAATGGCAGAAAACCATGAACGCTGAGATGCAATCCATGTATGATAACCAGGTTTGGGAACTTGTTACACAACCTACTGGCTCAAGGCTAGTTGATTGTAAATGGCTTTTCAAAATGAAAACCGACATACATGGAAACTAGGATACATATAAAGCTAGACTTGTAGCAAAAGGTTTCACTCAAACTCATGGGGTTGACTATGACGAAACCTTTTCACCTGTGGCAATGCTAAAGTCTATTAGGATATTACTTGCCATTGCATCTCATTATGATTATCAAATATGGCAAATGGATGTCAAGACCGCTTTCCTAAATGGACATCTTGAGGAAGATGTCTATATGGTTCAACCTGAAGGTTTTGTTGATCCAAAATATCCTAAAAAGGTATGCAATTTAAAGAAGTCAATCTACGGATTGAAACAAGCATCTAGAATGTGGAATCATCATTTTAATGAGGAAGCCAAGAAATTTGGCTTCATTAAAAATGGTGATGAAGCTTGTGTATACCAGAAAGCTAGTAGGAGCACTATCATGTTCCTTGTACTATATGTGGATGATATATTGTTATTTGGAAATGATATTCCGGCAATGCAAAGTGTTAAAACTTGGCTAAATAAATGCTTCTCTATTAAGGATCTTGGAGAAGCACAATACATTTTGGGGATTGGGATCTACAAGGATAGATTCAAGAAACTGATAGGTTTGAATCAAAGTGCATACATTTAAAAGATCTTGAAAAGGTTCAAGATGGAGAACTCTAAGAAAGGTTTGGTACCTATTCAAAGAGGAACGCTTCTCAGTTCATCTCAGTGCCCTACCACGAAAGATGAACAAGAGAGAATGAAGAAAGTCCCGTACGCATCTGCTATTTGGTTAATCATGTATGCAATGATATGTACTAAACCGGATGTGTCATGTGCTCATAGCTTGACAAGTAGATACCAGAATAACCCAGAAAACAATCATTGGATTGCAGTTAAAAGTATATTGAAATACCTTAGGAGGACTAAGGATATGTTTCTTATATACGGGTCTGGTGAGGAGGAACTCACTGTAAAAGGTTACATGGATACGAGTTTCCAAACTGATCGAGATAATTCTCGATCACAATCCGGTTATGTCTTCACGTTAAATGGAGGCGCGGTCTCTTGGAATAGTTCAAAACACGATGTTGTTGCTTTATCCACTACAGAGTCAGAGTACATTGCCGCCTCATTGGCAGCTCAGGAAGCTGCATGGATGAAGAAATTCATCGATGACTTAAGAGTAGTCCCTTCCATTCAGGACCCTCTTGAGATCTTTTGTGACAACGAGGGTGCGATTGCTCAAATCAAGGAACCTCGTGCTCACCAAAAGACCCATCACATTGAGCGGAGATTCAACTATATAAGGGATGAAGTTGAAAAGGGAAAGATATGTATTCGCAAAGTTCACACAGATCTTAATATAACGGATCCACTCACGAAGCTCCTACATGGAACAAAACATTCAGGACATATTTGTGCATTAGGGCTTCGATATTCTAGTGATTGGTCATGATCTGTTTTAAGTATTGTAACAGAACGAAGTTGTTCAAACTCATTAATATAACTATGGTGTTAATTTATTTTGAGTCAAGTTCCTATTTTGCGTATTTTATCCATGAATAAGCTATTATTCTAGATTCCGTAGTCAATCACATTTGTGGGAACAAGTGTGAGGTTTAGACTATTATGAACTTGGATTGGTATACATTCACAGGTTGAATGTGGGGTAAGTTTGCAACCAAAGTTCATAGATATTTGTGGGATACAAATATTGGAAGACCCGCTCTCAAGATTTACTAAATGGAGCCTTTGTGGTTGATCACATGTTATCTTGAGTAAAGGCGAATATCATTGTATCCTCTGATCTGAGATACATATTGGGTTCGGATATTCACTAAGTATTATGCCTTGAGTCTTTCCTTCGCTATTCTAAAATATGGTAGTTCATAAGGAAGAGCTCAGGTGTGATACAAAGTATATATCTAGGACGTATGTAGTCAAGATGGAATTTGTCCCTCTTATTCGTTGAGAGTCAGATGTCTAAGGCCTGATAAAGTTTAAATCTAGAAGAGAGTGATCACTCTGTATCTCTTAGATTTAACATGACATCTAGGACGAAAGGACATAATGAAAGATTCACCTAATCAAATTCGAGATGGGAACTCGAAAGGGATGATGTTATTGAATGGCACAAATTCATAACATATTGGGGGTGATGGACGGTCGTTAGGTGGTATCCATCACTTGCATTAATTTCTTATATTTCTCGTTCAAGTGGGAGATTGAAGGTATTTCGTATGCCCGAGAGACATATTAAATTAACGTAGCTAATATGTTTTGATCCAATTCAGGTCCTACCCAATAACAAGGTTACTGACACCTTATTAGTATTTGATCTTACCGATTAGATCGTTGATTAAATACGCGACACTTGAATTTTAAGAAAAAATGGTTTCTAAAATTATATTACTTGATATGTATATATATATAATTTATGGAATAATTATATAATGAGGATTTAATTATTTATAGGTTAAATAATTAATGAAGTTATGTTACAATTTTTATAAAAATGGTTTTATAAAATGTACATAACAAATAATATGCAAGTTTATAAAATGTATTTTATAAAACCTAGTTTTATAAAAACTAGTTTATAAAAACTAGTTTTATAAAATCTAGTTTTATAAAAACTATTTTATATTATAACTTGAAGTAGTGGCATAGGAGTTGAAGTGCACATGCTAGAGATTCCATCTTTTGGTCATGCCTTCCCATTTCCATATACATGCATGTTCACTCATTTTGCAAGACACACATATGCAAACATATCAAGTTTTGGAACAAAAAAATTCTGCTCCTTTTTTGAGCTGTTAGGCCGTGGCCTTTTTGGTGCAAAAGGGAGTTCTAAATTTATTTTTTGCACGCTCATTCAACTGTCTAAAAAATCCTAACCAAAAGCAAGGTGTTGGTGGTTTGCTTGGTGTATTACAACTTGAGGTTTCATACATTTTGGAGATCCATTCATCATCATCATCTTCATAATTTACTACCTAGCTTGGAGAAGGTATAAACTCCTTTCTCACTTGTAGTTTGTAAGTATGTTTCACAACTTGATCCTATTTGGGATTTAACTTTAATTGGTTAAAGTATAACAAGTTCTAAAATGGTAATACTTACATTCTTTCGCTTTATTTGTTAATAAAATGTTTTAAGTATATTGAAACTTGGTAAATCCCAACAGAACCGTACTTCAGTTATCAGGTTACCATGATCGTATGTAGTAATCCTATCTATGTTTACTTTTGTATGTATTTCTGTCATGTGTGTTTACACTGTGATGCAGGTACCAGATATGGATGTTAACATTATTTGAATCAGTCACACGTACGACTGAAGTCTCCCTCGTACGGATAACAAGCTCATACGATGGTTCTGCTGAGCTGAGTCACAAATCTAATCTGCTAGAATTTACACGAATGGAAGACCAGACGTACGACTGAGTCAGCTCACCCGTACGTGTGAGATGTGACACGTACGTTTGATAGGTCAGAGGAGGTATATATATAGTGTTATGTTCTTCATTTTAGGTTAAGCCTCTCATTTGTTTCACTCAGATCTGGTAACCATTGCTGATTCTCTCTCGGTGCTTTAAGTCCAAAACCTTGTATAAGGTGAATAACAGCTCTAGATGTTGATTTAATCACCCAAATCTTGATGTGGTTTGACTAGATCAATCCCAAAAAGCATCTCATATTCACTAGAGGGTTCAATACACCTGCTCCACCTTTGTGTATGTTGAATCTATTAGTTTCGAAGAATTAAATCATGTGTTATCAGTAACACTTAGGTGTTATCTCTTAATCAAGACTAAATCGTCATTAAGGTGTGATTAACCAAGATTAGCGTTCTAGTGACCAAAACTCTTTTGGATACTGATTAGGCAACTATTCTAAGCATGTTTAAACAAGTTTCATAAATTATAGAAGCCCGGATGTGGTCAAAGTAAATTTGTAGAAAATTTGGATAGAACCTTCTACAATCAACCTACAGTTGACCGTGGAGTCAACCGTGCATTCCTAGCTTCACAAACCACTGCAGGGTTCTACGGTCTGACATGCGATTGACCGTGGACTGAACCATGAAGCTTATGCTTTCATTCTAAGCTTTGTTTGGTTTTATTTTTTTGCTAGAGTAAGTTGGATTAGTGAACTTGTATATTTATGTCAAGATGTATACCTTCACCTCTTGTCATGTGCATGTGTCATCATCAAAACACTTATTGTTATGGGTGAAGATTAGTATAATCATTAAGCACAAACACACATTCTCCCCTAAAAACATCCTTTCTAGTTACATACAAAAAATCTAAAACTACTGATATTGCTGATAGGTCAGATCATGATTGATGTCAAAGAATCAAGAGAAAGAATCAGATTCAGATGAACAGTGCACATATTCGGTAAGAGAGAAATTTGGATAAAAGTAATTCTACAGCTTTCTAGACTCAGTTACAATGCAATGACTATGTTTTAGGACTACTTAGGTTCTATATATAGACCTCATCTATAGAACCTTCTAATAAGCACATTTCACATTAACATTATCTAACTTTGGGGTCTGAACAATCTCCCCCTTAATGTTAAATGTGAATTTTACAATGTAACCCTATTACAAAAATCTAAAGGAACTTTCTTCCTCTAAAATGAATTCTTGTGTTGAATCCTCTGAGCCTGTTAGGACCCCGAAGTTGTATAGTGTTAATGTGAATTAAGCTTAAATGAAGGTTCCTTAGAAGAGAGCTATATAAGGAACCTAAGTAGTCCTAATTAGATAGCCATTGCATTGTAACTGAGTTCTAGAAGCTGTGGAATATAATTTTACCGATTCTCTCTCATACCGAGTCTTCTTCCTACATACCGAATCTCACTCTATCTTATCATTTCTCTCAATCTCAACATGATCTGACCTATCATTTGGTATCAGAGCTTCCAGGAAGTGATTCTACATCACTATATCGATCCAGAGATTGTAGATTACAGAATCTGGATACTCTCGGTAAAATGAATCAGATTCGGTATTATCGAATTTGATAATCTGACGTTCAGATTCTTGTGATAAGTTCAGCGAAGGTGTATTAGGTCTATTAGAAAGAGTTTCCATCATCATTACATCTTATTAACTTCAATTATGGAGAATCAAGTTGATTTTTAGAGTTTGTGGCAAAAACTCTCGGTATTGCTTAATTCAAGCTTGATTCTGGATTTTTGTGAAGATTTAAATATTCAGTTGTGTTCGTGAGGTGTTAAATCACATTTCTGTCAGTTCAATTTCTTCAATTCTTCAAGTTTTGAAGATTTGATCAACATTCGGTATCGTAACTGTCATACCGAATCTGCTTCATTACTGAAAATTCATCTTAAGTGTTGCAAATTGTGGTGTGTTTGAGATTCTATCACATTTGGTTTAATCATACGCAGCTAATTGGTGTGGTTTGAGAAAAGATTCTGTTATATTTCTAAGTTTTAGACTTAGACTCGGTATTGTCAACTGCTACAGTTGACATTAGGTATCCTGAATCTTCGGTATCATTGATATTATTTTTGTTACTAACTTGTTTTCTTGTGCAGCAAGGTTACCGAATCTAATTCAAGGGAATTGGATTGAGTTTACACATAATATTTTACAGAATTTGACTACCGAGTCATTTACCGAATTAGAATCTCGATTTCACTTAATTCTTTGGTTTTAAGTATTCTGAGGCTTCAAGTTGTGTGGTTACCGAATCCATACCGAATTTGGGTGTGTTACTTGTGATTCTTATCAGTTTCTGATACAGAATCTGGTATACCAAATTGTTACCGAATCTGCTACAGTACCGAACCATTTACCAAATCTGCTACTGTACCGAATCTTTACCGAATCTGACATTCTTGTTAGATTTTATACTGAACCCTGATCATAGATTGTGTTTAATACCGAATCTACCTCAATTTAAAATGTCTACTCAGGACACTCTTATCATTGGATCAGATTCCCGACCTCCAGTGTTGTTTGATGGCAAGTACACTAAGTGGCTTCATCGTATCACTCAGTACATAGACTATAAGGGTGAGAAAGCTAAAGATATATGGGCTTCTCTGAGAGATGGTCCAGTTGTTGATTTTCATCCGGATACTGGTATGCCAATTCCAGTCTATGAACTTTCTGGTGATAAACGTGAAAGAGCTCAGGGTGACATAGAGGCTAAGAATATTGTCATCCAAGCTATCCCATATGAGCTATTTGAAAATGTGGATAGCAACACTACTATAAAAGATATATGGGATGAGATCAAACGACAACAAGAAGGTTATGACATGTCAGACGTTACTAAATTGAATAAGGCTCTGGGATTGTATGAAGATTTCAAGCAGGAACCAGAAGAACTACTCAAGGACACCTACCGTCATTTCAATGGTGTTCTCAATGAGTTTAAAAGGTGTAAGATTGTAAAAATACATGCTAAAGCCAACATGAAATTCCTCAAAAAGCTCAATGCTGATTGGCTTCCTTATGGAACCATTGTTCAATCTACCAAAGAGATTGACAAGTTGACTATTCATGAGCTTGTTGGAGTTCTTATGCATTACCAACCTGAGTTGTCTAAACTTCAAGAAGGAAGGAAAGAGTCTTCTCCGGGCGATCCTCTTGCCCTAATTGCCAAAAAGAAGAGCAAATCTTTTACGACTTCCAAAAGCTTGTCCAAGAAAGTACTTGTTGAAGAATCAACTGATTCTGAAGAGTTGAATCTTTCTGATGTTGATGATTCTCACCTTGAATTAGTCAAGATGGCAGCCATGTTGTGACGACCCGGAAATTTCCGACCAAATTTAAACTTAACCTTTATATGTTTCCGACACGATAAGCAGAATTTGTAATGTTGAATCTCAAAAAGTTTGGAACTACATTCATGTAATCAATTACCCTTTGACCGTGTTCGACAATTCACGAACAATTATGTGTATATAGATATGTATATATAATATATAATATTAACTGAAAACATTAACAAAGTATTAGATATATGATACTTTACATGAACATATTTGTTTCGATATATTTATTGACAGAATTAAGAGATAATATCAAATGATTGAATTATTAGATACATTATGATATGATTACGGGCCTATGTTATGAGGTCCACTGTGATTTAAGAAATCTATTCTTTTTGACCACTCATTACTTAACCAGTATGATAAAAATAACGATATTTATATTTTATTTTATCAAATATATATAACAATTTAAATTAATATTATATATATTTATCCGCGTATTATACGTACATAGTTTTATACTTTTATATACTTTAACTTTACCTTTACTTTACTTTTACTTTACTTTAACTTTAATAATTCATACTTTAATAATTCACTTTAATAATTCATACTTTAATAATTCACTTTAATAATTCAAAAATCTATTATAAATAGAATTCAATAGGTTTCATTATTTCATAGAAACTTGAAAATATATTTCTCTAAACTCTCTTAATCGAATTACATATATATATATATATATATATATATATATATATATATATATATATATATATACTTAGTATTATTTCAAGATATTATTAGTATACATAAAATACTACGACGGAGTTATATTCAGACGATTTCAAAATAAGTTTTCAAACGGGATAGAGCTAAGGAAATTATGGGTTATAGCTATGGAGGTTATGGGTATTGATCGAGGGTATTGCTCGTGAGGTCAACCTAACGTTTATCATTTTCATTGCGTCTACGTACTTTCCTACAATATTGATACGTGAGCATTCATATCTTATCTTTTATATATTAATAGTGTATCCCTGACTAGTGCTTGAGTATATATGATTATGCATGTTTGTATGCTTAGTTTCATCGTTAAATAGTTTATGATAAATCACGAATTTGATACATATGCTACTGAGATAAGGTATATGATATGCATGTCTTTGAAAAGATGAAGAAAAATTAATAACTTTTCATTTAGAAATCGTGTGATTTCGATGAACTGATTAAAAAATATGGTCAACTGAAGTATCATTAATTTTAATATTATTATTAAAACGATTATTATAATTGTTATTAGTTGATGTTATTACTAAAATTATCTTTATTACTAAAAATTAATATTTTTATTGAAACTATCATTTTATTATTTTTATCATTATTATTATTATCAATATTATTTTATCAAATAAATATACGTACAAAGATATTTTTACCACACGTAATATAATTACATTAATAATACATACCACTATATTTTTATGATATTAAGTGAATTTTATAAATTTTATTACTTGAGATATATAAAAGTATATTTTTTTATCATATATGAATTTTAATATAAATTTTTATTTATTAATAAATGACTTGTATTATTTAGTATAATAAGATCTGATAAATATATTTAAATATATAAAACGACTATATATAAGTTATATAATAATCATGTATAGATTTTGGAAGTCATTTTGGGTCAAGTTGACTTTTGTTGACTTTTGCATGTCGGTCTCGAGCATTAGGATTGTGATACACTACTACTTGACCTAAATTGTTAGACAGATATTGACCAACATATAAATATATATATTTAATATAGGTTCGTGAATCTGAGACAAACCCTGCACTTGTTCAGTGCCGTCATATACATAATTGCTACGAAATACAGTATTGTGAGTTTCATTACTCCCTTTTTATATATATTTTTAGGCTGAGAATACATGCGCTGTTTTATAAATGTTTTACGAAATAGGCACAAGTACTAAAACTAATTCTATCTGGGTTTAAACCAGAAATATACCCTTAGCTTGGTAACATTAAACTACTTGTCTATGTACGGTAGGCGCGAATCCTAAAGATAGATCTATTGGGCCTGACAAACCCCATCCTGACTATGAGATGCTTTAGTACTTCGAGATTATTTTAAACACACCTGATCTAGTGTACTTCAGAGGGTAAAACATGAACGTTAAGGCTTGTTAACGGGTGCCTACAACTTATAGAATACTTTTATACACTTATGAGTGTACGGATATTTATAGAAACTGAAATCTTGTGGTCTATTACTATTACAGAAATGATTGATTATGATAAACTAATGAACTCACCAACCTTTTGGTTGACACTTTAAAGCATGTTTATTCTCAGGTATTAAAGAAATCTTCCACTGTGCATTAGCTCATTTTAAGGATATTACTTGGAGTCATTCATGACATACTTCGAAAGACGTTGCATTCAAGTCGTTGAGTTCATCAAGATTAATATTAAGTCAATTATAGTTGGATGTAATATGAAATGGTATGCATGCCGTCAATTTTTGATGTAAAGAAAGTTTCTCTTTTAAAAACGAATGCAATGTTTGTAAAACGTATCATCTAGAGGTCAAATACCTCGCGATGTAATCAACTATTGTGAATCGTTTATAGTGTATATGAATGGATCCTTTCAGTTGGTATCAGAGCGGTGGTCTTAGCGAACCAAGTCTTGCATTAGTGTGTCTAACTGATAGTTGTTAAGATGCATTAGTGAGTCTGGACTTCGACCGTGTCTGCATGTCAAAAGTTTTGCTTATCATTTTTAGTCGGAAATCATCTACTTACCATTCTTAGGAAATTACCTACTTATCATTCTTAAGTCTAGACGCGTTTTCCTACATTTATTGCATAATAATGTATAGACGAATTCTTATCTTAGCATATCTGTTACTGTGAAATTTGACTGACATCTTTTAAAGATTCCTCCGTAATTTATGGGATTTTGGTATTATATATATATATATATATATATGTAAATTATGTATTGAAGAATACCAAATCTAAATTCTACAATCTATTTCATACCAAAAATTCTTTCCCTAATCATACAAGATGGATCCCTCAACCAGTTCGAGTTCCTCGGATTCCGACAGCTATGCCGATATGGATTTTCACATGAGCTCCGAAAGCAGCGTGACCGGAATGGATCAACCAATTAGCCATCATCTATTTTGGATGAATTGGGGTTGGGTTCGTAATCTACTTAACCATTGGAGACAAGAAGAAGGTGATCCCTTTCATCCACCACATTGCCCTCTTGGCAATGAACCTGAAGCATTTACCGGCGAACCTGTCCGAAACACCATTTTCTCTCTCATTTCCAGAGTATCTCATCATGATTATATACTACACCAAATTCTAGATCTTATTTATCCGCTCGTCCGAACAGACAATCACTTCGGTGTAATAGAAGAAGTCAACGAGCTTCGCGCTCGGGTAGTGGCTTTGGAGAATATGGTGCAAAGGTTACAAACACCAGCAGCAGCACCAGCAGCATAACCAGTACCACCATCAACAACATCGACAGTACCATTACCACCACCAATAACAACCGCATCGCAAACTTCAACTTCACAATCTGTCCCATGAGCATCGACGTCATACGCCATGTAGATACCAAGGAATACCACAACGATGAAGTATTGATTCATAACTTCATTGGGGAAACATTCTACGACGATTATGTAATTTCTAAAGTTTAGAAATTATCTATCCTAGCCTTAACCATAAATCAAATGAGTTTAATTTAATATTAACTCATTAAATCTATATTACATCTGAAGAAATATACACATATATACTTCTATGAAGACTGTAATAAAATTCTTTTGTACAAAATATTAATTGTGAATTTTTTTTAACGAGTAGGTAATACCGGAGAGATATATAAATTCACAATTAATATGTTACATTCTTCAAATTTGATTCAGCAAATCATCCATTATACTCCCTACTTTCACAACAATATACATTCTTTTATAGAAATCAAAACAACCATACTCATTCAAAATCTAATAACATATTCTGATTTTGAAATCTCAGAATTCGATTCAAGATATAACCGAAATCATCACTCTTAGATTCCTACATCTTTCAAAACTATACTTTGACTTCAAAACTGTCCTAGAACCTCATTTCTATTCATGGAACTCCCAAAAATATTTGTATCATTCAAAATCTTAGAACATCATATGTATATTAACAATTACAATATGTGTTCAAACACTTCGAAATTCTTAAAGACATGCGAGATGATGATCCAACCACACATTACCCACTGTCATGCACCTGAAAAGCTCTCGAAACCAAAGTTATAGTTTAACACGTATCCGTGTCATATCGTTTGATATTTATTACCAAATATAATTTTTCAATCTCCTTCCAAAATAGATAGTTTTGTCACAGCTTCAGCAAATCACCTTCATTTGCTTATACGAATAAACCTTATTATAACAATTACCCCCTTCATCATTGTTACCGGGGAACCTTTCATATCTCTCCACATTAGCAGTAAACTTATCAACAACTTCATTAACCTTCGACTTAAGCCTCTCCGAAAAGCCACTATACTTATTCATTAAAACCCCATCATGTACTCACCTACATCCTGTAACAATAATTGTCACACCAACTACTAGGAATTAGCAATCAGTATTTTGAATTTCGCGACAATTTTACGTCAAAAGTTATATGTATACATATAACGTCTATCTCCTAGACTTACATACTTCGAATGTGAATTTTCTGAAAAACATCCCAAACTATGAACTAGTTCTCCGAAATTGGAAAAATGATGAAGCCGCAAAAACTGTAAACGACTTTAACAGTCAAAAGTTTGATGATAAAGAATAGTATGGTGGTAAAGCTGAGAAAAAGAGAAGGTTTGAAACTGGAAAACGGATTGAGCAGACCATGAAGGAGGCTGTGGACAAATCACAAAGACTAAACCTGCCCTCAAAGGATCTAAATGATTCAGTGTCTACTGAAATCCTTAGCAAACACCTTACTTCTTATTCTAAACCTTCACAGACAAATCTTCTTCATCATCCATCTATGTTAAGAATTCTAAGATATCATCGTATCTTTTATTATAAATATCTTCGATATTCCTGAGGATATTTTCACAACTATTCTTATCCGAAATCTTCTATCTATTTGCAATATCTGCGTTACAACATAAAAAGAAACTGTGTTAGTTTCTAAATTCTGAAGAAAAACAAAATTCGAATTTAAAATAGGAATGTTTTTGAAGTAGTGTTGGGAACTGAAGCATGAGTTAGTATACTATAATGACACATGATCAATGTGATTATATTATAGTAAGTCATACTGAGTTTCTAATGGAACGTGATGATTCACAGAACATACTGTCATCATGTACTATTTACACGACTCTTACATTCTACCCAATTTCCAAACATATTAAGAACATATCATCTTAATAGCTCTATATTTTCGGATATTCTGGTAATTTGCCAAATCAAGATCGTGCCATTACGATTTTCTTCTTGGAACATTAACTATATTCATCCAAAAATTCATATCTACAAATTCTGGACCATTATCCACTTGACTTAAGGTCGGGAAGAGAAAACGAAAGCATGAAGCTCCGAAATATAATGGAGAATATAAAGCCCGATAACAACCCCGAAATTACAAACCGTGTATATCAATGCGTATAGTAATATAAAGACACGGGAGAATGAAAAACACAATAACCTCAAGGTAATGGTAGAAGAAAATAACTTCCTCCGGTGGTAGATGAAAAAGAAGAATGACAGATATGAAAGTTAAGAGTATATCAAGAATCAATACTGGATGAAGCATATTAACGAATGCTTTAAGTATGAATTGGGGAGAAAGACTAGAATGTGTGAGCTGTGGAAATAAAGAAACGAAGGGGGTGGATTTATAGTAAAATATCAGACAGAGAAATCGAGACAGATTATCGCATTTAATCAAATAAGATCCTGATTTCCTTAATCGCCGAAGAACCAAATCTTATTGCAAAGATTTTCTTTAAATCCCATGAATTCCGAAAATCAATCATAACTACGTCATCGGTTAAAACGAATATACGTTTACTCATTGCACTCTCTTGCGATAGCTTCACTTATACTCTTCGCGTAATCAAATTGTTTTATCTATATTACTCAATGATGATAAAACTCTATTTATCAACTCATATTCGTCATGAACACATTTTTAAAGTTAGGCATGACGACCTCGATCAAATTTCGGGACGAAATTTATTTAACGGGTAGGTACTGTGACGACCCGAAAATTTTTGACCAAATTTAAACTTAACCTTTATATGTTTCCGACACGATAAGCAGAATTTGTAATGTTGAATCTCAAAAAGTTTGGAACTACATTCATGTATTCAATTACCCTTTGACCATGTTCGACGATTCACGAACAATTATGTGTATATAGATAGGTATATATAATATATAATATTAAATGAAAACATTAACAAAGTATTAGATATATGATACTTTACATGAACGTATTTGTTTCGATATATTTATTGACAGAATTAAGAGATAATATCAAATGATTGAATTATCAGATACATTATGATATGATTACGGGCCTATGTTATGAGGTCCACTGTGATTTAAGAAATCTATTCTTTTTGACCACTCATTACTTAACCAGTATGATAAAAATAACTATATTTATATTTTATTTTATCAAATATATATAACGATTTAAATTAATATTATATATATTTATACGCGTATTATACGTACATAGTTTTATACTTTTACTATACTTTAACTTTACCTTTTCTCTACTTTTACTTTACTTTAACTTTAATAATTCACTTTAATAATTCATACTTTAATAATTCACTTTAATAATTCAAAAATCTATTATAAATAGAATTTAATAGGTTTCATTATTTCATAGAAACTTGAAAATATATTTCTCTAAACTCTCTCAATCGAATTACATATATATATATATATATATATATATATATATATATATATATATATATATATATATATATTTACTTAGTATTATTTCAAGATATTATTAGTATACATAAAATACTACGACGGATTTATATTCAGACAATTTCAAAATAAGTTTTCAAACGGGATAGAGCTAAGGAAATTATGGGTTATAGCTATGGAGGTTATTGGTATTGATCGAGGGTATTGCTCGTGAGGTCAACCTAACGTTTATTATTTTCGTTGCGTCTA
The DNA here is from genome assembly GCF_046630445.1 of Rutidosis leptorrhynchoides. Taxonomy (NCBI): domain Eukaryota; kingdom Viridiplantae; phylum Streptophyta; class Magnoliopsida; order Asterales; family Asteraceae; genus Rutidosis; species Rutidosis leptorrhynchoides. Next base: position 330,697,271 of record NC_092333.1, on the reverse strand, counting down.
CGTACTTTCCTGCAATATTGAATCACAATATTGATACGTGAGCATTCATATATTATCTTTTATATATTAATAGTGTATCCCTGACTAGTACTCGAGTATATATGATTATGCATGTTTGTATGCTTAGTTTCATCGTTAAATAGTTTATGATAAATCACGAATTTGATACATATGCTACTGAGATAAGGTATATGATATGCATGTCTTTAAAAAGATGAAGAAAAATTAATAACTTTTCATTTAGAAATCGTGTGGTTTTGATGAACGGATTAAAAAATATGGTCAACTGAATTATCATTAATTTTAATATTATTATTAAAACGATTATTATAATTGTTATTAGTTGATGTTATTACTAAAATTATTTTTATTACTAAAAATTAATATTTTTTTATTGAAACTATCATTTTATTATTTTTATCATTATTATTATTATCAATATTATTTTATCAAATAAATATACGTACAAAGATATTTTTACCACACGTAATATAATTACATTAATAATACATACCACTATATTTTTATGATATTAAGTGAATTTTATAAATTTTATTACTTGAGATATATAAAAGTATATTTTTTATCATATATGAATTTTAATATAAATTTTTATTTATTAATAAATGACTTGTATTATTTAGTATAATAAGATCTGATAAATATATTTAAATATATAAAACGACTATATATAAGTTATATAATAATCATGTATAAATTTTGGAAGTCATTTTGGGTCAAGTTGACTTTTGTTGACTTTTGCATGTCGGTCTCGAGCATTAGAATTGTGATACACTACGACTTGATCTAAATTGTTAGACAGATATTGACCAACATATAAATATATATATTTAATATAGGTTCGTGAATCCGAGACAAACCCTGCACTTGTTCAGTGCCATCATATACATAATTGCTACGAAATACAGTATTGTGAGTTTCATTACTCCCTTTTTATATATATTTTTGGGCTGAGAATACATGCGCTGTTTTATAAATGTTTTACGAAATAGGCACAAGTACTAAAACTAATTCTATGTGGGTTTAAACCAGAAATATACCCTTAGCTTGGTAACATTAAACTACTTGTCTATGTACGGTAGGCGCGAATCCTAAAGATAGATCTATTGGGCCTGACAAACCCCATCCTGACTATGGGATGCTTTAGTACTTCGAGGTTATTTTAAACACACCTGATCTGGTGTATTTCAGAGGGTAAAACATGAACGTTAAGGCTTGTTACCGGGTGCCTACAACTTATAGAATACTTTTATACACTTGCGAGTGTACGGATATTTATAGAAACTGAAATCTTGTGGTCTATTACTATTACAGAAGTGATTGATTATGATAAACTAATGAACTCACCAACCTTTTGGTTGACACTTTAAAGCATGTTTATTCTCAGGTATTAAAGAAATCTTCCGCTGTGCATTAGCTCATTTTAAGGATATTACTTGGAGTCATTCATGACATACTTTGAAAGACATTGCATTCGAGTCGTTGAGTTCATCAAGATTAATATTAAGTCCATTATAGTTGGATGTAATATGAAATGGTATGCATGCCGTCAATTTTTGATGTAAAGAAAGTTTGTCTTTTAAAAACGAATGCAATGTTTGTAAAACGTATCATCTAGATGTCAAATATGAAATATCCCGTTCATATTGATTATAAACGTTCCATGTTAATTGATTTCGTCGCGAGGTTTTGACCTCTATATGAGACGTTTTTCAAAGACGGCATTCATTTTTAAAACAACCATAACCTTTATTTTATCGATAAAGGTTTAAAAAGCATTACGTAGATTATCAAATAATGATAATCTAAAATATACCGTTTACACACGACCATTACATAATGGTTTACAATAAGAATATATTAAATCAAAAATAAGTTTCTTGAATGCAGTTTTTACATAATATCATACAAGCATGGACTCCAAATCTTGTCCTTATTTTAGTATGCAACAGCGGAAGCTCTTAATAATCACCTGAGAATAAACATGCTTAAAACGTCAACAAAAATGTTGGTGAGTTATAGGTTTAACCTATATATTATCAAATCATAATAATAGACCACAAGATTTCATATTTCAATATACATCCCATACATAGAGATAAAATTCATTCACATGGTGAACACCTGGTAACCGACATTAACAAGATGCATATAAGAATATCCCCTATCATTCCGGAAAATCCTTCGGACATGATAAAAACGAATTTGAAGTACTAAAGCATCCGGTACTTTGGATGGGGTTCGTTAGGCCCAATAGATCAATCTTTAGGATTCGCGTCAATTAGTAGATCGGTTTACTAATTCTTAGGCTACCAAGCAAAAGGGGCATATTCGGCTTCGATCATTCACCCATATAATGTAGTTTCATTTACTTGTGTCTATTTCGTAAAACATTTATAAAACTGCATGTATTCTCATCCCAAAATATTAGATTTTAAAAGTGGGACTATAACTCACTTTCACAGATTTTTACTTCGTCGGGAAGTAAGACTTGGCCACTGGTCGATTCACGAACCTATAACAAATATGTACATATATATCAAAGTATGTTCAAAATATATTTACAATACTTTTAATACATTTTGATGTTTTAAGTTTATTAAGTCAGCTGTTCTCGTTAGTAACCTACAACTAGTTGTCCACAGTTAGATGTACAGAAATAAATCGATATATATTATCTTGAATCAATTCACGACCCAGTGTATACACGTCTCAGGCTAGATCACAACTCAAAGTATATATATTTTTGGAATCAACCTCAACCCTGTATAGCTAACTCCAACATTACTGCATATAGAGTGTCTATGGTTGTTCCAAATAATATATATACATGGGTCGATATGATATGTCAAAACATTTGCATACGTGTCTATGGTATCCCAAGATTACATAATATATTAGAATACATGTATAATACAATATAAGTTAGCTAGGATATGATTTGTATAGAATTGTTAATATTTCCCGTAGCTACAAAAATCAAAAAATATCCAATCTTGTTTTACCCATAATTTCTTCATTTTAAATCCGTTTTGAGTGAATCAAATTGCTATGGTTTCATATTGAACACTATTTTATGAATCTAAACAGAAAAAGTATAGGTTTATAGTCAGAAATATAAGTTACAAGTCATTTTTGTAGAGGTATTCATTTCAGTCGAAAGAACGACGTCTTGATAACCATTTTGAAAAACATACTTTCACTTTGAGTTTAACCATGATTTTTGGATATAGTTTCATGTTCATAATAAAAATCATTTTCATAGAAGAACAACTTTTAAATCAAAGTTTATCATAGTTTTTAATTATCAAACCCAAAACAGCCCGCGGTGTTACTACGACGGCGTATGTCCAGTTTTACGGTGTTTTTCGTGTTTCCAGGTTTTAAATCATTAAGTTAGCATATCATATAAATATAGAACATGTGTTTAGTTAATTTTAAAATTCAAGTTAGAAGGATTAACTTTTGTTTGCGAACAAGTTTAGAATTAACTAAACTATGTTCTAGTGATTTCAAGTTTAAACCTTCGAATAAGATAGCTTTATATGTATGAATCGAATGATGTTATGAACATCATTACTACGTCAAGTTTTGTGGATAAAAATACTAGAAAAAAAATAAATGGATCTAGCTTCAAAGGATCTTGGATGGCTTGAAAGTTCTTGAAGTAGAATCATGACACGAAAACAAGTTCAAGTAAGATTTCCACTCAAAATAAGATTGTTATAGTTATTGAAATTGAATCAAAGTGTGAATATGAGTATTACCTTGTATTAGAAAGATATATTACTATAAATAAGAAAGATATCTTGAGGTTGGATGATCACTCTACAAGATTGGAAGTAAGCTAGCAAACTTGGAAGTATTCTTGATTTTATGAAACTAGAACTTGTAAAATTTATGAAGAACACTTAAAACTTGAAGATAGAACTTGAGAGAGATCAATTAGATGAAGAAAATTGAAGAATGAAAGTGTTTGTAGGTGTTTTTGGTCGTTGGTGTATGGATTAGATATAAAGGATATGTAATTTAGTTTTCATGTAAATAAGTCATGAATGATTACTCATATTTTTGTAATTTTATGAGATATTTCATGCTAGTTGCCAAATGATGGTTCCCACATGTGTTAGGTGACTCACATGGGCTACTAAGAGCTGATCATTAGAGTGTATATACCAATAGTACATACATCTAAAAGCTGTGTATTGTACGAGTACGAATACAGGTGCATACGAGTAGAATTGTTGATGAAACTGAACGAGGATGTAATTGTAAGCATTTTTGTTACGTAGAAGTAATTTGATATGTGTCTTGAAGTCTTTCAAAAGTGTATGAATACATATTAAAACGCTACATGTATATACATTTTAACTGAGTCGTTAAGTCATCGTTAGTCGTTACATGTAAGTGTTGTTTTGAAACCTTTAGGTTAACGATCTTGTTAAATGTTGTTAACCCAATGTTTATTATATCTAATTAGATGTTAAATTATTATATTATCATGATATTATGATATATTAATATATCTTAATATGATATATATACATTTAAATGTCGTTACAACGATAATCGTTACATATAAGTCTCGTTTCGTAATTCTTGAGTTAGTACTCTTGTTTTTACATATGTAGTTCATTGTTAACACACTTAATGATATATTTAAATATAATTTTATCATGTTAAATATTGTGTATCAATATCTTAATATGATACATATGTATTTAGTAGACGTTATCATAACGATAATCGTTATATATATCATTTCGAGTTTCTTAACTTAGTAATCTCATTTCTTAAGCATATCACACATTGTTAATATACTTAGTGAGATACTTACTCATCATAATCTTATGTCAACCATATATATATGTCTATATATATATACCACAACATGTAGTTTTTACAATTTTGTAACGTTCGTGAATCGCCCGTCAACTTGGGTGATCAATTGTCTATATGAAACTTATTTCATTTAATCAAGTCTTAACAAGTTTGATTGCTTAACATTTTGGAAACACTTAATCATGTAAATAACAATTTCATTTAATATATATATATAAACATGGAAAAAGTTCGGGTCACTACAGTACCTACCCGTTAAGCAGTTGGAGGTGTTGACGTATCTTCTGGAAATAAATGCGGGTATTTCTTCTTCATCTGTTCTTCTGATTCCCAGGTGAACTCGGGTCCTCTACGAGCATTCCATCGAACCTTAACAATTGGTATCTTGTTTTGCTTAAGTTTTTTAACCTCACAATCCATTATTTCGACGGGTTCTTCGATGAATTGAAGTTTTTCGTTGATTTGGATTTCATCTAATGGAATAGTGAGATCTTATTTAGCAAAACATTTCTTCAAATTCGAGACGTGGAAAGTGTTATGTACAGCCGCGAGTTGTTGACGTAACTCAAGTCTATAAGTGTAGTGACCCGAACTTTTCCATGTTTATATATATATTAAATGAAATTGTCATTTACATGATTAAGTGTTTCCAACATATTAAGCAATCAAACTTGTTAAGACTTGATTAATTGAAATAGGTTTCATATAGACAATTGACCACCCAAGTTGACCGGTGATTCACGAACGTTAAAACTTATAAAAACTATATGATGACATATATATGGTTATATATATAGTTAACATGATATTATGATAAGTAAACATATCATTAAGTATATTAATAATGAACTACATATGTAAAAACAAGACTACTAACTTAATGATTTTGAAACGAGACATATATGTAACGATTATCATTGTAACGACATTTAATGTATATATATTATATTAAGAGATATTTGTACATCATAATATCATGATAATATAATAATTTAAAATCTCATTTGATATTATAAACATTGGGTTAACAACATTTAACAAGATCGTTAATCTAAAGGTTTCAAAACAACACTTACATGTAACGACTAACGATGACTTAACGACTTAGTTAAAATGTATATACATGTAGTGTTTTAATATGTATTCATACACTTTTGAAAGACTTCCAGACACTTATCAAAATACTTCTACTTAACAAAAATGCTTACAATTACATCCTCGTTCAGTTTCATCAACAATTCTACTCGTATGCACCCGTATTCGTACTCGTACAATACACAGCTTTTAGATGTATGTACTATTGGTATATACACTCCAATGATCAGCTCTTAGCAGCCCATGTGAGTCACCTAATACATGTGGGAACCATCATATGGCAACTAGCATTAAAATATCTCATAAAATTACAAAAATATGAGTAATCATTCATGACTTATTTACATGAAAACAAAATTACATATCCTTTATATCTAATCCATACACCAACGACCAAAAACACCTACAAACACTTTCATTCTTCAATTTTCTTCATCTAATTGATCTCTCTTAAGTTCTATCTTCAAGTTCTAAGTGTTCTTCATAAATTCTACAAGTTCTAGTTTCATAAAATCAAGAATACTTCCATGTTTGCTAGCTTACTTCCAATCTTGTAGAGTGATCATCCAACCTCAATAAATCTTTCTTATTTACAGTAAGATATCTTTCTAATACAAGGTAATACTCATATTCAAACTTTGATTCAATTTCTATAACTATAACAATCTTATTTCGAGTGAAAATCTTACTTGAACTGTTTTCGTGTCATGATTCTGCTTCAAGAACTTTCAAGCCATCCAAGGATCCTTTGAAGCTAGATCCATTTTTCACATTTCCAGTAGCTTTATCCAGAAAACTTGAGGTAGTAATGATGTTCATAACATCATTCGATTCATACATATAAAGCTATCTTATTCGAAGGTTTAAACTTGTAATCACTAGAACATAGTTTAGTTAATTCTAAACTTGTTCGCAAAAAAAAGTTAATCCTTCTAACTTGACTTTTAAAATCAACTAAACACATGTTCTATATCTATATGATATGCTAACTTAATGATTTAAAACCTGGAAACACGAAAAACACCGTAAAACCGGATTTACACCGTCGTAGTAACACCGCGGGCTGTTTTGGGTTAGTTAATTAAAAACTATGATAAACTTTGATTTAAAAGTTGTTCTTCTGGGAAAATGATTTTCTTATGAACATGAAACTATATCCAAAAATCATGGTTAAACTCAAAGTGGAAGTATGTTTTCTAAAATGGTCATCTAGACGTCGTTCTTTCGACTGAAATGACTACCTTTACAAAAATGACTTGTAACTTATTTTTACAACTATAAACCTATACTTTTTCTGTTTAGATTCATAAAATAGAGTTCAATATGAAACCATAGCAATTTGATTCACTCAAAACGGATTTAAAATGAAGAAGTTATGGGTAAAACAAGATTGGATAATTTTTTCTCATTTTAGCTACGTGAAAATTGGTAACAAATCTATTCCAACCATAACTTAATCAACTTGTGTTGTATATTATGTAATCTTGAGATACCATAGACACGTATACAATCTTTCGACCTATCATGTCGACACATCTATATATATTTCGGAACAACCATAGACACTCTATATGCAGTAATGTGGGAGTTAGCTATACAAGGTTGAGGTTGATTCCAAATATATATATACTTTGAGTTGTGATCTAGCCTGAGACGTGTATACACTGGATCGTGGATTGATTCAAGATAATATATATCAATTTTTTTCTGTACATCTAACGTTGGACAACTAGTTGTAGGTTACTAACGAGGACAACTGACTTAATAAACTTAAAACATCAAAATGTATTAAAAGTGTTGTAAATATATTTTGAATATACTTTGATATATATGTACATATTTGTTATAGGTTCGTGAATCGACCAGTGGCCAAGTCTTACTTCCCGACGAAGTAAAAATCTGTGAAAGTGAGTTATAGTCCCACTTTTAAAATCTAATATTTTTGGGATGAGAATACATGCAGGTTTTATAAATGATTTACAAAATAGACACAAGTACGTGAAACTACATTCTATGGTTGAATTATCGAAATCGAATATGCCCCTTTTTATTAAGTCTGGTAATCTAAGAATTAGGGAACAGACACCCTAATTGACGCGAATCCTAAAGATAGATCTATTAGGCCTAACAAACCCCATCCAAAGTACCCGATGCTTTAGTACTTCGAAATTTATATCATATCCGAAGGGTATCCCGGAATGATGGGGATATTCTTATATATGCATCTTGTTAATGTCGGTTACCAGGTGTTCACCATATGAATGATTTTTATCTCTATGTATGGGATGTGTATTGAAATATGAAATCTTGTGGTCTATTGTTACGATTTGATATATATAGGTTAAACCTATAACTCACCAACATTTTTGTTGACGTTTAAAGCATGTTTATTCTCAGGTGAATACTAAGAGCTTCCGCTGTTGCATACTAAAATAAGGACAAGATTTGGAGTCCATGTTTGTATGATATTGTGTAAAAACTGCATTCAAGAAACTGATTTCGATGTAACATATTTGTATTGTAAACCATTATGTAATGGTCGTGTGTAAACATGATATTTTAGATTATCATTATTTGATATTCTACGTAAAGCTTTTTAAACCTTTATTTATGAAATAAAGGTTATGGTTTGTTTTAAAAATGAATGCAGTCTTTGAAAAATGTCTCATATAGAGGTCAAAACCTCGCAACGAAATCAATTAATATGGAACGTTTTTAATCAATAAGAACGGGACATTTCAGTTGGTATCCGAGCGTTGGTCTTAGAGAACCAAAATTTTGCATTAGTGTGTCTTATCGAGTTTGTTAGGATGCATTAGTGAGTCTGGACTTCGACCATGTTTACTTAAAAAATGATTGCTTAACAAATTTTGTTGGAAACTATATATTTTTAACATGTGAATATTATGTGATATATTAATCTCTTAACGTGTTTGATATTATGTGATAGATGTCTACCTCTAATACAAGTCCCATTGACTCACCTAATAATAATGAAGAGTCAAATGTAATTTGGAATGATTCGTGGACTGATTCACAAGTTCCCGAAGAGGAACCGAAAGAAGAATCAAAACCGGAAGAAGAATCGGAACCGGAGGAGGAGGAATCGGAAGAAGAAATAGAACCGGTGGGGGAAATAATAAAATTGTTAAGTAAAAGAAAATTCTCAACCAACCGACCAAGGTTAATTATGGTCAACGGTGTTTCTGCCAAGGAAGTAAAATATTGGGAGGATTACCAATTCTCCTATGAATCGGATCCCGACGAGGATTCCGATGATGTTATAGAAATTACCCCAACTGAATTTAAAAAGGCAAAAGAGAACAATAAGGGAAAGGGCATAAAAATAGAGAAATCTGATTCCAACCCCGATGAACTTTATATGTATCGTCAACACCCGTATTTCTTAAGTTGTAACAATAACCCGGGAACCTCTAAACCACCAGGTTTTTCTAGACCAATGTGGAAAATGATGGCTCGTATTAGGGGAACATCATATATCCCTAGAAACTTGGCAAAATGAACCAAAACCAAAGAAGAAGAAACGAGCGAGTCGGAATAAGATAGTTGTATTCGTGTGGTGTAATATATGTAATATAGTGTGCTTATGCTTTATGATATATGAAAAAATTGCTTGTATTAATAAGTATTTTTTTTTTATGAATCTAACTCTTGTCTATTTTACAGTATAAAAACACAAAATGGATAGACAACCCAATATTTTAGAAGACTTACCCGGAGACATGATTGATGAAATCTTGTCTAGAGTCGGTCAGAATTCCTCGGCACAACTGTTTATGGCAAAATCAGTTTGTAAGACATTCGAAGAGCGTTCCAAGAATGCCTTGGTTTATAAAAGGCTTTCGTTTGAAAGATGGGGGATATCACATTGGGAAACCCATAAGTTACGATGTGTTTACTTTAACGCATATATTGCGGGGAACCCAAATGCTATTTTACGCAACGGGTTAAGAAATTATTTTGACGCAATGTATCCGAATATAGGACTTCATGATTTAGAAAAAGCGGCTAACATGCAACATAAAGAAGCATGTTATGCTTACGGGTTAGTAATGTTCGCTTCTCACCAAAGTGAGAAAAAGAACATCGGGCTACAACTATTAAACAAAACATTCCCACAAGTGACGGAGTCGGTAATTGGGGTAAGAAATGAGGTTTTTAGGTTATTACGAGACTGTTGGTCATTACGTAACCCTCGTCCCTTTGACGACGTTACAACACGCTGTCTTATCAACGGCCATAACGGTTATGTTCCACAAGACCAAGGATGGGAAGTAGTCCTAGTAAAACCAGAATGCATGACTTGTTTCTGGACGTATGAATTACGTGTCTGTATTGCCTTTGCTGAACGACTTGCGTACTAGCTAGAATTATCTTCACAACTATCTTGTATCAAAGTTATTGTGTGCTATATTTCATGCTTTATGTAAAATAAGCGGTATTGTAAGTTTGTAAAATATTGTATAAAAGTTTGAACGCGAAATATTATTATAATCAGTTTTTCATATAGAATTGTAGTAGTTGAATTGTATATTAGCTACTAAGTATGAACTTAACGGGTAAGTACTACCCGAATTTAAACTTATAAAACGCTAATATGAAGAAAAAGATTTTATAAATGAGTTCATATTATGCTACGAAATACTATTAACTACTCTTAATATTCTGTATGATTAACTTGTTCCATTTGACTACTTTGAAGGAAATGGTACCGACTACTCGACACACCGTGAATATGAATGAAGAGGAATTCCGTACTTTTCTAGCTTCAAACATAGCCGCAGTACAGGCTGCGCTACATACCAACAATAACCTTGGATCTAGCAGTACAGGAAATCGTGTAGGATGCACCTACAAAGATTTCACTGCCTGCAAACCTTTGGAATTTGATGGAACCGAAGGACCAATAGGATTGAAACGGTGGACCGAGAAGGTCGAATCGGTGTTTGCCATAAGTAAGTGTACTGAAGAGGACAAAGTGAAGTACGCTACGCACACCTTCACAGGTTCTGCGTTAACATGGTGGAATACCTATCTAGAGCAAGTGGGACAAGATGATGCGTACGCACTACCGTGGTCAGCATTCAAGCACTTGATGAACGAGAAGTACCGTCCCAGAACCAAGGTCAATAAGCTCAAGATAGAACTTAGAGGGTTACGAACCCAAGGATTTGATATTAACACGTACGAAAGACGATTTACGGAATTGTGCCTATTGTGTCCGGGAGCGTTCGAAGATGAGGAAGAGAAGATCGACGCATTTGTGAAAGGATTACCGGAAAGAATCCAAGAAGATATAAGTTCACACGAGCCCGCCTCCATACAACAGGCATGTAGAATGGCTCACAAACTAGTGAACCAGATTGAGGAAAGAATTAAAGAACAGACGGCTGAAGAGGCCAATGTGAAGCAAGTCAAAAGAAAGTGGGAGGAAAACGGTGATAAGAATCACCAATACAACAATAACAGCAATTACAATAATAATCGCAACAATTATCCCAACAATCGCAACATCAATCGCAACTACAACAAACGGCCCAACAACAACAACAACAACAACAACAACAACAACAACAACAACAACTACAACAATCATCCCAATAACAATAACAACCGCAACAACAACAACAACAATCAGAAGCAGCTATGCCAAAGGTGTGAAAAGTATCACTCGGGGTTCTGCACCAAATTTTGCAACAAGTGTAAAAGAAATGGTCATAGCGCGGCGAAGTGTGAGGTCTACGGACCAGGGGTTAACAGAACGAAAGGAACAAATGGTGTCAGAACGAGTAATGGCGGAGAAAGTAGTGTCGGAGCAAGTTATGCCAATGTAGTTTGTTATAAATGTGGAAAACCGGGCCACATTATTAGAAATTGCCCGAACCAGGAGAACACGAATGGACAAGGCCGCGAAATAGTTTTCAATATTAATGCGAAAGAGGCACAGAAAGACCCGGAGCTTGTTACGGGTACGTTTCTTATTGACAATAAATCTGCTTACGTTTTATTTGATTCGGGTGCGGATAGAAGCTATATGAGTGGAGATTTTTGTGCTAAATTAAGTTGTCCATTGACGCCGTTGGATAGTAAATTTTTACTCGAATTAGCAAACGGTAAATTAATTTCAGCAGAGAATATATGCCGGAATCGAGAAATTAAACTGGGAAGCGAAATATTTAAGATTGATTTGATACCAGTAGAGTTAGAGAGTTTTGATGTAATAGTTGGCATGGACTGGCTGAAGAAGGTGAAAGCAGAGATCGTATGTTATAAAAATGCAATTCGCATTGTACGAGAAGAAGGAGAACCCTTAATGGTGTACGGAGAAAAGGGCAACATGAAGCTACATCTTATTAGTAATTTGAAGGCACAAAAACTAATAAGAAAAGGTTGCTATGATGTTCTAGCACACGTCGAGAAAGTACAAACTGAAGAAAAGAGCATCAATGATGTTCCCGTCGCAAAAGAATTTTTCGATGTATTTCCGAAAGAATTACCGGGACTACCTCCACATCGATCTGTTGAATTTCAAATAGATCTTGTACCAGGAGCTGCACCAATAGCTCGTGCTCCTTATAGACTCGCACCCAGCGAGATGAAAGAACTGCAAAGCCAACTGCAAGAATTATTAGAACGTGATTTCATTCGACCAAGCACATCACCATGGGGAGCTCCTGTTTTGTTTGTTAAGAATAAGGATGGTACATTTAGGTTGTGTATTGACTACAAAGAGTTGAACAAACTTACCATCAAAAACCGTTATCCACTGCCGAGAATTGACGACTTATTTGATCAACTACAAGGCTCGTCGGTTTATTCGAAGATCGATTTACGTTCTGGATATCATCAAATGCGAGTAAAGGAGGATGATATTCCAAAAACTGCTTTTAGGACGCGTTATGGTCATTACGAGTTTATGGTTATGCCGTTTGGATTGACTAACGCACCAGCTGTGTTCATGGACCTTATGAACCGAGTGTGTGGGCCATATCTTGACAAGTTTGTCATTGTTTTCATCGATGACATACTTATTTACTCAAAGAATGATCAAGAGCACGAAGAACATTTGAGAAAAGTGCTAGAAGTATTGAGGAAAGAAAAACTGTACGCTAAGTTTTCAAAGTGTGCATTGTGGTTGGAAGAAGTTCAATTCCTCGGTCACATAGTGAACAAAGAAGGTATCCAGGTGGACCCGGCAAAGATCGAAACCGTTGAAAAGTGGGAAACCCCAAAAACTCCGAAGAATATACGTCAATTTTTAGGATTGGCTGGTTACTAAAGAAGATTCATCCAAGATTTCTCCAAAATAGCAAAACCCTTGACTGCATTAACGCATAAAGGGAAGAAATTTGAATGGAAGGATGAACAAGAGGAGGCATTTCAATTATTGAAGAAAAAGCTAACTACGGCACCTATATTGTCATTGCCTGAAGGGAATGATGATTTTGTGATTTATTGTGACGCATCAAAGCAAGGTCTCGGTTGTGTATTAATGCAAAGAACGAAGGTGAATGCTTATGCGTCTAGACAATTGAAGATTCACGAGCAAAATTATACGACGCATGATTTGGAATTAGGCGCGATTGTTTTTGCATTAAAGACTTGGAGGCACTACTTATATGGGGTCAAAAGTATTATATATACTGACCACAAAAGTCTTCAACACATATTTAATCAGAAACAACTGAATATGAGGCAGCGTAGGGGGATTGAATTGTTGAATGATTATGACTTTGAGATTCGTTACCACCCGGGGAAGGCAAATGTGGTAGCCGACGCCTTGAGCAGGAAGGACAGAGAACCCATTCGAGTAAAATCTATGAATATAATGATTCACAATAACCTTACTACTCAAATAAAGGAGGCGCAACACAGAGTTTTAAAAGAGGGAAATTTAAAGGATGAAATACCCAAAGGATCGGAGAAGCATCTTAATATTCGGGAAGACGGAACCCGGTATAGGGATGAAAGGATTTGGGTACCAAAATTTGGAGATATGAGAGAAATGGTACTTAGAGAAGCTCATAAAACCAGATACTCAATACATCCTGGAACGGGGAAGATGTACAAGGATCTTAAGAAACATTTTTGGTGGCTAGGTATGAAAGCCGATATTGCTAAATATGTAGGAGAATGTTTGACGTGTTCTAAGGTCAAAGCTGAACATCAGAAACCATCAGGTCTACTACAACAACCTGAAATCCCGGAATGGAAATGGGAAAACATTACCATGGATTTCATTACTAAATTGCCAAGGACTGCAAGTGGTTATGATACTATTTGGGTAATAGTTGATTGTCTCACCAAGTCAGCACACTTCCTGCCAATAAGAGAAGTTGACAAGATGGAGAAGTTAGCATGACTGTATTTGAAGGAAGTCGTCTCCAGACATGGAATACCAATCTCTATTATCTCTGATAGGGATGGCAGATTTATTTCAAGATTCTGGCAGACATTACAGCAAGCATTGGGAACTCGTCTAGACATGAGTACTGCCTATCATCCACAAACTGATGGGCAGAGCAAAAGGACGATACAAACGCTTGAAGACATGCTACGAGCTTGTGTTATTGATTTCGGAAACAGTTGGGATCGACATCTACCGTTAGCAGAATTTTCCTACAACAACAGCTACCATTCATGCATTGAGATGGCGCCATTTAAAGCACTTTATGGTAGAAAGTGCAGGTCTCCGATTTGTAGGAGTGAAGTGGGGGATAGACAGATTACGGGTCCGGAGATAATACAAGAAACTACCTAGAAGATCATCCAAATTCAACAACGGTTGAAAACCGCCCAAAGTCGACAAAAGAGCTACGCTGACATTAAAAGAGAAGATATAGAATTTTAAATTGGAGAGATGGTCATGCTTAAAGTTGCACCTTGGAAAGGTGTGATGGAATTTCGTATGCCCGAGAGACATATTAAATTAACGTGGCTAATATGTTTTGATCCAAGTCGGGTCATACCCAATAACAAGCTTACCAAACCCTTATTCGTATTTGATCTTAGCGATTGGATCATTGATTAAATACGTGACACTTGAACTTTAAGAAAAATGGTTTTCTTAAATACTACTTGATGTGTACATGTATATATATATATGTATAAATTATGGAATAATTTATATAATATGGATTTAATTATTTATAGGTTAAATAATTAATAAATTTATGTTACATTTTATATAGATGGGTTTTATATAATGATATGTACATAAATAAATATGGAAGTTTATAAAAATTAAATTTTATAAAATCTAACTTTTATAAAAATTAACTTTTATAAACAAAGGGAGTAGTGGCATTGGAGTTGTAAGCAAGTGTGCTAGATTCCTTTTCTTGGTCAATTACATATCCCATTTCCCATATACATGCATGCTTGACTCTTTGAAAAGATACACTTGCAAATACACATCAAAATAGAGAGCAAAAAACTGCACAAGACCTTCTTTTTTTTGCTGCCTGGCCGTGGCATTTTTTGGGTGAAAGGGTGATCAAAATTTGGTTTTTGCAAGCTCCAATCAAGTGTTAATAAATCCTAACTAAAGTACAAAGGTTTGGAGTTAAAGGCTTGGGGTATTACTTGCTTGAGGCTTCAAGTTAGAAGCTCCATTTTCATCATCTTCATCATCAACTTTCTCACTTGAAAATAACCCTCAACTAGCTTGAGGAGGTATATATATCTTACTTCCTTGTTCTTGTATGTAAGCATATGTTTCAAGACTTGATATTAACATGGAATTTAACTAAATGGTTAAACATATAAACATGAACCTAACTTTTGCTTCCGCTTGCTTTAACACTACTACAAATTGGTTTTGTAATTTTGTTAACTAGAAGAACATGTTTCATGAACTTGTTAAATTCCATCAATGGTATCTAGAGCCGAAGTCTATGGATTATGCTTCGTATATTGTCTTTAAACCCACTATATTTGCATTCCATATACATGCATGAAAATGGAATACAAAAATTTTCGGGTTTGGGAGGGTTGGTGATGTAGGCCGAATTTTGGACACCCAAAATGGGTTTTGGGTTGCTCCATTTTGGTCATTTTGTTGATACATTAATGTTCACAATCAATGCCTAGACCTTGTGGTTGTTTGGTTGCTTGGTTGGATGATTTGTATTATTCATTAAGTTTGTAATAATTTATTCAAATTTGGTTTGTAATAATTATTCATTTGGTTATGTAATTTATTTTATATTTGGTATGTAAAATAGATTAGGTTGTATTTTCATTTTTTTTTTAGACAAAATGTATTAGGATATATTTTGTAAAATAATGAAGATGATGAAGACTTGAAGAACACATGAAGAAGCATTTGGATGCAAGATTAAGTGGGAGATTTAAAATCTCCTACTTTGTGTTATAACCCCTTCATCGGTGGCATTTGTTTTCGGCTAAACAAATGTCCACCAAAATGGCTTGATTGTGAACATATGATTTTGCATGCGTGGTTGTTATGTATGATTATGTGGATTGTATGTTTGTATGCTACAAGTTAATCACACAAGTCAACAACTAGAAAACGACAATTTAATTGGTTAAATTAGACATATTAACGACATGCAAAACGTCAATTTAAATGGTTAAATTAAAAATGGCTAAAAGGACATTAATAATCGGTTATTAAGAGCATGATAAGGATCATACATATAAAATGGTTTATATCAAGTAATTGGCTAATTACAAGACATGAAAATGGTTTTTCATAAGTACCATACACTAAATGCATGTTGGTGTATGGTATAAAAGTTTTCTCAAACTAGAATAAACGAAAACTTAAAATCCCTTTTACAAACAAGTATAACAAGTTTAACGCCATCCTTTTGTGTGACACTTAAGCATGTTAGGGAACTCATGATGGGATAAAGGTCACCTAACCATCATGAACAAACTAATATGATTAAGGTGAATTTCGCATGCTTGTGGGATAAAGGTCACCTAACCACTTGTATGTTAAGTTTACACGTTTACACAAGTAGGACGACTTAATTTTGGGAATCATGAACTTAGGGTCACCGAAGCATGAGGAACAAATAGGCGTTGATGGGATAAATATGCCATGCAAAAGAATTGCATGATCCCATACATTAGAAGTTGCAAAAGGATTGCAATTGTCATATAATGACTACCTAGCTAAATCAAATAACGGGATAAAGGTCACCTAACCGAAGTTTGGTTTACCGTTGGATTCTAAAATTTAATATATCAATTGGATTAAAAGGGTATTGAATGTTAAATTAAAAATCGATACTTAAACGAACTTTGTTAATTTTGTAGATGGCTACCAATAACAACAACAACATTCAAAACGCACCACTTAACATGAACAACCTATCATTAAGGTCTCTCTTAGAGAAAGACAAACTCAACCATACAAACTTTATGGATTGGTTCCGCAATCTTCGGATTGTGCTCAAACAAGAGGATAAAGCGTATGTACTTGAGGACCCCATTCCCGATCAACCGGATGAGAATGATGTGGAAGCAATGGCCTCTTACGATAAGTATTGCCACGACTCCCTTCAAGTTTCATGCCTAATGCTTGGGACTATGATTCCCGAACTCCAAAAGGATTTCGAGCATCATAGTGCATACGACATGATAACGCAATTGAAGGAGATGTTCCTTCAACAAGCGCGTGTCGAGCGTTTCGAGACCGTTCGGGCGCTACATGCTTGTCGTATGGACGATACCCAATCGGTTTCATCTTATGTGCTTAAGATGAAGAGCCTTATTGATCGTGCTAACCGCCTTAACCTAAACATATCAAATGAGTTAGCCACCGATCTTATCCTTAACTCCCTATCAAAAAGGTTTGATCAATTTGTAATTAATTACAATATGAATGGGATGGATAAGAGCATAGGTGAGCTTCACGGTATGCTTAGAACGGCAGAAACTAGCATGGGTAAAAGGGCTTTACCCGTGTTAGTAATCGATCAAGGTGGATCCAAAGGTAACACCTCTAAGCCAAAGGTGGCTAAGAGAAAAGGACCCGCCTATCAAGGCAAAGGGAAGGGGAAGATGGTTACCCCAACCATCAACAAGGCTAAGAAGCAAAAGGTAGCCGAGAAGACAAACCCCAAGGAAGACCCATGTTTCGGTTGTGGTGAGATGGGTCATTGGAAACGAAACTGTCCGGTCTATCTTAAGGAGTTGAAGGACAAGAGGGATGCAGGGCAAACCTCAGGTAATATATATATGGTATATATAGAGCTTAGTATTACTTCTTCTAATACATGGGTATTAGACACTGGATGTGGAACTCATATTTGCAATTCTTTGCAGGGGTTCAAAAGAAGTGATCACAAGGCGGGAACATCAAGTCTCTATATGGGTAATGGTGCAAAGGTGCATGTTAAAGCTCAAGGAGATTTTATCTTGAAACTTCCAAGCGGATTGGAACTTAATTTAGAAAATGTTTTGTATGCACCTGATTTAACACGAAACATTATTTCTGTTTCCCGTTTAAGACATTGTGGTTTTAATCTTAATTTTATTAATGATGATATCCATGTCTTTTTGAATGATATGTTCTATTTTAAGGCCTCACCTTTGAATGGTATTTATGAATTGGTTCATGATAGCACATCATTCGATAGCTCAATATACCAAGCAAGCACCAAGAAGCTCAAAATGGATTTGAGTGATTCCTACTTATGGCATTGTCGCCTTGGTCACATAAACAAGAATCGAATGCATACACTTCAAAAGAATGGCCTTTTGAAATCAAATGAACTGGACTCGTTTGATGTGTGCGAATCTTGTTTACAAGGCAAAATGACTAAAGCACCTTTCAAAGGGACCTATGAAAGGGCTAAAGACTTTTTAGGATTAATACATTCGGATGTATGTGGACCTTTTAAGCCCATGACTAGGAATGGTGAAAGATACTTCGTTACTTTCATTGATGACTTCAGTCGTTTCGGATATGTCTACTTATTAAGACACAAGGACGAAACGTTTGAAGCATTCAAAGAATATCAAAACGAAGTACAAAATCAACTCAATAGGACAATTAAGGTACTTCGTACCGATAGAGGAGGTGAATACCTAAGCGATGCCTTCCAAGATCATCTTAGGAGTTGTGGGATTATCTCACAACTTACTCCACCCGGAACACCCCAACTTAATGGAGTTTCCGAAAGGAGGAACCGAACCCTAATGGATATGGTTCGATCTATGATGGCAAGAAGCTCGTTACCTCTATCATTTTGGGGTTATTGTCTAAGCTCCGCGGTTCGTATTTTAAATATGGCCCCAACCAAGAAAGTGGAACGAACTCCTCATGAGATATGGTTTGGAAAACCTCCTTCTCTATCATACTTAAAGGTATGGGGATGTGAAGCTTACCCTAAGCGTTACGTCCCTAATAAGTTGAATGCTCGATCCACGAAGTGTATCTTCATAGGATATCCCAAGGATGATATGGGATACTATTTCTACGATCCATCCGAGCAGAATGTATTTGTTGCTCGGAAGGCTGAATTCCTTGAAACTAAGTTCCTTATGGAAGGTAATAGTGAAAGGAAGATAGATCTTGAAGAGGTTCAAGATCGAGTAGATGATACACAATTGGTTGACACTAGCACTCAATATGAAAATGTTGAGAATGATCACATGGGTGATCAAAGTATACAAAACGTTCGTAGATCTGGTAGGATCAGTAATCCTCCTGAGAGATATGGATTTCTCGTGGATGGTTGCTATATGGTTGATTTGGATGAACCAACAAACTACCAAGATGCTTTATCACGGATTGATAAAGATAAATGGCAGGAAGCCATGAAAGCTGAAATGCAATCCATGTATGACAACCAAGTTTGGGAATTGGTTATACAACCTACTAGCTCCAAGTTAGTTGATTGTAAATGGATTTTCAAGAAGAAAACCGACATACATGGAAACTTAGATACATATAAAGCTAGACTTGTAGCAAAAGGTTTCACTCAAACTCAAGGGGTTGATTACGATGAAACTTTTTCACCTGTAGCAATGCTAAAGTCTATCAGGATATTATTTGCCATTGCTGCACATTATGATTATGAGATATGGCAAATGGATGTCAAAACTGCCTTCCTAAATGGATATCTTGAGGAAGATGTCTATATGGTTCAGCCTGAAGGTTTTGTTGATCCAAAACATCCTGACAAAGTATGTAAGTTAAAGAAGTCAATCTACGGACTGAAACAAGCTTCTAGAATGTGGAATCATCGTTTTAATGAGGAAGCCAAGAAATTTGGCTTCATTAAAAATGGTGATGAAGCTTGTGTATACAAGAAAGCTAGTGGGAGCACAGTCATGTTCCTTGTTCTATATGTGGATGATATATTATTATTTGGAAATGATATTCCACAAATGCAAGGAGTTAAGACTTGGCTAAGTAGCTGCTTCTCCATTAAGGATATTGGAGAAGCAAAATACATTTTGGGGATTGGGATCTACAGGGATAGATCCAAGAAAGTGATAGGTTTGAATCAAAGTGCATACATTGAAAAGGTCTTGAAAAGGTTCAAGATGGAGAACTCTAAGAAAGGTTTGGTACCTATTTAAAGAGGAACACTTCTCAGTTCATCTCAGTGCCCTACCACAAAAGATGAACAAGAGAGAATGAAGAATGTCCCATACGCGTCTGCTATTGGGTCAATCATGTATGCAATGATATGTACTAGACCGGATGTGTCATGCGCTCTTAGCTTGACAAGTAGATACCAGAATAACCCAGGAAACAGTCATTGGATTGCTGTTAAAAGTATATTGAAATACCTTAGAAGGACTAAGGATATGTTTCTTATATACGGGTCTGGTGAGGAGGAACTCGCTGTAAAAGGTTACGTGGACGCGAGCTTCCAAACTGATCGAGATGACTCTCGATCACAATCCGGTTATGTCTTTACATTAAATGGAGGTGCGGTCTCTTGGAAGAGTTCAAAGCAAGATGTTGTTGCATTATCCACTACAGAATCGGAGTACATTGCCACCTCATTGGCAGCTCAGGAAGCTGCATGGATAAAGAAATTCATCGACGACTTAGGAGTGGTCCCTACCATTCAAGACCCTCTTGATATCTTTTGTCACAACGAAGGTGCGATTGCTCAAATCAAGGAACCTCGTGCTCACCAAAAGACCCGTCACATTGAGCGGAGATTCAACTACATTAGGGATGAAGTTGAAAAGGGAAAGATATGTATTCGCAAAGTTCACACAGATCATAACATAGCGGATCCACTCACGAAACTCTTATATGGAGCAAAACATGAAGGACATGTTTGTGCATTAGGGCTTCGATATTCTAGTGATTGGTCATGATCTGTTTTAAGTATTGTAACGGAACGAAGTGGTTCAAACTCATTAATATAATTATGGTATTAATTTATTTTGAGTTATGTTCCTATTTTGCATATTTTATCCATCAATAAGTAATTATTCTAAATTCCGTAGTTGATCACATTTGTGGGAGCAAGTGTGAGGTTTAGACTATTATGAACTTGGATTGGTAAACATTCACGGACTGAATGTGGGGCAAGGTTGCTACCAAGGTTCATAGATATTTATGGGATACAAATATTGGAAGACCCGCTATCAAGATTTACTGAATGGAGCCTTCGTGGTTGATCACATGTAATCTTGAGTAAAGGCGAATATCATTGTATCCTCTGACCTGAGATACATATTGCGTTCGGATATTTACCAAGTATTGTACCTTGATTCTTTCCTTCGCTATTCTGAAATATGGTAGTTCATAAGGAAGAGCTCAGATATAATGCAAGGTATATGTTTAGGACGTATGTAGTCAAGATGGAACTTGTCCCTCTTATTCGTTGAGAGTCAGATGTCTAAGGCCTGATAAAGTTAAATCTAAAGGAGAGTGATCATTCTATATCTCTTAGATTTAACATGACATCTAGGACGAAAGGAAATGATGAAAGATTCACCTATTCATATTCGAGATGGAACTCGAAAAGGATGATGTTATTGAATGGCACAAAGTCATAACATATTGGGGTGATGGACAGTCGTTAGGTGGTATCCATCACTTGCGTTAATTTCTTATGTTTCTCGTGCAAGTGGGAGATTGATGGAATTTCGTATGCCCGAGAGACATATTAAATTAACGTGGCTAATATGTTTTGATCCAAGTCGGGTCATACCCAATAACAAGCTTACCAAACCCTTATTCGTATTTGATCTTAGCGATTGGATCATTGATTAAATACGCGACACTTGAACTTTAAGAAAAATGGTTTTCTTAAATACTACTTGATGTGTACATGTATATATATATATGTATAAATTATGGAATAATTTATATAATATGGATTTAATTATTTATAGGTTAAATAATTAATAAATTTATGTTACATTTTATATAGATGGGTTTTATATAATGATATGTACATAAATAAATATGGAAGTTTATAAAAATTAAATTTTATAAAATCTAACTTTTATAAAAATTAACTTTTATAAACAAAGGGAGTAGTGGCATTGGAGTTGTAAGCAAGTGTGCTAGATTCCTTTTCTTGGTCAATTACATATCCCATTTCCCATATACATGCATGCTTGACTCTTTGAAAAGATACACTTGCAAATACACATCAAAATAGAGAGCAAAAAACTGCACAAGACCTTCTTTTTTTTGCTGCCTGGCCGTGGCATTTTTTGGGTGAAAGGGTGATCAAAATTTGGTTTTTGCAAGCTCCAATCAAGTGTTAATAAATCCTAACTAAAGTACAAAGGTTTGGAGTTAAAGGCTTGGGGTATTACTTGCTTGAGGCTTCAAGTTAGAAGCTCCATTTTCATCATCTTCATCATCAACTTTCTCACTTGAAAATAACCCTCAACTAGCTTGAGGAGGTATATATATCTTACTTCCTTGTTCTTGTATGTAAGCATATGTTTCAAGACTTGATATTAACATGGAATTTAACTAAATGGTTAAACATATAAACATGAACCTAACTTTTGCTTCCGCTTGCTTTAACACTACTACAAATTGGTTTTGTAATTTTGTTAACTAGAAGAACATGTTTCATGAACTTGTTAAATTCCATCAAGGTGTTGTTCGATTTGGTAAACGAGGGAAATTAAATCCAAGGTATATCGGACCATTCAAGATTATTGATCGTGTCGGACCAGTAGCTTACCGACTTGAGTTACCTCAACAACTCGCGGCTGTACATAACACTTTCCACGTCTCGAATTTGAAGAAATGTTTTGCTAAAGAAGATCTCACTATTCCGTTAGATGAAATCCAAATCAACGAAAAACTTCAATTCATCGAAGAACCCGTCGAAATAATGGATCGTGAGGTTAAAAGACTTAAGCAAAACAAGATACCAATTGTTAAGGTTCGATGGAATGCTCGTAGAGGACCCGAGTTCACCTGGGAATGAGAAGATCAGATGAAGAAGAAATACCCGCATTTATTTCCAGATGATACGTCAACACCTCCAACTGCTTAAAATTTCGGGACGAAATTTATTTAACTGGTAGGTACTGTAGTGACCTGAACTTTTCCATGTTTATATATATATTAAATGAAATTGTCATTTACATGATTAAGTGTTTCCAACATATTAAGCAATCAAACTTGTTAATACTTGATTAATTGAAATAGGTTTCATATTGACAATTGACCACCCAAGTTGACCGGTGATTCACGAACGTTAAAACTTGTAAAAACTATATGATGACATATATATGGTTATATATATAGTTAACATGATATTATGATAATTAAACATATCATTAAGTATATTAATAATGAACTACATATGTAAAAACAAGACTACTAACTTAATGATTTTGAAACGAGACATATATGTAACGATTATCATTGTAACGAAATTTGATGTATATATATCATATTAAGAGATATTTGTACATCATAATATCATGATAATATAATAATTTAAAATCTCATTTGATATTATAAACATTGGGTTAACAACATTTAACAAGATCGTTAATCTAAAGGTTTCAAAACAACACTTACATGTAACGACTAACGATGACTTAACGACTCAGTTAAAATGTATATACATGTAGTGTTTTAATATGTATTCATACACTTTTGAAAGACTTCAAGTCACTTATCAAAATACTTCTACTTAACAAAAATGCTTACAATTACATCCTCGTTCAGTTTCATCAACAATTCTACTCGTATGCACCCGTATTCGTACTCGTACAATACACAGCTTTTAGATGTATGTACTATTGGTATATACACTCCAATGATCAGCTCTTAGCAGCCCATGTGAGTCACCTAACACATGTGGGAACCATCATTTGGCAACTACCATGAAATATCTCATAAAATTACAAAAATATGAGTAATCATTCATGACTTATTTACATGAAAACAAAATTACATATCCTTTATATCTAATCCATACACCAACGACCAAAAACACCTAAAAACACTTTCATTCTTCAATTTTCTTCATCTAATTGATCTCTCTTAAGTTCTATCTTCAAGTTCTAAGTGTTCTTCATAAATTCTACAAGTTCTAGTTTCATAAAATCAAGAATACTTCCAAGTTTGCTAGCTCACTTCCAATCTTGTAGAGTGATCATCCAACCTCAATAAATCTTTCTTATTTATAGTAAGATATCTTTCTAATACAAGGTAATACTCATATTCAAACTTTGATTCAATTTCTATAACTATAACAATCTTATTTCGAGTGAAAATCTTACTTGAACTGTTTTCGTGTCATGATTCTGCTTCAAGAACTTTCAATCCATCCAAGGATCCTTTGAAGCTAGATCCATTTTTCTCATTTCCAGTAGCTTTATCCAGAAAACTCAAGGTAGTAATGATGTTCATAACATCATTCGATTCATACATATAAAGCTATCTTATTCGAAGGTTTAAACTTGTAATCACTAGAACATAGTTTAGTTAATTCTAAACTTATTCGCAAACAAAAGTTAATACTTCTAACTTGACTTTTAAAATCAACTAAACACATGTTCTATATCTATATGATATGCTAACTTAATGATTTAAAACCTGGAAACACGAACAACACCGTAAAACCGGATTTACACCGTCGTAGTAACACCGCTGGCTGTTTTGGGTTAGTTAATTAAAAACTATGATAAACTTTGATTTAAAAGTTTTTCTTTTGGAAAAATGATTTTTCTTATGAACATGAAACTATATCCAAAAATCATGGTTAAACTCAAAGTGGAAGTATGTTTTCTAAAATGGTCATCTAGACGTCGTTCTTTCGACTGAAATGACTACCTTTACAAAAAAGACTTGTAACTTATTTTTCTGACTATAAACCTATACTTTTTCTATTTAGATTCATAAAATAGAGTTCAATATGAAACCATAGCAATTTGATTCACTCAAAACGGATTTAAAATGAAGAAGTTATGGGTAAAACAAGATTGGATAATTTTTTCTCATTTTAGCTACGTGAAAATTGGTAACAAATCTATTCCAACCATAACTTAATCAACTTGTATTGTATATTATGTAATCTTGAGATACCATAGACACGTATACAATGTTTTGACCTATCATGTCGACACATCTATATATATTTCGGAACAACCATAGACACTCTATATGCAGTAATGTGGGAGTTAGCTATACAGGGTTGAGGTTGATTCTAAATATATATATACTTTGAGTTGTGATCTAGCCTGAGATGTGTATACACTGGGTCGTGGATTGATTCAAGATAATATATATCAATTTTTTCTGTACATCTAACGTTGGACAACTAGTTGTAGGTTACTAACGAGGATAGCTGACTTAATAAACTTAAAACATCAAAATGTATTAAAAGTGTTGTAAATATATTTTGAATATACTTTGATATATATGTACATATTTGTTATAGGTTCGTGAATCGACCAGTGGCCAAGTCTTACTTCCCGATGAAGTAAAAATCTGTGAAAGTGAGTTATAGTCCCACTTTTAAAAATCTAATATTTTTGGGATGAGAATACATGCAGGTTTTATAAATGATTTACAAAATAGACACAAGTACGTGAAACTACATTCTATGGTTGAATTATCGAAATCGAATATGCCCCTTTTTATTAAGTCTGGTAATCTAAGAATTAGGGAACAGACACCCTAATTGACGCGAATCCTAAAGATAGATCTATTGGGCCTAACAAACCCTATCCAAAGTACTGGATGCTTTAGTACTTCGAAATTTATATCATATCCGAAGGGTGTCCCGGAATGATGGGGATATTCTTATATATGCATCTTGTTAATGTCGGTTACCAGGTGTTCACCATATGAATGATTTTTATCTCTATGTATGGGATGTGTATTGAAATATGAAATCTTGTGGTCTATTGTTACGATATATATCAAATAGGTTAAACCTATAACTCACCAACATTTTTGTTGACGTTTAAAGCATGTTTATTCTCAGGTGAATACTAAGAGCTTCCGCTGTTGCATACTAAAATAAGGACAAGATTTGAAGTCCATGTTTGTATGATATTGTGTAAAAACTACATTCAAGAAACTGATTTCGATGTAACATATTTGTATTGTAAACCATTATGTAATGGTCGTGTGTAAACAGGATATTTTAGATTATCATTATTTGATAATCTACGTAAAGCTTTTTAAACCATTATTTATGAAATAAAGGTTATGGTTTGTTTTAAAAATGAATGCAGTCTTTGAAAAACGTCTCATATAGAGGTCAAAACCTCGCAACGAAATCAATTAATATGGAACGTTTTTAATCAATAAGAACGGGACATTTCAATAAGCTACTGGTCTGACACAATCAATAATCTTGAATGGTCCAATATACCTTGGATTTAATTTCCCTCGTTTACCGAATCGAACAACACCTTTCCAAGGTGCAACTTTAAGCATGACCATCTCTCCAATTTCAAATTCTATATCTTTTCTTTTAATGTCAGCGTAGCTCTTTTGTCGACTTTGAGTGGTTTTCAACCGTTGTTGAATTTGGATGATCTTCTTGGTAGTTTCTTGTATTATCTCCGGACCCGTAATCTATCTATCCCCCACTTCACTCCAACAAATTGGAGACCTGCACTTTCTACCATAAAGTGCTTCAAATGGCGCCATCTCAATGCTTGAATGGTAGCTGTTGTTGTAGGAAAATTCTGCTAACGGTAGATGTCGATCCCAACTATTTCCAAAATCAATAACACATGCTCGTAGCATGTCCTCAAGCGTTTGTATCGTCCTTTCACTCTGCCCATCAGTTTGTGGATGATAGGCAGTACTCATGTCTAGACGAGTTCCTAATGCTTGCTGTAATGTCTGCCAGAATCTTGAAATAAATCTGCCATCCCTATCAGAGATAATAGAGATTGGTATTCCATGTCTGGAGACGACTTCCTTCAAATACAGTCTTGCTAACTTCTCCATCTTGTCATCTTCTCTTATTGGCAGGAAGTGTGATGATTTGGTGAGAAGATCAACTATTACCCAAATAGTATCAAAACCACTTGCAGTCGTTGGCAATTTAGTGTTGAAATCCATGGTAATGTTTTCCCATTTCCATTCAGGGATTTTGGGTTGTTGAAGTAGACCTGATGGTTTCTGATGCTCAGCTTTGACCTTAGAACACGTCAAACATTCTCCTACATATTTAGCAACATCGGCTTTCATACCCGTCCACCAAAAATATTTCTTGAGATCCTTGTACATCTTCCCCGTTCCAGGATGTATTGAGTATCTGGTTTTATGAGCTTCTCTAAGTACCATTTCTCTCATATCTCCAAATTTTGGTACCCAAATCCTTTCAGCCCTATACCGGGTTCCGTCTTCCCGAATATTAAGATGCTTCTCCGATCCTTTGGGTATTTCATTCTTTAAATTTCCCTCTTTTAAAACTCCTTGTTGCGCCTCCTTTATTTGAGTAGTAAGGTTATTGTGAATCATTATATTCATAGATTTTACTTGAATGGGTTCTCTGTCCTTTCTGCTCAAGGCGTCGGCTACCACATTTGCCTTCCCCGGGTGATAACGAATCTCAAAGTCGTAATCATTCATTAATTCAATCCACCTACGCTGCCTCATATTCAGTTGTTTCTGATTAAATATGTGTTGAAGACTTTTGTGGTCGGTATATATAATACTTTTGACACCATATAAGTAGTGCCTCCAAGTCTTTAATGCAAAAACAACCGCGCCTAATTCCAAATCATGCGTCGTATAATTTTGTTCATGAATCTTCAATTGTCTAGACACATAAGCAATTACTTTCATTCGTTGCATTAATATATAACCGAGACCTTGCTTTGAGGCATCACAATATATCACAAAATCATCATTCCCTTCAGGTAATGACAATATAGGTGCCGTAGTTAACTTTTTCTTCAATAACTGAAACGCTTTCTCTTGTTTATCCTTCCATTCAAATTTCTTCCCTTTATGCGTTAATGCAGTCAAGGATTTTGCTATTCTGGAAAAGTCTTGGATGAACCTTCTGTAGTAACCAGCTAGTCCTAAAAACTGGGGTATGTGTTTCGGAGTTTTCGGGGTTTCCCACTTTTCAACAGTTTCTATCTTTGCCGGATCCACCTTAATACCTTCTTTGTTCACTATGTGATCGAGGAATTGAACTTCTTCCAACCAAAATGCACACTTTAAAAACTTAGCTTACAATTCTTCCTTCCTCAATACTTCTAACACCTTTCTCAAATGTTCACTGTGTTCTTGGTCATTCTTTAAGTAAATAAGTATGTCATCAATGAAAACAATGACAAACTTATCAACGTATGGTCCACACACTCGGTTCATAAGGTCCATGAACACAGCTGGTGCATTAGTTAAACAAAAAGCATGACCATAAACTCGTAATGACCGTAACGTGTTTTGAAAGCAGTCTTTGGAATATCATCTTCTTTCACCCGCATTTGATGATACCCGGAACGTAAGTCAATCTTTGAATAAATAGACGAGCCTTGTAGTTGATCAAATAAGTCGTCGATTCTCGGTAGTGGGTAGCAGTTCTTGATGTTAAGTTTGTTCAACTCTCGGTAGTCGATACACAACCTGAATGTACCATCTTTCTTCTTAACAAACAAAACAGGAGCTTCCCACGGTGATGTGCTTGGTCGAATGAAACCACGTTCTAATAGTTCTTGCAGTTGGCTTTGCAGTTCTTTCATCTAGCTGGGTGCGAGTCTGTAAGGAGTACGAGCTATTGGTGCAGCTCCTAGTATAAGATCTATTTGAAATTCAACAGATCGATGTGGAGGTAGTCCCGGTAATTATTTCGGAAATACATCGGGAAATTCTTTTATGACGGGAACATCATTGATGCTCTTTTCTTCAGTTTGTACTTTCTCGACGTGTGCTAGAACAGCATAGCAACCTTTTCTTATTAGTTTTTGTGCCTTCAGGTTACTAATAAGATTTAACTTTGCGTTGCTCTTTTCTCCGTACACCATTAAGGGTTTTCCTTTTTCTCGTATAATGCGAATTGTATTTTTGTAACAAACGATCTCTGCTTTCACTTCTTTTAACCAGTCCATACTGATTATCACATCAAAACTCCCTAACTCTACTGGTATCAAGTCAATCTTAAATGTTTCGCTAACCAGTTTAATTTCTCGATTCCGACATATATTATCTGCTGAAATTAATTTACCATTTGCTAATTCGAGTAAAAATTTACTATCCAAAGGCGTCAATGGGAAACTTAATTTAGCACAAAATTCTCTACTCATATAGCTTCTATCTGCACCCGAATCAAATAAAACATAAGCAGATTTATCGTCAATAAGAAACGTACCCGTAACAAGCTCCGGGTCTTCCTGTGCTTCTGCCGCATTAATATTGAAAACTCTTCCATGGCCCTGCCCATTAGTATTCCCCTGATTTGGGCAATTTCTAATAATGTGGCCCGGTTTTCCACATTTATAACAAACAGCGTTGGTATTACTTGCTCCGACACTATTCGTTTCAGCATTACTTGTTCCGGCATTATTTGCTCCCTTAGTTCTGTTAAACTTTGGTCCGTAGACCTCACACTTTGTCGCGCTATGACCATTTCTTTTACACCTGTTGCAAAATGTCGTGCAAAACCCCTGGTGATTTTCTTCACACCTATGACATGGCTGTTTTTGGTTTTTGTTGCCGTTGTTGTTATTGAGGTTGTTGTTGGGATTGTTATTGTTGTTGAAACGGTTGTTGTCGTTGTTGTTGTTGGGATGTTTGTTGTAGTTATTGTTAGGATTGCGGTTATTGTTGCAATTGTTGTTGCGGTTGTTGGGATAGTTGTTGCGATTGTGGTTGTAATTGTTATTGTTGTTGTACTGGTGACTCTTGTCACCGTTTTCCTCCCACTTCCTCTTGAGTTGTTTCGTGTTGGTTTCTTCGGCCGCCTGCTCTTTAACTCTTCCCTCAATCTGATTTATAAGTTTATGAGCCATTCGACTTGCCTTCTGTATAGAAGCGGGCTCGTGTGAACTTACATCTTCTTGAATCCTTACTAGTAACCCTTTTACAAACGTGTCGATATTCTCTTCTTCATCTTCGAATGCACCCGGGCACAATAGGCACAACTATGTGAATCGTCGTTCATATGTGTTAACGTCGAACCCTTGTGTTCGTAACTCTCTAAGTTCTGCCTTGAGTTTATTGACTTCGTTTCTAGAACGGTACTGCTCGTTCATCAATTGCTTGAATGCCGACCACGGTAGTGCGTAAGCAGCATTTTGTGCTACCTGTTCAAGATAGGTGTTCCACCACGTTAACGCAGTACCTGTGAAGGTATGTGTAGCGTACTTAACTTTTCCTCTTCAGTACACTTACTTATGGCAAACACCGATTCGACTTTCTCGGTCCACCGTTTCAATCCAATTGGTCCTTCGGTTCCATCAAATTCCAAAGGTTTGCAGGCAGTGAATTCTTTGTAGGTGCATCCGACACGATTTCGTGCGCCGTTAGCTGCATTTCTAGATTCAGCGTTATTGTTGGTATGTAGCGCAGCCTGTACTGCGGCTATGTTTGCAGCAAGAAAGGTACGAAACTCCTCTTCGTTCATACTCACGGTATGTCGAGTAGTTGGTGCCTTTTCCTTCAGAAATAGCCAAAAGAAACGAGATAATCATATAGAATATCAAGAGTAGTCAATAGTATTTCGTAGCGTAATATGAACTTATTTATAAAAGCTCTTTCTTCATATTAGCGTTTTATACTCTTTAATTTCTGGTAGTACCTACCCGTTAAGTTCATACTTTGTAGCTAACATGCCATTTCAACTACTGCAATTCTATATGAAAAACTAATCACAAAAAAAATATATATATCATATTCAAACCTTTATACAATAACTTGCAAACTTACAATACCGCTATTTTACATATAGTATGAAATATAGCACATAAAACTTTGATACAAAGTAGTTGCGAAGATAATTCTAGTTAATAAATAAGGCGCTCAGGAAAGGCAATAAAGACACGTAATTTATACGTCCAGAAACAAGTCATGCATTCTAGTTTTACTTATACCACTTCCCATCCTTGGTTTTGTGGAACATAACCGTTGTGACCAATAGTAAGACAATGTGTAGTAACGTCTTCAAAAGGATGAAGGTTACGTAATGACCAACAGTCTCGTAATTGTAGTGACCCGAACTTTTCCATGTTTATATATATTAATTGAGATTGATGTTTACATGATTAAATGTTTCCAACATGTTAAGCAATCAAACTTGTTAAGACTTGATTAATTGAAATAGGTTTCATATAGACAATTGACCACCCAAGTTGACCGGTGATTCACGAACGTTAAAACTTGTAAAAAAACTATATGATGACATATATATGGTTATATATATAGTTAACATGATATTATGATAAGTAAACATATCATTAATTATATTAACAATGAACTACATATGTAAAAACAAGACTACTAACTTAATGATTTTGAAACGAGACATATATGTAACGTTTATCGTTGTAACGACATTTAATGTATATATATCATATTAAGAGATATTCGTACATCATAATATCATGATAATATAATAATTTAAAATCTCTTTTGATATTATAAACATTGGGTTAACAACATTTAACAAGATCGTTAACCTAAAGGTTTCAAAACAACACTTACATGTAACGACTAACGATGACTTAACGACTCAGTTAAAATGTATATACATGTAGTGTTTTAATATGTATTTATACACTTTTGAAAGACTTCAATACACTTATCAAAATACTTCTACTTAACAAAAATGCTTACAATTACATTCTCGTTCAGTTTCATCAACAATTCTACTCGTATGCACCCGTATTCGTACTCGTACAATACACAGCTTTTAGATGTATGTACTATTGGTATATACACTCCAATGATCAGCTCTTAGCAGCCCATGTGAGTCACCTAACACATGTGGGAACCATCATTTGGCAACTAGCATGAAATATCTCATAAGATTACAAAAATATGAGTAATCATTCATGACTTATTTACATGAAAACAAAATTACATATCCTTTATATCTAATCCATACACCAACGACCAAAAACACCTACAAACACTTTCATTCTTCAATTTTCTTCATCTAATTGAACTCTCTCAAGTTCTATCTTCAAGTTCTAAGTGTTCTTCATAAATTCCAAAAGTTCTAGTTTCATAAAATCAAGAATACTTTCAAGTTTGCTAGCTCACTTCCAATCTTGTAAGGTGATCATCCAACCTCAAGAAATCTTTGTTTCTTACAGTAGGTTATCATTCTAATACAAGGTAATAATCATATTCAAACTTTGGTTCAATTTCTATAACTATAACAATCTTATTTCAAGTGATGATCTTACTTGAACTTGTTTTCGTGTCATGATTTTGCTTCAAGAACTTTGAGCCATCCAAGGATCCATTGAAGCTAGATCCATTTTTCTCTTTTCCAGTAGGTTCATCCAAGGAACTTAAGGTAGTAATGATGTTCATAACATCATTCGATTCATACATATAAAGCTATCTTATTCGAAGGTTTAAACTTGTAATCACTAGAACATAGTTTAGTTAATTCTAAACTTGTTCGCAAACAAAAGTTAATCCTTCTAACTTGACTTTTAAAATCAACTAAACACATGTTCTATATCTATATGATATGCTAACTTAATGATTTAAAACCTGGAAACACGAAAAACACCGTAAAACCGGATTTACGCCGTCGTAGTAACACCGCGGGCTGTTTTGGGTTAGTTAATTAAAAACTATGATAAACTTTGATTTAAAAGTTGTTATTCTGAGAAAATGATTTTTATTATGAACATGAAACTATATCCAAAAATTATGGTTAAACTCAAAGTGGAAGTATGTTTTCTAAAATGGTCATCTAGACGTCGTTCTTTCGACTGAAATGACTACCTTTACAAAAACGACTTGTAACTTATTTTTCCGACTAGAAACCTATACTTTTTTGGTTTAGATTCATAAAATAGAGTTCAATATGAAACCATAGCAATTTGATTCACTCAAAACGGATTTAAAATGAAGAAGTTATGGGTAAAACAAGATTGGATAATTTTTCTCATTTTAGCTACGTGAAAATTGGTAACAAATCTATTCCAACCATAACTTAATCAACTTGTATTATATATTATGTAATCTTGAGATACCATAGACACGTATACAATGTTTCGACCTATCATGTCGACACATCTATATATATTTCGGAACAACCATAGACACTCTATATGTGAATGTTGGAGTTAGCTATACAGGGTTGAGGTTGATTCCAAAATATATATAGTTTGAGTTGTGATCAATACTGAGATACGTATACACTGGGTCGTGGATTGATTCAAGATAATATTTATCGATTTATTTCTGTACATCTAACTGTGGACAACTAGTTGTAGGTTACTAACGAGGACAGCTGACTTAATAAACTTAAAACATCAAAATATATTAAAAGTGTTGTAAATATATTTTGAACATACTTTGATATATATGTATATATTGTTATAGGTTCGTGAATCAACCAGTGGCCAAGTCTTACTTCCCGACGAAGTAAAAATCTGTGAAAGTGAGTTATAGTCCCACTTTTAAAATCTAATATTTTTGGGATGAGAATACATGCAGGTTTTATAAATGATTTACAAAATAGACACAAGTACGTGAAACTACATTCTATGGTTGAATTATCGAAATCGAATATGCCCCTTTTTATTAAGTCTGGTAATCTAAGAATTAGGGAACAGACATCCTAATTGACGCGAATCCTAAAGATAGATCTATTGAGCCTAACAAACCCCATCCAAAGTACCGGATGCTTTAGTACTTCGAAATTTATATCATATCCGAAGGGTGTCCCGGAATGATGGGGATATTCTTATATATGCATCTTGTTATTGTCGGTTACCAGGTGTTCACCATATGAATGATTTTTATCTCTATGTATGGGATGTGTATTGAAATATGAAATCTTGTGGTCTATTGTTACGATTTGATATATATAGGTTAAACCTATAACTCACCAACATTTTTGTTGACGTTTTAAGCATGTTTATTCTCAGGTGATTATTAAGAGCTTCCGCTGTCGCATACTTAAATAAGGACAAGATTTGGAGTCCATGCTTGTATGATATTGTGTAAAAACTGCATTCAAGAAACTTATTTTGTTGTAACATATTTGTATTGTAAACCATTATGTTATGGTCGTGTGTAAACAGGATATTTTAGATTATCATTATTTGATAATCTACGTAAAGCTTTTTAAACCTTTATTGATGAAATAAAGGTTATGGTTTGTTTAAAAATGAATGCAGTCTTTGAAAAACGTCTCATATAGAGGTCAAAACCTCGCAACGAAATCAATTAATATGGAACGTTTTTAATCAATAAGAACGGGACATTTCAGTTGGTATCCGAGCGTTGGTCTTAGAGAACCAGAAAATTTGCATTAGTGTGTCTTATCGAGTTTGTTAGGATGCATTAGTGAGTCTGGACTTCGACCGTGTTTTCTTTAAAAATGATTGCTTAACATTTTTGTTGGAAACTATATTTTTTTAACATATGAATATTATGTGATATATTAATCTCTTAACGTGTTTGATATTATGTGATAGATGTCTACCTCTAGAACAAGTCCCATTGACTCACCTAATAATAATGAAGAGTCAAATGTAAATTGGAATGATTTGTGGACTGATTCACAAGTTCCCGAAGAGGAACCGGAAGAAGAGTCGGAACCGGAAGAAGAATCGGAACCAGAAGAAGAATCGGAACCGGATGAAGAAATAGAACCGGTGGGGGAAATAATAAAACGGTTAAGTAAAAGAAAATCCTCAACCAACCGACCAAAGTTAATTATGGTCAATGGTGTTTCCGCCAAGGAAGCAAAATATTGGGAGGATTACCAATTCTCCGATGAATCGGATTCCGACGAGAATTCCGATGATGTTATAGAAATTACCCCAACTGAATTTAAAAAGGCAAAAGAAAATAATAAGGGAAAGGGCATAAAAATAGAGAAATCTAATTCCAACCCCGATGAACTTTATATGTATCGTCAACCCCCGAAGTCCTTAAGTTGTAACAATGACCCGGGAACCTCTAAACCACCAGGTTTTTCTAAACCAATGTGGACAACGACGGCTCGTATTAGGGGAACATCATATATCCCTAGAAACTTGGCAAAACGAACCAAAACCGAAGAAGAAGAAACGAGCGAGTCGGAATAAGATAGTTGTATTCGTGTGGTGTAATATATGGAATATAGTGTTCTTATGCTTTATGATATATGTAAAAATTGCTTGTATTAATAAGTATTTTTTTTATGAATCTAACTCTTGTCTATTTTACAGTTTAAAAACACAAAATGGATAGACAACCCAATATTTTAAGAGACCTACCCGGAGACATGATTGATGAAATCTTGTCTAGAGTCGGCCAGAATTCTTCGGCACAACTATTTAAGGCGAGATCAGTTTGTAAGACATTCGAAGAACGTTCCAAGAATGTCTTGGTTTATAAGAGACTTTCGTTTGAAAGATGGGGGATATCACATTGGGAAACCCATAAGTTACGATGTGTTTACTTTGACGCATATATTGCGGGGAACCCAAATGCTATTTTACGCAACGGGTTAAGAAATTATTTTGACTCAATATATCCGAATATTGGACTTCGTGATTTAGAAAAAGCGGCTAACATGCAACATAAAGAAGCATGTTATGCTTACGGATTAGTAATGTTCGCTTCTCACCAAAGTGAGAACAAGAACATCGGGCTACAACTATTAAACAAAACGTTTCCACAAGTGACGGAGTCTGTAATTGGGGTAAGAAATGAGGTTTTTAGATTATTACGGGACTGTTGGACATTACGTAACCCTCGTCCCTTTGATGACGTTACAACACGCTGTCTTATCAACGGCCATAACGGTTATGTTGCACAAGACCAAGGATGGGAAGTAGTCCTAGTAAAACCAGAATGCATGACTTGTTTCTGGACGTATGAATTACGTGTCTTTATTGCCTTTGCTGAACGACTTGTGTACTAGCTAGAATTGTCTTCACAACTATCTTGTATCAAAATTATTGTGTGCTATATTTCATGCTTTATGTAAAATAAGCGGTATTGTAAGTTTGTAAAATATTGTATACAAGTTTGAACGCGAAATATTATTATAATCAGTTTTTCATATAGAATTGTAGTAGTTGAATTGTATATTAGCTACTAAGTATGAACTTAACGGGTAGGTACTACCCGAATTTAAACTTAAAAAACGCTAATATGAAGAAAAAGCTTTTATAAATGAGTTCATATTATGCTACGAAATACTATTAACTACTCTTAATATTCTGTATGATTAACTTGTTCCATTTAACTATTTTGAAGGAAATGGCACCGACTACTCGACACACCGTGAATATGAATGAAGAGGAATTCCGTACTTTTCTAGCTTCAAACATAGCCGCAGTACAGGCTGCGCTACATACCAACAATAACCTTGGATCTAGCAGTACAGGAAATCGTGTAGGATGCACCTACAAAGAATTCACTGCCTGCAAACCTTTGGAATTTGATGGAACCGAAGGACCGATCGGATTGAAACGGTGGACCGAGAAGGTTGAATCGGTGTTTGCCATAAGTAAGTGTACTGAAGAGGACAAAGTGAAGTACGCTACGCATACCTTCACAGGTTCTGCGTTAACATGGTGGAATACCTATCTAGAGCAAGTGGGACAAGATGATGCGTACGCACTACCGTGGTCAGCATTCAAGCACTTGATGAACGAGAAGTACCGTCCCAGAACTGAGGTCAATAAGCTCAAGACAGAACTTAGAGGGTTACGAACCCAAGGATTTGATATTACCACGTACGAAAGACGATTCACAGAATTGTGCCTATTGTGTTCGGGAGCATTCGAAGATGAGGAAGAGAAGATCGACGCGTTTGTGAAAGGATTACCGGAAAGAATCCAAGAAGATATAAGTTCACACGAGCCCGCCTCCATACAACAAGCATGTAGAATGGCTCACAAACTAGTGAACCAGATTGAAGAAAGAATTAAAGAACAGACTGCTGAAGAGTCCAATGTGAAGCAAGTCAAAAGAAAGTGGGAGGAAAACGGTGATAAGAATCACCAATACAACAACAACAGCAATTACAACAATAATCGCAACAATTATCCCAACAATCGCAACATCAATCGCAACTACAACAAACGGCCCAACAACAACAACAACAACAACAACAACAACAGCAACTACAACAATCATCCCAACAACAATAATAACCGCAACAACAACAACAATCAGAAGCAACTATGCCAAAGGTGTGAAAAGAATCACTCGGGGTTCTGCACCAAATTTTGCAACAAGTGTAAAAGAAATGGTCATAGCGCGGCGAAGTGTGAGGTCTACGGACCAGGGGTTAATAGAACGAAAGGAACAAATGGTGTCGGAACGAGTAATGGCGGAGCAAGTAGTGTCGGAGCAAGTTATGCCAATGTAGTTTGTTATAAATGTGGAAAACCAGGCCACATTATTAGAAATTGCCCGAACCAGGAGAACACGAATGGACAAGGCCGTGGAAGAGTTTTCAATATTAATGCGGTAGAGGCACAGGAAGACCCGGAGCTTGTTACGGGTACGTTTCTTATTGACAATAAATCTGCTTACGTTTTATTTGATTCGGGTGCGGATAGAAGCTATATGAGTAGAGATTTTTGTGCTAAATTAAGTTGTCCATTGACGCCTTTGGATAGTAAATTTTTACTCGAATTAGCAAATGGTAAATTAATTTCAGCAGATAATATATGTCGGAATCGAGAAATTAAACTGGTTAGCGAAACATTTAAGATTGATTTGATACCAGTAGAGTTAGGGAGTTTTGATGTGATAATCGGTATGGACTGGTTGAAAGAAGTGAAAGCGGAGATCGTTTGTTACAAAAATGCAATTCGCATTATACGAGAAAAAGGAAAACCCTTAATGGTGTACGGAGAAAAGGGCAACACGAAGCTACATCTTATTAGTAATTTGAAGGCACAAAAACTAATAAGAAAAGGTTGCTATGCTGTTCTAGCACACGTCGAGAATGTACAAACTGAAGAAAAGAGCATCAATGATGTTCCCATTGCAAAAGAATTTCCCGATGTATTTCCGAAAGAATTACCGGGATTACCCCCACATCGATCCGTTGAATTTCAAATAGATCTTGTACCAGGAGCTGCACCAATAGCTCGTGCTCCTTACAGACTCGCACCCAGCGAGATGAAAGAACTGCAAAGCCAATTACAAGAACTTTTAGAGCGTGGTTTCATTCGACCAAGCACATCACCGTGGGGAGCTCCTGTTTTGTTTGTCAAGAAGAAAGATGGTACATTCAGGTTGTGTATCGACTACCGAGAGTTGAACAAACTTACCATCAAGAACCGCTACCCACTACCGAGAATCGACGACTTATTTGATCAACTACAAGGCTCGTCTGTTTATTCAAAGATTGACTTACGTTCCGGGTATCATCAAATGCGGGTGAAAGAAGATGATATTCCAAAGACTGCTTTCAGAACACGTTACGGTCATTACGAGTTTATGGTCATGCCGTTTGGTTTAACTAATGCACCAGCTGTGTTCATGGACCTTATGAACCGAGTGTGTGGACCATACCTTGACAAGTTTGTCATTGTTTTCATTGATGACATACTTATTTACTCAAAGAATGACCAAGAACACGGTGAACATTTGAGAAAGGTGTTAGAAGTATTGAGGAAGGAAGAATTGTACGCTAAGTTTTCAAAGTGTGCATTTTGGTTGGAAGAAGTTCAATTCCTCGGTCACATAGTGAACAAAGAAGGTATTAAGGTGGATCCGGCAAAGATAGAAACTGTTGAAAAGTGGGAAACCCCGAAAACTCCGAAACACATACGCCAGTTTTTAGGACTAGCTGGTTACTACAGAAGGTTCATCCAAGACTTTTCCAGAATAGCAAAACCCTTGACTGCATTAACGCATAAAGGGAAGAAATTTGAATGGAATGATGAACAAGAGAAAGCGTTTCAGTTATTGAAGAAAAAGCTAACTACGGCACCTATATTGTCATTGCCTGAAGGGAATGATGATTTTGTGATTTATTGTGACGCATCAAAGCAAGGTCTCGGTTGTGTATTAATGCAACGAACGAAGGTGATTGCTTATGCGTCTAGACAATTGAAGATTCACGAACAAAATTATACGACGCATGATTTGGAATTAGGCGCGGTTGTTTTTGCATTAAAGACTTGGAGGCACTACTTATATGGGGTCAAAAGTATTATATATACCGACCACAAAAGTCTTCAACACATATTTAATCAGAAACAACTGAATATGAGGCAGCGTAGGTGGATTGAATTGTTGAATGATTACGACTTTGAGATTCGTTACCACCCGGGGAAGGCAAATGTGGTAGCCGATGCCTTGAGCAGGAAGGATAGAGAACCCATTCGAGTAAAATCTATGAATATAATGATTCATAATAACATTACTACTCAAATAAAGGAGGCGCAACAAGGAGTTTTAAAAGAGGGAAATTTAAAGGATGAAATACCCAAAGGATCGGAGAAGCATCTTAATATTCGGGAAGACGGAACCCGGTATAGGGCTGAAAGGATTTGGGTACCAAAATTTGGAGATATGAGAGAAATGGTACTTAGAGAAGCTCATAAAACCAGATACTCAATACATCCTGGAACGGGGAAGATGTACAAGGATCTCAAGAAACATTTTTGGTGGTCGGGTATGAAAGCCGATGTTGCTAAATACGTAGGAGAATGTTTGACGTGTTCTAAGGTCAAAGCTGAGCATCAGAAACCATCAGGTCTACTTCAACAACCCGAAATCCCGGAATGGAAATGGGAAAACATTACCATGGATTTCATCACTAAATTGCCAAGGACTGCAAGTGGTTTTGATACTATTTGGGTAATAGTTGATCGTCTCACCAAATCAGCACACTTCCTACCAATAAGAGAAGATGACAAGATGGAGAAGTTAGCACGACTGTATTTGAAGGAAGTCGTCTCCAGACATGGAATACCAATCTCTATTATCTCTGATAGGGATGGCAGATTTATTTCAAGATTCTGGCAGACATTACAACAAGCATTAGGAACTCATTTAGACATGAGTACTGCCTATCATCCACAAACTGATGGGCAGAGCGAAAGGACGATACAAACGCTTGAAGACATGCTACGAGCATGTGTTATTGATTTCGGAAACAGTTGGGATCGACATCTACCGTTAGCAGAATTTTCCTACAACAACAGCTACCATTCAAGCATTGAGATGGCGCCGTTTGAAGCACTTTATGGTAGAAAGTGCAGGTCTCCGATTTGTTGGAGTGAGGTGGGGGATAGACAGATTACGGGTCCGGAGATTATACAAGAAACTACCGAGAAGATCATCCAAATTCAACAACGGTTGAAAACCGCCCAAAGTCGACAAAAGAGCTACGCTGACATTAAAAGAAAAGATATAGAATTTGAAATTGGAGAGATGGTCATGCTTAAAGTTTCACCTTGGAAAGGCGTTGTTCGATTTGGTAAACGAGGGAAATTAAATCCAAGGTATATTGGACCATTCAAGATTATTGATCGTGTCGGACCAGTAGCTTACCGACTTGAGTTACCTCAACAACTCGCGGCTGTACATAACACTTTCCACGTCTCGAATTTGAAGAAATGTTTTGCTAAAGAAGATCTCACTATTCCGTTAGATGAAATCCAAATCAACGAAAAACTCCAATTCATCGAAGAACCCGTCGAAATAATAGATCGTGAGGTTAAAAGACTTAAGCAAAACAAGATACCAATTGTTAAGGTTCGATGGAATGCTCGTAGAGGACCCGAGTTCACCTGGGAGCGTGAAGATCAGATGAAGAAGAAATACCCGCATCTATTTCCAGAAGATTCGTCAACACCTTCAACAGCTTAAAATTTCGGGACGAAATTTATTTAACGGGTAGGTACTGTAGTGACCCGAACTTTTCCATGTTTATATATATTAATTGAGATTGATGTTTACATGATTAAATGTTTCCAACATGTTAAGCAATCAAACTTGTTAAGACTTGATTAATTGAAATAGGTTTCATATAGACAATTGACCACCCAAGTTGACCGGTGATTCACGAACGTTAAAACTTGTAAAAAAACTATATGATGACATATATATGGTTATATATATAGTTAACATGATATTATGATAAGTAAACATATCATTAATTATATTAACAATGAACTACATATGTAAAAACAAGACTACTAACTTAATGATTTTGAAACGAGACATATATGTAACGTTTATCGTTGTAACGACATTTAATGTATATATATCATATTAAGAGATATTCGTACATCATAATATCATGATAATATAATAATTTAAAATCTCTTTTGATATTATAA
Source organism: Rutidosis leptorrhynchoides (assembly GCF_046630445.1). Lineage (NCBI taxonomy): Eukaryota > Viridiplantae > Streptophyta > Magnoliopsida > Asterales > Asteraceae > Rutidosis > Rutidosis leptorrhynchoides. Next base: position 330,655,388 of record NC_092333.1, on the reverse strand, counting down.
ACATTGGGTTAACAACATTTAACAAGATCGTTAACCTAAAGGTTTCAAAACAACACTTACATGTAACGACTAACGATGACTTAACGACTCAGTTAAAATGTATATACATGTAGTGTTTTAATATGTATTTATACACTTTTGAAAGACTTCAATACACTTATCAAAATACTTCTACTTAACAAAAATGCTTACAATTACATTCTCGTTCAGTTTCATCAACAATTCTACTCGTATGCACCCGTATTCGTACTCGTACAATACACAGCTTTTAGATGTATGTACTATTGGTATATACACTCCAATGATCAGCTCTTAGCAGCCCATGTGAGTCACCTAACACATGTGGGAACCATCATTTGGCAACTAGCATGAAATATCTCATAAGATTACAAAAATATGAGTAATCATTCATGACTTATTTACATGAAAACAAAATTACATATCCTTTATATCTAATCCATACACCAACGACCAAAAACACCTACAAACACTTTCATTCTTCAATTTTCTTCATCTAATTGAACTCTCTCAAGTTCTATCTTCAAGTTCTAAGTGTTCTTCATAAATTCCAAAAGTTCTAGTTTCATAAAATCAAGAATACTTTCAAGTTTGCTAGCTCACTTCCAATCTTGTAAGGTGATCATCCAACCTCAAGAAATCTTTGTTTCTTACAGTAGGTTATCATTCTAATACAAGGTAATAATCATATTCAAACTTTGGTTCAATTTCTATAACTATAACAATCTTATTTCAAGTGATGATCTTACTTGAACTTGTTTTCGTGTCATGATTTTGCTTCAAGAACTTTGAGCCATCCAAGGATCCATTGAAGCTAGATCCATTTTTCTCTTTTCCAGTAGGTTCATCCAAGGAACTTAAGGTAGTAATGATGTTCATAACATCATTCGATTCATACATATAAAGCTATCTTATTCGAAGGTTTAAACTTGTAATCACTAGAACATAGTTTAGTTAATTCTAAACTTGTTCGCAAACAAAAGTTAATCCTTCTAACTTGACTTTTAAAATCAACTAAACACATGTTCTATATCTATATGATATGCTAACTTAATGATTTAAAACCTGGAAACACGAAAAACACCGTAAAACCGGATTTACGCCGTCGTAGTAACACCGCGGGCTGTTTTGGGTTAGTTAATTAAAAACTATGATAAACTTTGATTTAAAAGTTGTTATTCTGAGAAAATGATTTTTATTATGAACATGAAACTATATCCAAAAATTATGGTTAAACTCAAAGTGGAAGTATGTTTTCTAAAATGGTCATCTAGACGTCGTTCTTTCGACTGAAATGACTACCTTTACAAAAACGACTTGTAACTTATTTTTCCGACTAGAAACCTATACTTTTTTGGTTTAGATTCATAAAATAGAGTTCAATATGAAACCATAGCAATTTGATTCACTCAAAACGGATTTAAAATGAAGAAGTTATGGGTAAAACAAGATTGGATAATTTTTCTCATTTTAGCTACGTGAAAATTGGTAACAAATCTATTCCAACCATAACTTAATCAACTTGTATTATATATTATGTAATCTTGAGATACCATAGACACGTATACAATGTTTCGACCTATCATGTCGACACATCTATATATATTTCGGAACAACCATAGACACTCTATATGTGAATGTTGGAGTTAGCTATACAGGGTTGAGGTTGATTCCAAAATATATATAGTTTGAGTTGTGATCAATACTGAGATACGTATACACTGGGTCGTGGATTGATTCAAGATAATATTTATCGATTTATTTCTGTACATCTAACTGTGGACAACTAGTTGTAGGTTACTAACGAGGACAGCTGACTTAATAAACTTAAAACATCAAAATATATTAAAAGTGTTGTAAATATATTTTGAACATACTTTGATATATATGTATATATTGTTATAGGTTCGTGAATCAACCAGTGGCCAAGTCTTACTTCCCGACGAAGTAAAAATCTGTGAAAGTGAGTTATAGTCCCACTTTTAAAATCTAATATTTTTGGGATGAGAATACATGCAGGTTTTATAAATGATTTACAAAATAGACACAAGTACGTGAAACTACATTCTATGGTTGAATTATCGAAATCGAATATGCCCCTTTTTATTAAGTCTGGTAATCTAAGAATTAGGGAACAAACACCCTAATTGACGCGAATCCTAAAGATAGATCTATTGGGCCTAACAAACCCCATCCAAAGTACCGGATGCTTTAGTACTTCGAAATTTATATCATATCCGAAGGGTGTCCCGGAATGATGGGGATATTCTTATATATGCATCTTGTTATTGTCGGTTACCAGGTGTTCACCATATGAATGATTTTTATCTCTATGTATGGGATGTGTATTGAAATATGAAATCTTGTGGTCTATTGTTACGATTTGATATATATAGGTTAAACCTATAACTCACCAACATTTTTGTTGACGTTTTAAGCATGTTTATTCTCAGGTGATTATTAAGAGCTTCCGCTATCGCATACTTAAATAAGGACAAGATTTGGAGTCCATGCTTGTATGATATTGTGTAAAAACTGCATTCAAGAAACTTATTTTGTTGTAACATATTTGTATTGTAAACCATTATGTTATGGTCGTGTGTAAACAGGATATTTTAGATTATCATTATTTGATAATCTACGTAAAGCTTTTTAAACCTTTATTGATGAAATAAAGGTTATGGTTTGTTTAAAAATGAATGCAGTCTTTGAAAAACGTCTCATATAGAGGTCAAAACCTCGCAACGAAATCAATTAATATGGAACGTTTTTAATCAATAAGAACGGGACATTTCAGTAATAACCTAAAAACCTCATTTATTACCCCAATTACCGACTCCGTCACTTGTGGGAACGTTTTGTTTAATAGTTGTAGCCCGATGTTCTTGTTCTCACTTTGGTGAGAAGCGAACATTACTAACCCGTAAGCATAACATGCTTCTTTATGTTGCATGTTAGCCGCTTTTTCTAAATCACGAAGTCCTATATTCGGATATATTGAGTCAAAATAATTTCTTAACCCGTTGCGTAAAATAGCATTTGGGTTTCCCGCAATATATGCGTCAAAGTAAACACATCGTAACTTATGGATTTCCCAATGTGATATCCCCCATCTTTCGAACGAAAGCCTTTTATAAATCAAGGCATTCTTGGAACGTTCTTCGTATATCTTACAAACTGATCTCGCCTTAAATAGTTGTGCCGAGGAATTCTGACCGACTCTAGACAAGATTTCATCAATCATGTCTCCGGGTAGGTCTCTTAAAATATTGGGTTGTCTATCCATTTTGTGTTTTTATACTGTAAAATAGACAAGAGTTAGATTCATAAAAAAAAATACTTATTAATACAAGCAATTTTTACATATATCATAAAGCATAAGCACACTATATTACATATATTACACCACACGAATACAACTATCTTATTCCGACTCGCTCGTTTCTTCTTCTTCGGATTTGGTTCGTTTTGCCAAGTTTCTAGGGATATATGATGTTCCCCTAATACGAGCCGTCGTTTTCCACATTGGTTTAGAAAAACCTGGTGGTTTAGAGGTTCCCGGGTTATTGTCACAACTTAAGAAATACGGGTGTTGACGATACATATAAAGTTCATCGGTTTTGGAATCAAATTTCTCTATTTTTATGCCCTTTCCCTTATTGTTCTCTTTTGCCTTATTAAATTGTGTTGGGGTAATTTCTATAACATCATCGGAATCCTTGTCGGGATCCGATTCATAGAAGAATTGGTAATCCTCCCAATACTTTGCTTCCTTGGCGAAAACACCATTGACCATAATTAACTTTGGTCGGTTGGTTGAGGATTTTCTTCTACTTAACCGTTTTATTATTTCCCCCACTGGTTCTATTTCTTCTTCCGGTTCCGATTCTTCTTCCGGTTCCTCTTCAGGAACTTGTGAATCAGTCCACGAATCATTCTAATTTACATTTTACTCTTCATTATTATTAGGTGAGTCAATGGGACTTGTTCTAAAGGTAGACATCTATCACATAATATCAAACACGTTAAGAGATTAATATATCACATAATATTCACATGTTAAAAATATATAGTTTCCAACAAAATTTGTTAAGCAATCATTTTTCAAGTAAACACGGTCGAAGTTCAGACTCACTAATGCATCCTAACAAATTTGATAAGACACACTAATGCAAAATTCTGGTTCTCTAAGACCAACGCTCGGATACCAACTGAAATGTCCCGTTCTTATTGATTAAAAACGTTCCATATTAATTGATTTCGTTGCGAGGTTTTGACCTCTATATGAGACATTTTTCAAAGACTGCATTCATTTTAAAACAAAGCATAACCTTTATTTCATCAATAAAGGTTTAAAAAGCTTTACGTAGATTATCAAATAATGATAATCTAAAATATCCTGTTTACATACGACCATTACATAATGGTTTACAATACAAATATGTTACAACGAAATAAGTTTCTTGAATGCAATTTTTACACAATATCATACAAGCATGGACTCCAAATCTCATCCTTATTTAAGTATGCGACAGCATAAGCTCTTAATAATCACCTGAGAATAAACATGCTTAAAATGTCAACAAAAATGTTGGTGAGTTATAGGTTTAACCTATATATTATCAAATCATAATAATAGACCACAAGATTTCATATTTCAATATACATCCCATACATAGAGATAAAATTCATTCATATGGTGAACACCTGGTAACCGACATTAACAAGATGCATATAAGAATATCCCCTATCATTCCGGGAAATCCTTCGGACATGATAAAAGCGAATTCGAAGTACTAAAGCATCCGGTACTTTGGATGGGGTTCGTTAGGCCCAATAGATCTATCTTTAGAATTCGCGTCAATTAGTAGATCGGTTTACTAATTCTTAGGCTACCAAGCAAAAGGGGCATATTCGGCTTCGATCATTCACCCATATAATGTAGTTTCAATTACTTGTGTCTATTTCGTAAAACATTTATAAAACTGCAAGTATTCTCATCCCAAAATATTAGATTTTAAAAGTGGGACTATAACTCACTTTCACAGATTTTTACTTCGTCGGGAAGTAAGACTTGGCCACTGGTCGATTCACGAACCTATAACAAATATGTACATATATATCAAAATATGTTCAAAATATATTTACAACACTTTTAATACATTTTGATGTTTTAATTTTATTAAGTCAGTTGTTCTCGTTAGTAACCTACAACTAGTTGTCCACAGTTAGATGTACAGAAATAAATCGATATATATTATCTTGATTCAATCCACGACCCAGTGTATACACGTCTCAGGCTAGATCACAACTCAAAGTATATATATTTTTGGAATCAACCTCAACCCTATATAGCTAACTCCAACATTACTGCATATAGAGTGTCTATGGTTGTTCCAAATAATATATATACATGGATCAATATGATATATCAAAACATTTGCACACGTGTCTATGGTATCCCAAGATTACATAATATATTAGAATACATATATAATACAATATAACTTAGCTAGGATATGATTTGTATAGAATTGTTAATATTTCCCGTAGCTACAAAAATCAAAAAATATCCAATCTTGTTTTACCCATAACTTCTTCATTTTAAATCCGTTTTGAGTGAATCAAATTGCTATGATTTCATATTAAACTCTATTTTATGAATCTAAACAGAAAATGTATAGGTTTATAGTTGGAAATATAAGTTAAAAGTCGTTTTTTTAAGAGGTAGTCATTTCAGTCGGAAGAACGACGTCTTGATGACAATTTTGAAAAACATACTTCCACTTTGAGTTTAACCATGATTTTTGGATATAGTTTCATGTTCATAAGAAAAATCATTTTCCCATAAGAACAACTTTTAAATCAAAGTTTATCATAGTCTTTAATTATCAAACCCAAAACAGCCCGCGTTGTTACTACGACGGCGTATGTCCAGTTTTACGGTGTTTTTCGTGTTTCCAGGTTTTAAATCACTAAGTTAGCATATCATATAGATATAGAACATGTGTTTAGTTGATTTTAAAAGTCAAGTTAGGAGGATTAACTTTTGTTTGCGAACAAGTTTAGAATTAACAAAACTATGTTCTAGTGATTTCAAGTTTAAACCTTCGAATAAGATAGCTTTATATGTATGAATCGAATGATGTTATGAACATCATTACTACCTCAAGTTTTGTGGATAAAACTACTGGAAAAGAGATAAATGGATCTAGCTTCAAAGGATCTTGGATGGCTTGAAAGTTCTTGAAGTAGAATCATGACACGAAAACAAGTTCAAGTAAGATTTCCACTCGAAATAAGATTGTTATAGTTATAGAAATTGAATCAAAGTTTGAATATGAGTATTACCTTATATTAGAAAGATATATTACTGTAAATAAGAAAGATTTCTTGAGGTTGGATGATCACTCTACAAGATTGGAAGTAATCTAGCAAACTTGGAAGTATTCTTGATTTTATGAAACTAGAACTTGTAGAATTTATGAAGAACACTTAGAACTTGAAGATAGAACTTGAGAGAGATCAATTAGATGAAGAAAATTGAAGAATGAAAGTGTTTTTAGATGTTTTTGGTCGTTGGTGTATGGATTAGATATAAAGGATATGTAATTTTGTTTTCATGTAAATAAGTCATGAATTATTACTCATATTTTTGTAATTTTATGAGATATTTCATGCTAGTTGCCAAATGATGGTTCCCACATGTGTTAGGTGACTCAAATGAGCTGCTAAGAGCTGATCATTGGATTGTATATACCAATAGTACAAACATCTAAAAGCTGTGTATTGTACGAGTACGAATACGGGTGCATACGAGTAGAATTGTTGATGAAACTGAACGAGGATGTAATTGTAAGCATTTTTGTTAAGTAGAAGTACTTTGATATGTGTCTTGAAGTCTTTCAAAAGTGTATGAATACATATTAAAACACTACATGTATATACATTTTAACTGAGTCGTTAAGTCATCGTTAGTCGTTACATGTAAATGTTGATTTGAATCCTTTAAGTTAACGATCTTGTTAAATGTTGTTAACCCAATGTTTATTATATCTAATGAGATGTTAAATTATTTTATTATCATGATATTATGATATATTAATATATCTTAATATGATATATATACATTTAAATGTCGTTACAACGATAATCGTTACATATAAGTCTCGTTTCGTAATTCTTCAGTTAGTAGTCTTGTTTTTACATATGTAGTTCATTGTTAACACACTTAATGATATATTTAAATATGATTTTATCATGTTAAATATAGTGTATCAATATGTTAATATGATACATATGTATTTAGTAGACGTTATCATAACGATAATCGTTATATATATCATTTCGAGTTTCTTAACTTAGTAATCTCATTTCTTATGTATATCACACATTGTTAATATACTTAGTGAGATACTTACTCATCATAATCTTATGTCAACCATATATATATGTCTATATATATACCACATCATGTAGTTTTTATAATTTTGTAACGTTCGTGAATCGCCGGTCAACTTGGGTGATCAATTGTCTATATGAAACTTATTTCATTTAATCAAGTCTTAACAAGTTTGATTGCTTAACATGCTGGAAACACTTAATCATGTAAATAACAATTTCATTTAAAATATATATAAACATGGAAAAATTTCGGGTCACTACAAAATACCTCGCGATGTAATCAACTATTGTGAATCGTTTATAATGTATATGAACGGATCCTTTCACATGTTCACAAATGCCTTGAACAAACACAAGTTTAAAGGCAAATCAAGCAATCAACGCAAACACTCATCATCTTCCTCGTACTACAAGAAAGCTGATCAATCCAAACAACAACGTGCTGATGATTCCAAGAAGGAAGATTCAATCTGTTTCAATTGTGGCAAAGCTGGTCATTACTCTCGTGAGTGCAAGATGCCTAAGAAGAAGGACGCAGCTTACTACAAGAAGAAAATTTTGATGGCTAAGATTGTGAAAACTGAGGGAGAGCTGAAACCGGTTGATGATGCTTGGTTTAACTGGACTGATGATTCAGACTCAGAGGTGGAACATGCAAATGTTTGCAAGGTAACTAAGCTCATCAAAGCTACGAAAGCATTGGAGAATTCTGACTCAACATCTGACGATGATGAGGTACAATCAACTGAAATCTCACCTGATTTTATAAAAATGCAAAATGACTTGATGAAGAATCTGGTCTCAATGTCAAAAGAAGTCAAAGGCTTAAAATCTGAAAACAAGATTTTAAAAGATAAAATCAAACTAAATGAGACCAGACCTTCCTCATCCAAATTGCAAACAGATGTGCAACGATTGACTCTCTAACTCAGCTCTACGGAAACTGAGTTGGAAGATCTTAAGAAGACAATTCATTCGATTAAAGTCGAACGAACTAATTATCGTTTAAAATCTGAACGACTTGCAGAAAAAGTTCAATTCTTAGAAAAAGATCTTTCTGATTTAAAAAACCAACAAGAACCCACACTTTCAAAGCTAAACAAGAAAATTATTCATTTGGAAAACGCCATAATTGAAAAAGACACTGCAATTTCTTCGTTGTCAAAAGAGTCTGTTCTAATGAAAGCTCAACTTGCTCGATATGAAGAAAAACTCTATTGTACAGAGCAATCTAAAGTAATCATTGATTTAGAACTTTCAAAACAAACAATTTTCATGAACAGACCAAAAACGATTCATGGTGAAAAGTGGGGGTTGGGTTTTGAAGATCCTAAGATCTTAGATGGAGCTTCCAAAAAGATTCCAGGATTATATCATTCTGATTACTTTCAAGCTGGTTTACCACCGCATTTTGTGCATTCTTCTGATGCTGATTTTGATGATATTATTGTTAATCGCAAATCTAAAAAATACCATCAAATTAGCTTAATGTATGAGAAAATTAATGCAAAAATGGGTAAATCAAATCCTGATTTCTTGAAGGAACTTGTTGAAACTGAAAAGAATGTGCAATGTGCTAATTATGTGCTGACACGTAGATTGGTTTACATTCCTACACTAATGCTAGAGAAATACATTTTAATGCTTGAGAATGATGTGTTTAACAAACCTAGTTCTAGCATTGTTAACATAGATGAGGTGTTTGATGAATCAACTTTTGATGTGAAACCAATTCTACCTACTTTACCTGCATGTTCTGATAATGTTTTCCGTGAAGACCTAGCACATGAACTAACTGTTTTCTTTGAGACAGAATCTCTAGGTCAAAATTCTTTAGATGAAAAAATAGAACCTCATAATGAACCGATCATTGAACCTTTGATAGATTTTGAAAGTCAACTTGATCCTTTACACGATTATTATTTGCATTTACCTGCTGTACGTAATTTGAATCGTATAGTAGCTCAACTAGAAAAGGAGAATATTGACTTGCAGCTTAAGTGCCAATCATTAGAACAAATGCTTGCTTTATGTGCTAAATTGCCTTCACTTGCTAAGAAAGAATGTACCTATGCTTTTAAGGAGGGTGAAGTGATAGTTTCTGCTGAAGAATTATGTCTTGAGATTAAAAGCTTAAAACAAAAGATAATTCAACTGAAACAGGCTAACACACTTAAGCAATCGTCTAATGTTGAAACCAATGTGCTTGAATGCATTGGTGGGATTACTAAGAAGGGGAAGGGAACAACGACATCTAAGGATGTAAAACCCATTACTATTCTTAAAAATCCTCTACATTCTCAATTTGGAAATCGTGGTTCAAAAGTTGTTTCTACAACTCAATTTGTTGTCAAAAAGGTTCATTCTCCCGATGGTTCTGTGTCAACTGAAAAGATTTCTATGATTCCAATGACAAAAACTTCAAAAGCGAGTCTTTTAACGACATCAGTTAAGTCCACACAACACACAAGTTCTAAACCTGATTTAAGTGAGTATGATGTAAAAGAACGTAAAATCAAATTGGAAATTTTGCAAAATCAATCATCTCATGTGTCAACTGAAAAGTTTGGACGTCTAACTAACAAAGGCGTTTTTCATGTCACAAGTCATAATCCAAACTTGAATTACAAATCTGTATGGGTTCCTAAGTCCACGACTAAGAAAGTAGCAACCAAACCAACGCAATCTGCTAGTCAGCCTAGGAAATCATCTCTTTTTTTTCAATTTTCGTCTGTGAACAAAACATCTACTTGGAATAAGTTGTGTGTTAAGACTTCTAATAACGATGTACAACTTGATATTGCGTATGATGCTTCATGTAATGTGGTTTTAAATGATGCTTTATTGTCTAAACTGCATGATGCTTTACGTGATTATCTTGTTTTTGATCCAAAGTTTATTGCTGGTACTAACCGTAGAGGACCCAAGAAACTTTGGGTACCTAAACTCTAGGAAATTCACATTTACAGGGTTTCGACGTCTGTGTTTGGTATATCGATTTCGGTTGTTCTCGACACATGACGGGCGATAAATCCTTTCTTGTCAACTTCATTGACAAATTCCTAGGTACGGTTACTTTTGGAAATAATGAAATTGCAGTGATAACGGGTTACGGAGATTATGTGAAAAATGGCATAACAATCAAACAGGTCTCATATGTTGAAGGTTTGGGGTGCAGTTTATTTAGTGTGAGTCAATTCTGCGATGGAGATCTTAAAGTTCTGTTTAAACGTCGATAATTCTCGGTGCAATCCACCAAAGGAAATGATCTTCTTGTTGGTAAACATTGTGCTTCACTATACACTATTGACCTCAATGATGCACCTTCACATTCAACCATGTGTTTAGCTATTCTTTCTACCAAAGAAAATTCATGGTTATGGCATCATCGGATGTCACACCTGAATTACAAGGGTATCAATCGACTAGTCTCTAAAGACTTAGTTGATGGTATTCCAACCTTTCACTATGATAAGCATCATGTGTGTCCATCATGTGCGATTGGGAAGCTGAAACAGTCTAATCATCCGCTTAAGCAAAACCCCAGTACTTCATCGTCTTTGCAATTATTGCATATGGACTTATGTGGACCCATATGTATTTCTAGCCTCGGTGGCAAGAAACATGTGCTTGTCATTGTCGATGACTATACCCGGTTTACACGGATTTTTCTTTTGCGAACTAAGTCAGAATCCCCCGCCATTATCATTGAGTTCATTAAAAAGACTCAACGCTCTTTTAACAAACATGTTAAGAGCATTCGAACTGATAATGGGATGGAATTTAAGAATGCCCCGCTTGATAGTTATTTGAAAGACCAAAGCATTGAACATCAATTCTCTGCTGCTCGGACCCCCAACAGAATGGAGTAGTCGAACGACGTAATCGTACGTTGTGCGAAGCAGCTCGAACGATGCTTGCTTACTCCAAACTACATCCAAAAATGTGGGGGGAGGCCATTTCAACTGCATGCTATACCCAAAATTGTTGTATTGTTAATAAACGTTGTAATAAAACTTCATATGAGTTATTATATGGTAGACGCCCGAATATCAAATATTTCTGTGTCTTTGGTTGTATATGCTATGTGCTTAACGATTTTGACAGCCTCGGAAAGTTTGATCCAAATGGCGATCAAGCCATATTTCTCGGTTATTCTTCGAACAAAGTTGCTTATCGGGTTTATCACAAACGGACAAAAACGATTAAAGAGAGCATCAATGTCAAGTTCGATGAATTTTCGGGAATGGCTTTTGAACAACTCAGTTCAAAACCCGATCCTAACCTGGCTACTTCTTCCGCGCAAAACTTAATTTTCTCGACGAAGGATGTTCCTACGGTTACATCAGAGGAACTGGATATCTTGTTTGATAGTCTTTATGCTCAACGGAATTCAAATGTTCAAGCCGTACCGGTTACACCGTCACAGTCAACTACTGTGGAGACTCAACAAAGTCTTTTTGATGAAGATACAACACCAACTGATTCACCTGTTGCTTCTTCATTCTCCCTACCACCTCCTGTTACTGATAATCTTGAACCAATTCAAGATTCATCAGTTGATACAACTCCAGCTGTTTCTCCAGATAATCAATTGAATCCATTAGATAATGTTAGATCAGATCAAGCAGATCAAGGCTCAACGTCAACAACGGTTGATGTTTCAATGGATGCCACTGATGTACAACATCTTCCACACAACTGATGGACTAAAAGTCATCCAATAGATCTTATTATTGGTGATGCATCTGCTCCAGTCTTAACTCTAAGGGCTACTTGGAATATGTGTCTATACATTGCCTTTCTTAGTAAGATTGAACCAACAACAGTTGCTCAAGCTTTACTAGATCCGAACTGGGTGGTAGCAATACAAGAAGGGATCAATCAATTTGAACGATTAAAAGTATGGCGATTAGTTCCAAGACCAACGGGTCAACAACCAATAGGGGTTAAGTGGATTTTTAAAAACAAGAAGGATTCTGATGGAATTGTGGTTCGGAATAAGGCACGTCTTGTGGCCAAGGGATATCAACAACAAGAGGGTATTGATTATGACGAAATGTTTGCTCCAGTTGCTAGGATTGAGGCTATTCGTCTTTTCCTTGCCTTTGCTTCTTTTATGAAGTTTACGGTTTTTCAAATGGACGTCAAAACTGTAGAGACCCGTCCTAATCCATCCGGACGAAGTCCATATCAATTATAAACGATTCACAACAGTTGATTACATCACGAGGTAATTGACCTCTATATGATACATTTTACAAACATTGCATTCGTTTTTGAAAAGACAATCTTTCATTACATCGAAAGTTGACGGCATGCATACCATTTCATAATATATCCAATTACAATTGACTTAATAATAATCTTGATGAACTCAACGACTCAAATGCAACGTCTTTTGAAATATGTCATGAATGACTTCAAGTAATATCTCTAATATGAGCAAATACACAGCGGAAGATTTCTTTCGTACCTGAGAATAAACATGCTTTCAAGTGTCAACCAAAAGGTTGGTGAGTTCATTAGTTTAACATAAATAATCATTTCCATCATTTTAATAGACCACAAAATTTTCATTTCTCGTAAATATACGTCCCATACATAGAGACAAAATAATCATTCATATGGATTGAACACCTGGTAACCGACATTCACAATATGCATATAAGAATATCCCCATCATTCCGGGATCCTCCTTCGAACATGATATAAATTTCAAAGTACTAAAGCATCCGGTACTCTGGATGGGGCTTGTTGGGCCCGATAGATCTATCTTTAGAGTTCGCGTCAATTAGGGTGTCTGTTCGCTAATTTTTAGATTACCAGACTTAATAAAAAGGGGCATATTCGATTTAATAATCCAACCATAGAATGTAGTTTCGATTACTCGTGTCTATTTCGTAAAACATTTATAAAAGTAGCGCATGTATTCTCAGTCCCAAAAATATATATTGCAAAAGCATTTAAAAAGTGATTAATGAAACTCACGCATCTAATAGTGTAAAACAGTTAATAAAGCATTTGCATGTATTCTCAGCCCAAAAACGTAAAGAGTAAAAAGGGGATCAATGAAACTCATGCATGTAAATATTGTAAAACAGTTAATAAAGCATTTGCATGTATTCTCAGCCCAAAAACGTAAAGAGTAAAAAGGGCAAATGAAACTCACACATATAAATATTGAAAAATAGTTATTAAAACATTGCATGTATTCTCAGCCCAAAAATATATATAAAAAGGGAATAATGAAACTCACGCATGTAAATATTGTAAAACAGTTAATAAAGCATTTGCATGTATTCTCAGCCCAAAAACGTAAAGAGTAAAAAGGGCAAATGAAACTCACACATATAAATATTGAAAAATAGTTATTAAAAATTGCATGTATTCTCAGCCCAAAAATATATATAAAAAGGGAATAATGAAACTCACATAGTGTATTTTGTAGTAAAAATACATATGATAAAACTGAACAATGCAGGGTTGGCCTTGGATTTACGAACCTATATTAATTGCATTTCTATTAAAACATATAATTGAAATATCATAAATTCAATTTTTAATATATATTATTTATATATATTTTGTAGTTATATAAGATTTATACTAAATTCTATTTAAAACATATATTTTATGTTATAACTTAAATCATATGTTATATATATTTATTTGTATATGTATTTAAAGTGATTAGTATGTTTATATTAATATTTATATATATACATTTAGTATAATATAAAAAAATACCTATTTTGTTGTATGTAAGTTTTTATCTAAGAAATGTTAATACCATTTATATGTTGTTATATGGAATATTAATATGCTTGTAGTATATATAATCAGTATGTTCTATGTACATAATATTTAGTTGTTCAAAAAAAGATAATTTTGATATTAATGATTTACTAATAATAATAATATAACTTTATTTACATTAATAATACTAATAATAAGGATATTGTTAACAATGATAATAATACTAGTAATTATAGAAAAGATACTAATACTAATGTTAATGAAAATAATAATAATTTGCATCATTTTATTTTTAATAATAATAATTTTATTCATTGTTTTTAGGTTTACATAATAATAATGATAATACATACATTAGTTGTCCACAGTTATCATAATAACAATTATAATAGCAATACTCTTAATTTTAACTATGATCATAATAATAATAATGATAATCATGATAATATCAGTAGTAATACATATATTAATAATCTTATACAATTAATGATATTACTAATTCTAATAATAATGATAATAATAATAATAATAATAAATATAATAATAATAATAAATATAATAATAATAAAAATAAAAAAAATTTAGAATACAACCTTTGAAGAAAACAAGCTCCTAAAAATAAAACACCATAGTCCGGGCTCGAACCCAAGACCTCTCGTTTCATAAACCCACCTCTATACCAATAAACCACTAGTATTCTTCTGAAATTGAAAGGACCCGTTCATATATATTATAAACGATTCACAATAGTTGATTACATCGCGAGGTATTTGACCTCTATATGATACATTTTACAAACATTGCATTCGTTTTTTTTAAAAGACAAACTTTCTTTACAACGAAAGTTGACGGCATGCACACCATTTGATAATACATCCAACTATAATTGACATAATAATAATCTTGATGAACTCAATGACTCGAAAGCAACGTCTTTCAAAATATGCCATGAATGACTCCAAGTAATATCCTTAAAATGAGCTAATGCACAACGGAAGATTTCTTTAATACCTGAGAATAAACATGCTTTAAAGTGTCAACCAAAAGGTTGGTGAGTTCATAGGTTTATCATAACAATCATTTCAATATATTAATAGACCACAAGATTTTCGTTTATAAATATATGTACACTCGCAAGTGTATAAAAGTATTCTATAAGTTGTAGGCACCCGGTAACAAGCCTTAATGTTCATGTTTTACCCTCTGAAGTACACCAGATCAGGTGTGTTTAAAATAACCTCGAAGTACTATAGCATCCCATAGTCAGGATGGGGTTTGTCAGGCCCAATAGATCTATCTTTAGGATTCGCGCCTACCGTACATAGACAAGTAGTTTAATGTTACCAAGCTAAGGGTATATTTCTGGTTTAAACCTACGTAGAATTAGTTTTAGTACTTGTGCCTATTTCGTAAAACATTTATAAAAAAACAGCGCATGTATTCTCAGTCCCAAAAATATATATAAACGGGAGCAAATGAAACTCACCATACTTAATTTCGTAGTAAAAATACATATAACGTCATTTAACAAGTGCAAGGTTGGCCTCGGATTCATGAACCTATATTAATTATATATATTTATATGTTGGTCAATATTTATCTAACAATTTTTGGTCAAGTCATAGTGTACCACAATCCTAATGCTCGAGACTAATATGCAAAAGTCAACAAAAGTCAACTTGACCCAAAATGACTTCTAAAATTTATACGTGTTTATTATATAACTTAACTATAGTCGTTTTATATATTTAAATATATTTATTAGATTTTATAATAATAAAAGTCATTTATTAATAAAAATTTATATTAACGTTTATATATGATAAAATATACTTTTATATATCTTAAGTAGTAAAATTTATAAAGTTCACTTAATATCTTAAAACTATAGTGGTAAGTATTATTAATGTAATTATATTACACGTGGTGAAAAATATCTTTGTTTCCCCTATTTATTTGATAAAATAATATTGATCATAATAATAATAAGTAAAAGTTGTATTATTTTGTAATAATAATTATTATTATTCTATAAAAAAATAACAATATTTATATTTACTAAAAATGTTATTATGATAAAATGATAATACTAACATAATAGTAATAATGATATTTAATAATAACAATGATATTTCTATTAAAATAATAACGACGATAGTAATAATAATCATTTTAACAATAATACTAAAATTTAGTTGACTATAACTTCAAATCCATTCATCGAAACCATTCGATATCTAAATGAAAAGTTCTTAATTTTTCGCTAGCTTTCCAATGACATGCATATCATATACCCTATCTCAGTAGCATATGTATCTAATTCAGGATTCAACAAACCTATCTAAGGACAATATCGAATGTACAAGCATGCATAATCCTATATACTCGAGCACTAGTCAGGGATACACTATTGATATATAAAAGTTAAGTTATGAGTGCTCACGTATCAATATTGAGATTCAATATTACAGGAAAGTACGTAGACACAACGGAGATGATAAACACTAGATTGACCTCACGAGCATACCCATGAACCATACCCATCACCTCCATAGCTATAACCCATAATTTCCTTAGCTTCGACTCATTCAAAAAACTATTTTGAAATCACTCGGACATCACTCCGTCGTAATATTTTATGTATACTAATAATATCTTGAAATAATACAGAGCAAATATATATATATATATATATATATATATATATATATATATATATATATATATATATATATATATGTAAATCAATTGAGAGAGTTTAGAGAAATATATTTTCAAGTTTCTATGAAATAATGAAACCTATTGAATTCTATTTATAATAGATTTTTGAATTATTAAAGTGAATTATTAAAGTATGAATTATTAAAGTGAATTATTAAAGTATGAATTATTAAAGTGAATTATTAAAGTATGAATTATTAAAGTGAATTATTAAAGTATGAATTATTAAAGTGAATTATTAAAGTATGAATTATTAAAGTAAATTATTAAAGTTAAAGTAAAGTAAAAGTAAAGTAAAGGTAAAGTGAAAGTATAGTAAAAGTATAAAAACTATGTATGTATAATACGCGTATAAATATATATAATATTAATTTAAATTGTTATATATATTTAATGAAATAAAATATTAATATCGTTATATTTATTATACTGGTTAAGTAATGAGTTGTCAAAAGTGATTCTAGATATTTATAAAAGTTATATACGTTTTAATAATAAAGTTCTTTTTAAACTGAAAACGTTTTTGTACGTTTGAAAATAGATTAATAGAATATTATGGAAACCAATTCGCCACTAGCTTTTGTCTAACTTTCGTAAATGACACTTTTTATTTTTATTTATAAATAGCTTTACAAATTATTCCGAATATCGTTAAGAGGAATAGATTTCTCAAATCATAGTGGACCTCTCAACAGAGACTTGTAATCATAATTCAATGTTTCTGATAATTCAATTATTTAATATATTTTTTTTTAATTTCGTCGATAATCATATTGAAACAAATACGTTCATATAAAGCATTATACTTTTAAATACTTTGTTGACATTTTCAATTTATAACATATACACATATACATACATATTCATATATGTTCATTTAATGGTTCGTGAATCATTGGAATTTGGTCGAGGTTTAAATGAATGTATAAACATAGTTTAAAATCCTTGAGGTTTAACTTAACAAACATTGCTTATCGTGTCAGAATAATATAAAGATAAAGTTTAAATTTAGTCAGAAATTTCCGGGTCGTCACAGTACCTACCCGTTAAAGAAATTTTGTCCTCGAAATTTGATAGAGGTCGTTATGGCTAACAATGAGAATGTTATTATGACGTAACGATTATGAAGTTTTATCATGTCTAAGAAGTATGGATAAAATAATTCGATTACTCGAAACGTATGAGGGAAGTTATCGTAAATGAAGGAAATAAGATTATAGTGATTCGTCATATCTTTTGACATCATCACAATTGATCTCCGAATTTAAAGAAAATCTTTGTAATCTATGTTGGATTTGATGCTTCGGTGATTAAGGAGATTATGATTCTCTTCGAATTAATACGATAATCCATCTTGATTTCTCTGTCGGGTATTTCATTATAAATCCACCTCCTTCGTTTTCTTACAACTCACACCTTCTATTCTCTCTCCCTCAACTCATATTTTAAAGTATTTGTCAATATGCTTCATCCAGTACTGATTCTCGATATACTCCTCACTTTCATATCTGTCGTTCTTCTTTTTCATCTGCCTCCAGAAGAATCTATTTACTTCTACTATACTCTCGGTTTTATAGTGTTTTTAGTTCTTCCGTGTCTTTATATTGCTATATGCATCGATATATACGGTTTATAATTTTTGGGTGGTTGTTGGGTTTTATATCTTCCCTTATATTTCAAAGCCCCTGCTTTTGTCTTTTATAATCATTGACATCCACAGTTAATGCTCCCTTCTATTTGCTACGATTTATACTCCAATTTCTATTTTGGAGTTTTGTCCTTTCGTTTCTTCTTCTTGCGATTAAGCAACGTTTGTAATGGTCCAGTATTCGCAGATATGAATTTCAGATTGAACATAGTTAATGTTCTAAGAAGGAAATGGTAATGGCACGATCTTGATTATTAATTTACCAGAATACCCTGAAAAGACCGAATCATCAAGAAAATATATTCTTGATATTTTTAGAGATTAAATAGAATACAAGAGTCGTGTAACATGGAACATGATGACGGCATGGTCTGTGAATCGTCATGTCCCATTAGAAACTCAGCATGACTTACTGTAATATAATCACGTTGATCAAGTGTCATTATATTATACTAACTCATGCTTCAGTTCCCAACACTACTTCAAAACATTCATAATTTAAACTCGAAAGTTTATAGAATATAGAAACTAATAGTTTCTTATATGATGTAACACTGATAGCGCAAAGAGATAAATGACTTCAGATAAGATTAGTTGTGAAAATATCTTCAGAAATATCGCGGATATTTATAATGAAAGATATGATAATATCTTAGAATTTCTAATATTGATGGATGATGATGAAGATTTGTCTGTAAAGGTTTAGAATAAAGAGTAAGGTATTCGTTAATGACTTTAGCAGGCACTGAATCATTTGGATTCTTTGAAGGCAGATTTAGTCTTTGTGATTTGTCCACAGCCTCCTTCATAGTCTGTTCAATCCGTTTTCCAGTTCCAAACCTTCTCTTTTTCTCAGCTTTTCCACCTTACTATTCTTTGTCATCAAACTTTTTACTGTTAAGATCGTTTACAGTTTTTGATGCTTCGTCAGCATTTCAAGAACTAGTTTGCAGTTCAAAATATTTTTCAGAACTTCACATTCAAAGTATGTAAGTCCAGGAGATAGACGTTTTACGTACACATATAACTGTTGGCGTAGACATGCTACGAGATTTCAAAATACTGGTTACTGTTTTCCGATGATTCGTATGACAATTCTCGTTACAAGATGCGAATGAGTAAATGATGTGATTTCAATAAATATAATGATTTTTTGAAAAGTCAAAGATAATTGAAGTTGTTGGTAAGTTTATTGCTAAGGTGGCGAGATATGAAAGGTCCCCAGTAATGATGATGAAAGGGCAACGTATCTATCGAGGTTATAATAAGACTAGTCCGACTGAAAAGTCGAAGTTGACTTGCTGGAGCTGTGACAAAACTGTCTACTTTGAAAAGGAATTGAAAAGTCATTTTAGCTAATAAATGCCAAAGGGTCTGACACGGATACGCGTCGAACTATGATTTTGGCTTCGAGAGCTTTTTAGGTACATAAATGTGGGTAATATGTGGTTGGATCATCATCTCGATTGTTCATTGTTTGAAGTGTCTTCGAAAACTTCGGAGAGTTTGAACACTGTTTGTAATCGTTAATATACATATGATGTTCTAATACAGTTTTGAAGCCAAAGTATAGCTTTGAAAGATGTAGGAATCTAAGAGTGATGTCTTCTGTTAAATCATGACTTGGATTTTGATTTGTCAAAATCAGAATGCGTAATCAAATTTGGGTGAGAATGGTTGTTTTGATTACTATACAAGAATGTATATTGTTGTGAGATTTTGGGAGTATAGTTGATGATTTGCTTAATCAGATTCGAAAAATATAACATATTAATTTTGAATTTATATATCTCTCGGGTATTACCTACCCGTTAAAAAAATTTTCACAATTAATATTTTATACAACAGAATATTATTACAGTCTTTATGAAAATATATATGTGCATATTTTCTTCAGATGTAACATAGATTTAATGAGTTAATATTAAATTAAACTCATTTGATTTACGGTTGAAACAAGAACTGAATAATCCCTAAAGACTTTAGAAATTACATAACTTTTACGTAGTATTTATTCAATAAAATTGAAATTATGAATTAATACTTCGTTATTTGTTGGTGTTTGTAACCCTTGCACCATATTCTCTAAAGCCACTACTCGAGCGCGAAGCTCGTTGACTTCATCTATTACACCGGGGTGATTGTCGGTTCGGACGAGCGGATAAATAAAATCTAGAATTTAATGTAGAATATAATGGTGACGAGATACTCTAGAAATGAGAGAGAAAATGGTGTTTCGGACCGGTTCGCCGGTAAGTGCTTCAGGTTCACCGCCAAGAGGGCAATGTGGTGGATGGAAGGGATCACCTTCTTCTTGTCTCCAATTATTGAGGAGGCTACGAACCTATCCCCAATTCATCTAGAATAGATGATGGCTAATTGGTTGATCCATTCCGGTCACACTGCTTTCGGAGCTTTAGTGGGATTCCATATCGGAATTCGAGGGACTTGAACTAATGACGAATTCCATTTCGTTCGATTGAATAAAGGATTTTTTGATATGAAATGATTTTTCGGCTATCAGGTGGTATTCTAATTACATAGAATATCTATATATATATAGCGCAAAAGATTTCGTAGATTACGGAGGAATTTACGTGATATGTCAGGAAAAGTTTACAGTAACAGATACGCTAAGATATGGATTAGCAGATACGCTAAGATATGAATTTTGTCTATACACTATTTATGCAATCAATGCAGTAAGACGTCTCTAGACTAAGAATGATAAGCAGGCAATTCCGACAAAAATGATAAGCAAAACTTTTGACATGCAGACACGGTCGAAGTCCAGGCTCACTAATGCATCCTAACGACTATAAGTTAGACACACTAATGCAGACCTGGTTCGCTAAGACCACCGCTCTGATACCAACTGAAAGGACCCATTCATATATATTATAAACGATTCACAATAGTTGATTACATCGCGATGTATTTGACCTCTATATGATACATTTTACAAACATTGCATTCGTTTTTTTTAAAAGACAAACTTTCTTTACAACGAAAGTTGACGGCATGCACACCATTTGATAATACATCCAACTATAATTGACATAATAATAATCTTGATGAACTAAATGACTCGAATGCAACGTCTTTCAAAATATGCCATGAATGACTCCAAGTAATATCCTTAAAATGAGCTAATACACAGCGGAAGATTTCTTTAATACCTGAGAATAAACATGCTTTAAAGTGTCAACCAAAAGGTTGGTGAGTTCATAGGTTTATCATAACAATCATTTCAATATATTAATAGACCACAAGATTTTCGTTTATAAATATATGTACACTCGCAAGTGTATAAAAGTATTCTATAAGTTGTAGGCACCCGGTAACAAGCCTTAACGTTCATGTTTTACCCTCTGAAGTACACCAGATCAGGTGTGTTTAAAATAACCTCGAAGTACTAAAGCATCCCATAGTCAGGATGGGGTTTGTCAGGCCCAATAGATCTATCTTTAGGATTCGCGCCTACCGTACATAGACAAGTAGTTTAATGTTACCAAGCTAAGGGTATATTTCTGGTTTAAACCCACGTAGAATTAGTTTTAGTACTTGTGCCTATTTCATAAAACATTTATAAAAAAACAGCGCATGTATTCTCAGTCCCAAAAATATATATAAAAGGGAGCAAATGAAACTCACCATACTGTATTTCGTAGTAAAAATACATATAACGTCATTTAACAAGTGCAAGGTTGGCCTCGGATTCACGAACCTATATTAATTATATATATTTATATGTTGGTCAATATTTGTCTAACAATTTTTGGTCAAGTCATAGTGTACCACAATCCTAATGCTCGAGACTAATATGCAAAAGTCAACAAAAGTCAACTTGACCCAAAATGACTTCTAAAATTTATACGTGTTTATTATATAACTTAACTATAGTCGTTTTATATATTTAAATATATTTATTAGATTTTATAATAATAAAAGTCATTTATTAATAAAAATTTATATTAACGTTTATATATGATAAAATATACTTTTATATATCTTAAGTAGTAAAATTTATAAAGTTCACTTAATATCTTAAAACTATAGTGGTAAGTATTATTAATGTAATTATATTACGCATGGTGAAAAATATCTTTGTATCCCCTATTTATTTGATAAAATAATATTGATCATTGATCATAATAATAATAAGTAAAAGTTGTATTATTTTGTAATAATAATTATTATTATTCTATAAAAAAATAACAATATTTATATTTACTAAAAATGTTATTATGATAAAATGATAATACTAACATAATAGTAATAATGCTATTTTATAATAACAATGATATTTCTATTAAAATAATAATGACGATAGTAATAATAATCATTTTAACAATAATACTAAAATTTAGTTGACTATAACTTCAAATCCGTTCATCGAAACCATTCGATATCTAAATGAAAAGTTCTTAATTTTTCGCTAGCTTTCCAATGACATGCATATCATATACCCTATCTCAGTAGCATATGTATCTAATTCAGGATTCAACAAACCTATCTAAGGACAATATCGAATGTACAAGCATGCATAATCCTATATACTCGAGCACTAGTCAGGGATACACTATTGATATATAAAAGTTAAGTTATGAGTGCTCACGTATCAATATTGAGATTCAATATTACAGGAAAGTACGTAGACGCAACGGAGATGATAAACACTAGATTGACCTCACGAGCATACCCATGAACCATACCCATCACCTCCATAGCTATAACCCATAATTTCCTTAGCTTCGACTCATTCAAAAAACTATTTTGAAATCACTCGGACATCACTCCGCCGTAATATTTTATGTATACTAATAATATCTTGAAATAATACAGAGCAATATATATATATATATATATATATATATATATATATATATATATATATATATATATATATATATATATATATATATATATATATATATAAATCGATTGAGAGAGTTTAGAGAAATATATTTTCAAGTTTCTATGAAATAATGAAACCTATTGAATTCTATTTATAATAGATTTTTGAATTATTAAAGTGAATTATTAAAGTATGAATTATTAAAGTGAATTATTAAAGTATGAATTATTAAAGTGAATTATTAAAGTATGAATTATTAAAGTGAATTATTAAAGTATGAATTATTAAAGTGAATTATTAAAGTATGAATTATTAAAGTGAATTATTAAAGTATGAATTATTAAAGTGAATTATTAAAGTTAAAGTAAAGTAAAAGTAAAGTAAAGGTAAAGTTAAAGTATAGTAAAAGTATAAAAACTATGTATGTATAATACGCGTATAAATATATATAATATTAATTTAAATTGTTATATATATTTAATGAAATAAAATATTAATATCGTTATATTTATTATACTGGTTAAGTAATGAGTTGTCAAAAGTAATTCTAGATATTTATAAAAGTTATATACGTTTTAATAATAAAGTTCTTTTTAAACTGAAAACGTTTTTGTACGTTTGAAAATAGATTAATAGAATATTATGAAAACCAATTCGCCACTAGCTTTTGTCTAACTTTCGTAAATGACACTTTTTATTTTTATTTATAAATAGCTTTACAAATTATTCCGAATATCGTTAAGAGGAATAGATTTCTCAAATCATAGTGGACCTCTCAACAGAGACTTGTAATCATAATTCAATGTTTCTGATAATTCAATCATTTAATATATTTTTTTTTAATTTCGTCGATAATCATATTGAAACAAATACGTTCATATAAAGCATTATACTTTTAAATACTTTGTTGACATTTTCAATTTATAACATATACACATATACATACATATTCATATATGTTCATTTAATGGTTCGTGAATCATTGGAATTTGGTCGAGGTTTAAATGAATGTATAAACATAGTTTAAAATCTTTGAGGTTTAACTTAACAAACATTGCTTATCGTGTCAGAATAATATAAAGATAAAGTTTAAATTTAGTCAGAAATTTCCGGGTCGTCACAGAAATTATTCATATCCTAATTTTATCTATCTCGTGACCTAGGCTTGGCCCAACTCCATTATTTTGGCCTATGTTTAACTTCGGCCCACTACATTAATTCGGCCCAATTAATAATTCACCAAGCCTAGCTAGCATACATGCCTAACTAGCAAACCTTAATGGCCCAACCGAAAAAAAATAACCACCGATATCTTTTTAATAAACATATAGGGTTAGTTGAGTTGGTGATGTCGGCCACAAAAAAAATATATTACGCAAAAGCAGCAAGCAGTTTATCTGATTCTTTCTCCTTCTCATCGTATCTCTTCATCATAAAAAAATATATATAAATCATCATCATTGTGATAGGGTTTTAAAGGTTCATCATCATCTCCGAAACAAAGTGTACGACTGCAGTAGTAGTATACGAAAACAGAAGTAACAGAAATTTTGGGTAGGAAAACAAGTGACGGGTAACGGTTTGTGGTTGTGATCAAAGTGGAGTGGCGATGGTTTGTTGGGCTAAGTCACTATGGAAACAGAAAGAATAAATGGGTATTGGTTGGTTTTGAGTTGCTCGATCAAAAAATGTAAGCCACAGCCGTATTAAATTTTGATGGTGGTGTTGGTGTTCGAGTACAATAGCGATGATAGCAGCTGTAGATAATTAGTGAGGGTGTTCGTGGGTGTTTAATGGGGGTAGTTTTCAAAGGAGAGAGGGAGATGAGAAAGGTGACGGGTTGATGGTTGTGATGGTGGTGGAATGGTTATTCAAGGGTAGTGCTCCGGTGGTTGCTTCACGATGGAGATGATTGGTGGTGGGTTATAAACCAAAGAACAAGAAGTGATGGTTTAGGTGGTAGTTGGTGGATGATGAAGTGGTGATCGGTTTATGGTATTGACAATCGATGGTGTTGACTTGATTAGAAAATAGAACCGAAATAGATAGTAGTATTTGGTGCAAGTTAAATATGGTGATGTGGGTTCGAGGTTGAAGACAGAACCATAAGATGGTATTATCAAATAATAGGATGTTCAAACATAATTATAATTGTTGATAACAAAACAATGATTTGTTTTATTTTTGCATGAATCGAATAGTATAAAAAAAAACGAGCAGAGTGATGAGGTTTGGGTTGTGGTGGAAGGTGGGTATATATATCTATCCTAAAAGTAATCTTACATCCTACATATATATATATATATATATATATATATATATATATATATATATATATATATATATATATATATATATATATATATATATATAAAGTTGATTGATAGTATATGTATAAATAAATATAGAAAGTTGATTGATAGTGATAAAAGAAAGCAATGTCCCCATTTTAATCAATCCTAAGTTCATGGGTAAAATTAAGGGATATTCTACCGACACTTTTAACGGGTATCAATTCGTGATCCGTTGTTAATTAGTGACGAATAATGGTTCTCAGAAAAATCCCAAAATTTTAGATTAACTATATTTATTTATTTTAGTCATTATGGTATAAAATTCGATCCTTAATTTGCTAAATAAAAATTACATCAACTGTCCCTCTCATTTATGGGTGAAATATAAAAAGTGTTAAAACTTAATAAATAGTTCATAAATACATTTTTATTAAACCTAAAATTTATAGAATTCATTTTCGTATCACCGTTTATTTTAAAATTACATATTTCTGAATTCAACTTGCTTAATATCAATCGGAACATCAGACGAGTATTACAATCATTTAATATTTATTTTTAATATACTTTATTTATATATATAGATATATTTTAAATAAAAATAATTATCATATCCTATTTTTATTTTATTAATTATTTTTTTTATATAACAACTACGTATAATACTTTAAATTATATTTTGAATTATTATTTATTTATACATACACACATATCTATTTACAATTAATTGTTCATGAATCGTCGAGAGCAGTCAAATATCAAATGAATATATTAAATGCAGTTCAAAGTTTTTGAGACTCAACATTGCAGACTTTGCTTATCGTGTCGAAATCAAATAAGATTCAGGTTTAAATTTGGTCGGAAATTCCCGGGTCATCACAGTACCTACCCGTTAAAGAAATTTTGTTCCGAAATTTGAGTGAGGTGGTCATGGCTAACAATAAAAATGTTTTCATGACGAATATGAGTTGATAAATATAGTTTTATCATTATTGAGCACTACAGAATAAATGATTCGATTATGTGAAGCGTACGAGTGAAGTTATCATAAAAGAGTGAAATGAGAAATAGAGATTCGCCTTAGATTTTTGACGTTGTCTTGGTCGAATTTAGAAAATAAGATGCGTCTTAGCTTTTGACGTTGTTTTGCTTGAATTCCGGTATTTAAGGAATTTGGAGAAAATCTTCGAAATCTAAAAGATTTGATTCTTCGGCGAGTAAGGAAATTAAGATCTCTATAATTAATGTGGAAATCTGCCTTGATTTCTTTGTCTTGTATTTTCACTATAAATGAACTTCTTTCGTTCCATTACTTTCACTATTTCTATACTTTTCTCCTCTATTCCTACTTCTAAAATATTGTGGAAATGCTATATCCAGTTCTGATTCTTGATATTTTCCTATCTATGTATCTGTCATCCTTCTTTTCAATCTTCCACCAGAAAATCTGTTTACTTCTACTATTGCCTTAGGGGGATACTATTCTTAATTATACAATGTCTTTATATTGCTATTCGTATTAATATCCACGGTTTGTAACTTCTGATTTGTTATTGGGTTTTATATCTTCCCTTAAATTTCAATGTCTCTGATTCTGTCTCCTATAATTATTGTCATCCACAGTTAATGCGCTCTCTTATTTGCTGCGATTTATACCCCCTTTCTATTTCAGAGCTCCATGCTTTTGTTTACTTTTCGCAAGTAACGGTCCAGAATTCATATGTATGGAGTTTCGAATTATCATAATATACAAGGTAGAAAGGAAAGGTAGTAGCACGATTTGTTTTGTCAACTTATCTGAATCACTGAGAATAGAACTATCAAGAATATATTTTCTTGATATGTTCAGAAGTTAAGCAGAATGAAGAAGTTATGTAACATGGCACCTGATGATGTTATGGTCTGCGAATCATCAAGTTTCATTAGAAACTCAGCATGAATTACTGTAATATAATCACGTTGATCAAGTGTCATTATATTATACTAACTCATGCTTCAGTTCCCAACATTACTTCAATAACATTCATATTTTAAGCTCGAAAGTTTACAGAATATAGAAACTAACAGTTTCTATATGATGTAACACTGATAGCACGAAGAGATTAATGATTTCAGATAAGAATAGTTCTGAAAATATCTTCAGAAATATGGAGGATATTTATAATGAAAGATACGATAATATTTCGGAATATTTAAGATCAACGGATGATAGAAACTATTGTCAGCAAGGGTTTAGAGTAAGGAGCAATATATTCACTAAAGACTTTAGCAGACATTAAATCACTTGGATTCTTTGAAGTCAAGCTTATTCTTTGTGATTTGTCCACGACTTTCTTCATAGTTTCGCATAATCTGCTTTTCGATACTAAATTTTCTCTTGAATGTTTCCAATATAATGATACACAGAAAGCACGAAGAGGTATATAATTTCGGACGAGAATATTTATGAAAATATCCTCAGAAATATCGAAGATATTGATGATGATATTTTGGAATTTCTAAGTTCGATGGTTGATGGATAAAGATTTTCCGCAAGATTTTAACATGACTTCGGAGCAAGATATTCTCTAAAGATTTCAACGGATCCAGAATTACCTGAATCCTTTAAATATAGAGTTTGGTTTTTGTATTTGTCCTTGGTCTCCTTCATGGGTAACTCAATCTGTTTTTTTTTTCAATACCCAATTTTCTATCGAGCGTTCCTAACACTCCTTTCTTTATCATCAAACTTTTGACTGTTTAGACCATCTACCATTTTTCTGTTTCCTCTGCATTTAATGCTATGATATCTGAATCATCGGTTATTAATCCGAGGTAGTTTCAAGAGAATTGTGTTTTTAGACGATTAAACGCTGATGGTAATATGGTGGAATATGAAAAGTTCCCTGGTAACAATAAAAGAGCACGCGTATATATCAACGTTATAATAAGGTTGTTTCGTACGAAAAGTCGAAGTTGTCTTGCTGGAGCTGTGACAAATTTGGCTATTTCGAAGAAGAACTGTAAGGTTATTTTGGGTAATACTAACACTAGAGAAATTAGCACAGTTATGTGTTAAACGTTTACTCAGTTTCCGTGTGTTTTTCAAGTGCATAACTAAATGCATCAATCTTTTTCTCCCATAGATGAAGTGCGGTTGATTCATCTTCTCGATTGAGGTATTTTCAAGGATCATGAAAGGTTTGAACGCGGATTATAATTGTCAGGATACAGATGAGGTTTAAGATGAAATCAAGTGGCAAACTTGAAGAATTATTTAGTTTCATATGTTATAATCAATATTTTAATTCACTTTAATTGTCTAATATTATTAGTCCACAGTCGATAGTCCACAGCTAGCAATTCAATAATTCATACATAGTTTAATATATAATATTCGAATTAATTAATACGTATCATGACCCGTATTCGTCTCAGACTCGATCATAACTCAAAGTATATATATTATTATAGAATCAACCTCGACCCTGTATAGAGAACTCGATCATTACTGCATATAGAGTGTCTATGGTGGTTCCAAATAATATATATAGATGCGTCGATATGATATGTCAAAACCTTGTATACGTGTCCCGATATTTAAAGTGCGTAAAATTAATAACAGAAATTAAATAACGATAAATAAAGTGCGCAAAGTAAATAACAGAAATTAAATGACGATAAATAAAATTGCGAGAATGTAAATTGCGATAAATAAACTGCTATAAATAAAAATATAATCAGTTAGCTAGGAACAGTTAGCTAGGATCTTGTTAGCGTAGTTTCTTAACAAAATTTCATGTTGTTAATTAGTCTGTTTCTAATCAATTTTTATTGTGTTTATTATTTATTCATTATGCCACTTGTTGGATTCTGGTAAGTCAAAATCCAAATATGAAATTGAATTTGAATGGAAATGGTTATTCTGTGGTGAACGGATTCGTATATCGGTAGATGTAAATAGGATAGTAAATGGATGTTGAATCAGATTCAAAGAATGTACAGTATAACCTATTAAAGTGAAATCTAAATATTCCTCGGGTATTACCTACCCGTTAAAATATTTTTACCATTAACAGTTTATACGAAAGAATTTTTAATTATAATCTTTATGAAAATATACTTACAGATATATTTTCTTCAGATGTAATCATAGATTTAATGAGTTAATATAATATTAATCTCATTTGATTTACCGTTAGAACTAGAATATATAATCTCTAAAACATTGAAGATTACATAATCGTCATGTCGAATGAAGATAAATGATGTAGAACGATTCGCAGATTGATGATTATGCTCGAGGTACATTATTAGATGTTGAGGTGTATGATGTGAACTTGAGTTGTTGGTGGTACTGGTATTAATGTTGGTGCTGGTAATGTGGCTGAAGCTGGTACGTTTTGCACCATATTCTCCAAATTGATTACTAGAGCGCGAAGTTCATTGACTTCTTGTATTACTCCGGGATGATTGTCGGTCGGAACGAGCGGATGAATAAGGTTTAGAATCTGAGTTATGATATAGTCGTGGTGAGATATTTGAGAAGTGAGGGTGAAAATGGTGTTACGAACAGGTTCACCGGTAAGTGCTTCAGGTTCTTCGCCAAAAGGTGAATTCGGTTAGTGGAAGGGATCGCCTTCTGTGCGTCTCCATTGATTAAGTCGACTACGAATCCATCAGATGAATTGGGGATAGATGATTGGTTGATTCATTCTGCTGACGTTGCTTCCGGAGCTTAGATGACTATCCATTCGGAATAACTGTCGAAATAACTATCGAAATAGCTGTCGGAATTCGAGGGACTCGAACTAGTTAAAGGATTTATCTCGTACGCTCAGATGAAGGATTTTTGATAAGAAATAAATTATAGGTTGTAAATTAGTACCCTGCAATACATAATTTACGGAATATGTCAGACAAAGTTACAGTAACAGATACGCTAAGATATGAAGTAGCAGATACGCTAAGATATGAATTTTGTCTTTACACTATTCATGCAGTCAATGCAGTAAAACGTGTCTAGACTAAGAATGATAAGCAAGTGATTTTCTAAGAATGATAAGCAGGTAATTTTTCGACACGAAATGATAAGCAAAACTTTTGACATGCAGACCAGGTTCAAGTCCAGACTCCTTAAAGTAACCTAACAACTATTAAGTCGAAGTCCAGACTCACCTATGTATCCTAACAACTCCTAGTTAGACACACTAATGCAAGACCTGGTTCGCTACGACCACCGCTCTGATACCAACTGTAGAGACCCATCCTAATCCATCCAGACGAAGTCCATATCGATTACAAATGATTCACAACAGTTGATTACATCGCGAGGTAATTGACCTCTATATGATACATTTTACAAACATTGCATTCGTTTTTGAAAAGACAATCTTTCATTACATCGAAAGTTGACGGCATGCATACCATTTCATAATATATCCAATTATAATTGACTTAATAATAATCTTGATGAACTCAATGACTCGAATGCAACGTCTTTTGAAATATGTCATGAATGACTTCAAGTAATATCTCTAATATGAGCAAATGCACAGCGGAAGATTTCTTTCGTACCTGAGAATAAACATGCTTTCAAGTGTCAACCAAAAGGTTGGTGAGTTCAATAGTTTAACATAAATAATCATTTCCATCATTTTAATAGACCACAAGATTTTCATTTCTCGTAAATATACGTCCCATAAATAGAGACAAAATAATCATTCATATGGATTGAACACCTTGTAACCGACATTCACAATATGCATATAAGAATATCCCCATCATTCTGGGATCCTCCTTCGGACATGATATAAATTTCAAAGTACTAAAGCATCCGGTACTCTGGATGGGGCTTGTTGGGCCCGATAGATCTATCTTTAGAGTTCGCGTCAATTAGGGTGTCTGTTCCCTAATTCTTAGATTACCAGACTTAATAAAAAGGGGCATATTCGATTTAATAATCCAACCATAGAATGTAGTTTTGATTACTCGTGTCTATTTCGTAAAACATTTATAAAAGCAGCGCATGTATTCTCAGTCCCAAAAATATATATTGCAAAAGCATTTAAAAAGTGATTAATGAAACTCACGCATGTAAATATTGTAAAACAGTTAATAAAGCATTTGCATGTATTCTCAGCCCAAAAACGTAAAGAGTAAAAAGGGGATCAATGAAACTCACGCATGTAAATATTGTAAAATAGTTAATAAAGCATTTGCATGAATTCTCAGCCCAAAAATGTAAAGAGTAAAAAGGGCAAATGAAACTCACACATATAAATATTGAAAAATAGTTATTAAAACATTGCATGTATTCTCAGCCCAAAAATATATATAAAAAGGGAATAATGAAACTCACGCATGTAAATATTGTAAAACAGTTAATAAAGCATTTGCATGTATTCTCAGCCCAAAAACGTAAAGAGTAAAAAGGGCAAATGAAACTCACACATATAAATATTGAAAAATAGTTATTAAAACATTGCATGTATTCTCAGCCCAAAAATATATATAAAAAGGGAATAATGAAACTCACATAGTGTATTTCGTAGTAAAAATACATATGATAAAACTGAACAATGCAGGGTTGGCCTTGGATTCACGAACCTATATTAATTTCATTTCTATTAAAACATATAATTGAAATATCATAAATTCAATTTTTAATATATATTATTTATATATATTTTGTAGTTATATAAGATTTATACTAAATTCTATTTAAAACATATATTTTAGGTTATAACTTAAATCATATGTTATATTTATATTTATTTGTATATGTATTTAAAGTGATTAGTATGTTTATATTAATATTTATATATACACATTTAGTATAATATAAAAAAATACCTATTTTGTTGTATGTAAGTTTTTATCTAAGAAATGTTAATATCATTTATATGTTGTTATATGGAATATTAATATGCTTGTAGTATATATAATCAGTATGTTCTATGTACATAATATTTATTTGTTCAAAAAAAGATAATTTTGATATTAATGATTTACTAATAATAATAATAATAATAATAATAATACAACTTTATTTATATTAATAATACTAATAATACTAATAATAAGGATATTGTTAACAATGATAATAATACTAGTAATTATAGAAAAGAAACTAATACTAATGTTAATGAAAATAATAATAATTTACATCATTTTCTTTTTAATAATAATAATTTTATTCATTGTTTTTAAGTTTACATAATAATAATGATAATACATACATTAGTTGTCCACAGTTATCATAATAACAATTATAATAGCAATACTCTTAATTTTAACTATGATCATAATAATAATAATGATAATCATGATAATATCAGTAGTAATACATATATTAATAATCTTATACAATTAATGATATTACTAATTCTAATAATAATGATAATAATAATAATAATAATAATAATAATAATAATAATAATAATAATAATGATAATAATAATAATAATAATGATAATAATAATAAATATAATAATAAAAAAAAATTTAGAATACAACCTTTGAAGAAAACAAGCTCCTAAAAATAAAACACCATAGTCCGGGCTCGAACCCAAGACCTCTCGTTTCACAAACCCACCTCTATACCAATGAACCACTAGTATTCTTCTGAAATTATTCATATCCTAATTTTATCTATCCCGTATTTCTTGTTTCAAGTCCAACAACCTAGGCTTGGCCCAACTCCATTATTTTGGCCTATGTTTAACTTCGGCCCACTCCATTAATTTGGCCCAATTAATAATTCACCAAGCCTAGCTAACATACATGCCCAACTAGCAAACCTTAATGGCCCAACCAAAAAAAATAACCACCGATATCTTTTTAATAAACATATAGGGTTAGTTGAGTTGGTGATGTCGGCCACAAAAAAAAATATTACGCAAAAGCAGCAAGCAGTTTATCTGATTCTTTCTCCTTCTCATCGTATCTCTTCTTCATAAAAAAAATATATATATAAATCATCATCATCGTGATAGGGTTTTAAAGGTTTATCATCATCTCCGAAACAAAGTGTACGACTGCAGTAGTAGTATACGAAAACAGAAGTAAAAGAAATTTTGGGTAGGAAAACAAGTGACGGGTACCGGTTTGTGGTTGTGATCAAAGTGGAGTGGCGATGGTTTGTTGGGTTGAGTCACTAAGGAAACAGAAAGAATAAATGGGCATTGGTTGGTTTTGAGTTGCTCGATCAAAAAACGTAAGCCACAGCCGTATTAAATTTTGATGGTGGTGTTGGTGTTCGAGTACAATAGCGATGATAGCAGCTGTAGATAATTAGTGAAGGTGTTCGTGGGTGTTTAACGGGGGTAGTTTTCAAAAGAGAGAGGGAGATGAGAAAGGTGACGGGTTGATGGTTGTGATGGTGGTGGAATGGTTATTCAAGGGTAGTGCTCCGGTGGTTGCTTCACGATGGAGATGATTGGTGGTGGGTAATAAACCAAAGAACAAAAAGTGACGGTTTAGGTGGTAGTTGGTGGATGATGAAGTGGTGATCGGTTTATGGTATTGACAATCGATGGTGTTGACTTGATTAGAAAATAGAACCGAAATAGATAGCAGTATTTGGTGCAAGTTAAATATGGTGATGTGGGTTCGAGGTTGAAGACAGAACCATAAGATGGTATTATCAAATAATAGGATGTTCAAACATAATTATAATTGTTGATAACAAAACAATGATTTGTTTTATTTTTGCATGAATCGAACAGTATAAATAAAAAAACGAGCAGAGTGATGAGGTTTGGGTTGTGGTGGAAGGTGGGTATATATATCTATCCTAAAAGTAATCTTACATCATATATATATATATATATATATATATATATATATATATATATATATATATATATATATATATATATATATAAAGTTGATTGATAGTATATGTATAAATAAATATAGAAAGTTGATTGATAGTGATAAAAGAAAGCAATGTCCCCATTTTAATCAATCCTAAGTTCACGGGTAAAATTAAGGGATATTCTGCCAACACTTTTAATGGGTATCAATTCGTGATCCGTTGTTAATTAGTGACGAATAATGGTTCTCAGAAAAATCCCAAAATTTTAGATTAACTATATTTATTTATTTTAGTCATTATGGTATAAAATTCGATCCTTAATTTGCTAAATAAAAATTACATCAACTGTCCCTCTCATTTATGGGTGAAATATAAAAAGTGTTAAAACTTAACAAATAGTTCATAAATAAATTTTTATTAAACCTAAAATTTATAGAATTCATTTTCGTATCACCGTTTATTTTAAAATTACATATGTCTAAATTCAACTTGCTTAATATCAATCGGAACATCAGATGAGTATTACAATCATTTAATATTTATTTTTAATATACTTTATTTATATATATAGATATATTTTAAATAAAAATAATTATCATATCCTGTTTTTATTTTATTAATTATTTTTTTTATATAACAACTACATATAATACTTTAAATTATATTTCGAATTATTATTTATTTATACATACACACATATCTATTTACAATTAATTGTTCATGAATAATCGAGAGCAGTCAAAGGTCAAATGAATATATTAAACGCAGTTCAAAGTTTTTGAGACTCAACATTACAGACTTTGCTTATCGTGTCGAAATCAAATAAGATTCAGGTTTAAATTTGGTCGAAAATTCCCGGGTCATCACAAAAACTGCTTTTCTGAACGGTCATCTTCAAGAGGAAGTCTATGTCGATCAACCAGAAGGCTTTGTCGATCCTATTCATCCAAATCACGTATACTACTTGGAAAAAGGCTTTGTATGGTCTGAAGCAAGCACCGCGTGCATGGTACGAGACCTTAACAAAGTATTTGCTGGACAATGGATTTTCTCGTGGAATGATTGATACAACGCTATTCATCCGTAAAAACCACGGTCACATTCTCTTGGTTCAAATTTACGTTGATGACATTATTTTTGGTTCCACGTCCCCGACCTTATGCAAAGAATTTGGTGACCTTATGGCCAACAAATTCGAAATGAGCATGCTTGACCAGTTAAATTTCTTTTTGGGGTTACAAGCAAAACAATTACCAAACGGGATTTTTCTCAGTCAAACAAAGTATATCAATGATATGCTAAAACGTTTTAAAATGACTGCTTTAAAACCAATGACAACCCCAATGAGGATTTTACTGGATGCTGATACTAATGGGGAACCCTTTGATATTACGCTTTATCGAAGCATGGTTGGTTCTTTAATGTATCTGACTGTAAGTCGACCTGACAATACACTTGTTGTAACTGTTTCTGCCCACTTTCAGTCAAACCCTAAGAAATCTCATTCCAAAGCGGTTGTTAGTATTTTTCAGTACCTTAAAGGTACACCTAACCTTGGGATCTGGTATCCTCATGGATCCGATTTCAATCTCACTGCTTACACTGATGCGGATCATGGAGGTTGCCATGTTGATAGAAAAAGCACATCTGGATCAATTTAGATGTTGGGGAATAGGCTAGTTGGTTGGTCATCCAAAAAGCAGAACTGTGTGTCTTTATCAACAACTGAGTCTGAGTACATTGCTGCAGCTCATTGTTGTTCACACGTTTTGTGGATGCAAATTCAACTTTCAGACTATGGCTTTAAGTTTTCTAAGACCCCGATTTACTGTGATTCACAAAGTGCTATTGCAATTACAAGCAACCCGGTCCAGCATTCTAAGACTAAACACATAGATATTCGCTATCATTTCATTAAGGACCATGTAGAGAAAGGGGATGTAGAGTTATACTTTGTGCCTACCAAAGTACAATTAGCTGACATGTTCACTAAGCCCTTAGATGAACTTAGGCTAAAGTTCTTGATCAAAGAGATTGGCATGGTAGAGTATAGTGCTTGATATTCCTTAGATCTGTTAGGACTTATTCTTAGGATCTTGTGTTTAGGGGGAGTAGATACTTTCTAGGGGGAGCAACTACTTTCATATGCTTTAGATATCATCTTTTAAGGGGGAGCCTTTAGACTTATGATAACTTCCTAGATATAATTGTTCAATGGTTACGAAAGGGGGAGGTAACTCATTGATACCATATTTCAAGGGGGAGTTAATTCATTTTCTTTGGAATTTTATCAAAATGCTAATCTACATTCTTGTATATCACATTTTGAGGGGGAGAAAAAGGGAGAAAATGAGAAAATTACTAAAAAATATTGTTTTTCATAAAGTGAATTCATAAATTCTTTGTTTTATATCTGAAATAATTCACTAAGGCTTGTATACATCTCAGTATGCAACCTGTTTTAACAATTGGTATCACTGAAGATTTGTACTTTGTTCACAAATTCAAAGTTCTTTTAAGTACAAATCTTATTTTGAAAAATTCATAAAATTTGGAAAAGATAAAATCCAAAAATATTTGATTTTTTCTGAATAAATGCTATTTTAAGCATTATACCGAATCTGACATCCAATAGTACAGATTCGATAAGTTCAAAGTTTTCAAAAATTGTCTCAGAATTGTTTACCATGAAAAGATTGAAATGAATTTTAATAGGAAAAATCAATTTGTCAAGATTTTGAAGTTAAATTGATAAAGTTTTGAAAAGTGGACTGTATTCGGTAAAATAGGCCCATTCGGTAAAGCCCATTCGGTATTTTATCTTCGTTATCTATAAAAGGAGGGTCAAAGTCAAACTAACTCTCTTACTGTGCTTAATTATCTACCGAGTCTAATTGAACATACCGAATCTGCCTAATCTACCGAATCCGTTCTTCTGTTCTTCAAATCTTTGTTACAACTTCATTTTAATCATTGCTTTAGATACATACGTGTAGATCTGAGATAATTAAATGTTTTTCAACCAGAAAAGATCAAAATAACTGGATTGTGACTCTCAATTTTGAAATTTTTGTTGATTATACCGAGTCTGAGTCGTATTCTACTAATCTTTGATTAAACTCAATTGATTTGGTTAATTAACATGAATTCTTGTCTACTCTGAGTTATATTAATTGATCTATCGGTTGACCAAGTTTGATTATATGTTTAATTGATTGTTTGATGGATTCTGTATCTACCGAATATGTTCTGTCTACTGTACCGAGTCTGTTCATACGATTAACATGTTGATCTGCTTCTAATTGAGTGATTAATTGATTATGGTTGTGATTTTACATGATAGAATATGCATGTTTGAGTGACTTTATGTTAATTTTGGAGATACCGAATCTGTTCTTCTCTCGATACCTAGTCTAACTTTTGGTACCTTGAAACTTTCTGATTTTTATCTTCAAACACTTAACATGTTTATTCTATATCTTTCTGATCTGAAAACTCAAGCTTATTTGGTTACAGAATCTCACGTTTTCATGACTACCGAATCTGCTTGAATTGTGTTTAAAAATTGACTAAGTGTTGTTCTGATTCTTTGTATTATATAATTGATTTTGCATGATGAATTTGTATTGTGATGAATATCATATGAATGTCATGATTGTCAATTACTTGTTCATATTTGAGAATAAAGGATTTTTATATCTTTGAAAAACCATAAAAATTATAAAATATAAAAGATAAAACATATACAAAGAATTTCAAAGGCAAATAAGAATAGAGATATATGCTTTATGTTAAATATCTTGTGGTCTTCTATTTCTTATTTATAAAGCTAAATGACGAACAATCACTTCATCAACTTTGAAACCAACATTTCCTGTAACTACTGGACTGCAATTCTAGAGAGACACACTCTATGGCCTGCTCGAAACTCTACAGTCAGTGTACCTGTAACAGATTTGGAGCTACTTAATAGAACAATTAGGTTTGTGGAAGCTACATAACCTACTGCTGAAAATCCAGAGGGAACACAAGCTCGTTTTGAATTTCAACTGAGAGGAGTTCAAGGGAGGAGGAGTATCACTAAGACTGATTTCAGGAGGATATTCAGACTTCCTGTTGTGCAGAATGCTCCTGTTTTTGCTGCTACTCAGCAGATGATGTCATATGTCTTCGATCTTGGTTATGTTGGAGCCTGCAATGTTCCTCCGGCTAAGTTTTAGAAGAAATATTTGCACTCAAGGTGGTATGTGATCTTCTCAATCATCAACAGATGCTTGCTGATGACAAGGAGTGGATCCGATAGCCTGACTGTGCCTATGCTGAAGTTATTCTACTCTTTCATAAGAGTAAAAGCTCCTGACTATGCAGAACTAATATGGGATTTGGTTCAAGCTCAAGTTGATAAGCCAAGGGGTTCATACATCCCTTGCGAAAGGTTTTTCTGTATCTTTATCCATGATGCTATAAATGCTTGCAGAAATGCAAATATATTTGTACCAGGTACACATGGATTACAGATGAAACGATTTGGGGAGCTGAAGATGAATACCCCGATGGTATCTGATAATCAATTCACTGCGCCGATTCCAAATTGGCTAGTGAGGCTAGCTGAACCCCAAGACGCTATTATGCGTTCTTATTTTGAGGCTGTAGGAATACCTCTTTCGAACCCGGTACAACAAGAACAAGTTGAACCCGCCACGGTTCCAACCCCAGAGGTTGTAGAGGAACCTGTAGTTCAACCACCTGTACCAGCTAATCCTCCAATTAGGGTGAACCTTAAACGTTCTAGGGCAGCACACCAAGCTCAACCCGTGAGGATCAGGGAACCTAGTCCAACTAGGATTGAACCGACCCTTTCCACAACACCCTAAGTGAGCAGTGACACCGACACTTCAGCAACAACATCTGAATCGTATCCCGAAAATTCTCCTAAGAGAACTCGATATGTGCCTGATGAGATGATTTAGACTCCACCAACCCAATGAGTAACTAGATCTAGGACTTCGACACCTATCGTCCGCCAAACAGTTACTACAACCGTTGGTGATACGGATCAAGACCTAGAGCCAATTAGGTCACCCTCACCCATCTCTGTATCACATCCAATAATAACAGTAAGCCCTACGCTAAATGAAGCACAAGCTTTGGTAGGCAAGAGATTTAAACGCACAGATGGTACAAAGACCACTAAGCCCATCCAATCTAAACAGGACTTAATAATAAATCGTACAAAGCAAGGTGCCGAAAAATCTTGAAAAGGCACCCTGCGTATCAGCTGGAAATCCTCATGTGCCTCAACGTACAACAGGGTCTCGAGGTCTGGCCTATCTTGATGAGGGAGATCTGCTGCGTCCCATGGAAATGAGTCAACATGACAATCCATCGGAATATTTATCAGACTTCCAGCAGACTGATCCCTTGATTCATGAAAGTAATCCATTAGATCAAACCACTTCTCTTCCGGATTCTGAAACTCAGAGTTTGGAGGAAGAGTCTTTAACTGAAAGAGATTTGCCACCTCATGGTATATCAATGATTTCGGGAGACGGAGATAGCAATATCTCTGGGAGATCTAAACCGACGGGTAGTTCCGCTACTCTGTCAGAGTCCCATGAGACTAAAGTCATGGAGGCGGAGGCTTCGAAAGAAACTTCGCCGGTGACAACTCCGGTTGTTACCCAACCTTCATCAGAAGGGGATATCACGAATCTGACTAGTAGTATGTACAGCCCTACATATAAGAATAATACCGCACAATCATCCTTACCTGCCCTCACGGCAACTCAAACACTTCCATCGACATTGCCTTCATCCGATACTGCTGATGCTGCTATTATTCATGGTTACACCGTTGTTTCACCAACTGGGTCACCTTCTTGAATTTCAAATAGATATGGATTACAGTATCTCTCTGACAATGAGGTGGAGGAGCTCTATCTTGCTGAGTTTGCTAAACGGACTGATCTTAATGAAGTTCGCGAGACTATGATGAGTTTGCTCTATCTTGCAAGTCACCTGGACCAATTCGCATGCCTGATTATGATGATTTCGATCCCGACAATCTTTATGAGGGGGAGAATAACAAAGTGGTCATCGGTCTAGTGGTTATGAAGCTGGTACATCTAGTCAACAGAAGGATAAAGATGTTGTTGATATATCTGATTCCGGTAGTGATGAAATTGAGGAAATCCAGTGTGAAAGTTTTCTAGATGAATCAGAAAGTCAGAGAGAAGGTGACTCAGGGATGTTAATGATTATGGATACAGCTGATCAATCAGAGAATAAGTCATCTCAAGAGAACAATCAAAACTTTAACAACATTGAAGATATTTTGAAGGGGTCATCGAGTATTGTCAATGAATTCAATGATCATCAATTTGTTAACTTGACATCTCCAACTGATGAATTTGGAATACACTTCGAAAAGGAGATTTTCTCTAATGGCAAATAAGATGAATCCTCCTGATTTGAATGTTCCATTTCAAACAGCAGAGATTGTTCTTGAGCGTGATGCTGATTACCAACTAAGTGAGGATGAAGAGAAAAAGATTCTTCGTTCACCATTCATTGAACAACAAGCGTATAGAATCTATGGTGATTCTGATCTTTTCCTTTCTGCATCAATGAGTGTTCTTGGTGCATGGAAATATCATAAGAAACCATAATATCTCAAAGCTTATCTGAGTGTTCGCAATAAATTCAAATTGAAGAATGAAGAGAAACTTCAAATTCAGCGGAATTCAGAGATCAAAAGCATAAATAAGATTTTGATGATTAATAAGGATGAAGTGAAGATGCCATTGTTTCAAGTTACAAGAATGGATGATGAGGATTATCAGTTTTCAGAAGCGGATTTTGATAAACTGAAGATGGAGGACATTATTTTCATTTACAATTATTTGATTAAATTGAATGAATCTGCAACAACTTATCATGCTACTACAATGAAGGCAGTTTACAGCTTTATTCTTGATTCGATGAGATGGATGTCTGTTCATGATTTTCAAATGGGATTGGAATCTGGACACAAAAAGCTCGGAATCAAACCGCCAAATCAAGTGATTGAAGAGCTAAGATACATGTCCTTACTTGAAGTGAGCGACTATCCATATGGGTTTGCATTTGACAATTCTCACTATACAAAGATCTTCATCAGAGTCTCAGATTTTAGAAGATACTCAGACGGAATGTTGATGTATGCTTTCAAATACATGAGATGGAGACTGATCAATAACTGCTATTCAACTGAAGATAATGAGATTGTCAAGTACATTCTCACAAGATTGAAAAGTCGTCTCAAAACAAGAGTGAATATACGAAGATATGAGAATCTCAAGGGATTCAAATCTAAAGTTCACTTCAGTGGAACAAAGTTCCTTTAGATGTTTTCAATAGGATTATATTGTAAAGTTCACATTTAACACTAAGGGGGAGATTGTTAGGACCCCGAAGTTGTATAGTGTTAATGTGAATTAAGCTTATACGAAGGTTCCTTAGAAGAGGGCTATATAAGGAACCTAAGTAGTCCTAATTAGATAGCCATTGCATTGTAACTAAGTTCTAGAAGCTGTGGAATGTAATTTTACCGATTCTCTCTCATACCGAGTCTTCTTCCTACATACCGAATCTCACTCTATCTTATCATTTCTCTCAATCTCAACATGATCTGACCTATCATTTGACAATTTCAGTCCCTGACAGGTTTCAAGTTTTGCAACAGCAGTCCTTTACCGAATCTTAGGGACAAACTGACACGTTTAGTCCCTGATAGGTTTTAGAATTTACAAAGGTGGTCCATTACC
This sequence comes from Rutidosis leptorrhynchoides, assembly GCF_046630445.1. Classification (NCBI taxonomy): domain Eukaryota; kingdom Viridiplantae; phylum Streptophyta; class Magnoliopsida; order Asterales; family Asteraceae; genus Rutidosis; species Rutidosis leptorrhynchoides. The sequence continues at coordinate 330,613,081 of NC_092333.1, read as the reverse complement.
GAATCTGGACTAACGAAGACTTAACAAAAGTTAACGAAACGTTGAAAAACAAAATTTGATTCACCGGAATCATATTTTGAGGGGGAGAAAAGGCGATAATACTTGATATTATTCAACGTTTCGTGATGATGACACCCAATTTCATTGTGAGATTTAATCATCGAGACAAGAGATGTTCTTGTTGTTACAACACTCTCGAAAAATGTGCTTTTATCAGATTTGTGGAAGATACAAAAGCTACACAACTTGAGTCGATTGCTTTGTTAATGACTCCACAAGAACCATCCTCTGTTGAAAAGACTGCACATTATGAATATAGTTGTTCATGTCACAACAGAAGTGAACCTTCCAATTGTATCTTTATACAATACAAACTTCATCAACAACTTAAAACAGAACTTCAACAGATGAAAGAACAAGAAGTTCAAACGACATCTTCAGAGATTTACAAGTTGCAAGCTCAAATCAAAGAACTGGAATCTCTCGTTGCATACAGTAAATCAGAATTTGAAAAGCTTCAAAAGAAAGTGACTACTCTTCAAAGTTCACAAGTTGTTGAAAAACTAATACTTTCCAAGGAACGTGAGCTTGATTCAAAGGTCATCACACGACTTCGCAATCAAAATCGAACATTAATGTGTGACTTTGAGAAACGCATCTCTGAGTTACAAAAGGAGTTAGATGTTAAATCAACACTAATTCCGTAACCCAAAATGGTGTCACTAGGAGTGAATACTGATCCGATATCAGTAGTGGATGCATCAACGACTACGATTCTAGATTCTACTCAAACGATTGAGAAGAAGGTCATCAAGACGGAATCAACTCCTCCTACAGTTCCTAAACCAAAGACAACATTTTCCTCGAGCAAAAAGATTTATTCCGGTTATAAAACCAACGTGAATCGTCAGTTTCTGAAAAACCACATACGGGGAGAATGGAGAGATTACGGGTTATCGCGATCAATATGGTTGGTTTCCACACAAAATCAAGAAGTCATTCATAGGTCCGAGAAAAACCCCTCGTACCAAAGTTGACCTAGTTTCTCAAACTTCAAAGATTCAGTTTCCGAAACAAGTGTCAATCAAAGCTGGCACCACACCCGTTTCCATAACAACAACAACCAAATACTCTTTTCAAGAGTTACTCAAGTTTAAGCCAAGATCCGTGAATATGGCTAAAACCTCATTCCCTTTTGTGCCATCAGAACTATTGTCGAAAGCTAAACCAAATGTCCCGAAAAAGTGGAGTGAAGAATCCATAGATGCCATTGATAATACCTATCAGTTGTGACAACCCGTAAATTTCCGGAAAAATTTAAACAAAAATCTTTATATGATTTCATTTAACCTCGACTAATTCCGACGATTCACGAACAATTATTTGTAAATAATTACGCATTAATTTGATATATTAATATTATTATTATTAATATCCTTTTGAAACAAGATATCAATAATTAATATCTTTATTATCAGTATTGTTATTATGAATAAAAAAAATATTGACAAATATTCTTGAAAAAGTAGTAAATCAATTTGTTTATTTTAAAAAAAATATATAAAAAAATCCTTAAAATAAATGATTTTTTTTATTAAAATAAATAAATAAATAAATAAATTACTTTTTAATTAAAAATTATAATGGAAAACTACTTTTATTATTTTATTTTGTGCATTATCTCATGACCTAACATTTAATACTTTTGAATTTTAAAATCCCATTAAAAATTAAAATATTTCTTTTTCTTTTAATTATTTTATTCTTTTTACCTAATTTTTTCAAGTATAAATACCCCTCATTTCTCATTCAAACTCACACCAAAATTTCACCCATTCTCTCTTTGAAGAATTACTACTAGTTGATATCCAGATCACTTACTTGCTTTACTTTCTTTCTTGCGTGGAATACTTCAACTACTATTTAATGTGAGTTTTCATAGCTCCCTTTTTATCTATATTTTTGGACTGAGAATACATGCGCAACTTTTATAACTATTTTACACGTATCAACTATTAAACTGTGATATGTTGGGCTATGACCAACAAGTCCCCAACCGACAAGTATAAACGATAACTTGTTACGGGGCAAACTTGAAAGTCTAGTCTAAATACAAGTACCAACTATTAAACTGTGATATGTTGGGCTATGACCAGCAAGTCCCCAACCGACAAGTATAAACGATAACTTGTTACGGGGCAAACTTGAAAGTCTAGTCTAAATATCAGTACCAACTGTTAAAACTATGCTATACCCGGCTATGTCCGGCTAAGTCCCTACAGTGATATTTTTAATTGCTGCGGCATTCTTAATTAGTGGGGATAGGCCTATCGGGAGTAACGTCCCCGATACATTTGACTAAGTATTTGTATTACTTGATAATGAAATTAAACGACAAGGACAGAACAACTTGTCACGGGGCAAACAACATTTAGTCTAAATATCACGCACTGGCATAACTTTTTGATCCTGCGGGAGATCAACTTGACTGGATTTGAGTGATCTACTTATGAAAACAAATCTTGTGGTCTAACACTATTACTGAAATCATTATTTATGACAAACCTATGAACTCACTCAACCTCGTGTTGACCTTTTTAAGCATGTTTATTCTCAGGTACTTAAGTATTGCTACCGCTGTATATCTGCTGCTTTGATGATGATTGCTTGCTATGCTTGGAGTCTTCATTACATATCATATCAATTAAAGACATATTTATCTTCCGCTGCAAAACTCAACAAACGTCTCATGTAGAGTCGTTCTCGTTTATACAACTGTGATTTGATATAATTAGTCACAAATACCCCAGGCCCTATTTGAGGGTGTGATATCAGTGGTATTTCAAACGAAGATGATTTAACTTTACTACGGTTTTCATATACTTCAGTATGGGACCCGATCTTCAAATAGATGTTAAACATCATACCTTGACTGACTTAACTTGTCAAGGGGGAGAAAGTGTTCTTACTTCCAGGGGGAGAATCGGTTATTCTTTCCAGGGGGAGTAAACACTTGCTTACCACGATTCCTGACTCTGATACCTTGATTAAGTTTCCGCATTAGTCAAGGGGAGCTATGCATGAAGATTCAATGCCAATTATCTTTGCGTAGGCTCTGATACCCTTTCCCTCTCAGATCAAAATATGTTTAAGGGTTAATCACATTTTGATGGGGAGATATAAGGGAAAGTACGAGATCTTCAGCAATTTGCAAATTCGAAGAAGATTCTCAAGAAGTCCGTTGAAGTTCCAAGAATTCAAGTAATTCAAGATCGTCAACAACGGCTACATACATGAATCGAAGACTAGACTTGTAGTTTTAGATGTTTTGTATGTAATTTGTAAGGTTGCTAAATTTTCGCACACAATCAATGCAAAGGGGGAGATTGTTAGAACCCCGAGAATTGCATAGATTGTGTGCTAAGCCTTGTAAAGGTGGGATATAGACGAGGGCTATATATATCCCACAAGGAAACCTTAGAAGTGAGCCATTCACACACATAGCCAAAGATTTGTAAAAGTGTTCAAGGAAGTTGTGGAATAGAATTCTAGTTTTCTCTCTACAATCTTCCTACCTTCACACACATTCATACGATATTCATCCTAACACACCCCAACAGAGCCTCTCATATCTTCTCACATTCCTTCTTGTGTTGAGATGGATTTTAAGTCTTTTAATAAGCAATTTGACAATTTCAGTATCCTCTGTTGAGTAGCACATATTTTCCAATCTCCATCTCAAATTCTTGAGAGAATATCTCAATGTTCTGTCAGAATATATCATGAAATCTGGAAGTCTGATGAATATCTTTGTGTAATTGGAGCTCACAAACACCAATCTATATGGGTTGTCTCTAACTTCAAGTAAGAACATGTATCGTAACCCTTCAACTAGTAGATTTGGAGGTTTAATGACAATCTTCTTGTGTCTAGACTCTAACCCCATTTGAAAGTTATGAATCGACATCCATCTTATAGAATCAAGGATGAACTTATAGACTGCCTTTAGAGCAATTGCATGAAAAGTTGTTGCCGCTTCATATGGATCTGTCAAGTAGTTGTAAATAAAGATAATGTTGTTCATCTTTAACACATCGAAATCAGCCTCTGAAAATTGATAATCCTCATCATTCAATCTCGTTATAATGAAGATAGGCATTTGAACTCCATTCTGATTGATTATAGAGATCTTGTTAATTTTTGATCTCATAGCTCCTTCGATCTTGAAAATTTTCTTTGTTCCTTAGTTTGTACTATTTTTTAACTTCCAGATAAGCTTTTAAATACTCAAGTTTCTTGTGATATTTCCATGTACTAAGTACATACGTTGACGGTGCAAGGATGAGATCTGTTTCACCAAAGATCTTGTATGCTTGTTGTTCAAAGAACGGTGAACGCATAATCATATATTCTTCATCATCATCAATCTGATAATCAGTCCCTCTATTAAGAGCAACCTTTGAAGTTTGAAAAGAATATCAGGATTATGATGTTTATTAGTAGCTTCTTCTCCATTTGAGAATATCTCCTGTTCAAGATGTAAATATAATTCCATTGTTGGAGTAGTAATGTTGATAAATTGATGCTCTGCAAATTCATTCACTACACTCTTCCCCTTCAGAATGTCCTCGATATCATCAAAATTTTGATTGTCCTCGAGTACTAATGTATCCTCAGCTTGTTGTTGATGTTGATCATATGCGTTCATAATTCTTAAGATCTCAGAGTCACCTCCCCTCTTTGTAACCACTTCATCTAGAAAACTATCAATATTATCGCGTTTAATCTCCTCAACTTCGTCACTTTCAGAACTATCAGAGATGTTGATGGGTCAAAAGTGTGTGCAATAATGTGTGTCTTTAATCTAACTTTTAAATTTATAATATCTTAATTTACGATTTACTATTAACACCCTAACGAGCAACAAAACCCGATCAGATGTAGCTTAGTATTTAGTAAGTTAACGTTCGTCTCAAGAGAACAAGTGGATTTTAGAATATAAATTTGGATATTAAGATTTGGTTGCTTTTAGATAACAATGAATTTAAGAACAAATAAATTGCAAGTAAATAAATTAAAGAAATACACAATATTAAATAAAACACATGCTTGAATCTTTCACACCTTGCTCACAATTGCCCTTTTTAATTTAAACACAACTCCGATTTATTAATGACCTAGGAATATCTAATCCAAGATTAGTTGATCAGGTTAATCCTAGAATAGATGTCTACAATGAATACTTTCTTAAGACCTGATAGTTGATTTAGTATGATTAACCAAACCCTAATTATAGTTACTAGCTATAATCCTCACCCTAGTAATGGTCTGAGTCTAGTTTATTTAAGTTTACTAAGTTTTAAACCTAGTGTTGTTCTAGTTAAAAATTAATAGTTATTGATTAATATAAATCAGAGTAATCCAACAGTGGTATTTTAAACAGACATAACACATAACAAAGAATCCATAGATTCTATCATATTTAAACGTTTCTGTAATTACAAGATAAAGCCGGCGGTTTGGTCAACGAAGCCAGTAGCGACTCTGTTGAACAATTTCGCCGAATACTGTTTTAATCTATATGAGTATAAATTATCATCGAATAGCATAATTGTGTGATAAAGCCAGCGGCTTTGGTTTATGAAGTCGGCGGCTTCATATCCCAAATCTGGTTTTCTTGTTTCTTTTACACAGTTCGAATAAATAACAATGTTCACAAGGTGTTGCATGATTCAAGCATATGTAAGACTATTAGCCCATAACTAAAGTACAAATAAACAAAAGACAAGAATTAATAAGAGAAATCATACCGACATAAAAGGAACTGAAAAACAATGCTTGATTAATGAACTTGAATGGTTGAAATAAGCAGAACCCTAGCTAATTCATGTTTTTACCCTGAATGCAGAGTAAAACTGTTCTGGAATGAATAAAACTGACCATTAGGCCTCTATTTATAGTTTCTGAAACCGCCAAACCAAGTCGGCGTCTTGAATGGGAAGCCTGCAGCTTCCATTGACTTGGATTGAGGACCACGTAAATCTTGAACTTGAATAATACGGCGTATATTTTCGTATAACCTAAGCCGGCAGCTTGGATGGGAAGCCGGCAGCTTGATTTCCTTCGAATCAAGGCGAGAATATCTTCCAAAATTAGCTTGAACTTGGTCAACAAGCAAATAAAACCTTGTGATTCAGGCCGGCGGCTTCAGTGTGAAGCCGGCGGCTTGACTGCATTTTGCTTAGTCGCCAAGTTCTTCAATTTCGGTGATCAAATCTGGAACATTCTAGAATTCTGCAGGGAAGCCGGCGGCTTCATTAGCTTTTCTGCATTTTTGACTGTTTTTTCTTCTGTTTGATACATGACTTCAACAAAATATTAAAAATACCTATTTCCCCATTTTTACCCGTTTTAGTGTGTTTTAGAATTAAATTAACTTTAAAATAACCGGATAACTCCTCAAAATGTTATCAAAAAATTGTATAATTTAGTAGTTATCAAATACCCCACACTTGAGTTTTTTACTTGTCCTCAAGTAATCTATTAAGTCATGTCAATATAAATGGGTATATAAAGCTGAAGTAAAATGCAAAGTTAAAAAGATGTCTAATTATTTTGAAAGTTAGCTGTTATTATTATGAGAACTAGTCTAAACCAGACCAAGGAACATGAGTAGCCCTATGTTTTATTAATCTAGATTTATACAAGTTAGTCATCATTGGACTCTTTTGTGATTTAGAGAATTTTATATAAGTGGATGGTTTTCATTGGAACTCTTTTTGCATTTCAAGCTTTCATTAGCCTTCATTGGGCTCTTTTACATTTGCTTACATGCTTAGCATTAGCTTTTCATTTGGAAATTATTTCTAAGTTGACCCTTATTGGGACTGTTTTGCTGCCTCAATGGTCCATGCTTATTATGTCATATGGTAGTGGCTATAAGTTTGCAATCGTTTCACTATTTTTGGCGTTTACTTCCTATTTAAACAAGTAGTCCGATCTCGAAGTTGAGAGTAGTTCTATTATTATTTTAAAATTATGTTAATAAAAAGACATAAGTTTGACTAAAAAGTTATACTTTCTAAAAAAAATTAATTTGTACCCATTTTTGCAATTATTTTAAAAAGAAATCAATTTATAACCATTTTAACCATTTCTCACCCCACACTTAGAAAGTTGCAATGTCCTCATTGCATAATAATAATAATATATAAAAAGAGATAATAAGTGCAAGTGAGAAAAGAAAGTCTCCCCTTTTTGAGCTTTAATGTAGTCGTGAACCATCTTTAATTTCTTCATCACCTGTTCGTCCTTCAAGCATCATCACATATTTATAACAAAATAAACAACCATAACAACACATATAAAATAATCATAAAATGTTCCAAGCATACGACAATTAAACATAACCAAAGTTATTACAGACCATAGTTTAAATCATCAGAATAAAAAGTAATAATAATGTCATAACATAACCATCACATAGCATAACCAATAAACATCATCATGGAAATCTCCTCATTCCCTACTCCTCATCATCATCATCAACATCAATAGCAGTCTGGATCTGGGCTAAGGCATAAGCACGGTCATAATGCACAGGTGGGAACACAACATCTGGAGCATTGGCAGCTCGTAGTAGGTGGGCTCAAAAGGGTCGGTACTTGGGTAATGACTATAAAACTTCTCATCGTTATGAACTCCCCACTGGATGGAGTAGTCCATAAATCCCTGCTCGTACCTCGTCTCCATCCTAAATGCATCAAACTCTGTCCTGTCCTCTTGGCGTTTAGCCAATAACTCCCGATGATGATCCCCCATCATAGCTGACATATCACCCTGATTAGTGTTCTGGGCGGTCATCATCTGAATTACCCGTGCCAAGTCATCTGCATCCCCACGATTACCTCTAGATCAGCTGCTCGAAGCCTCAGTATGAGGCGCCTCCTGATGCTGCAACCTCCATCAACTGACTAACCGTTAGACTATAAGGAACAAAACTCTCACCCGGCCCCCTCTTAACAACCTTGATATTCAGCAAAATCCTAGCATCAACAATACCAACCGCACACTGAAGAGTACCTAAACTAACAACATGAATCCCCAACTATCTAGCAATAAAAGTCACAAACTAACCACCACAAACTGCACTACCCTGTATCCTACCCTTAGCTGCGTTACTCAAATAATTGGCCACACAATAAGGAATATTAACAGGCTGGCGGTTAAACATCTGAGATAAATACCAACAATAAGGCTGGGTTAACTTCTCTGTATTCTACTTTCGCAAGGAGATGTTGTGGGAAAGAAAAACCTGAAAGCATCGCATATAGGGAAAAGCAATGTGTTTCCTCCTCACATCATTATTAAGAAAAGACATAGTACGAATACTAAACTCACTCTAAGCAGTATCATAATCAAAACCCTGATTAGCACCCGACTAGCCCTGCCTAACCGTTCTAGCAAGAAAATCCTCAAACCAAGTCGCCTGAACATACTCTTCATAAATCCCTAAAGCATGAGCAAGATTAACCATACTCATCGACTGCTCTCTATTACCCAGTCGAAACCTGAAGAAAGAAACATCTGTCACACTCTGAGCGTGACAGAAACAAGAAGCAGTCACCAATAACTCAAAAACGAGGTTATGTTAGATTGGCACACGAATATTAAACAAGTTGAACCACTCATCCATAGTCACACTCATCCCTCCCCCATTAGCTAATGGGACCAAGTAGTTAGTCTGCATCATATCCTTATAAGCAATAGTCAACCCAACGGAGTTTAGAGCTGACCAATCAATCTCATAAGGCGCCAACATCTCCTGGCTCATCATCCTCTTTAAGCTAAGAGCCATGGTCTGAAACCCTGGATCATTTTGCGAAAACCTGAACCACTCATGTAATGCAGCCCAATCAATTCGAATTTTAGCTTGTTCAGGCTCCTCCCTGTTTCTAACTCTATGTTTAAAACAAATCAAATAATCATTAGCAATAAAAATTAAAAATTCGAGTTTTATAACGAAGCTGGCAACATCAGTAGCCGAAGCTGGCGGCTTTTTAGATTCGTGTTCAAACCTATTCTAATAGGAATTTTTGATTCTTGTTTAATTAAAATGATGTCGAAGGCTTAATTGTAAGGCCGACGGCTTTATATGCATATTTAGTATATTTAGATTTTTAGGGCTTTATCATTACAAACCTAGCAATACTTATTATAACAGCAATTTCTAAGAAATTCCTAGCAATTCATATACCAGCAAGCTAACAGACATCATTAATTCTAATAGAGGAAAAACAAAGGATGCCGGAAGCTTCACATTGAGACCCGCGGCTTCATGGCATGGGAGAGGAAGTATGTCTATTTTACAAAAAATAAAGGGAATTTGACAATGCAGAATTAAAATCGAAACTTACTCTTAAAGCCATGATTCTTTAGAAGGTGGATGGAGAAAACAACAAATTTTGGGTCTTGAGAGCATTTTGGATGTTTGTGTGTGTAAAAATGAAAAAGTGAGGCGGATTAGGATTTAAAAATCTGTGTATAGTGTAAGCCGTCGGCATCATAAGCCAAGTCGGCGGCATCGTGGTCAAAAAGCATTTATGAAATGACAAGTGCGCAGCTTTTTCTGCTTTTTCCAAGCCGGCGGCTTCAGTAGCCAAGCCGGCGGCTTCCTTTTTAATTTTTAATTATTCAACTTTTCGAAATTTTAACAGAATATACAGCTAAATTACAAACTCTACAGTATTTTTGGCTATCTATCTCAAATTTTAATGGTAGTGAGGGAAATTACTTCCCCTCCTGGTAATGCATCTTTTTCAAAGTAAATTTTCAAACGGTGGTAATTTATTTTAAAGGTCTCTCCTTTCTTATTATATTATTCAACATATCCGGTGGGAAAAGATTATTTGACTATAAAAGGACCCATCCATCAAGATCTAAATTTTCCAGGAGAAAATTTATACTTTGATTGAAAAATTAGAGCTTTATCCCCTGGTTGAAAACTTTTAATATTTTTAATACGGGCATCGTGCCATCTTTTCGTTTTCTCTTTATAAGTTATTGAATTTTCATAAGCAGAAAGTCTAAGTTGATCGAGTTAATTTATTTAAAGGAGTCGGTTTTCTCCTGCCTCTTTAGGATCTAAGTTACATTGTTTTAACGCCCAATAGGCATGATGTTCAATCTTAAACCAGCCTAAAGGATTTGTCCCTATAGGTGTTTTATATGCAGTTCGAAAAGCCCATAATGCATCATCTAACTTTCGAGACCAGAGTTTTGGGTTATTTGTTCGTTCGAGAATCCTTTCTAATCCCCGATTAGTATTTTCAACTTGGCCACTTGTTTGAGGGTGGTAAGCTGTAGAAAAATGTTGATTAAATCTGTATCTTTTTAGAACTCTCTTGAGTAACTGATTAGTGAAATGGGTTCCACGGTCATTAATTAAAGCTTTAAGAAAACTAAATTGACAAAATAATTATTTTAGAAAATCAACTACTACTCATAAGTCATTATTAGGAAGAGCTTTTGCTTCAGCCCATCTAGAAATGTAGTCGACAGCTACGAGAATATATTGGTTTCTTTCAGAAGAGGGAAATGGTCCCATGAAATCAATACCCCACACATCAAATATTTCACATAATTAAATATGCTGATGGGGCATTTCATCACGTTTAGAAAGGTTTCCTCCTCTTTGACATGCATCACAGGATTGGAGTAACTTGTGTGCATCTTGGAATATGGTAGGCCAATAAAATCCTGCATATAAAACTTTGCGGGCCGTGTAGTTTGGACCAAAATGTCCTCCTGGTGCACTACTATGGCATTGTAATAGGATTTCATTTGCTTCATTACCATGGACACAACGCCAAGTAATTTGGTCGGGACCTACTTTAAATAAGTAAGGACTTTCCCAGAAATAACGTTTTAAGTCGGAGAAGAATCTTTTTCTTTGTTGATAAGTTAAATCTTTTCTTAATTCTTTAGCGGCTAAATAGTTTCCAAAGTCAGCAAACCATGGATATGACTCATCTGAGATCATCATTAGACATTCTTCAGGGAATGTATCTCTAATGTCATCTAAGATGTCTAGACATTCATGGAGATGATGATGATTGGTATATCAAATTGAATGTAGATGATCAACAATCTAAAGCTAACATGTCAAAGATCATTGAAGTAGAAGAAGATTGTGTCACTGTTGGAAATTATTTGAGAAGCTGACTGCTCGTGCTGAAAGAGCTGAAGAGTTATCTCGAACCATTCGAAAGGAGAAGATTCAGAAACAGGTTAAAGACAAATTCAAGAAGGCACGTGATTCAGTTTCTCGTACACCTGAATCTGGAAGTGTTTCACCAACGTCGTCAGAGGACTATTACTTCAACAGTTGGAAGAGTAAATATGGTGATACCTCAGTGTTTGAAGACAGTCTATAAGCTGATCAACATGAAGAAACCTTACTAGATGCTGACAAGGAACTAGACGAATGGGGTAGAATGATAGTTCTCATGGGTGAAGGTTCAGATCTTGAGAGTGTAAATTCAGAAGATGATGATTCAGACAAAATTTCAGACTCAGAAGTTGAAGTTAAAGCTGATCATACTGGACTTGATCAAACTGATTTTGAAGCACTGAATAAGCAAGCAGTAGATTTACTAAAGAGGTGCTTATCAAAAAGTGATCTTGAGAAGGTTTCTGGGTTAACAAGAGCTAAAGATATTTGGGACAGACTTGAACAGATTCATTTGGGAAAAGATGCTGATACATCAGAGTTTCTTACAGATTCATCTGAATCAGAAGATGAGTTCGATGATGGGAAAAAGACAAATTACTTTGCATTTATGGCTGAGACTTCTTCATTAAATAATGCTCAACAGGTATCTTCTGATCCATCTACTAATAATGAATGTGTTAAATGCGCTGAATCTAAATAACAATAGACAATTTAACCAAGGCTTATGCGGAGATGAAAGATAAATGTCAAGCAAACCTTGTGACCACTAAGGTTGAAAACGAGCTGAAAGAGCAGATCAAAGTTTATAAAAAGCAACTTCACGATCTTAAATGTTATAACTTTGACATAAATCAAGCTTTAATTAAACGTGTTGATATAATCAATGAACTAAAGACAGAAAATGAATGCATTAAAGCTGATTTAGAAGCTATTTCAATTAAAATGAAATGTTGGGAAAGTGCGTCACAATGGAATGCATTAATGGTGGAAATTAATGACACAAAGGGCAAGGGTATTGGATATAAGTCTGCATCCCCTCCTTTTCAGAACCCATTTATTAACGCAAACGTAGTTGACGGTCGACAAGAAGACTGTATTCCTCCTAGTTATGAAGATTTCGTTGAAAAGAATAAAAAATGTAGCTCAACTAAGAATACAACTTCTAATGATACTGCTAAAGGTGCTCTAGATCATGAGGAAGATAGGAAAACTGGTTTAGGAGATAATTCTAAGAGAAGTAGGGTAAGAATACAAAAAGGTCCTGTTAAAATTTTAAGAAATCCTAGATTTGCTGACAGACGTGTTCCTCCTGTTACCCCAAAGCCTGTTCCAAGAGATAAACCAAATGATTCTCCTGTGTTCGTAAGAACACAAGACCCTTCATCTTTAAACTCTAATAACGTGTATGAATTTAGAGGACATAGGGAGTTTCGTCAGTGTTTTAACTGTGCTGTCTTTGGACACATTGCTGCTTATTTTCCTAGAAGAGTGCATTCCACTAGACATAAGATTGACCTGACACATGATAATTTTAGATCATCTTATGTTCATAGAACAAATTCACTCGTAAGTAATGAATGTCGTGATAAGAGGTTTAGGACAAATGTTGTTTATGAAGATCCTAAGAGAAAGAATTTAAATAGAACTGTTTCACCTGTGAAAGGTAAAATACCAAAAAGAAGTTTTGAGGAAAATGTAACAGATTTTTGTAATCAAGAAAAACCTTTTGAACCAAAGGCATGGTCACCTTCACAAAAAGCTAGTCGTCGAAAATACTTTTCCCGTAACAGTCCACAAATGAGTTGCTCCGAAGATGAGCAAAATGTGAAACACCAGAAGAGCAATATTGCGACTTCTAAACTGTCTAAGTTTATGGTTTCTAATGATGAGATTCCACTGAACTCAAACGGGAAATGGATGGAATTTCAAGCTATGGGTGTTAATGGATAACCTACTGCCATCTGGGTGTGGGTTCCTATTATTAATTAATATTCTTAATGTGATATGCATGGAACCAGGGTATATGCAAATAACACCTGGATAGTGGATAGCGGAGCTTCGAGACATATGACTGGACAACTAACTCTTCTTTCGGATGTACGCCCAATTAAGGGAGGATATGTAGCTTTTGCTGGAGATAAAGGAGGTCACATTTCAGCTCAAGGTTTGCAAACAATTTGTTGTCGGTTTTACAAATCTGTGAAAAATCTTTCAAAGTAGCATTTGATGACGAATTCAGCTACATTTTGAAACCAGAGATTGTGATTCCTCCAGAAATGATTTTGATGAAGGCTCCTAGACAAGCTGATTTATACATGCTAGATATGAATGTTGCTACTTCAACTGCTGAACATCATCAAGATTTTGTTTCTAAAGCAACTGAACAAGATTCTATTACATGGCACAAACGCATGGGTCATTTAAGTTTTCGGAAAATGAATCACCTTGTCCACAATAATCTTGTAGAAGGTGTTGATCTTCGATCTTTTCAGATTCCAGGAACATGTGTTCCGTGTAAGAAGGGTAGGCAGAGCAAGAAAGCTCATAAGCTGGTGAAGTATAATCCAATCTCTGCTCCACTTGAATTGTTACATATGGATCTTTTCGGTCCAATTTGTTTTGAAAGTATCGATGGAAGTAAGTACTATCTGGGGGTAACTAATGATTATTCAAGATTTTCTTGTGTTTTTGAAAGAGAAGTCCGATACATTTGAGAATTTGAAAGTGCTAATCAATCGATGAGAGACAGGTTTTAATCTAAAGGTAAGAAAGATTCGTTGCGACAATGGTACAGAATTCAAGAATCAATATCTTACAGGTTTTTGTATTGAAAAAGTTATCAATATGCAGTTCATAACGTACAAGGGAACGGTACTCGTGAAAGACCGTCGGAGTTCATAATGTCCATTAGTGTTACTTACACCGCGTAATCACTAATCCCCCGGGTGATGTCTTAAACACCGCGACTAACTCACCCCCATGATAATGTGTTGTCTTAAACACCGCGACTATTCCACATGTCAATCAAACCAATGAGTGGTGTCTTGAACACTGCGATAATTCCACTTCCATGATAATGTGTGGTCTTAAACACCGCGACTATTCCACATGGCAATCAAACCAATGAGTGGTGTCATGAACACCGAGAAAATTTCACTCCCATGACAATGTGTTGTCTTAAACACCGCGACTATTCCACATGTCAATCAAACCAATGAGTGGTGTCTTAAACACTGCCACTATCCCGCTCGTTACGTAGAATGTGGTGTCTTGAACACCGCGACTATCCCACATTTCACGCTACACAAATAAATACATTTTATACGTACACGCATAATTATTCCACTCACCTTGGAATGCCCGCACAAGTCATGTATAACATGATCTCCGTCCTCAAATCCGAGCAAATAACCACCTATATCACACATAGGTACAATATAGACATAAATACACATTCTCTAAAAGCAAACCCGAAACAAGCATTCCATTAGCCGAGGGATCAAACCTTGCTCGCCAAACCCGCCAATTTAATGCCTAATGGACACAAAAAAATTACCACTTCGGGTGGTAATTCAAACCCACTCTACAAGTACAATTTAACACTTAAAGCACTTGATCTTACAAAACCAACCCATAAGTGCAACTTGACCCAAATTGCACTTAACCATTAAAACAAGTCACGTTCGACCCATAATGTGACGGCCCGAAAATTTCCGACCAAATTTAAACCAAATCTTAATTGGATTTCGACATGATAAGCAAAGTCTGTTAGTTTGAGTCTCAAAAACTTTGAACTGTGTTCATGTATTCATTGACCTTCGACCATTTTAAGATTCACGAACCATTATTTGTAAATAGATAGGTATATATATAAATAGGTAAATATAAATAATTATATATAAGAAACTGTTATATGCAATTGTTGTTATAAATAATACGTAAATTAATATAAGATATAATAAAATTTATTATTAAAATGAATATATAAGGTATACTATATATATGTGATTTCTAATTTATTTAGTGAACGACGGTGCCACTCATTTATCATTCGATCAATATTAAACAAGTTTAATTCGAACTTATATGATTTAAAATAAACGGTGATCTGAAAATGAGTTCTATAAATTTTAGGCTTATTAAAAAAGTATTTAGGATCTAGTTATTAAATTTTAACACTTTTTATATTTTACCCAAAATCGAGCGGGACAGTTGATATAATTTTTATTTAATAAATTAATGATCGAATTTTATACCATAATGACTGAAATAAATAAAGAAATTTAATATAAAAATTTGAGATTGTTCTGAGTACTTTTATCCGTCACTGTTTAACAACGGAGTACGGAATTATATTCATAATTAGAGTGTCGGCAGAGATATTTTTACATGTAACTTGAATTATTAACTTTACTGTGTTCCTTGTGTGTCAATTGATCAATCTTAACAAACCATCTATCAAATCTACATATCTATACATACTACAACACATATACACCTACACTGCATATGAAAACCCACCGGCACCACCATCTTCATCATAATCGTACTCATCGAAAACCAAACATTCACCACCCTCACCACCTCATAAAATCACATAACACCTCGAATCTCCTCTCTGTATGATCGACCACTATGACCATCACCACCATGAACTTTTTACTATCAATTGAATGACAAATGAGTGTTTCCGTTGTTTACTAAATAACTTCAAAATTTCTTATATATATAACATACTTTATATATTCACTTTTATAATAAATTTTAATATATCTTATATTAATTTACATATTTATTTATAACAAATTGTATATTGTATATAATAGTTTATTAATATTCTTATGCATAATTATTTATATTTACTTATTTATATATATTTATCTATTTACAAATAATGGTTCGTGAATCATCGAAAATGGTCGAAGTCAAATGATTTCATAAAACAAATTCAAAATTTTGAGACTCAATATTACAGACTTTGCTTATCGTGTCAAAATTAAATAAGAATTAAGTTTAAATTTGGTCGGAAATCTCCGGGTCATCACAGTACCTACCCGTTAAAGAAATTTCGTCCCAAAATTTGATCGAGGTCGTCATGGCTAACAATAAAAATGTTTTCATGACGAATATGAGTCGATACATAGGGTATTATCATTATTGAGAAATATGGATAAAACAATTCAATTACGCGAAGCGTACGAGTGAATCTATCACAAAAGAGTAAAATGAGAAATAAAGATTCTTCATGACATTTGATGTAGTCACTGTTGGATTCCGGAATTCAAGTAATTTAAAGAAAATCTCTGAATCTATAAAAGATCTGATTCTTCAGTAATTCAGGAAATTAGGATTCTCTTTAATTTAATGTGATCATCTACCTCAATCACTACGTCTGATATTTCGCTATAAATCCACCCTCTTTGTTTCCTTTATATTTTGGAGTTCCATCCTTTTTTTTTCCCGACTCTAAGTCAAGCGAAAAATGTATATACATGTAGTGTATTAAGATGTATTTGTACACTTTTGAAAGACTTCAAGACATATATTAAAGTACTTCTACTTAACAAAAATGCTTACAATTACATCCTCATTCATTTTCATCAACAATTCTACTCGTATGCACCCGTATTCGAACTCGTACAATACACAGCTTCTAGATGTATATACTATTGGTATATACACTTCAATGATCAGCTCCTTAGCAGCCCATGTGAGTCATTAAATATGTGGGAACCATCATTTGGCAACTAGTATGAAATATCTCACAAAATTACAAAAAATATTATAAATCATTCATGAATTATTTACATGAAAACAAACTTACACATCCTTTATATCTAATCCATATACCAACGATCAAAAACACCTACAAACACTTTTATTCTTCAATTTTCTTCATCTAATTGATCTCTCTCAAGTTCTATCTTCAAGTTCTAAGTGTTCTTCATAAATTCTATAAGTTCTAGTTTCATAAAATCAAGAATACTCTCAAGTTTACAAGTTTACTTCCAAGCTTTCTAATCCATTTCAAGTGATCATCTAATCTCAAGAAATCTTTCTTATTTACAGTAAGATATCTTTCTAATTCAAGAACTTTCAAGTCATCCAAGAATCCTTTGAAGCTAGATCAATTTTTGTCACTTCCAGTAGGTTTACCTACAAAACTTGAGGTTTGTGAATCGACTAGTGGCCAAGTCTTATTTCCAACGAAGGAAAAATCTGTGAAAGTGAGTTATAGTCCTACTTTTAGAATCTAATATTTTGGGATGAGAATACATGCAGTTTTATAAATGTTTTACAAAATAGACACAAGTATGTGAAACTACATTCTATGGTTGAATTATTATTACCGAATATCACCCTTTTTAGTCTGGTAATCTAAGAATTAGGGAACAGAAACCCTAATTGACGCGAATCCTAAAGATAGATCTATTGGATCTAACAAACCCCATCAGGGTTACGGATTCTTTAGTACTTCAATTTTATCATGTCCGATGAGAGTCCCGGAATGATGGGGATATTCTAGACACGTTTTATTAATGTCGATTACCAGGTGTTCACCATATGAATGATTTTTATCTCTATGCAGTTTTTGCAAAATGCCTGATATGAGATGATGTTTATGAAAAATGGAAATGAAAACCGTGTGGTCTATTAGAAATATGGAATTGACAGATTATGATAAACTAATGAACTCACCAACCTTTTGGTTGACACTTTAAAGCATGTTTATTCTCAGGTATTAAAGAAATCTTCCGCTGTGCATTAGCTCATTTTAAGGATATTACTTGGAGTGATTCATGGCATATTTCAAAGACGTTGCATCTGAGTCATTGAGTTCATCAAGATTATTATTAAGTCAATTATAGTTGGATGTATTATGAAATCGTATGCATGCCTGTCAACTTTCGTTGTAAAGAAAGTTTGTCTTTTAAAAACGAATGCAATGTTTGTAAAATGTATCACATAGAGATCAAATACCTCGCGATGTAACCAAATGTAATGTATTCATCCAGATGGATTAGGATGGGTCTTTACAGTTGATACCACATGTCGTGATCCGTCCTAATCCATCTGGACGAATACATTACATTTGGTTACATCGCGAGGTACTTGACCTCTATATGATACATTTTACAAACATTGCATTCGTTTTTAAAAGACAAACTTTCATTACATCGAAAGTTGACAGCATGCATACCATTTCATAATATTTCCAACTATAATTGACTAAATAATAATCTTGATGAACTCGACGACTCGAATGCAACGTATTTTGAAATATGTCATGAATGACTCCAAGTAGTATCTCTAATATGAGCAAATGCACAGCGGAAGGTTTCTTTCATACCTGAGAATAAACATGCTTTCAAGTGTCAACCAAAAGGTTGGTGAGTTCATAGGTTTATCATAAATAATAAAATTCATCATTTTAATAGACCACAAGATTTAAATACAGTGCACCTATCTCGTGTACAAAACCATATTTCGTAATGCTTAGTAGAGTAGGTTCGTATCCTTTTCTCCCCCGTAGGTTTCTTTGCGGTTTTTAATATCTTTCATAAACATAATCTCATATCAGGCATTTCGCACGGCATAGAGATAAAAGTCATTCATACGAACTACAAACATCTGGTAATCGACCTTAACAAGATGTATATAGAATATCCCCCGCATACCGGTATTCCGCACGGTCATGCAAAATCATACAAACATGCCACTCTTTTAAATATGATGGTTGTGTACACCTCACAAACAGATCAAATATTTTAAAGCTGGCGGTTGTATACCTATTTTGAAGTACTAAAGCAGTTCAAATTCTCTGATTGGGGCTTGTTAGTGCCCATAGATCTATCTTTAGGATTCGCGTCAATTTGGAGCTCGGTTTCCAAATTCTCAGATTACAAGACTAAAAGGGGTGATATCCGGTGTACTCATAATAACTCATTCGTAGAATGTTTTTAAGTACTTGTGTCTATTTCGTCAAACATTTATAAAAGCATTTCATGCATTCGCAGTTCAAAATATATTTCAAAAGCATTTAATAAAGCAGTTATAAAAACAGCGCATGTATTCTCAGTCCCAAAAATGTAAAGAGTAAAAGGGAATCAATTGAACTCACGATACGATATTTTGTAGTAAAAATAATCATACGACGAAACTGAACAATGCAGGGTTGGCCTCGGATTCACGAACCTATATCAAGTATATATATTAACACATATAATTATCATGTAATAATAATCAAACCAGTTTATATATATTAATTATATAATATATTACTTATTTGTAAGACCCGTGTATTTATTGTAAATAGTGTATATATGTTAACAAAGTGACGGGGTACGTTTTATATTTAAAAGGAGCAAGGAATCAGAATTTGCCCAGGTGCGCGCCGCGCAAGTACGCTCAGACAGCTCCTTTTGTTTTACTTAATTATAAATGAGGGCATTTTGGTAAAAACACATTAAGGCCGGATTTAATGCTTGGGATCTGATATTGGAGTGTCATTTACTCCAAAATCCACCAACCTTATCCCTCCAATTCAATTTGAGAGAGAGAGTGATTGTAGAGTGAGAAAGCTCACTTTGAAGGAGAAGAAGTTGCTCTCGGGTTTTATCGCAAGCTTTAAAGTTGTTCATCTCGTCATTTGCTACGTTTTGATAGTTGTGGTATGTCGTAACTTTAATTTCTTACTTTGATTTTGTGTATGGGTTAGGGTTTGTGTTGAAAATGAACACTAAGACCCATTTGTAGGAAAATTGGGTGTTCTTGAGTAAATTGGGTCATGTAGACTCAATAATGGGTTAGCTAGGGTTTTAAAAGTGATAATTGTTGTTAATGAACCCTAATTGGCTAATAAATTGTTAGAACACTTTAATGATGTGTAAATGGGTGTTATTTTGGTGTAGATGACCCAAATGGGTGTATTGACTTTTAATTGGGTCAAATGGGTCAAAATAGACCAAGGTTGGTTAAGGTTAGTGATTAGTGTTAAAACCTAGTGATTTAATGTGTATGAAGGCCTTGAGTGCCAAGGGTTAGGGTTTTTGGTGAAGATGATCCAATTTAGGGTTAAGTGTCCAAATGGGTCGAGATGACCTAGGAATGGTGTGTAATGTGGGTTTGGATCAAATTGATTGATTTATCATATGCTTGTGAAATAGGTACATTACCTTGGAGTTCAAGCTTGGTATAACAATCACCAAAGGCGTAAGGTGAGTGGAATAATTATGCGTTCATGTATATGGCGTATTTATTTGTAAATGTTATGGTATGAACCACGTGCCGGTTGTACCATAACATGTGTGTGATGTGGATTGTGAGTGTGAACCACGTGCCGGTAGCACTCTGATGATAATGATGTGAACCACGTGCTGGTAGCATCGAGTGTGAACCACGTGCCGGTAGCACTATAAAATGAGGCATGAACCACGTGCCGGTAGCGTTGAAGTGTGAACCATGTGCCGGTAGCACTATAAACGAGTGAGACTCAAATGCGTATGGTGTGAACCACGTGCCGGTAGCACCATAGCGTTATGGTTAACCATATTGTGTTGTGATTGTATAGCATGTTATATATATATATATATATATATATATATATATATATATATATATATATATATATATATATATATATATATATATATATATATATATATATATATATATATATATATATATATATATATTGTGATGAGTACATGCTAATGTGGTTTTGGGATGGTGTACGACTTGTTAGTATTTACGAGTATGTTGATATACTAATTGTGTTACAAGTTCGTATGAGGTATTTGGTATTGTGAATGCGGATAGATAGGTTATATATATGTATGTATAATTATTGCATTCAATTAGCTTTGCTTACCCTCTCGTTGTTTACCATTTTATAGGTTCCGGTGTGGATAAAGGTAAGGGCATTGCTTTGGTTTAGAGATCCCGTCGTTGACTAGGGATGCTTTTGGGATGCGTTGAGTTTTGGAGTTTGACCGATAGATGGGTAGTTTAATCCCAAACGCCATGCTCGTAGTGTAGTTTGGAACTTAAACTTTTGTGGTCGAAACTCTTGTAATTTGTATTAACTTGGTATTTTGGGTCGTGTGGGCCCCACTTGTGAAACTTCATTTTTATGTTTGAAACGCACTAGTTTTACTTATATGAACGCGTGACTAAAAGCGTTTTGGCTAAAAATGCCGGGAACCACTCGATCTTTTTCGCATTTAAAGACTTTTGGGACAGACCACTTCGGCGCGCCGCGCGGCCTTCCTGGCGCGCAGCGCCAGTTGCTGGACAGTTAAATTTTTTTTTTTATTTTGTATTTTCACGTGGTTGTTCGCGGGTTGGTTTGGGATGTTACAAGTGGTATCAGAGCATGGTCTAAGGGATTTAGGTGACTTGAGATAGGCGCCTAGACTTAGACTTTTTATGTGCGCATTTTGTGCGGGACTTGTAGGACTTTTGGGTCGGACCGGGACTTGGTTAGTGCATAGGTTTATGTGAACTAATCATGCGTTATTTGTTTGTGTTGTGTAGCAATCATCAAGCGAGATGGACGTTGTACTAGCGAGTTAACGCGACGTGCTCGCGTAGTAATGACTAGCTACCATTACTACGGGTGCAAATCGTGTCAAACAAGCAATGTACGACGATTGTAGAGCGAGATGGGGTAGTGTGGGGCGTGTGTATATTTATGTGTTGTGTGTTTTTGTTTCGATGTTTAATCTCTTCCGTTTTATAGAATGAAGATGCGAAACAGACATGACACCGAACATGATAATGGGGGTACAAGTGAGGACCCCGAGTTCACGGCCAAGGTTGAGGCCATCTTTAAACGCCAAAAGGCGGAGTTTCTCGTAGATGTTAAGAAGATGTTTCTAGACACGATTGACGAACAAGTCGTCGATATGGTTAAGGAACAAATTAAGATTGTTATTCAAGAAGAAAATGTGGGGAGGCGAGACTTTTTCTTTAAGAACTTCAAGGATGCTCAACCTCCTACCTTTGAGGGCGAACGAGACCCACTCAAGAGTGCCCGATTCATCTCCGATATGGAGGGGGCTTTTTGTACTTGTGAGTGCCCTCCCGATAAAAAGACTAGGTATGGTTGTAGCATGTTAAGGGGTGATGCGAAATTGTGGTGGGATGCAAAGATCCAGCTTTATGGTGAAGAACAATGTATGGACTTCACTTGGGATGAATTTAAAGCAGAGTTCTTCGATGAGTACCGAACTTCGGCCGATCTTACAAGGCTTAAGGACGAGCTACGTATCTTGAGGCAAGGGTCGATGGACTTGAACACTCTCAAATCTGTGTTTTTGTCCAAGACTCAATTTTGCCCGGAGTATGTCGGGAATGACAAGATGTTGAAGGAAGATTTCTATCGAACTTTGAATGATAGTTATCAAGAAAAGATTAGTGTGAATGTGGTGAAGAGCTTCGATGAATTGTTTAATATGGCGAAGGGTTTTGAAGCACTTGTGTTGAGAAAGAGAAAGTTTGAAGGTTCAAGTCATTCGAATTTTTCAAACAAGAAGTCAAAGAAAGGCACCGAAAGCGTGAATAGTGTAAAGAAGAGTACTTTTGGGAATTTCGGGCCCACGTGTTTCAATTGTAAACAAAGGGGACACATGGCCCGTGATTGTACCAATGGCCCGAACAAATTTACTTGCTATAATTGTGGTAAGGAAGGACACAAGAAGATGGAGTGTCCTGACTTGAATAATGATAATGTTAAGCGGACCGAGAAGGCGGCGGGTACGGCTAGGGGTCGTAATTATTTGATGACCAATGAAGAGGCTAAACAATCCAATGAAGTCGTTTCAGGTACTTTCATGGTTAATTCTAATCCGGCTCAGATACTTTTTGATAGTGGTGCTAATTTGTCTTTCGTATCTCCAAGATTTGTGCCTAAGTTAAATAAACCGCTAGTAAAGTTGAGTCGTCCGGTAGAAGTTGAAATAGCGGATGGCAAGACGGCGCTAGTGGTTGATGTGTGTAAAAGTTGTAATGTTGTGTTTGGTGCCGAAAGTTTTGAAATTGATCTTATCCCGATGACCTTGGGTGATTTTGATGTTGTCGTTGGTATGGATTGGCTTGATCGTTATAAAGCCGATATCGCATGCCACGATAAGTTTATTCGTGTGAAGACCCCAAGTGGGGAGAGATGATTATTCATGGTGATAAGCGAAGGAGACCGGTGCCGATATGCACTTTTGCACGGGCATGTCGTCACGTTGTTACCGGTGGTGTGGCTTTCCTTGCCATGTTGTCGATACTCGTAATGAGCCACCACCTATTCGTGAAATTCCGGTGGTTAATGAGTTTGAAGATGTTTTTCCGGATGAGTTACCGGGTGTTCCAGCGGAAAGACAAGTTGAGTTTCGCATTGACTTGGTTCCGGGGGCTACCCCCATTGCTAAAACTCCTTATCGTTTAGCACCAACGGAAATGCAAGAGTTGTTGAATCAAATTCAAGAGTTGCTTGAGAAAGGTTTTATTCGACCGAGTGCTTCGCCATAGGGCGCTCCGGTTTTATTTGTGAAGAATAAAGATGGTAGTATGCGTATGTGCATTGATTACCGTGAGTTGAATAAAGTGACGATCAAGAATCGTTATCCGTTACCTAGGATTGACGATTTGTTTGATCAACTTCAAGGTGAAACATATTTCTCTAATATCGACCTACGGTCCGGCTATCATCAAATGCAGGTCCGTGAGGAAGACATTGAGAAAACGGCTTTCCGAACGCGTTATGGGCATTTTGAGTTTGTGGTGATGCCTTTTGGTCTTACGAATGCACCGATGGCATTCATAGATCTTATGAACCGAGTGTGCCAACCTATGTTGGACAAGTCGGTTATTGTGTTCATTGACGACATACTAGTCTACTCAAAAAGTATGCACGAACATGAACGTCACTTGCGTGAAGTTTTGAAGACGCTAAGAAAAGAGAAGTTGTATGCAAAGTTCTCTAAATGTGAATTTTGGCTAAGGGAGGTTCAATTCCTTGGTCATATTGTGAACGAAAGCGGTATCCAAGTAGATCCGGGGAAGATCGAGACGGTGAAAAGTTGGGGACGACCGACTACGCCTACGGAAATCCGAAGTTTTCTCGGATTGGCCGGTTATTATCGTCGGTTTATCCAAGACTTTTCTAAGATTGCTTCTCCGTTAACGAAATTGACAAGAAAGAGTGCTAAGTTTAATTGGGAGAACGAGCAAGAAATTGCTTTTCAATTTTTGAAAGAGAAGTTGTGTCAAGCTCCGGTGTTAGTGTTGCCGGAAGGTGTTGAAGATATGGTGGTTTATTGTGATGCTTCCTTAAATGGGCTCGGGTGTGTTCTTATGCAAAGGGGTAAAGTCATCGCTTATGCCTCTCGTCAATTAAAGGAACACGAAACGAGATACCTGACTCATGATCTCGAGATGGCGGCGGTCGTGCATGCGTTGAAAATTTGGCGCCATTACTTGTATGGTGTCAAGTGTACGATATATTCGGATCATAAGAATTTGAAACATCTTTTCACTCAAAGAGATTTGAATTATCGTCAACGTAGATGGATGGATGTGGTGAAAGACTATGATTGTGAGATACTTTATCATCCGGGTAAGGCTAATGTGGTTGCGAACGCGTTAAGTCGAAAGACTCAACATCCGGCGATACGTGTAGCATCGTTACGTTTGATTATTACAAATGATTTTCTTGAGAAGCTTGGTGAGAGTCAAATCGAGGCTTATGTTCACAATAAACATGCGGAACGAATTGTGGGCCAATCGGAGTTCATTACCATGGGCCCGCGAGGTTTATTGTCTTTCCAAGGAAGGGTGTGGGTGCCTAAGATGGGTGATTATCGACGGGTGCTACTTGATGAAGCACATAAGTCAAGATATTCCATTCATCCGGGCGCGACGAAAATGTATCATGACTTGAATAAAGATTATTGGTGGCCGGGCATGAAGCGCGATGTTGTAAAATATGTTGAACAATGTGTTACTTGTTTGCAAGTAAAGGCCGAGCACCAAAAGCCGTATGGTAAGTTGCAACCGTTAGAAATCCCGAAATGGAAATGGGAGCACATTACCATGGATTTCATAACAAAATTACCTAAGACGGCGCGAACTCAATATGATACAATTTGGGTGATTGTGGACCGGTTGACGAAAAGTGCTTTGTTTCTTCCCATTAAAGAAGCAATATCGTCGGAGGCCTTGGCTAAGTTGTTTATCAAGGAAGTGGTCTCACGACATGGCGTTCCTATATCTATTATTTCGGATCGAGATACCCGTTTTACATCTCGGTTTTGGGAGAAGTTTCATGAAGATATGGGTACACAATTAAAGTTGAGCACGGCGTACCATCCTCAAACGGACGGTCAAACCGAACGTACGAACCAAACTTTGGAAGATATGCTACGGGCGTGCATTATTGACTTCGGTGGTAGTTGGGATGAGCACTTGCCTTTGGTGGAATTCTCGTACAATAATAGTTATCATACTAGTATTGAGATGCCACAATATGAGATGCTTTATGGGCGTAGGTGTCGAACTCCCGTTTGTTGGGGAGGAGTGGGTCAAAGGGAAATCGGGAGTACCGATTTGGTTTTAGAGACGAATAGATATTATTCGGGAACATTTGAAAAAGGCTCAAGATAGACAAAAGTCGTATGCCGACAAACGTAGACGAACGATCGAATTTCAAGAAGGCGACATGGTAATGCTTAAGGTTTCGCCATGGAAGGGTATTATTCGATTTCGAAAACGAGGAAAGTTGGTTCCTCGGTTTATTGGGCCGTTCAAGGTTTTAGCTCGTGTTGGTGAAGTTGCATATCGATTGGAATTACCCGAAGAGCTTGCGGGGATCCATAACACGTTTCATGTTTCCCATCTTCGTAAGTGTCTTGCGGATGATTCTTCATGGATGCCATTAGACGAAATTGAGCTAAACAATAAGTTGGAGTATGTGGAAGAGCCGATTGCTATACTCGATGAGAAGGTCAAAAGGTTGAGGCATAAAGAGGTTAGGACCTATAAGGTTCAATGGCGACGGAATAAGGGTTCCGAGTTTACATGGGAACCTGAAGAGTTTGTGTTGGTTTATCTTTCCACTTGTCATGCGACTTGGATTGCGAGGACGCAATCCGAATAAGTGGGGGAGAGTTGTAAGACCCGTGTATTTATTGTAAATAGTGTATATATGTTAACAAAGTGACGGGGTACGTTTTATATTTAAAAAGGAGCAAGGAATCAGAATTTGCCCAGGTGCGCGCCGCGCGGCCTGAGAGCGCGCCGTGCAAGTACGCGCAGACAGCTCCTTTTGTTTTATTTAATTATAAATGAGGGCATTTTGGTAAAAACACATTAAGGCCGAATTTAATGCTTGGGATCTGATATTGGAGTGTCATTTACTCCAAAATCCACCAACCTTATCCCTCCAATTCAATTTTAGAGAGAGAGTGATTGTAGAGTGAGAAAGCTTACTTTGAAGGAGAAGAAGTTGCTCTCGGGTTTTATCGCAAGCTTTAAAGTTCTTCATCTCGTCATTTGCTACGTTTTGATAGTTGTGGTATGTCCTAACTTTAATTTCTTACTTTGATTTTGTGTATGGGTTAGGGTTTATGTTGAAGATGAACACTAAGACCTATTTGTAGGTAAATTGGGTGTTCTTGAGTAAATTGGGTCATGTAGACTCAATAATGGGTTAGCTAGGGTTTTAAAAGTGATAATTGTTGTTAATGAACCCTAATTGGCTAATAAATTGTTAGAACACTTTAATGATGCGTAAATGGGTGTTATTTAGGTGTAGATGACCCAAATGGGTGTATTGACTTTTAATTGGATCAAATGGGTCAAAATAGACCAAGGTTGGTTAAGGTTAGTGATTAGTGTTAAAACCTAGTGATTTAATGTGTATGAAGGCCTTGAGTGCAAAGGGTTAGGGTTTTTGGTGAAGATGACCCAATTTAGGGTTAAGTCTCCAAATGGGTCGAGATGACCTAGGAATGGTGTGTAATGTGGGTTTGGATCAAATTGATTGATTTATCATATGCTTGTAAAATAGGTACGTTACCTTGGAGTTCAAGCTTGGTCTAATAATCACCAAAGGTGTAAGGTGAGTGGAATAATTATATGTTCATGTATATGGCGTATTTATTTGTAAATGTTATGGTATGAACCACGTGCCGGTAGTACCATAACATGTGTGTGATGTGGATTGTGAGTGTGAACCACGTGCCAGTAGCACTATGATGATAATGATGTGAACCACGTGCTGGTAGCATCGAGTGTGAACCACGTGCCGGTAGCACTATAAAATGAGGCGTGAACCACGTGCCGGTAGCGTCGAAGTGTGAACCATGTGCCGGTAGCACTATAAACGAGTGAGACTCAAATGCGTATGGTGTGAACCACATGCCGGTAGCACCATAGCGTTATGGTTAACCATATTGTGTTGTGATTGTATAGCATGTTATATATATATATATATATATATATATATATATATATATATATATATATATATATATATATATTGTGATGAGTACATGCTAATGTGGTTTTGGGATGGTGTACGACTTGTTAGTATTTACGAGTATGTTGATATACTAATTGTGTTACAAGCTCGTATGAGGTATTTGGTATTGTGAATGCGGATAGATAGGTTATATATATGTATGTATAATTATTGCATTCACTAAGCTTTGCTTACCCTCTCGTTGTTTACCATTTTATAGGTTCCGGTGTGGATAAAGGTAAGGGCATTGCTTTGGTTTAGAGATCCCTTCGTTGACTAGGGATGCTTTTGGGACGCGTTGAGTTTTGGAGTTTGACCGATAGATGGGTAGTTTAATCCCAAACGCCATGCTCGTAGTGTAGTTTGGAACTTAAACTTTTGTGGTCGAAACTCTTGTAATTTGTATTAACTTGGTATTTTGGGTCGTGTGGGCCCCACTTGTGAAACTTCATTTTTATGTTTGAAACGTACTAGTTTTACTTATATGAACGCGTGACTAAAAGCGTTTTGGCTAAAAATGCCGGGAACTACTCGATCTTTTTCGCATTTAAAGACTTTTGGGACAGACCACTTCGGCACGCCGCGCGGCCTTCCTGGCGCGCCGCGCCAGTTACTGGACAGTTAAATTTTTTTTTTATTTTGTATTTTCACGTGGTTTGTTCGCGGGTTGGTTTGGGATGTTACATTAGTATAATGTATTTGTTATTTCAAATGTTATATATATCTATAT
Source organism: Rutidosis leptorrhynchoides (assembly GCF_046630445.1). NCBI lineage: Eukaryota > Viridiplantae > Streptophyta > Magnoliopsida > Asterales > Asteraceae > Rutidosis > Rutidosis leptorrhynchoides. Next base: position 330,584,605 of record NC_092333.1, on the reverse strand, counting down.
ATGTTTCTTTTATATTAAAATAGTAAATTAGATATACTTATGATATATGTAATAATTATATTTTTACATAAATATCTTTTATTTGTTAAAAAAAAGAGTTATGATAATACTAAAATAATGATAATAATGCTAATAATGATATTGATAATAATAATGTTAATAATATTAATTGTATTTGTATTAATGATAATAATAATTATATTTTTAGTGTTAGTAATAACATAATAACAATAATAATTAACAATAGCAATTATAATTATAATAATAATGATAACAGTAATAATAATAATAATAATAATAATAATAATAATAATAATAATAATAATGTAATTACTACCTTAAGGAGTGAGTTTTTTTAAAAAAAAGCCTCAGTGCGGGTTCGAACACACGACCTCTCGGTTCACAACCACAGTGTTAACCGTTGCTTCGCTTGTTACATTTATGTTATCTCTTGCACTTTAAAATATTTAACATACATTAAACTGTTCTTAATCTTCCCATTACCTAACATCACCATCCTCATCAATACCTTGATCATCATCATGGGATCATTATATAACTCGACCATCATCATAATCATAATATTGTATCGTCATGACCATCATCATCCTTAATATCATACGGTATCATCATATACGCCATCACGATCATCTTTTTCACTATTCATCATCATCTTCAATTAACCACATCGTTGTCATCATCTCCTTCATCATCGATTATCTTCTCCCTTTATCAATGACCGTTATTATCAGGAGATTATCTTCTCCCTTTATCAATGACCGTTATTATCATCAAAACTGTCCATTTCACATCATCATATTAATTTCATTACACCATCGATCATCATGTCATCCACATATCTTTATCACCATACGCGTATCATTATGATCATCATCATCATTTAAGAAAGTGTTTGGTTTTTGTTTGTGGTTCGACAACATCAGTTTGCAATAGCCGTAGCAGAAACACGAAGAAAAAAATCAAAAGAAAATATATGTATAGTGGCCTGGTTTATTTATTTTGTTTCTCACGTGGGGTTTGTTGGGCCGTGTATTTTGGTTAGCAAACCAGGCCCATGAAAACGGTTGGGCTTGTTATAAAATGAGCTGGAGAAAAATTGGAACGAGTACCACATATAAAATAGTTTAAGTGGTTTTGGTTTGGTAAATCTTTGAACGACAATTAGATGTAGAAACAGGAAAGTAATTACGAAATCATTATGTCATCTTCCAATATCATAAAACAACATCATCATTTTTCATGTCACCATCATGAAAAAAATAAAAAATTCGCTGGTCATCATATTCCATATCCTAATCACCTTTAATCTTCTTCCTTGATAATCATAATCGTGGCAGAGAGATCCATCACAGCAGTCCGGTTGGGTGGTTGTGATTCGAATACACATAGAATAAAAGGATAGTAGTAGTAGTTCATGGCATAATAGAGGTGGGTTCTTGGGACAGTTTACGGTGAAGAAAAAGAACAAACATAAGTAGATACATTCTTTTAATGGTTAATGTGATCAAACAAAAAAAATCATAGCGTAGCAGTAGATTGATTGTATATATTTAGCATTTACCGGATAGAAGCTATGGTTATGGGTAATACATTATACGGGGTATATAATATAAGTAAAGAAGAAAAATATTACGCGAGTTTTGTATCAACCAACAATGGTGAGAGACAAGGGTTTTCGAATGATGGTTTTGGGTAGTAGAAGGTGATAATCGATGTGGGTTAAAATTGGGGTGGTAGAAAGTGGCTTAGGGTCTCGGTGGTGGGCTTCGTTAATATTATTGTATATGTGTTGTGTTAATGAAATATCCTTGCTTAAAAAAATAATGATGATGGTTGAGGTTTGCATTTGAGAACAGAAAGGGATTGAACAAATGGGTTATGGGTTTCCATAAAAATGATGCGGGTGTTGCTCGATTATCATTGACATGGTGGTGATTGTTCAGGTTGATCAATGGTGATGGAGGTCCTTGGTGGTTATAGAGGCGGTTCACGATGGATATTAAGGTGATTGTTTATATGTGTCGATGATCAACAAGAAAATAGATAGAAAGAAGAATGGTGGGGATGTTTAATGCTTTACTTCCACACTGCATATGTCTAAGTATATATATATATATATATATATATATATATATATATATATATATATATATATATATATATATATATATATATATAGATATTAGTTATAATCATATAATAAGGTAATAAATATAATAATAATACATATAATAATCCTCAATCAGTGGGAGATGTGTAACACAATTCAACAAATCAACAGTAAGCCATCGCATATTTGTTTGATTATACCGTCAGTTTTCACGGATTGCTAAATCGTACCCTTTTGATAAATCAGTGGCGAATTAAAGTTCTTGGAAAAATCCCATATTTTTAAATTAACTATATTTATTTATTTTGGTCATTATAGTATAAAATTCAGTCATTAATTTAATAACTAAAAATTACATTAACTGTCCCTCTCATTTATGAGTAAAATATAAAAAGTGTTAAAACTTAACAAATAGTTCCTAAATACATTTTTAATAAGCCTAAAATTTATAGAACTCATTTTCGGATTACCGTTTATTTTAAAATAATATAAGTTCCTTCTTAATTCGTTTACTATCAATTGAATGACAAATGAGCGTTTTCGTTGTTTACTAAATAACTTCAAAATTTCTTATATATATATAGCATACTTTATATATTCACTTTTATTATAAATTTTAATATATCTCATATTAGTTTACATATTTATTCATAACAAATTGTATATTGTATATAATAGTTTATTAATATTCTTATGCATAATTATTTATATTTATTTATTTATATATATTTATCTATTTACAAATAATGGTTCATGAATCGTCGAAAATGGTCGAAGTCAAATGATTTCATAAAATAAATTCAAAATTTTGAGACTCAATATTACAGACTTTGCTTATCGTGTCAAAATTAAATAAGAATTAAGTTTAAATTTGGTCGGAAATCTCCAGGATGTCACAGTACCTACCCGTTAAAGAAATTTCGTCCCGAAATTTGATCCAGGTCGTCATGGCTAACAATAAAAATGTTTTCATGACGAATATGAGTCGATACATAGGGTATTATCATTATTGAGAAATATGGATAAAACAATTCGATTACGCGAAGCGTACGAGTGAAGCTATCACAAAAGAGTGAAATGCGAAATAAAGATTCATCTTGACATTTGATGTAGTCACTGTTGAATTCTGGAATTCAAGGAAACTCTTGGAATATGATGCGTTCAAACCTTTCATGATTCTTGAAAACACCTCAATCGAGAGGATGAACCAACCACACGTCGTCTACGGAAGAAAAGATTTATGCATAGAGTTATGCACCTGAAAAACTCTTGGAATTTGAGTAAACATTTAACACGTATCTGTGCTAGCTCTATCCAGAATTCAACAGTGACTACATCAAATGTCAAAATGAATCTTTATTTCTCATTTCACTCTTTTGTGATAGCTTCACTCGTACGCTTCGCGTAATCGAATTGTTTTATCCATATTTCTCAATAATGATAATACCCTATGTATCGACTCATATTCGTCAAGAAAACATTTTTATTGTTAGCCATGACGACCTTGATCAAATTTCAGGACGAAATTTCTTTAACGGGTAGGTACTGTGACGACCCGGAGATTTCTGACCAAATTTAAACTTAATTCTTATTTAATTTTGACACGATAAGCAAAGTCTATAATATTGAGTCTCAAAATTTTGAATTTGTTTTATGAAATCATTTGACTTCGACCATTTTCGACGATTCACGAACCATTATTTGTAAATAGATAAATATATATAAATAAGTAAATATAAATAATTATGCATAAGAATATTAATAAACTATTATATACAATATACAATTTGTTATAAATAAATATGTAAATTAATATAAGATATATTAAAATTTATTATAAAAGTGAATATATAATGTGACGACCCGGAAATTTCTGACCAAATTTAAACTTAATCTTATTATGATTCCGACACGATAAGCAAAGTCTGTAATGTTGAGTCTCAGAATTTTTGAACTGTTTACATGGATATCATTTACCCTTCGACTATTCCCGACGATTCACGAACAACTAATTTGTAAATAGATAGATATATAATTTTATTTTGAATAATATATGATTTAATTATTGGAAATAAATATATAAAATAATGTCAGTATATTTAATATTATTAATTTAATATATAATATATAGATATGCATATAATTAAATATATATATATATATATATATATATATATATATATATATATATATATATATATATATATATATATATATATATATATATATATATATATATATATATATATATATATATATATATATATGTATATTATAAAATGAAATATTATATATTGTAATTGTTATAATCAATGTTGAAAACCAATAATAATTATTAATAATTATTAATTAAAGAGTATATATATATAAATAATGTATATAGAATATATATTTTGTGATTTCGAAGTTATTTAGTAAACGAAGGTAACACTCCGTTGTCATTCGATAGATAGTAAATGAGTTAAAAAGAAACTTATGTGATTTTAAAATAAACGGTGATTCGAAAATGAATTTTATAAATTTTATGCTTATTAATAAAATATTTAGAGGTTATATAATTAATTTTATCACTTTTTATATTTTACTTGGAGGTCGGGAGTGAATAATTAATGTACTTTTTATTCAATAATTAATGAACAAATTTTATACCATAATGACCAAAATAAATAAAGATGATTAAAATAAAAATTTGGAATTTTCTGAAAGACTTTTATCCGTCACTGATTTACAACAGGGTACGAAATCCAGTCCGCGAAATAGAATCTATATCAATAATGGAAGGCAGCTTTAATTTTACTAGTGTAATTCAATTGTTAATATTTACTGTTGGAGATTGATACTTTATTATTATCATATCAATATATCAATATTATAAATATATCAATATATATCTGTATGTAGTGAGATGCATTCACAAGGTATTCAACCATCTTCACCACCCACCATGATCACCATAACAGCCGGCCACCATCACAACCCTTCCTCCACTAGCTCAACCGCCACTACCACCAATCACCACCATGACTTGCCATTTTTTTATTGCAACTAAGATCGAAAACACAAACACCTACTTCCTTTCTTCTGCCACCAACAGCTTGTCACAATCTACTACTCGTTTCTATTTTTGCCGAGAAACACTAAGCAAACACCACCATCTAAACCCGTCAAACACCTTCATATCTCTCTGCTTTCTCTTCTCTCTCCCTCTCCTTCGTAAAACACCATCAAAGGGACAAAACCACCATTACCATTGTGAACAACCAAGAACCACCACATTCAAAAAAACCATACAAAGCTACTGTTGCTGCACCTGGGTTTTCTGTCTTGATTCAAATGAACATCACGGCATCACCTATCATCATCCATGAACCTATTACTTTTCCTGTATGCTCGAGATATTGCTACTGTAGTAAGACATGTAACAATCGTATATTATATAACTCGATGATACAGTGAATATTGCATCTTTATCCAGCTGGTTTCGGTTTTAGTCTGGCACTAGGGTCGAACTATCTATCAATCTGTGTTATATTTTTTTTCATTATGATCTGGTTCACTTCAAATCTATTCATCTCATAAACGAAAACAGAAAACCAACCTAAATAACCACAAAGCTTCGGTTGCAGCTGCTTCTGTCCGTTTTCACTATAAACAGCCCCAAAACAGCCCCTACAACCCTACAACCTGCTCGCTCTCTATCCTCTATCTCCTGATTTTTTTTTTCTGTTCCGGTTTGAAGAGACCCACAACCACCAGGAATACAAACCCTTGAATCTATCCTGAACCACTGATTGTAACCGTTTGTTTCTGATTACAATTCGATCATCACCATAAAAATCAAGAACCACCACTGCAAATTCACTTCTGCTACACCTGTTTCTATTTTTAATCGATTATCTGCTACTACTGCGTATGTTTGCTTCGAAACCGTAACAATGATTAAAATAATAAATGATATGATAATCATAAATAATGATGTTTAATGTAAAGTATAAAGTAATGAGCTGTAAAGAAGAAAAAGACGTGTTATTGAATTCTAAAACCATGCACCAAATTTTTGCGGATCTTGATTTGGACTGCTAATGGATTGTGTATTTATATTGAGCTGTTATGATTAGGCTTATTGAACCGAGGTCCAGCTACATTTCTGTTGGGCCAAGATCTATGTTTCCTATTGGGCCGTGTTTGAAACAAAGATGAAATAATGGGTTATATAAATATTAATCTGGGTCTAATTAGAAATGAATGGGTGGAGGAATGGTCAGGCGAGTGTTAGGTTAACGATAGGTCACGGGTTCGAGTCCCGGCAGTGGCGTTCTTTTTGGGCTTTTCTCCAAAGGTTGTAATCCTTTGTTGTTATTATTATTATTATTATTATTATTATTATTATTATTATTATTATTATTATTATTATTATTATTATTATTATTATTATTATTGTTGTTGTTGTTTTTATTTTTGGTATTGTTATTATTATTATTGTTATTATTAGTGTTAAAATTATTAATATTATTATTATATGTAAAAGTATTATAATCATTATTATTATTATTATCATTATAAGTATTAATAATATTATTAGTAGTAAACTTATCATTATTATTAGTATTATTATTATTATTATTATTATTATTATTATTATTATTATTATTATTATTATTAACATAAATATCATTCTTAACAATGTCATTATTATTATTAGTATTATCATTATCACTATTATCATTAGTAGTAAAATTATTAAAGTTATTATTTTTATCAGTATTAGCATTATTATTACTACCATTATTACTAAAGTAACTCTATTTTTCAAACCTGTCGTTTTGTTAAAACTAATATTATCATTAAAAAATAACATCTTTACAATCATTATTATTATTAGTAGTAGTATGATCAATATCATTATTATTAAAAGTATTATGATTATGACCATAAAAGTTTTAAAGTTATTGTCATTAAGATTATAAGAATATATATGTATGGATTTTAAAACTATGGATAAAACTATAATTTAAGTAAATTACTAATTATTAGAATTATCATTAATAAAGATAGTATTATTATTATTAGTACATCATTATTATTATCAAAAACTATCTTTCTAAACAAATACATATTTTATACATAAAATTTACTTATTACATATACTATAACTATATTAATATTTCATATAACTATATAAATCAAACTTACTAATATAACAACAACAACAACAACAACGAAACCCAATACCACATGAGTGGTGTATGGGGGAGGTGAGATGTTGACAATCTTTTCCCTATCCGAGAATAAAGACAAGTCATTTCTCCACCCAGAGTGAAAAACACTCAAAAGTAGAGAAAGTCATCCCTCTCTCTATTCGACGGATAAAGAGATTGCTTCCGAGTGAACCTCCGGTCAATAAGTAAATTAAAATTAAATTAAATTAAAAATAAAATTGAGACGCCATGAAAATGGTAAAATCAAATTTCCATGGGTTTTAAATCCTGCTTGAAATTTACTTTAGGCTCTAAGAGTTAGTCAAGTCGCCAATAAATCGACGCTTGCTATTGACTCAATAACTAGAGCCGTATCAAACTTACTAATATTATTTATTTAAATACGTACATATAACAGACTATTGATTTTAAATATAACACTAAACAATAATGTATATAAATAAATGTGGATACATTAATATAACTATATAGATATTAAATCATTTTGAATATATACACAAATTATATACATAATATATAAAATAAAATATAATAAATAAATTTGTTCGATTACGATTATGTGTATTAATAAATATACAAATGATATAGGTTCGTGAATCCAAGGCTAACCCTGCATTGTTCAGTTTTGTCATATGTATTTTTACTACAAAATACAGTATCGTGAGTTTCATTACTCCCTTTTTAAAATGCTTTTGCAATATATATTTTTGAGACTGAGAATACATGCGCTTTTATAAATGTTTTACGAAATAGACACAAGTAATCGAAACTACATTATATGGTTGAATGATCAAAGCCGAATATGCCCCTTTTACTTGGTAGCCTAAGAATTAGTAAATCGATCTACTAATTGACGCGAATCCTAAAGATAGATCTATTAGGTCTAACAAACCCCATCCGTTGTAGCGGATGCTTTAGTACTTCGATGTTATTTTATCATGTCCGATGGATGTCCCGGAATGATAGGGGATATTCTTATATGCATCTTGTTAATGTCGGTTACCAGGTGTTCAATCCATATGAATGATTATTTTTGTCTCTATGCATGGGACGTATATTTATGGGAAATGGAAATGGAAATCCTATGGTCTATTAAAATGATGAAAATGATTGATTATGATAAACTAATGAACTCACCAACCTTTTGGTTGACACTTTAAAGCATGTTTATTCTCAGGCATGAAAGAAATCTCCCGCTGTGCATTTGCTCATATTAGAGATATTACTTGGAGTCATTCATGACATATTTCAAAAGACGTTGCATTCGAGTCGCCAAGTTCATCAAGATTATTACTAAGTCAATTATAGTTGGATATATTATGAAATGGTATGCATGCCGTCAACTTTCGGTGTAAAGAAAGTTTGTCTTTTAAAAACGAATGCAATATTTGTAAAATGTATCATATAGAGGTCAAGTACCTCGCGATGTAACCAAATGTAATGTATTCGTCCAGATGGATTAGGACAGGTCACTATATATAAAGTATGTTATATATATATAAGAAATTTCGAAGTTATTTAGTAAACAACGAAAACGCTCATTTGTCATTCAATTGATAGTAAACGAATTAAGAAGGAACTTATATTATTTTAAAATAAACGGTGATCCGAAAATGAGTTCTATAAATTTTAGGCTTATTAAAAATGTATTTAGGAACTATTTGTTAAGTTTTAACACTTTTTATATTTTACCCATAAATGAGAGGGACAATTAATGTAATTTTTATTTATTAAATTAATGACTACATTTTATACCATAATGACCAAAATAAATAAATATAGTTAATTTAAAAATATGGGATTTTTCCAAGAACTTTAATTCGCCACTGATTTATCAAAAGGGTACGATTTAGCAATCCGTGAAAACTGACGGTATAATCAAACAAATATGCGATGGCTTACTGTTGATTTGTTGAATTGTGTTACACATCTCCCACTGATTGAGGATTATTATATGTATTATTATTATATTTATTACCTTATTATATGATTATAACTAATATCTATATATATATATATATATATATATATATATATATATATATATATATATATACTTAGACATATGCAGTGTGGAAGTAAAGCATTAAACATCCCCACCATTCTTCTTTCTATCTATTTTCTTGTTGATCATCGACACATATAAACAATCACCTTAATATCCATCGTGAACCGCCTCTATAACCACCAAGGACCTCCATCACCATTGATCAACCTGAACAATCACCACCATGTCAATGATAATCGAGCAACACCCGCATCATTTTTATGGAAACCCATAACCCATTTGTTCAATCCCTTTCTGTTCTCAAATGCAAACCTCAACCATCATCATTATTTTTTTAAGCAAGGATATTTCATTAACATAACACATATACAAGAACATTAACGAAGCCCACCACTGAGACCCTAAGCCACCTTCCAACACCCCAATATTAACCCCCATCGATTATCACCATCTACTACCCAAAACCATCATTCGAAAACCCTTGTCTCTCACCATTGTTGGTTGATACAAAACTCGCGTAATATTTTTCTTCTTTACTTATATTATATACCCCGTATAATGTATTACCCGTAACCATAGCTTCTATCTGGTAAATGCTAAATACATACAGTCAATCTGCTGTTACGCTATGATTTTTTTTGTTTGATCACATTAACCATTAAAAGAATGTATCTACTTCTGTTTGTTCTTTTTCTTCACCGTAAACTGTCCCAAGAACCCACCTCTATTATACCATGAACTGCTACTACTATCCTTTTATTCTATGTGTATTCAAACCACAACCACCCAACCGGACTGTTGTGATGGATCTCTCTGCTACGATTATGATTATAAAGGAAGAAGATTAAAGGTGATCAGGATATGGAAGATGATGACCAGCGAATTTTTTTTTCATGATGGTGACATGAAAAATGATGATGTTGTTTTATGATATTGGAAGATGACATAATGATTTCGTAATTACTTTCCTGTTTCTACTTCTAATTGTCGTTCAAAGATTTACCAAACCAAAACCACTTAAACTATTCTATGTGTGGTACTCGTTCCAATTTTTCTTTAGCTCATTTTATAACAAGCCCAACCGTTTTCATGGGCCTGGGTTGCTAACCAAAATACATGGCCCATCAAACCCCACGTGAGAAACAAAACAAATGAACCAGGCCACTGTACATATATTTTCTTTTGTTTTTTTTTCTTCGAGTTACTGCTACGGCTATTGCAAACTGATGTTGTCGAACCACAAACAAAAACCAAACACTTTCTTAAATGATGATGATGATCATAATGATACGTGTATGATGATAAAGATATGTATATGACATGATGATCGATGGTGTAATGAAATTAAGATGATGATGTCAAATGGACAGTTTTGATGATAATAACGGTCATTGATAAAGGGAGAAGATAATCGATGATGAAGGAGATGATGACAACGATGTGGTTACTTGAAGATGATGATGAATAGTGAAAAAGATTATCGTGATGGCGTATATGATGATACCGTATGATATTAAGGATGATGATGGTCATGACGATACAATATGATGATGATGATGATGATGGTCAAGTTATATAATGATCCCATGATGATGATCATGGTATTGATGAGGATGGTGATGTTAGGTAATGGGAAGATGAAGAACAGTTTAATGTATGTTAAATGTTTTAAAGTGCGAGAGATTACATAAATGTAACAAGCGGAGCAACGGTTAACACTGTGGTTGTGAACCGAGAGGTCGTGGGTTCGAACCCGTACTGAGGCATTTTTTTAAAAAACTCACTCCTTAAGGTTCGTGAATCTGAGGCCAACCCTACATTGTTCAGTTTCGTCGTATGAATATTTTTACTACAAAATATCGTATCGTGAGTTTCATTTGATTCCCTTTTACTCTTTATAATTTTGAGACTGAGAATACATGCACTGTTTTTACAACTGTTTTATTAAATGCCTTTGACATCTATATATTTGGACTGAGATGCTTTTATAAATGTTTGACAAAATAGACGCAAGTACTTAAAAACATTCTACGAATGAGTTATTATGAGTACACCAGATATCACCCCTTTTAGTATGGTAATATGAGAATTTGGAAACCGAGCTCCAAATTGACGCGAATCGTAAAGATAGATCTATGGGCACTAACAAGCCCCAGTCAGAGAATTTGAACTGCTTTAGTACTTCAAATTAGGTATACAACCGCTAGCTTTAAAAGATATGATCTGTTTGTGAGGTGTACACAACCATCATATTTAAAAGAGTGGCCTGTTTGTATGCTTTTGCATGACCGTGCGGAATGCCGGTATGCGGGGGATATTCTATATGCATCTTGTTATGGTCGATTACCAGTTGTTTGTAGTTCATATGAACGACTTTTATCTCTATGCCGTGCGAAATACCTGATATGAGATTATATTTATGAAAGATATTAAAAATCGCGAAGCAACCTACGGGGGAGAAAAGGATACGAACCTACTCTGCTAAGCATTAAGAAATATGGTTTTGTACATGAGATAGGTGTACTGTATTTAAATCTTGTGGTCTATTAAAATGATAAATTTTATTGTTTATGATAAACCTATGAACTCACTTACCTTTTGGTTGACACTTGAAAGCATGTTTATTCTCAGGTATGAAAGAAACCTTTCACTGTACATTTGCTCATATTAGAGATATTACTTGGAGTCATTCATGATATATTTCAAAAGACGTTGCATTCGAGTCGTTGAGTTCATCAAGATTATTATTAAGTTAATTATAGTTGGATATATTATGAAATGGTATGCATGCTGTCAACTTTCGATGTAATGAAAGTTTGTCTTTTAAAAATGAATGCAATGTTTGTAAAATGTATCATATATAGGTCAAGTACCTCGCGATGTAACCAAATGTATATACATGTATATAAATCTTTTCTTCTGTAGAAGACATGTGGTATTAGAGCTGTGGTCTTAGCGAACCAGGTCTTGCATTAGTGTGTCTAACTGATAGTTGTTAGGATGCATTAGTAAGTCTGGACTTCGACCGTGTCTGCATGTCAAAAGTTTTGCTTATCATTTCGTGTTGAAAATTACCTGCTTATCATTTTTAGGGAATCAATTTCTTATCATTCTTAGTCTAGACACATCTTACTGCATTGATTGCATGAATAGTGTATAGGCAAAAATTCATATCTTAGCGTATCTGTTACTGTAAACTTTGCCTGACATATTCCATAAATTCCTCCGTAATCTACGGGATCTTCTGTACTATACACATGTATTCTATGTAATTAGAATATCATCCGATATCCGAAATCATTTCATATCGAAAACCCTTTATCTAACTGTACAAGACGGAACTTTCAACTAGTTCAAATTCCTCGGATTCCGATAGCTATTCTGACATGGATATTCACCTATGCTCCGAAAGCAGTGTAAACAAAAGGGATCAACCAATCAGTCATCACCAATTCTGGATGAATTGAGGATGAGTAATTAATCATTGGAGACAAGAAGAAGTCGATCCCTCCCATCCACCACATTCTCCCCTTGGCGAAGAACTTGAAGCGCTTATCGGCGAATCCATTCGTAATACCATCTTCTCTCTCATTTATAGAGTATCTCGTCACGATTATATAATATCGCAAATTTTAGATCTTATTCATCCGCTCGTTCCGACCGATAATCATCCCGGAATAATGGAAGAAGTCAACGAGCTTCACACCCTAGATGTAGCCTTGAAAAATATGATGCAAAACGTACCAGCTTCAGCAACATCATTGGCACCAACAGTACCACCACCAACAGCAACATCCGCATCCCACACCTCAACATCACAATCTGTCCCACGAACATCAACAACATACGCACCATAGATACCAAGGAGTACCAACAACCATGAACGATGAAGTATTGATCCATAACTTCATTAAAGAAATATTCTACGAAGAATATGAGGTTTCTAAAAGTCTTAGAGGTTACTTATTCTAGCTCATACCGAAAAGCAAATGAGTTTAATATCATATTAACTCATTAAATCCATGATTACATCTGAAGAAAATATATATGTATATATGTTTTCATAAAGATTGTAATTAAAAATTCTTTTGTATAAACTGTTAATGGTGAAAATATTTTAACGGGTAGGTAATACTCGAGGAGCATTTAGATTTCACATTAATAAGTTACATTGTACATTCTTCGAATCTGATTCAACGTCCATTTACTATCCTACTTACATCTACAGATATACGAATCCGTTCACCACAGAATAACCATTTTCATTCAATTTCATATTTAGAAATTGACTTCTCAGAATCCAACAAGTGGCATAATGAAGAAAACATTTGACAAAATAAAATTTGTTAGAAACAAACAAATTAACTATGAGAAATTTTGTTAAGAATCCACGCTAACTATTCCTAGCTAACTATTCCCAGCTAACTTTTCCTAATTCCCTGTTACATTTTATTTATCGAAATTTAATTATCGCAATTTAATTCTCACAATTGTATTTATCGTCATTTGATTTCTGTTATTTATTTTACGCACTTTATTTATCGTCATTTAAATACTGTTATTTACGCATATTAAATATCGGGACACGTATACAATGTTTTGACATATCATATCGACGCATCTATATATATTATTTGGAATAACCATAGACACTCTATATGCAGTAATGATCGAGTTAGCTATACAAGGTTGAGGTTGATTCTATAATAATATATATACTTTGAGTTGTGATCGAGTCTGATACATGTATATAACGGGTCACGACACGTATTAATTAATTTGAATATTATATATTAAACTATATATGAATTGTTGAACTACAAATTGTGGACTGCTAACTGTGGACTGTCAACATTGGACAATTAAAATGAATTAAAATATTGATTATAACATATGAAACTACACAATTCTTCAAGTTTTCCACTTGATTTCATCTTAAACCTCATTTGTATCTTGACAAATTACAATATGCGATCAAACTTTTCGTGATTCTTGAAAATACCTCAATCGAGAGGAGGAACCAACCGCACTTCATCTACGGAAGAAAAGATTTATGCACGTAGTTATGCACCCGAAAAATATCGAAAACAGAGTAAACGTTTAACACGTATCTGTGCTAGCTCCTTTGACATTGTTATTAGCGAAAATAACTCTGCAATCTCTTTCCAAATTAGCCAATTTTGTCACATCTCCAATAAATCAACTTAGACTTCCATTCAGAATAACCTTATTATAGCCTTGATATATAAGTTTGCCTTTCGTCATCGTTACCGGGGAACCGTTTATGTTCCACTATATTAGTAGTAAACTTACCAACAATTTTGTTGTTCCCTAACTTTCTGAAAATTCATTATCTTTATCGAAACCCTATCATATACTCATCTGCATCTTGTAACGATAGTTTCCATACCAAATACCGAGAAGCATTAATCATTAATTCTCGAATTTCATAGCGTTCCAACGTCAATAGTTATACATCCATATATAACGTATATCTTCTAGACTCATAAATTTCAATTCGGAATCTCTGAATTCCTGAAAAGCACTCTAGCTTATGAATCAGATCTCCAAATTCTGAAAAAGCTGATGAAGCAGTGAAAACTGAAGACTGCCTTAACAGTCAAAGGTTTGATGATAAAGAATGGAGTGCTGAAAAAGCTCAAAAGTTTTGATACTGAAAAACGAATTGAGCAAACCATGAAGAAAGGCTATGGAGAAATCATAAAGTCTAAACCTGCTTCAAAGAATCTAAATGATCCAGTATCTGCTGAAGTCTTTAACAAATATCTTATTCATAAATCTAAACTCTTGCGGACAAATTTTCTTTATCATCCATCGATATTAGAAATTCTAGGATATTATCATATCTTTCATTATAAATATCCTCAATATTTCTGAAGATATTTTCATAACTAGTCTTACCTGAAATTATTGATTTCTTCGTGCTATCAGTGTTACATGTAACAACCCTCACTTTTTGACTTCTAAATTTACTGAATTAACCCTAGGGTTATCTGCCTGACTATATGTATTAAGGGTTGTTATATACAATTAAATATTGACCGAATAGTAATTTTTAGTCAACAATGTACGCTTAAATAAATAATATATTATTAATTTATATAATTTGACATAATTTAACTAAGTATATAAACTTTGTATCACTTTTATTATTTAGTTAATGTATTATATATTTAACTATATAATAAATCCAATTATATATAAATGTAATAATATTTACAAACTTATTAAAACTATAGTTTAATAATTAAAATCATAATTATTATTAAAAATACAAAATACCATATTTTTGTGCAAAATTTGTATTTATTAATTAAAAAAAATATTGACAGATATTCTTGGAAAAACACTAAATCAATTTGTTTATTTATATAAAAAATCCTTAAAATAAATGAATTTAAAAATAAATAAATAAATAAATAAATAAATAAAATACTTTTTAATTATAAATTATAATGGAAAAACTACTTTTATTATTTTATTTTGTGCATTATCCCATGACCTAATATTTAATACTTTTGAATTTTAAAATCCCATTAAAAATTAAAATATTTCTTTTTCTTTTAATTATTTTATTCTTTTTACCTAATTTTTTCAAGTATAAATACCCCTCATTTCTCATTCAAACTCACACCAAAATTTCTCTCATTCTCTCTTTGAAAAATTACTACTAGTAAGTATTCTTTTCTTACTTTTTACTTTTTACTTTTTACTTTTTACTTCGGTTTATTATATTATTTTTTTACCAAAACATGTAAATAATGTTATAAATTATATGCAATTAAAAATAAAATAAATAACATGTTATAATTAGTAATATATGTTACTAAAAATTATAAAAGTATTTTTATGAATTAATATATAGGAATTATAATTAAAATCGAATTAATTAATATATATGTATATACGCACCTAACGTGAAGGTTATAATTAAAGATAGCGTACAAAGACTACAAACATCACCGCTACTTGTGGCCTAGGGTGATCCTTGTTACCATTATGGGATGATTGTGGATCTTGAATGCCAAGACTTAGATTCTGGTCAAGAGATCCTGGGCCACTCGGTAACAATAGATCATTCGAGTGACTTGCATGTTAGCAACGATGTTTGGGCAAGATTGTACAACATCTTTGTTAAGAATTATAACCCAAAAATTTTTAAACTAGAAGCTTACTATAAGTGGAAGCTTTCCATAAATAGTTAGTTTCCAAAAATAGAAACTTTTGAGAAATAGGAACTTTTCTCGAAAACCGTCACTGTCAATATAGTTGCTATATTAATAAACATACTTTATGTCAGTTAGACATTAACTAATCAAACGTTATACCTCTAGGTTGATATCCAGATCACTTACTTGCTTAACTTTCCTTCTTGCGTAGAATACTTCAACTGCTATTTAAGGTGAATTCATAGCCCCTCTTTATTGCTAGCAAACTTACTTACTTTACTTGGGGTGAGACACATGCTGTTTTTACTTTTTACAATTTAGACACAAGTATCAAACTGTTAAACTATGCTATACCCGGCTATGTCCGACTAAGTCTCTACAGTGATATTTTTAATTGCTGATGCATGCTTAATTATTGGGGGTAGGCCTATCGGGAGTAACGTCCCCGATACATTTGACTAAGTCTTTGTATTACTTGATAATGAAATTAATCCGACAAGGACAGACACAACTTGTCATGGAGCAAACTTGAACGTTTAGTCTAAATATCACGCTTTGGCATAATTTTTTGATCCTGCGGGAGATCAACTTTACAAACTAAATCTTGTGGTCTAAAACAACGGTCAAACTTTTGTTAAACCTATGAACTTCACTCAACCTTTTGGTTGACAATTTAGCATATTTTGTCTCAGGTGCTGTTTGATTCAAGCTTACTTATCTACTGCTTATGTGATGCTACTTGGACATAGGATCAAGAGATTATCGCATTTATTACTATTGCATTTAAACATTTACTTTACTCCTTTGTAACGACATTTCATTTTCCGCTGCGTACTCCATAAAGTTTAACTTTCTCATTTAGTATTGTTCTTGTTATTATAATATGTTGGTATATTTTGATATTAAGTCACATTTCGCCCAGGCCCTAACTAGGGGTGTGATAGATTGGTATCAGAGCATAACCAGCCTGTTATAGAGAACCAGAATTGCATTTTTGTGTGTGCCTTATGTGTTAGCTAGGGTGCCTTAGCAATCTAGGAAATTATAACCTTTCCTGCCTTAGACTTAAAGCACTTAGGATTACCTTATAATCTTAACAACCTTGCTTTGATAATCTTGGCTTAAAATGCTAATCAAAGTCTCTTTTCTAATGTTAGGATGTCTAATTTTCATCAAACGAACAAAATGACTCTTTTCAAGCCGACCGAAGAAGATACTAAAGGGTCTTCCACTGAAAGACCTGCCCAAAGTCCACCTTATGGCTTTGGTGGTCCTCGTTCACCAAACTATAGTCCGAATACTTTACCTAATTCTCCCGATCACTACCCGACCCTGAAAACTGAAGACAAGGGGAAACGTCCTAAGGAAACTGGTCCGTCAAGGAAAAGAGTCCGATCTTCTTCTTATAATGATGCTGCTATGTATGAGGGTTTGCTTCGCCACATGGCGAGAGTGGAGGTCCGTATGGATGAGTAGGACCGCGAAATTAAGAAGTTGGTGGAGGAAAATGTTGAACTAAGAAAAGAATTAAGGCTCCTAAAGTATGAGGAAGAACGCAACACTCGTTAGGGAAAGCAATCACTTGCTCATCTCCAGGAGGATGTTAACTTGCGAATGAAAATGGAGAGAAGCTGAGTCGACAAGCAACTTGCCCTAAGGGAATACGACATCAATGCCGTTAACAGTCGTGTTACCAACCTTTATGACAATCTCGAATATCTCTACAAAAAGCAAAAAGGGAAGAATGAGCGATATGATAAGTTTATCAAAGAGTCTCTCAACTCTCAAACTGAAAGGTTCGAGAAACTTGTGAAGAATAACATGGAAAAAGTGATGAAGCAGTTTGAGGACGAAAAAAGAGATATGAAGATTATTTCAATCTTAATAATCTTTAGTTATCTTTCCTATTTTTCCATATATGTAAAGGCTATGCCTTAAAACTATTTCTAATTCCAAATCGTGTATTAAGGTTTATTTAATGCCTAGTTCCTTAATAAAATAAAGTGTTTTATTTATATCATGTGTTACGATAAAACTATTCATGTTCCATTGGGAAATGGAGAGACTCTCATCATCCAAGGTGAAAAGAGTGGTTCCAATCTCAACATCATCTCCTGTATTAAAACTCGCAAATACCTTAAGAAAGGTTATCCAGCTATTCTAGCTCACGTTAAGATGATTGAATCGAAAGAGAAGCGACTGAAGATGTACCAGTGGTTAAAGACTTTCCCAATGTGCTTCCCGAAGATCTTCCTGGTCTTCTACCTCCTCGACAAGTTGAATTTCAAATTGATTTAACTCCTGGTGCTGCTCCTATTGTTAAAGCGCCGTATCGTTTAGCACCCTCC
The DNA here is from genome assembly GCF_046630445.1 of Rutidosis leptorrhynchoides. Lineage (NCBI taxonomy): Eukaryota > Viridiplantae > Streptophyta > Magnoliopsida > Asterales > Asteraceae > Rutidosis > Rutidosis leptorrhynchoides. The sequence goes on along the minus strand of NC_092333.1, from coordinate 330,565,709 downwards.
GAGATGAAGGAACTTTCCAACAAGCTCCAAGAACTATTGGATAAAGGTTTCATTCGTCCAAGCTCGTCCCCATGGGGAGCTCCTATTCTATTTATTATAAAGAAGGATGGTACATTAAGGATGTGCATTGATTATCGTTAACTTAACAAGCTTAATATCAAGAACCGTTATCCATTGCCACGTATTGATGATCTATTCGACCAACTTCAAGGGTCAAGTGTTTATTCAAAGATTAATTTGAGGTCCGGATATCACCAACTTAGAATCAAGGAATCCGATATTCCTAAGACTAATTTTCGCACTCGTTATGGGCACTATGAATTCTGTGTCATGCCTTTTGGTTTGACCAATGCTCCTGCTGTGTTCATGGATCTTGTGAACCGTGTTTGCAAACCCTATCTTGATAAATTCATCATTGTATTCATTGATGACATCTTGATCTATTCCAAGAGTGAGAAAGAACATGAGCAACATTTGCGTATGATTCTTGAACTCTTACGAAATGAACAACTTTATGCTAAATTCTCTAAGTGCGAGTTTTGGCTCAAAACCGTACAATTCCTTAGACATGTTGTTGATAGAAGAGGACTACATGTTGATCCTGCTAAAATTACTGCTATTCAGAACTGGGAGATACCAAAGACTGCGAAGCATATTCGCCAATTTTTGGGACTTGCCGGTTACTATCGGAGATTTATAAAGGATTTTTCACTTCTTGCTAAACCTCTTACGAAGCTAACACAAAAAGGGAATAAATTTGAGTGGTCCGAAGAACAGGAATCTGCTTTCAAGATTCTGAAGGAGAAGTTGACCACAACCCCGATTCTATCTTTACCTGAAGGTACTGACGATTTTGTTGTTTACTGCGATGCCTCAAAGCAAGGCTTTGGTTGTGTTTTAATGCAACGTGAAAAGGTTATTGCCTACGCATCTAGACAGTTGAAGAAACACGAGGAGAACTATACCACACACGACCTTGAGTTAGGTGCCGTGGTATTTGCATTAACGATATGGAGACGTTATCTATATACCCAGTTTACGGTGTACACTGGCCATAAAAGTCTTCGACACATCTTTGATCAAAAACAGCCGAATATGAGGCAAAGCCGATGGCTCGAGTTATTGAACGATTATCACTATGAACTAAAATATCATCCTGGCAAGGTGAATGTAGTTGCCGATGCCCTTAGTCGAAAAGACGATTTTAAACGTGTTCGTGCTCTGAATCTGAAAATCAAATTAAATCTTATCTCACGAATCTGTGAAGCTCAATTAAGAGCTATTAAACCAACAATTATCGAAGGTGAAGGACCTATTTGTTTTGAAAACCAACTCCAAGTGAAAGCTAATGGTACACGGTACTTTGGCAATAGAATTTGGGTTCCTAGCTTCGGTAATCTCCGTGAACTAGTCTTGGATGAAGCGCATAAGACTAGGTATTCTATTCATACGGGTTCCAGTAAGATGTACCACGATGTGAAGGAATTCTACTAGTGGCCTAACATGAAAACCGACATTGCTACTTATGTTAGTAAGTGTCTCACTTGTTTGAAAGTCAGGGATGAACATCAAAAGCCTTCTGTCCTGTTGACACAACCCGATATTCCGCAGTGGAAGTGGGAATGTATCGCTATGGACTTTATTACTAAATTGCCCAAGATTTCTAGTGGAAATGATACTATATGGGTCATAGTAGATCGTCTTACTAAATCTGCTCATTTCTTACCGATCAAGGAGACCGACAAGATGGAAAGATTATCATAACTGTATATCAAAGAAATTGTCTCTCGTCATGGTGTTCCTATATCAATCATATCCGATCGCGATAGTAGATTCACTTCCAGATTCTGGAAATCCTTACAAACTGCTCTTGGAACTCAACTCGACATGAGTACTGCTTATCATCTGTAAACTGATGGTCAAGTTGAATGAACCATTCAAACATTGGAAGATATGCTTCGGGCTTGTGTTATCAACTTCGGCAAAGGCTGGGATAGACATCTGCCTTTGGTTGAATTTTCTTATAACAACAGTTATCACTCTAGCATTAAAGCTGCACCTTTTGAAGCTCTATATGGACGAAAGTGTAGATCCCCTCTGTGTTGGGATGAACTTGAGGACAGACATTTAACTGGTCCTGAAATTATTCACGAAACTACCGAAAAGATCGTTCAAATCAAGCAAAGTTTAGAAACTGCCCGTAGCCGACAGAAGAGTTATGCCGATAAGAAACGAAAGGACATCGAATACCAAGTTGGAGATAAAGTCATGTTGAAAGTATCCCCTTGGAAAGGTGTTGTCCATTTCGGTAAACGAAGTAAACTGAGTCCACGATATGTTGGACCTTTCACAATTACTGAAAGAATTGGTCCCGTGGTATATCGATTAGAACTACCAACCAAACTCAGTCAATTACATGATGAGTTTCATGTCTCAAATCTTAAACGGTGTATTGCTGATGACACTCTCGTTATTCCTTTGGATGACATTCGTATTGATGATAAAATGCACTTCATAGAGGAACCCGTAGAAGTCATGGACCGATCTGCTAAACGCTTAAAACAAAGCACCATACCTATTGTTAAGATCCGTTGGAATTCACGACGTGGCCCCGAGTATACCTGGGAACGTGAAGACCAAATGAAACAGAAATATCCCCATCTCTTCTCAACCACTGATGCATCCGAGAAGTCTACCTAAAACTTCGGGACGAAGTTTTTATTAACGGGGAGGTACTGTAACAACCCTCACTTTTCTTCGCGCATCCGAGAAGTCTTACCTGAAATTATTGATTTCTTCGCGCTATCAGTGTTACATGCAACAACCCTCACTTTTTGACTTCTAAATTTACTGAATTAACCATAGGGTTATCTGCCTGACTATATGTATTAAGGGTTGTTATATACAATTAAATATTGACCGAATAGTAATTTTTAGTCAACAATGTACGCTTAAATATAAATAATATATTATTAATTTATATAATTTGACATAATTTAACTAAGTATATAAACTTTGTATCACTTTTATTATTTAGTTAATGTATTATATATTTAACTATATAATAAATCCAATTATATATAAATGTAATAATATTTACAAACTTACTAAAACTATAGTTTAATAATTAAAATCATAATTATTATTAAAAATACAAAATACCGAATTATTTATTATTTTTATGCAAAATTTGTATTTATTAATTAAAAAAAATATTGACAAATATTCTTGGAAAAACACTAAATCAATTTGTTTATTTATATAAAAAAAATCCTTAAAATAAATGAATTTAAAAAAAATAAATAAATAAAATACTTTTTAATTAAAAATTATAATGGAAAAACTACTTTTATTATTTTATTTTGTGCATTATCTCATGACCTAACATTTGATACTTTTGAATTTTAAAATCCCATTAAAAATTAAAATATTTCTTTTTCTTTTAATTATTTTATTCTTTTTACCTAATTTTTTCAAGTATAAATACCCCTCATTTCTCATTCAAACTCACACTAAAATTTCTCTCATTCTCTCTTTGAAAAATTACTACTAGTAAGTATTCTTTTCTTACTTTTTACTTTTTACTTTTTACTTTTTACTTTTTAATTCGGTTTATTATTTTATTTTTTTACCAAAACATGTAAATAATGTTATAAATTATATGCAATTAAAAATAAATAAATAACATGTTATAATTAGTAATATATGTTACTAAAAATTATAAAAGTATTTTTATGAATTAATATATAGGAATTATAATTAAAATCAAATTAATGAATATATATGTATATACGCACCTAACGTGAAGGTTATAATTAAAGATAGCGTACAAAGACTACAAACATCACCGCAACTTGTGGCCTAGGGTGATCCTTGTTACCATTATGAGATGCTTGTGGATCTCGAATGCCAAGACTTAGATTCTGGTCAAGAGATCCTGGGCCACTTGGTAACAATAGATCATTCGAGTGACTTGCATGTTAGCAACGAAGTTTGGGCGAGATTGTACAACATCTTTGTTAAGAATTATAACCCGAACATTTTTAAACTAGAAGCTTAATATAAGTGGAAGCTTTCCATAAATAGTAGGTTTCCAAAAATAGAAACTTTTGAGAAATAGGAATTTTTCTCGAAAACCGTCATTGTCAATATAGTTGCTATATTAATAAACATACTTTATGTCAGTTAGACATTAACTAATCAAATGTTATACCTCTAGGTTGATATCCAGATCACTTACTTGCTTTACTTTCCTTCTTACGTGGAATACTTCAACTGCTATTTAAGGTGAATTCATAGCCCCTCTTTATTGCTAGCAAACTTACTTACTTTACTTGGGGTGAGACACATGCTGTTTTTACTTTTTACAATTTAGACACAAGTACCAAACTGTTAAACTATGCTATACCCTGCTATGTCTGACTAAGTCCTTACAGTGATATTTTTAATTGCTGCTGCATGCTTAATTATTGGGGGTAGGCCTATTGGGAGTAACGTCCCCGATACATTTGACTAAGTCTTTGTATTATTTGATAATGAAATTAAACCGACAAGGACAGACACAACTTGTCATGGGGAAAACTTGAACCTTTAGTCTAAATATCACGCTTTGGCTTAAATTTTTGATCCTGCGGGAGATCAACTTTACAAACTAAATCTTGTGGTCTAAAACAACGGTCAAACTTTTGTTAAACCTATGAACTTCACTCAACCTTTTGGTTGACACTTTAGCATGTTTTGTCTCAGGTGCTGTTTGATTCAAGCTTACTTATCTACTGCTTATGTGATGCTACTTGGACATTGGATCAAGAGATTATCGCATTTATTACTATTGCATTTAAACATTTACTTTACTCCTTTGTAACGACATTTCATTTTCCGCTGCGTACTCCATAAAGTTTAACTTTCTCATTTAGTATTGTTCTCGTTATTATAATATGTTGGTATATTTTGATATTAAGTCACATTTCGCCCAGGCCCTAACTGGGGGTGTGATATTACATCATAAAGGAAACTGTTTTAGTTTCTACATTCTGAAAAATTTTGAATTTAAAATATGAATGTTTTGAATTAGTGTTGGGAACTGAAGCATGAGTTAGTATAATATAATGACACTTGATCAACGTGATTATATTACAGTAAGTCATGTTGAGTTTCTAATGGAACGTGATGTTTCACAGAACATAACGTCATCATGTACCATGTTACACGATTCTTACATTCTACTTAATCTCTAAACATATCGAAAACATATTTTTCTGTTAGTTCTATCTTTTCTCTTGAATTCTGGTAATTTAACCAATCAAGATCATTCTATTACAATCTTTCTTATAACATTAGTCATGTTCATTTGAAACTTCATACCTACGAATTCTGGACCATTATTTGCTTGACTTAAAGTCGGGAAGAGAAAACAAAAGTATGGAACTCAAAAATATAAAGGAAATGAAGAGGGTAAATTTATAATGGAAATATCCGACAGAGCAATCGAGACAGAACACCGTATTTAATAAAAGAGATTTTAAATCTCCTATTCATCGAAGAATCAGATATTACATATTCCAAATATTTTTTTAAATCCCTTAAATTTCGGAAATTAACCGTGACTACGTCACCAGTTAAGACGAACTTGCATTTACTCATTTCACTATTTAGTGATAGCTTCATTCGTACGCTTCGAGTAATCGAACCGTTCTATCTATATTATATAATAGTGATAAAACTCTATTTAAACAACTCAGATTCATCATGAAAACATACTTATTGTCAGCCATGACCATTCCAATCAAATTAAGGGACGAAATTTCTTTAACGGGTAGGTACTGTGACGACCCAGAAATTTCCGACCAAATTTAAACTTAATCTTTATATGATTTCGACAAGATAAGCAAAGTCTGCAATGTTGAGTCTCAAAAATTTTGAAATGTTTACATAGATTCATTTGACTTCGACTACTCCCGACGATTCACGAACAATAGTTGTAAATATATATATATATATATACATATATATATATATACATATATATATATATATATATATTGTAATATTAATTACTAATATTATTATAATTAGTATTATTATTAGTTTCATTATTCTTAGTAATCCTAGTTATTATTATAATTATTAAAAGTTTTAGTATTAATTTGATTACTAAGATTTCCATTCTATTTAAAGTTATTATTATCATTATTTTTATTATGATCATAATATCATTAATATTATTATTATTTATGTTATTGTTAATATTAGTTTTATTATTATTAATATTAATAAGAATGATAAATATTAAAGTTGTATTATTAATAATAGTATGATTATTTAATATGCAGAATACAGATTAAATTAAATAAACAGATATATAAATAGATATATATAAAAATCAGATTTTACAGGAATACATATATAAATCTATAAAATACGATTTTATATCAACACTTATACAGATATTTAAATATAATACAAATATACACGTATATATACAAGATAATTATATATTCTGTTTTGCATCACCATCTTACTGTATTAAAATTTTTTTTATGTCTCTAACCCAGTACTCCCATGAGAACTCTGCAGTTAAGCGTGCTCAGATGAGAGCACTACCAGGATGGGTGACCTCCTGGAAAAGTGCTCGTCGTGTTTGGTCGCCAAGAAAAATCCGTGCGCCTTCGGGCAAAGCGGACAATATTATGCTACGGGGAACGTTTACCTGGGATGTTACACCGCCGTCCTTTACAGCCATTAACAACCGCCGCCACCACAACTTCTGATACTGTCTTTATCTATTTTGTTTCTTCTTCTCGTTTCAGCCGCTGCTGCCACTGTTACTGCATACAAATTTTTTTCTGTCAAGCTACAACCGAGGACAAATCCCAACCAACCATCACTGTAATTGTGCTATTTTTTTCCTGTTTCAAACTACACGTATTCATGTCTGCTGCTACTGATTTATGCTTGTGTTTTTTTCCCTTTGTGGCCGACATGTGCCAAACACAAACCCCACTTGATAAATGATTGAGCTGTTAAATTTTTTTTATTGAATTCCTAATTAGGTCGACTAAATTTCTAACAGGCCACCTAATTTTATGGGGCTTATTAAATTCTATAATGGACTTGAACCAAATAACTTGAGTTTTGGGCTGCATCTTATGATTGGACTTTTGTTATTGGGTTGCTATTTTATTGTTGCTATCGAAGAGCCAAAAACACTTCATTTTCGGTATATTGAGGTTGATAATGATAATGATGATTAGGTTTCTAAGTTATAATCGTGAGGGTAGGAACGATTTGTTGATGATGAACGATAAGATGAATGATGATGATAATTAAGTATTATGATGACATGATGATTAGACAATGATGATGATAAAACGCGATTAAAAATTATGATTTTATGTGATTACGAAAATATTAGAGATGATAATAAGTGATGTAACAAAGAAGATAGATGGTGGAAATGATGGTGATGATTATGAAGAATAGAGATGATAATTAGATAATGACGATGGGAAATTTAGATGATGGTGTTTATGTTCATGAAGAAGAAGAAAGAATAGAAACAGAAAAACAGAGTTAGATGGATGGTTAAGAGGGGTGCCGGGTTAGCATGGGGTCATGGGTTCAACCCCTGCTGTGCCATCCTTTTTTAGAAAAAGAACCAGAAATATGTTGGGCCGAATTCCTTCCTTTTCTAGTTCGGTCGAGTAATGGTTGATAGTTGGGCCGAGATCAATTTAAACAAATTGGGTCGATTACTATTTATTACATGGGCCACTGATTGATATTTGGGCTTGTGAATGTTGGACTAAGTTATTCCTGTTGGGCCGTGATTAGTTACTTGGGCCGAGAACTAAGTTCATTTATTGGGCCGAAATTATAGGATAAGAGATTTAAGGGTAAAAAAAATAAAACAGAAAAGTGTGATAGAGCAAATGGTTAAGGATGTTATCCGGTTAGCGGGAGGTCGTGGGTTCAAACTCGAACTTGGGCATATTTTTTAGGGATACTTCTTTGAGGTAGTTTACTTATTATTCATTTTTATTATTATTGTTATTATTATTATTATCATTTTTAATGTAAGTAGTATTATTATTGAAACTAATTTTTTTCTTAAAAATTATCATTTTTATTAATAGAACTATCATTATTATCATTATTATTATTATTATTATTATTATTATTATTATTATTATTATTATTATTATTATTATTATTATTATTATTATTATTATTATTATTATTATTATTATTATTATTATTATTATTAGAATTATCATTATTTTTATCATTATTATTTTTATTATCATTTTTATTATTTCTTACACTAATATTATTATTTTATCATTATTATTATTAGTATTATTAATATATCAAATAAAGATTTTCTATATAAAAATATATTATTAACATAAAACATAACTATATTAATATGTTTGTAATCAATATTAATTATCTATTTAATGTATATAAAAAATAAATTTAGTTAATTTAGTTATTAATGAAACGTACAAGTTACTAAAATAACAATTAATAATAATACCTAAATTTATTCGATTAACATTATATGTGTTAATATACATATAAATGATATATGTTCGTGAATCCAAGGCCAACCCTGCATTGTTCAGTATCGCCATATGAATATTTTTACTACAAAATATTGGATAGTGAGTTTCATTTGCTCCCTTTTTAAATGCTTTTGCAATATATATTTTTGGGACTGAGAATACATGCGCTGCTTTTATAAATGTTTTACGAAATAGACACAAGTAATTGAAACTACATTCTATGGTTGAATGATCGAAATCGAATATGCCCCTTTTAGTCTGGTAATCTAAGAATTAGAGAACTGGCCCTTAATTGACGCGAATCCTAAAGATATATCTATCGGGCCCAACAAGCCCCATCCATGTCGCGGATGCTTTATTACTTCGAATTTATCATGTCCGAAGTTGTCCCGGAATGATGGGGATATTCTATATCCATCTTGTTAAGGTCGATTACCAGGTGTTCACCATATGAATGATTTTTTTTATCTCTATGCAGTTTGCAAAATGCTTGATATGAGAAGTATATTTATGAGAAATGGAAATGAAAATCTTGTGGTCTATTAAAATTATGAAAATGATGAATTATGATAAACTAATGAACTCACCAACCTTTTGGTTGACACTTTTAAGTATGTTTATTCTCAAGTATGAAAAAAATATTCTGCTATGCATTTGCTCATTTTAAAAATATTACTTGGAGTTATTCATGGCATATTTCAAAAGATGTTGCATTCAAGTCATTGAGTTAAATAAAGATTATTATTAAGTAAATGACAGATTAGGTCATTTATAGTTTGGATATTCTCAAATGGTATGCATACCTGTCAACTTTCGATGTGATGAAAGTTTGTCTTTTAAAAACGAATGCAATGTTTGTAAAATGTATCATATAGAGGTCAGAACCTCGCGATGTAATCAACTATTGTGAATCGTTTATAATCGATATGAAGGGGGCATTTCACATAAGCACCATTACTAGTGATTATGTCATAATATCACCAATTTAACACTTGACACAAAACTTTGACTTCCCATTGACCAAATTAGGTTTAGCTCACTTTGACTTTTCAAATTACACCCAAAACACCTACAATCATTAACCACTAGTGATTGTGTCTCATAATCAACATTTGACACCAAAAATTAAGAACACTTAACCCATTTCAACATAAAACCCATTTTGACCCATATTAGGGTTTACACCCCAAAATTAAGTCAACACAACACCAAAATCACTAGTACACAAGTTCTCTAAGGGTTAACCAACTCATGCAAGACCCAAACTTACAATTTCATCAATCGAAACCATAAGTCACCCTTTTAGGTTTACTTACATGAATCTTACCCAAAACCCCCACATTTCACAATAAAAGGGTTTATAACTCTAATTAACACAAATCCTAACTCAAACAAGAATCAAACACCACAATTCGAATTAGGGTTTACCTCAAACACCAAAACGAGCTCTAGTAGCTAGAAATACCAACAAGCACCAAGAAACACTCCAATTTGGGCAGAATCACCACCTTCATCACCATTTGAAACTTCCTCTCTCTAGAACTCTCCTCTCTCTCTCTCTAAGATGTGATGAGAGAGTTGTGGATGTGAAAAATGATCCAAAAGTGGATCTAAAACTGATATTAAAGCTACCAATCAGTCCATAAGTGAAAAGACCAAAGTACCCCTTTTAATTTAAGTAAAATACAGCTGCTGGCCCGTCAGGCCTTTTGGACGGCGTCCAAAAAGGTTGGACGACGTCCAAATCAACTTGATCGGTTTTCTGAACTTGTTTTGATCGTAACTTTCAAACCGTAACTCCGTTTTCGATGAATCAAATATCGTTGGAAACATAATGAGATTTACTATACAATGGTAAGGTTTTAGAACATCAACTCAAACTTTATTTGGGATCCAAATATATGCTTACATGCCTCATAATTCGAATGACATCCAAAATAACACGTAACAGAAAAACGGGGTGTTACAACTCTCCCCCACTAGAAGTTAAGCACTTTTCGCTCGAACATTTCCGCTTCCAACGTGAAGTTACACATGTAGTAATCACGCATTTGAAATCTCACTTCGTATACTAACGCATCATATTACAACAACCGTAACCATTGCTCCAACGCCGAGTATCCAAACTCGTACCATACACTTCACAATCGTCCTAAAAGTTGAACAATTCACTGACAATCATCGTCGTCACGCCTCACGATCCTACGAAACACAACCAAGCCCGACATCCATAACCATATCACCCAACGCAATCTACTAAATCCACTTCGTCGTGAACCATGTCTTGCATTAATCCAAATCGAGAAGGATTCATGCTTCTTTAAAACTCTGTATTCCATAAGTTCATAAGCGTATCACTTAACCGGTCATTCATGATTATTCCCTAGACCAGGAACCAACTTCCTCCGGTTCCATACCCGGGTCATTCTCCAACAAAGAAATTTTTTGGTAACCCCAAAATAAGCACTTTAGAAGTACCACTTTCTCACCGATCGATCCACACGCGAATATCCATTACTGGATTAATCCAGGACGATAACAATACACCAAGAATTATACGAAACATTGACGCTCGGCACAGGGTTTCTCCCCTAAACCCTACAACCCATTCATACAATACGGCTTCCTAGTACTAGCATAAAAACTATTCGTATACTAGAATCCTATCAATGACGAATTATCATCACAAAATTTTCACAATTCGCCACACGATTCACAAAATAGTCACCAAATCCGGGTACCTTCCTACCTAGACCGTCCGTTAAGGGTGGTCTTGACATTCTGATGCAATCCTACGGGTCACATCACGAGTGTACACACTCTCGCAACCAAATAACATCCGCGTGTCTCTACATGAGATAATCAATACCGAAACTTCCGCCTCACAATCGTCCATAAAGTAGAATAATCCACTTGACAATTTTCACGATCACGTTTCCCGACAGGGAAAATACATTATCCATACCAAAATCGAGCCCGTACCAACTCAACAGTACTATCCGGGTTTCACACTAACCCAATTTTTTATTTTTTATTTTCACGAGAGCATCCGAACGACAGTTTCATTTTCTCACTCCGAGATCTCAAGCTTCACATTTGGTCTCATACCGCACTTTGGTACTACATGACCTCCTTGCATAAAAAGACTTACACTTCGTTTGATCACGTCATCACATCTCCACACATAACATTTCGGAATCGTAACTCACAATCGTAACGCACAATCTCGAGTCATCATCAACAACCCGTCACTCTTCCTCGTTAGGAACTCCAAATACCTGTCGAGGCTTAGCATGGTACACTCTGACACTTCACTATACATAATACACCATCGGATCTTCCTCGGGCGGCAGTAAAAACTCCCCCACTTAGGAATCAGCTCTACATTCTCACCGCCAAGATGATAACATCCCGTGGAATTGTCCTTCCACGACACATATGACCATTCTCAGCGTTGATCATATACGCCAAATAACTGCTAATTCACTTCAGCCTCTCAGAGCCGACATACACAATCACTTGAGATGTCATACACGTGACGACATCGTACCTTCATACTACAATCACAATTAACAACCTTTCATCGTTCGCAAAGCGAACTTCACCAAAGCACTACATACGCCTCTAAGCCTAGGCAAATGCCACTCCGCTTAATCAGTCGAGCTTTTCGGTCAAGATCACTCAACCTTCCATTCAACGAACCATTATCAACAGTTGCTCACTCTCATGGTGAAGAGTGACCAATCCGATATAATTATTGTGTCGACCAAAATGTCAACGCTTCAACATAACCTTCGGCCTAACCAAACATTAAGTCCATCACCGGCTCACCGGTCATCTTTACCCGTTTATTACTTAAGAGCAACAAGATTCGCTCATCCGTCACTTCATATGAAGTATTTACCGTGATGCTCTTAAACTTCAACTTTCGCAACCATCGAATTACTATCACTCGTCGATCACTATTACAATCTTCGCTGCTTCTAAGGGTATCTCAAGGACACCCTAAGAACAAAGTGATCACACCATCACCGGAGTTGAACATCACACTAGCATGTATAAGGAGGCACCTGACGCCGTGTCATGCAGACTCCCACCGCAACCTATCGAGATTTAGAAACTCAATCTTTGGGTTCCATACACCTGATGTCACCCATCTCTCCACAATAATGATCTGACGTCATACCTACCCGAAAAACCTTACGGTTTGTTGTCTTTTCAAAAGTTCCTAGCGATCACATGCTACCTGCAATTTCTACAACGCCAAACGATATAGCCTAGCGAAATCTTTCGTCTAACACTAAGAGGTGCTCGGAAACACCAAGTCTTACACCCTTCCACACATCAACACAACCAATACTACTAGCAATATTCCGTGATGAAACATGACTAGGAACTTCGAAATCAACCGGTTTAATCCACACAAAGGCGGAATTAGTGAATCAAACCAATCTAGTGAATATTGTGCTTTTTGGGATTAATTTAGTCAAACCACAATAATGGATTATGTGATTAGATTAACACCTAGAGCTATTATTCACCTCTTGAGTGATTTGGGTTGAGAGAGAATCAGATAAGGCTACCAGATTCGAGTGATGTGTGTGTAATGAGAGGCTTAACCTAAAATGAAGAACATAACACTTAAATACCCCTGCTGTTGAGTCAACCGTGCGAGTCAGCTCTCACTCATACGAGTGATCTGGCTCAGCCATGCGGGTGATCACTCACTCGTGTATGTTTAGTCAGATTAGATTTATAACTCAGCTCAGCTCAACCGTGCGTATGAGCTTGTCATCCGTACGAGTGAGACTTCACTCATACGTGTGACAGAGTCTAATATAGTCAATTATCCTTTTTGCGATCCAGTAGTACCTGTAATCACACATAAACACATATAGGATAATAACAAGCGATCATGGTAACCCATAAACTGAAGTACTAATCACAAACGTAAGTTAGATGTCTAGGGACTTACAGAAAATGCATCAACAACTCCCCCTAGGACCTAGACCATTTATTACAATAAAGTAAATGTTCGTGAAATACATATAAGTCCAAAAGTAACATCAGTTGGCTTGATCTTGATTTGAGCTTTGAGCATCACTTTCTCTGTTGAGGTAGGCATGGTAGACATTGTAACATCCCGCCTATTTCCGTTTACTTTTCTGTTATACTACTTTAAACTCCGTTATATGTTTATAACATCTCCCGTTAACACGCGTTTCAAATTATCTTGTTTAGGTAATTTAACGCACCCGATTATAACTTGAGGGACTAGTTTCGCCAACAAGACAAAGAGGTGACTAGCTTTGACTAAGTCAACCTCCTTATCTTCTTCCTTTTCATTTCTTTCTTCTTTTCTTTCACTACTTACATATTTTCTCTAAATTCTCCATAAAGCAAATCATCATCCATAATAAATCGATCAAGCTTCGAGCCAAACAAATTACATATTTGAACTCCTCGTGATCTCCTCTTCGATTCCATACCAATCTCATTGCATTTGGGTAACTTTCTAAAATCACTAATTTTTGTGTTCTTGAGATTTTTGAGTTACAAGGTTGTTAATTAGTGTCTATGGCTCTAGTCTAACAAGATTATGTGTTTGAATTGCTTGATTTGTTGTTTGGAAGTAACTTGCATGAACTAGCAAAATGGGTGTGTTTAATCTTGAGTTTTAGATGATTAAATGTTGTTAAATATTATAAATGCATGTATTAAATGTGTTCCTAGTGTTACTAGCTTCATTTTGATGTATAGGTTGCATGAGAAAACTCTAAGAACTTGTTTAGTGATTTTTGGTGGAATTGAGCTAGGGTTTAATGAACTTGAAATGATTATTTGATGCATTGATTGCCATGATTTGTTGTTAGTAAGTTGTTAGTTGTATTGTATGCTCAATTACCTACAAAATGGCATGTCATATGTATGCATTGAATGCCCGAATCATTAAATGTGCATTGGTGAGTTTGAAGCATTAATGTGTGCATTGAATGATCACTTGGTTTGAAAACTCGGTTGTTACAAATTAGGTTTTTGATTGATGAATTGTGTTTAGTTGCATTCTACGTCAAAAGAGCTTTCCAACGATATAAGGTGCGAGTCCTAAGTGTTAGCGGTTTGTGTTTTATACACAAAAAGGTTTTGGATTGAGACTTGAACATTTGGGACTGGCCAGGCACCAGCACCCGGCCTTTGCCGCGGCGCGGCCCCTTCCTGTCGCGGCGCGACATATAAGGGGGCCAGGTTCTGACCTCCTTGTCCCAAATGTGAAAAATGTTTGGCACGTTCTAGACCTCCAATTCACATGCAATTTGTTCTAACATGCTTATATATGAATAATTAGCATAGAAAATTTGTTCGGGACCCGACCCGAACATGTTGACTTTTTCGTTGACTTTGACCGACCAAAGTTTGACTTTTTGTCAAACTTAACCAATTGATTATGCAATCTTTCTAACTTGTTTCTATACATGTATCTTGCATGAAACTTGACTATTTGCTTCACATGCTTCATAATCGAGTCGTATTGAGCCATAGGACTAATTGAACAACTTTGACCCTCCGTGACTATCGTTATTGACACAACCTATTTGTGTAGGTCAAGACTAGCGTTGTCCTTAGCGCACATTACTTGTTGAAGTACTTATTTTCTCTTGCAATCAAATGTGAGATCATAGTCCCACTTTTACTCTTTTATACTTATATTTGGGATGAGAAAACATAAACGTTTCATTTTACAAAGTGAACACAAGTGCGAAAACAAACATTCTACGTACGAGTTAGAACAAAAAGCCTCAATTCAATTATCATTAGTTACACTTGCAGGGTGTAAGCGAGAACTTATGTTGTGTGGCCATACGGGTTTGACAAACCCTCATTCGGACGGTTCGCTACCATTAATCGGATGAAATATATTTTCGGGGATAAGTGTATGTTCTGACACTATATTAATGGGGTTTCGTGATAGTTAAGCCTTGATAATTGGGTGCTCGTGATATCAACTTTTAGAATGGTTTATTATTATTTCAACGTGACAACACTTGTGGTTCAACTTACTTACTCATTTACTTACTTACTAAACCTATGATTTCACCAACGTTTTCGTTGACAGATTCTCTATGTTTTTCTCAGGTCCTTGAACTTAAGTGATACATGCTTCCGCTCATACTTTTGATACTTGAATGGATGTCGAGTATACTTGCATACGTGGAGCGTCTTTTTGGCTACTTTAAACTATGTCGCACGTGTTTCATATGAACTATAACTTTTGATATGTACTTGTCTTGGGAATTACTTTTGTAAACATTGAAACATCCTTTTATGAAATGAATGCGACATATTTTCGGTCAAACTTTGTTATAAATGCTTATGACCATGCAATGGGACCATACGTAGATGACGCCGTCACTTGACGATTTGTCGGGGTCGCTACAAGTGGTATCAGAGCCTTGGTTGTAGGGATTTAGAGTTCATTGGTGTCAGCCCCGAGTCATAGGGTACATTGGTGGGTCTAGACTACAACCGGCATATAGACTTGACATAGGAATTACTTGACTACATGTGCATTTATACTCGACCTCTCTTACTCATATCTACTCTTATTCTATCTAAATCTTGCGTTGTATAATTTAATTGACACGCCACCTTGACTATATGTGGTAATGTCGAATGCACATATGAATTAGGGTAATATAATTTCCGGGATTATATTACGGTGACTCATATGAACATGCCGACATTATGACATAAAGAATTTAAGGCGAGTCAAGGATAATTTTCTCTCTATCTTTATTCCATATCACGGTTAGTGTCATTTAGAATACTAACCAACGGTATTCTTTTGTTTTGAAGGAACAATGCCTCCTCGTCGTGCGCCACATCGTGAAACTCTCGAACAAGCCTTGCAACGCATGATAGCCACCGCCGTGGATGCGGCCATGGCCGGTCACTCGTCCAACAACAACAATAACAACAACCACAACAATAACAACCAAGGAGCCGGTAACTCTAGCGAAGGGTGCTCCTACAAAGCTTTCACGGGGTGCAAACCTCACACTTATGATGGAACTGGGGGACCGATTGTGCTTACTCGTTGGTTTGAACAAACCGAGGCCGTCTTTAGCATAAGCGGTTGTCGGGATCAAGACAAGGTCAAATACTCCACTCACACTTTCTCCGGCGTCGTCCTCACGTGGTGGAACACCTATGTTCAATCGGTGGGTACCGATGAAGCTCATGCCCTTTCTTGGGCCGATTTGAAGGAAAAGATGATTGTTGAATATTTTCCGCGCGAAGAAACCCGCAAGCTTGAGCAAGAGTTAAGAGCTTTGAAGGCGGTCGGGAACGACCTCAAGGCTTACAATCTACGCTTCGCCGAACTATCTTTTATGTGTCCCAATCTCGTTAGCCCCGAATCTCAAAGGATTGAGCTCTACATGCACGGTCTTCCAAAAAGCATCAAACAAGGGGTGATGTCATCCAAACCCACTACTCATCAAGCCGCTATGAACATGGCCCGCCAATTAATTGAGACGGTTGACGAAATTGTAGTGCCGGCTCCTAAGGCCGAGGACAAGTCGGGTGGCAACAAAAGGAAATGGGAAGCCACTCCATCAACCAATTACAACAACAACACCTTCACCAAAAAGCCTTTCAACAATGACGGCAAGAAAAGTTATGGTGGAAATAAACCCTTTTGCAACAAATGTCACAAACATCATTACGGGGAATGTGGCAATTTATTTTGTCACCGGTGCCAAAAGAATGGTCATGTCGCTCGAAAGGGGCCCAACCCTCCAAGGACGGTCACTTGTTATGAATGTGGCCAAACGGGCCATTATAAGAACGAATACCCGAAAAAGAAAGCCAACCCCAACCACCGAGGCCGAGCCTTTAACATCAACATCGAGGAAGCCCGAGATGACAATGAACTAGTCACGGGTACGTTTCTTCTCAACAACACTTATGTTACTTGCTTATTTGATTCGGGTGCCGATAAATGTTTTGTGTCTAAGACTTTGGCTCCTACTCTTTCCGCTCCACCACACCCTTTAGATACTACTTACTCCATCGAGGTGGCCGATGGAAAACTCTTAAGTGCCGACACATATTACCGGGGGTGTACTTTAAATATTTTGGGTAATGAATTTGAAATTGACTTGATACCCATGGAACTAGGGAGTTTTGATGTAATAATCGGTATGAATTGGATGGTCAAAAATAAATCTCACATTCTTTGCGATCTTCATGCAATCCGAATTCCTATCGAGAATAGTGAACCATTGATTGTCTATAGCGACAAGAATTGCACCGGACTCAATCTCGTTTCATGCCTTAAAGTTCGAAAGCTACTTCGCAAGGGTTGTTTCGCGATTCTTGCTCACGTTAAGAAAGTCGAGGCCGACGAGAAGCGCATCGATGATGTGCCGATTATTAGTGACTTTTCCGATGTATTCCCCGACGAATTACCGGGTCTTCCACCTCATCGACCGGTTGAATTTCAAATCGATCTTATTCCGGGAGCCGCACCCGTAGCGCGTGCACCATATAGACTCGCTCCATCCGAATTGCAAGAATTGCAAAGTCAAATCCAAGAGTTACTTGACCGTGGTTTCATTCAACCTAGCCATTCACCATGGGGCGCTCCGATTTTGTTCGTTAAGAAGAAAGACGGATCCCTACGAATGTGCATTGATTATCGTGAACTAAACAAATTGACGATTAAAAACCGATATCCTCTTCCGCGCATTGATGACCTCTTTGATCAACTACAAGGTTCTCGTGTATATTCAAAAATCGATCTCCGTTCGGGTTATCATCAACTAAGGGTTAAAGGGGAAGATGTCTCCAAAACCGTCTTCCGGACTCATTATGGTAGTTATGAGTTCCTTGTCATGCCTTTCGGTCTCACTAACGCACCGGTAGTGTTCATGGATCTCATGAACCGCGTGTGCAAACCTTACCTCGACAAATTCATTATCGTGTTCATCGATGATATTTTGATCTATTCTAAAAACGAAGAGGAACACAAAGAACATCTCCGACTCGTGCTTGAACTCTTGAGAAAAGAACAACTCTATGCCAAGTTCTCCAAGTGTGAATTTTGGTTGAAGGAAGTTCAATTCCTCGGTCACGTTGTAAGTGATCAAGGCATTAAAGTCGATCCCGCAAAAATCGAAGCCATTAGTAAATGGGAGACTCCTACTACTCCTACTCAAATTCGTCAATTCTTAGGTCTCGCCGGATACTATCGTAAATTCATCAAGGATTTCTCCTTAATCGCTCGCCCTCTAACCGCGTTAACTCACAAGGAACGAAAGTTCATTTGGTCATCCGAACAAGAAACCGCTTTCCAAATCTTGAAAACTAAGCTAACCACTGCTCCTATCTTGTCACTTCCCGAAGGCAATGATGATTTTGTTGTATATTGCGATGCCTCGAAGAACGGTTATGGGTGCGTATTAATGCAATGAAAGAAAGTCATTGCTTATGCCTCTCGACAACTCAAGGTTCACGAACGAAACTACACGACACATGATCTTGAACTCGGAGCCATCATCTTTGCACTTAAGTTATGGAGACATCATCTTCTTGGCACCAAGAGTACTATCTTTACCGATCACAAAAGTCTCCAACATATCTTCGATCAAAAACAACTAACCATGAGACAACGACGGTGGATTGAAACCTTGAACGATTACAATTGTGAGCTTTGTTACCACCCCGGAAAGGCAAATGTAGTGGCCGATGGCTTAAGTCGAAAGGAAAGAACGGTACCTCTTCGCGTCCGAGCACTAAACATCACCATCCACTCCAACCTTAATAGCCAAATTCGTGCAGCTCAAGAGGAGGCTCTTAAGGACAACCACATCGGACGTGAACTTTTAAACATCCTCGTCTCCCGATTCGAAGTTAAGGAAAACGGACTTCGATATTACGCCGGAAGAATTTGGGTGCCTAGATATGGCGACTTACGAAACCTCATCTTAGACGAAGCCCACAAATCACGATACTCGATTCACCCCGACGCCAATAAGATGTACCATGACCTTAAAGAACAATATTGGTGGCCGAACATCAAAAAGGAAGTTGCTAGATACGTTGCCAAATGTTAGACTTGCGATAAAGTCAAAGCCGAACACCAAAGACCGTCCGGGTTACTTCAAAAACCCGAGATCCCACAATGGAAGTGGGAAAGGATCACGATGGATTTTATCACCAAGCTACCAAAAACGTCGGGCGGTTATGATACTATTTGGGTCATTGTCGATCGCCTCACTAAATCCGCGCACTTTCTCGCCATGAAAGAGACCGACAAAATGGAGAAACTTGCACGACTTTACATTAAGGAGATTGTAGCCCGACACGGTGTACCTTTATCAATTATCTCCGACCGAGATGGCCGTTTCGTTTCTAGATTTTGGCGTACGTTACAAGAAGCGTTGGGAACGCGTTTAGACATGAGTACCGCATATCATCCCCAAACCGATGGGCAAAGTGAACGTACCATACAAACCTTAGAGGATATGTTACGAGCTTGCGTCGTTGATTTTGGAAAAGCTTGGGACAAGCACTTACCTCTCGCCAAGTTCTCTTATAACAATAGTTATCACGCGAGTATAAAGGCCGCACCCTTTGAAGCGTTATATGGTCGAAAATGTCGCTCTCCTCTTTGTTGGGCCGAAGTGGGTGACGTGCAAATTTCCGGGCCCGAACTCATTCACGAAACCACCGAGAAGATCCTTCAAATCCGAGATAGGCTTCGGACGGCCCGGAGTCGTCAAAAATGCTATACCGACAAAAGATGGAAAGACCTTGAATTTCAAGTCGGTGACCGCGTCATGTTAAAAGTCGCACCTTGGAAGGGTGTCATTCGTTTTGGGAAACTGAAATGTCCCGTTCTTATTGATTAAAAATGTTCCATATTAATTGATTTCGTTGCGAGGTTTTGACCTCTATATGAGACGTTTTTCAAAGACTGCATTCATTTTAAAACAAACCATAACCTTTATTTCATCAATAAAGGTTTAAAAAGCTTTACGTAGATTATCAAATAATGATAATCTAAAATATCCTGTTTACACACGACCATTACATAATGGTTTACAATACAAATATGTTACAACAAAATAAGTTTCTTGAATGCAGTTTTTACACAATATCATACAAGCATGGACTCCAAATCTCGTCCTTATTTAAGTATGCGACAGCGGAAGCTCTTAATAATCACCTGAGAATAAACATGCTTAAAACGTCAACAAAAATGTTGGTGAGTTATAGGTTTAGCCTATATATATCAAATCATAATAATAGACCACAAGATTTCATATTTCAATACACATCCCATACATAGAGATAAAAATCATTCATATGATGAACACCTGGTAACCGACATTAACAAGATGCATATATAAGAATATCCCCATCATTCCGGGACACCCTTCGGATATGATATAAATTTCGAAGTACTAAAGCATCCGGTACTTTGGATGGGGCTTGTTGGGCCCGATTGATCTATCTTTAGGATTCGCGTCAATTAGGGTGTCTGTTCCCTAATTCTTAGATTACCAGACTTAATAAAAAGGGGCATATTCGATTTCGATAATTCAACCATAGAATGTAGTTTCACGTACTTGTGTGTATTTTGTAAATCATTTATAAAACCTGCATGTATTCTCATCCCAAAAATATTAGATTTTAAAAGTGGGACTATAACTCACTTTCACAGATTTTTACTTCGTCGGGAAGTAAGACTTGGCCACTGGTTGATTCACGAACCTATAACAATATATACATATATATCAAAGTATGTTTAAAATATATTTACAACACTTTTAATATATTTTGATGTTTTAAGTTTATTAAGTCAGCTGTCCTCGTTAGTAACCTACAACTAGTTGTTCACAGTTAGATGTACAGAAATAAATCGATAAATATTATCTTGAATCAATCCACGACCCAATGTATACGTATCTCAGTATTGATCACAACTCAAACTATATATATTTTGGAATCAACCTCAACCCTGTATAGCTAACTCTAACATTCACATATAGAGTGTCTATGGTTGTTCCGAAATATATATAGATGTGTCGACATGATAGGTCGAAACATTGTATACGTGTCTATGGTATCTCAAGATTACATAATATACAATACAAGTTGATTAAGTTATGGTTTATAGTCGGAAAAATAAGTTACAAGTCTTTTTTGTAAAGGTAGTCATTTCAGTCGAAAGAACGACGTCTAGATGACCATTTTAGAAAACATACTTCCACTTTGAGTTTAACCATAATTTTTGGATATAGTTTCATGTTCATAATAAAAATCATTTTCTCAGAATAACAACTTTTAAATCAAAGTTTATCATAGTTTTTAATTAACTAACCCAAAACAGCCCGCGGTGTTACTACGACGGCGTAAATCCGGTTTCACGGTGTTTTTCGTGTTTCCAGGTTTTAAATCATTAAGTTAGCATATCATATAGATATAGAACATGTGTTTAGTTAATTTTAAAAGTCAAGTTAGAAGGATTAACTTTTATTTGCGAACAAGTTTAGAATTAACTAAACTATGTTCTAGTGATTACGAGTTTAAACCTTCGAATAAGATAGTTTTATATATATGAATCGAATGATGTTATGAACATCATTACTACCTCAAGTTTAGTAGGTAAACCTACTGGAAGTGACAAGAAATGATCTAGCTTCAAAGGATCTTGGATGGCTTGAAAGTTCTTGAAGTAGGATCATGACACAAAAACAAGTTCAAGTAAGATTTTTACTCGAATTAAGATAGTTTATAGTTATAGAAATTGAATCAAAGTTTGAATATGAATATTACCTTGAATAAGAAAGATAACCTACTGTATATAACAAAGGTTTCTTGATCTTAGATGATTACTTGGAATGGATTAGAAAGCTTGGAAGTAAATTAGTAAACTTGAAGGGATTTTTGAAGTGTTCTTGAAGTGTTCTTCCTATGATGATTATAGCTTGATTCTTGAAGTGATTTTTGATGAAGATGATGATTAACTACTGGAAAAATACGTTCATAATAGTGTGGGTGTGTTGAGAGAGAATTAGAAAGAGAATTGGAAGTGAAATGGAGTGAATGATGAGTGGTAATTGGTGAGTGGTGAGTGGGGTTAAAAGGAGTTCTAGTTAGTTGACTAGCTCATGGTAGAAGTTAAAATTGATTAGTCATACATGACATAATCAAGAGTGGAATCCCATGCTAGTTCCTATTGGTATATACTCATAGTAAGTACGTTTTGAAGCTGTGTATAATACGGGTAAGAATACGACTAGAATTCTTGATGAAAGAAAAGAATGGAAAAGTAACTGTAACCATTTTCGTTAAGTATGAGTGTTTTGATATATGTCTTGAAGTCTTCCAAAAGTATTTTAATACATCTAAATACACTACATGTATATACATTTTAACTGAGTCGTTAAGTCATCGTTAGTCGTTACATGTAAGTGTTGTTTTGAAACCTTTAAGTTAACGATCTCAATTAATGTTGTTAACCCATTGTTTATTATATCTAATGAGATGTTAAATTATTATATTATCATGATATTATGATATATTAATATATCTTAATATGATATATATACATTTAAATGTCGTTACAACGATAATCGTTACATATATGTCTCGTTTCGAAATCCTTAAGTTAGTAGTCTTGTTTATATGTATATAACTCATTATTAATATACTTATGGAGATACTTATTTATCATAATCTCATGTTAACCATATGTATATCCATATATATATCGTCATATCGTTTTTACAAGTTTTAACGTTCGTGAATCGCCGGTCAACTTGGGTGGTCAATTGTCTATATGAAACATATTTCAATTAATCAAGTCTTAACAAGTTTGATTGCTTAACATGTTGGAAACATTTAATCATGTAAATATCAATC
This sequence comes from Rutidosis leptorrhynchoides, assembly GCF_046630445.1. NCBI lineage: Eukaryota > Viridiplantae > Streptophyta > Magnoliopsida > Asterales > Asteraceae > Rutidosis > Rutidosis leptorrhynchoides. The sequence continues at coordinate 330,542,208 of NC_092333.1, read as the reverse complement.
TCAATTAATATATATAAACATGGAAAAGTTCGGGTCACTACAGTACCTACCCGTTAAATAAATTTCGTCCCGAAATTTTAAGCTGTTGAAGGTGTTGACGAATCTTCTGGAAATAGATGCGGGTATTTCTTATTCATCTGATCTTCACACTCCCAGGTGAACTCGGGTCCTCTACGAGCATTCCATCAAACCTTAACAATTGGTATCTTGTTTTGCTTAAGTCTTTTAACCTCACGATCCATTATTTCGACGGGTTCTTCGATGAATTGGAGTTTTTCGTTGATTTGGATTTCATCTAACGGAATAGTGAGATCTTCTTTAGCAAAACATTTCTTCAAATTCGAGACGTGGAAAGTGTTATGTACAGCCGCGAGTTGTTGAGGTAACTCAAGTCGGTAAGCTACTGGTCCGACACGATCAATAATCTTGAATGGTCCAATATACCTTGGATTTAATTTCCCTCGTTTACCAAATCGAACAACGCCTTTCCAAGGTGCAACTTTAAGCATGACCATCTCTCCAATTTCAAATTCTATATCTTTTCTTTTAATGTCAGCGTAGCTCTTTTGTCGACTTTGGGCGGTTTTCAACCGTTGTTGAATTTGGATGATCTTCTCGGTAGTTTCTTGTATAATCTCCGGACCCGTAATCTGTCTATCCCCCACTTCACTCCAACAAATCGGAGACCTGCACTTTCTACCATAAAGTGCTTCAAACGGCGCCATCTCAATGCTTGAATGGTAGCTGTTGTTGTAGGAAAATTCTGCTAATGGTAGATGTCGATCCCAACTGTTTCCGAAATCAATAACACATGCTCGTAGCATGTCTTCAAGCGTTTGTATCGTCCTTTCGCTCTGCCCATCTATTTGTGGATGATAGGCAGTACTCATGTCTAGACGAGTTCCTAATGCTTGCTGTAAAGTCTGCCAGAATCTTGAAATAAATCTGCCATCCCTATCAGAGATAATAGAGATTGGTATTCCATGTCTGGAGACGACTTCCTTCAGATACAGTCGTGCTAACTTCTCCATCTTGTCATCTTCTCTTATTGGCAGGAAGTGTGCTGATTTGGTGAGACGATCAACTATTACCCAAATAGTATCAAAACCACTTGCAGTCCTTGGCAATTTAGTGATGAAATCCATGGTAATGTTTTCCCATTTCCATTCTGGGATTTCGGGTTGTTGAAGTAGACCTGATGGTTTCTGATGCTCAGCTTTGACCTTAGAACACGTCAAACATTCTCCTACGTATTTAGCAACATCGGCTTTCATACCCGGCCACCTAAAATGTTTCTTGAGATCCTTGTACATCTTCCCCGTTCCAGGATGTATTGAGTATCTGGTTTTATGAGCTTCTCTAAGTACCATTTCTCTCATATCTCCAAATTTTGGTACCCAAATCCTTTCAGCCCTATACCGGGTTCCGTCTTCCCGAATATTAAGATGCTGTTCTGATCCTTTGGGTATTTCATCCTTTAAATTTCCTTCTTTTAAAACTCCTTGTTGCGCCTCCTTTATTTGAGTAGTAAGGTTATTATGAATCATTATATTCATAGATTTTACTCAAATGGGTTCTCTGTCCTTCCTGCTCAAGGCATCGGCTACCACATTTGCCTTCCCCGGGTGGTAACGAATCTCAAAGTCGTAATCATTCAACAATTCAATCCACCTACGCTGCCTCATATTCAGTTGTTTCTGATTAAATATGTGTTGAAGACTTTTGTGGTCGGTATATATAATACTTTTGACCCCATATAAGTAGTGCCTCCAAGTCTTTAATGCAAAAACAACCGCGCCTAATTCCAAATCATGCGTCGTATAATTTTGCTCGTGAATCTTCAATTGTCTAGACGCATAAGCAATCACCTTCGTTCGTTGCATTAATACACAACCGAGACCTTGCTTTGATGCGTCACAATAAATCACAAAATCATCATTCCCTTCAGGCAATGACAATATAGGTGCCGTAGTTAGCTTTTTCTTCAATAACTGAAACGCTTTCTCTTGTTCATCCTTCCATTCAAATTTCTTCCCTTTATGCGTTAATGCAGTCAAGGGTTTTGCTATTCTGGAAAAGTCTTGGATGAACCTTCTGTAGTAACCAGCTAGTCCTAAAAATTGGCGTATGTGTTTCGGAGTTTTCGGGGATTCCCACTTTTCAACAGTTTCTATCTTTGCCGGATCCACTTTAATACCTTCTTTGTTCACTATGTGACCGAGTAATTGAACTTCTTCCAACCAAAATGCACACTTTGAAAACTTAGCATACAATTCTTCCTTCCTCAATACTTCTAACACCTTTCTCAAATGTTCACCGTGTTCTTGGTCATTCTTTGAGTAAATAAGTATGTCATCAATGAAAACAATGACAAACTTGTCAAGGTATGGTCCACACACTCGGTTCATAAGGTCCATGAACACAGCTGGTGCATTAGTTAAACCAAACGGCATGACCATAAACTCGTAATGACCGTAACGTGTTCTAAAAGCAGTCTTTGGAATATCATCTTCTTTCACCCGCATTTGATGATACCCGGAACGTAAGTCAATCTTTGAATAAACAGACGAGCCTTGTAGTTGATCAAATAAGTCGTCGATTCTCGGTAGGGGGTAGCGGTTCTTGATGGTAAGTTTGTTCAACTCTCGGTAGTCGATACACAACCTGAATGTACCATCTTTCTTCTTGACAAACAAAACAGGAGCTCCCCACGGTGATGTGCTTGGTTGAATGAAACCACGCTCTAAAAGTTCTTGTAATTGGCTTTGCAGTTCTTTCATCTCGCTGGGTGCGAGTCTGTAAGGAGCACGAGCTATTGGTGCAGCTCCTGGTACAAGATCTATTTGAAATTCAACGGATCGCTGTGGGGGTAATCCCGGTAATTCTTTCGGAAATACATCGGGAAATTCTTTTGCAATGGGAATATCATTGATGCTCTTTTCTTCAGTTTGTACTTTCTCGATGTGTGCTAGAACAGCATAGCAACCTTTTCTTATTAGTTTTTGTGCTTTCAAATTACTAATAAGATGTAGCTTCGTGTTGCCCTTTTCTCCGTACACCATTAAGGGTTTTCCTTTTTCTCGTATATTGCGAATTTCATTTTTGTAACAAACGATCTCTGCTTTCACTTCTTTCAACCAGTCCATACCGATTATCACATCAAAACTCCCTAACTCTACTGGTATCAAATCAATCTTAAATGTTTCGCTAACCAGTTTAATTTCTCGATTCCGACATATATTATCTGCTGAAATTAATTTACCATTTGCTAATTCGAGTAAAAATTTACTATCCAAAGGCGTCAATGGACAACTTAATTTAGCACAAAAATCTCTACTCATATAGATTCTATCCGCACCCGAATCAAATAAAACGTAAGCAGATTTATTGTCAATAAAAACGTACCCGTAACAAGCTCCGGGTCTTCCTGTGCCTCTGCCGCATTAATATTGAAAACTCTTCCGCGGCCTTGTCCATTCTTGTTCTCCTGGTTCGGGCAATTTCTAATAATGTGGCTCGGTTTTCCACATTTATAACAAACTACATTGGCATAACTTGCTCCGACACTACTTGCTCCGCCATTACTCGTTCCGACACCATTTGTTCCTTTCGTTCTATTAACCCCTGGTCCGTAGACCTCACACTTCGCCGTGCTATGACCATTTCTTTTACACTTGTTGCAAAATTTGGTGCAGAACCCCGAGTGATACTTTTCACACCTTTGGCATAGCTGCTTCTGATTGTTGTTGTTGTTGCGGTTATTATTGTTGTTGGGATGATTGTTGTAGTTGCTGTCGTTGTTGTTGTTGTTGTTGTTGTTGGGCCGTTTGTTGTAGTTGCGATTGATGTTGCGATTGTTGGGATAATTGTTGCGATTATTGTTGTAATTGCTGTTGTTGTTGTATTGGTGATTCTTATCACCGTTTTCCTCCCACTTTCTTTTGACTTGCTTCACATTGGCCTCTTCAGCAGTCTGTTCTTTAATTCTTTCTTCAATCTGGTTCACTAGTTTGTGAGCCATTCTACATGCCTGTTGTATGGAGGCGGGCTCGTGTGAACTTATATCTTCTTGGATTCTTTCCGGTAATCCTTTCACAAACGCGTCGATCTTCTCTTCCTCATCTTCGAATGCTCCCGGACACAATAGGCATAATTCTGTGAATCGTCTTTCGTACGTGGTAATATCAAATCCTTGGGTTCGTAACCCTCTAAGTTCTGTCTTGAGCTTATTGACCTCGGTTCTGGGACGGTACTTCTCGTTCATCAAGTGCTTGAATGCTGACCACGGTAGTGCGTACGCATCGTCTTGTCCCACTTGCTCTAGATAGGTATTCCACCATGTTAACGCAGAACCTGTGAAGGTATGCGTAGCGTACTTCACTTTGTCCTCTTCAGTACACTTACTTATGGCAAACACCGATTCGACCTTCTCGGTCCACCGTTTCAATCCGATCGGTCCTTCGGTTCCATCAAATTCCAAAGGTTTGCAGGCAGTGAATTCTTTGTAGGTGCATCCTACACGATTTCATGTACTGCTAGATCCAAGGTTATTGTTGGTATGTAGCGCAGCCTGTACTGCGGCTATGTTTGAAGCTAGAAAAGTACGGAATTCCTCTTCATTCATATTCACGGTGTGTCGAGTAGTCGGTGCCATTTCCTTCAAAATAGCCAAATGGAACAAGTTAATCATACAGAATATTAAGAGTAGTTAATAGTATTTCGTAGCATAATATGAACTCATTTATAAAAGCTTTTTCTTCATATTAGCGTTTTATAAGTTTAAATTCGGGTAGTACCTACCCGTTAAGTTCATACTTAGTAGGTAATATACAATTCAACTACTACAATTCTATATGAAAAACTGATTATAATAATATTTCGCGTTCAAACTTTTATACAATATTTTACAAACTTACAATACCGCTTATTTTACATAAAGCATGAAATATAGCACACAATAACTTTGATACAAGATAGTTGTGAAGATAATTCTAGCTAATACACAAGTCGTTCAGCAAAGGCAATAAAGACACGTAATTCATACGTCCAGAAACAAGTCATGCATTCTGGTTTTACTAGGACTACTTCCCATCCTTGGTCTTGTGGAACATAACCGTTATGGCCATTGATAAGACAGCGTGTTGTAACGTCGTCAAAGGGACGAGGGTTACGTAATGTCCAACAGTCTCGTAATAACCTAAAAACCTCATTTCTTACCCCAATTACTGACTCCGTCACTTGTGGGAACGTTTTGTTTAATAGTTGTAGGCCGATGTTCTTGTTCTCACTTTGGTGAGAAGCGAACATTACTAATCCGTAAGCATAACATGCTTCTTTATGTTGCATGTTAGCCGCTTTTTCTAAATCACGAAGTCCAATATTCGGATATATTGAGTCAAAATAATTTCTTAACCCATTGCGTAAAATAGCATTTGGGTTCCCCGCAATATATGCGTCAAAGTAAACACATCGTAACTTATGGATTTCCCAATGTGATATCCCCCATCTTTCGAACGAAAGCCTTTTATAAACCAAGGCATTCTTGGAACGTTCTTCGAATGTCTTACAAACTGATCTCGCCTTAAATAGTTGTGCCGAAGAATTCTGACCGACTTTAGACAAGATTTCATCAATCATGTCTCCGGGTAGGTCTCTTAAAATATTGGGTTGTCTATCCATTTTGTGTTTTTATACTGTAAAATAGACAAGAGTTAGATTCATAAAAAAAATACTTATTAGTACAAGCAATTTTTACATATATCATAAAGCATAAGCACACTATATTACATATATTACACCCCACGAATACAACTATCTTATTCCGACTCGCTTGTTTCTTCTTCTTCGGTTTTGGTTCGTTTTGCCAAGTTTCTAGGGATATATGATGTTCCCCTAATACGAACCGTAATTTTCCACATTGGTTTAGAAAAACCTGGTGGTTTAGAGGTTCCCGGGTCATTGTTACAACTTAAGGACTTCGGGGGTTGACGATACATATAAAGTTCATCGGGGTTGGAATTAGATTTCTCTATTTTTATGCCCTTTCCCTTATTATTTTCTTTTGCCTTTTTAAATTCAGTTGGGGTAATTTCTATAACATCATCGGAATTCTCGTCGGAATCCGATTCATCGGAGAATTGGTAATCCTCCCAATATTTTGCTTCCTTGGCGGAAACACCATTGACCATAATTAACCTTGGTCGGTTGGTTGAGGATTTTCTTTTACTTAACCGTTTTATTATTTCCCTCACCGGTTCTATTTCTTCTTCCGGTTCCGATTCTTCTTCCGGATCCGATTCTTCTTCCGGTTCCGACTCTTCTTCCGGTTCCTCTTCGGGAACTTGTGAATCAGTCCACGAATCATTCTAATTTACATTTGACTCTTCATTATTATTAGGTGAGTCAATGGGACTTGTTCTAGAGGTAGACATCTATCACATAATATCAAACACGTTAAGAGATTATTATATCACATAATATTCATATGTTAAAAATATATAGTTTCCAACAAAAATGTTAAGCAATCATTTTTAAAGAAAACACGGTCGAAGTCCAGACTCACTAATGCATCCTAACAAACTCGATAAGACACACTAATGCAAATTTTCTGGTTCTCTAAGACCAACGCTCGGATACCAACTGAAATGTCCCGTTCTTATTGATTAAAAACGTTCCATATTAATTGATTTCGTTGCGAGGTTTTGACCTCTATATGAGACGTTTTTCAAAGACTGCATTCATTTTAAAACAAACCATAACCTTTATTTCATCAATAAAGGTTTAAAAAGCTTTACGTAGATTATCAAATAATGATAATCTAAAATATCCTGTTTACACACGACCATTACATAATGGTTTACAATACAAATATGTTACAACAAAATAAGTTTCTTGAATGCAGTTTTTACACAATATCATACAAGCATGGACTCCAAATCTCGTCCTTATTTAAGTATGCGACAGCGGAAGCTCTTAATAATCACCTGAGAATAAACATGCTTAAAACGTCAACAAAAATGTTGGTGAGTTATAGGTTTAGCCTATATATATCAAATCATAATAATAGACCACAAGATTTCATATTTCAATACACATCCCATACATAGAGATAAAAATCATTCATATGGTGAACACCTGGTAACCGACATTAACAAGATGCATATATAAGAATATCCCCATCATTCCGGGACACCCTTCGGATATGATATAAATTTCGAAGTACTAAAGCATCCGGTACTTTGGATGGGGCTTGTTGGGCCCGATAGATCTATCTTTAGGATTCGCGTCAATTAGGGTGTCTGTTCCCTAATTCTTAGATTACCAGACTTAATAAAAAGGGGCATATTCGATTTCGATAATTCAACCATAGAATGTAGTTTCACGTACTTGTGTCTATTTTGTAAATCATTTATAAAACCTGCATGTATTCTCATCCCAAAAATATTAGATTTTAAAAGTGGGACTATAACTCACTTTCACAGATTTTTACTTCGTCGGGAAGTAAGACTTGGCCACTGGTTGATTCACGAACCTATAACAATATATACATATATATCAAAGTATGTTTAAAATATATTTACAACACTTTTAATATATTTTGATGTTTTAAGTTTATTAAGTCAGCTGTCCTCGTTAGTAACCTACAACTAGTTGTTCACAGTTAGATGTACAGAAATAAATCGATAAATATTATCTTGAATCAATCCACGACCCAGTGTATACGTATCTCAGTATTGATCACAACTCAAACTATATATATTTTGGAATCAACCTCAACCCTGTATAGCTAACTCCAACATTCACATATAGAGTGTCTATGGTTGTTCCGAAATATATATAGATGTGTCGACATGATAGGTCGAAACATTGTATACGTGTCTATGGTATCTCAAGATTACATAATATACAATACAAGTTGATTAAGTTATGGTTGGAATAGATTTGTTACCAATTTTCACGTAGCTAAAATGAGAAAAATTATCCAATCTTGTTTTACCCATAAATTCTTCATTTTAAATCCGTTTTGAGTGAATCAAATTGCTATGGTTTCATATTGAACTCTATTTTATGAATATAAACAGAAAAGTATAGGTTTATAGTCGGAAAAATAAGTTACAAGTCGTTTTTGTAAAGGTAGTCATTTCAGTCGAAAGAACGACGTCTAGATGACCATTTTAGAAAACATACTTCCACTTTGAGTTTAACCATAATTTTTGGATATAGTTTCATGTTCATAATAAAAATCATTTTCTCAGAATAACAACTTTTAAATCAAAGTTTATCATAGTTTTTAATTAACTAACCCAAAACAGCCCGCGGTGTTACTACGACGGCGTAAATCCGGTTTTACGGTGTTTTTCGTGTTTCCAGGTTTTAAATCATTAAGTTAGCATATCATATAGATATAGAACATGTGTTTAGTTAATTTTAAAAGTCAAGTTAGAAGGATTAACTTTTATTTGCGAACAAGTTTAGAATTAACTAAACTATGTTCTAGTGATTACGAGTTTAAACCTTCGAATAAGATAGTTTTATATATATGAATCGAATGATGTTATGAACATCATTACTACCTCAAGTTTAGTAGGTAAACCTACTGGAAGTGACAAGAAATGATCTAGCTTCAAAGGATCTTGGATGGCTTGAAAGTTCTTGAAGTAGGATCATGACACAAAAACAAGTTCAAGTAAGATTTTTACTCGAATTAAGATAGTTTATAGTTATAGAAATTGAATCAAAGTTTGAATATGAATATTACCTTGAATAAGAAAGATAACCTACTGTATATAACAAAGGTTTCTTGATCTTAGATGATTACTTGGAATGGATTAGAAAGCTTGGAAGTAAATTAGTAAACTTGAAGGGATTTTTGAAGTGTTCTTGAAGTGTTCTTCCTATGATGATTATAGCTTGATTCTTGAAGTGATTTTTGATGAAGATAATGATTAACTACTGGAAAAATACGTTCATAATAGTGTGGGTGTGTTGAGAGAGAATTAGAAAGAGAATTGGAAGTGAAATGGAGTGAATGATGAGTGGTAATTGGTGAGTGGTGAGTGGGGTTAAAAGGAGTTCTAGTTAGTTGACTAGCTCATGGTAGAAGTTAAAATTGATTAGTCATACATGACATAATCAAGAGTGGAATCCCATGCTAGTTCCTATTGGTATATACTCATAGTAAGTACGGTTTGAAGCTGTGTATAATACGGGTAAGAATACGACTAGAATTCTTGATGAAAGAAAAGAATGGAAAAGTAACTGTAACCATTTTCGTTAAGTATGAGTGTTTTGATATATGTCTTGAAGTCTTCCAAAAGTATTTTAATACATCTAAATACACTACATGTATATACATTTTAACTGAGTCGTTAAGTCATCGTTAGTCGTTACATGTAAGTGTTGTTTTGAAACCTTTAAGTTAACGATCTCAATTAATGTTGTTAACCCATTGTTTATTATATCTAATGAGATGTTAAATTATTATATTATCATGATATTATGATATATTAATATATCTTAATATGATATATATACATTTAAATGTCGTTACAACGATAATCGTTACATATATGTCTCGTTTCGAAATCCTTAAGTTAGTAGTCTTGTTTATATGTATATAACTCATTATTAATATACTTATGGAGATACTTACTTATCATAATCTCATGTTAACCATATGTATATCCATATATATATCGTCATATCGTTTTTACAAGTTTTAACGTTCGTGAATCGCCGGTCAACTTGGGTGGTCAATTGTCTATATGAAACATATTTCAATTAATCAAGTCTTAACAAGTTTGATTGCTTAACATGTTGGAAACATTTAATCATGTAAATATCAATCTCAATTAATATATATAAACATGGAAAAGTTCGGGTCACTACAGAAACGTGGGAAACTGAATCCGCGGTATGTTGGTCCTTTCGAGATCTTAGAGCGTGTTGGAACCGTAGCGCATCGTTTAGATCTCCCGCCTCAACTAAGCTCCGTCCATCCTACATTTCATGTATCTAACTTGAAGAAATGTCTTGCCGAGCCCGATATCGTCGTCCCTCTCGAGGAACTTACTATTAATGACAAACTCCATTTTGTGGAGGAACCGGTTGAAATTGTGGACTACGTCGAGAAGGAATTAAAACAAAGCCGGATCCCGATTGTTAAGGTCCGTTGGAAAGCCAAAAGGGGACCCGAGTTTACTTGGGAAAGAGAAGATCAAATGCGAAAGAAACACCCTCATCTATTCCCGGTTCCGGAATAGTCGGATTCCGAGGAAGAAACAACGATTACTACGCCTTCTTAAATTTCGGGACGAAATTTCTTTTAAGGAGTAGGTAATGTAACATCCCGCCTATTTCCGTTTACTTTTCCGTTATACTACTTTAAACTCCGTTATATGTTTATAACATCTCCCGTTAACACGCGTTTCAAATTATCTTGTTTAGGTAATTTAACGCACCCGATTATAACTTGAGGGACTAGTTTCGCCAACAAGACAAAGAGGTGACTAGCTTTGACTAAGTCAACCTCCTTATCTTCTTCCTTTTCATTTCTTTCTTCTTTTCTTTCACTACTTACATATTTTCTCTAAATTCTCCATAAAGCAAATCATCATCCATAATAAATCGATCAAGCTTCGAGCCAAACAAATTACATATTTGAACTCCTCGTGATCTCCTCTTCGATTCCATACCAATCTCATTGCATTTGGGTAACTTTCTAAAATCACTAATTTTTGTGTTCTTGAGATTTTTGAGTTACAAGGTTGTTAATTAGTGTCTATGGCTCTAGTCTAACAAGATTATGTGTTTGAATTGCTTGATTTGTTGTTTGGAAGTAACTTGCATGAACTAGCAAAATGGGTGTGTTTAATCTTGAGTTTTAGATGATTAAATGTTGTTAAATGTTATAAATGCATGTATTAAATGTGTTCCTAGTGTTACTAGCTTCATTTTGATGTATAGGTTGCATGAGAAAACTCTAAGAACTTGTTAAGTGATTTTTGGTGGAATTGAGCTAGGGTTTAATGAACTTGAAATGATTATTTGATGCATTGATTGCGATGATTTGTTGTTAGTAAGTTGTTAGTTGTATTGTATGCTCAATTACCTACAAAATGGCATGTCATATGTATGCATTGAATGCCCGAATCATTAAATGTGCATTGGTGAGTTTGAAGCATTAATGTGTTCATTGAATGATCACTTGGTTTGAAAACTCGGTTGTTACAAATGAGGTTTTTGATTGATGAATTGTGTTTAGTTGCATTCTACGTCAAAAGAGCTTTCCAACGATATAAGGTGCGAGTCCTAAGTGTTAGCGGTTTGTGTTTTATGCACAAAAAGGTTTTGGATTGAGACTTGAACATTTGGGACTGGCCAGGCACCAGCACCCGGCCTTTGCCGCGGCGCGGCCCCTTCCTGTCGCGGCGCGACATATAAGGGGGCCAGGTTCTGACCTCCTTGTCTCAAATGTGAAAAATGTTTGGCACGTTCTAGACCTCCAATTCACATGCAATTTGTTCTAACATGCTTATATATGAATAATTAGCATAGAAAATTTGTTCGGGACCCGACCCGAACATGTTGACTTTTTCGTTGACTTTGACCGACTAAAGTTTGACTTTTTGTCAAACTTAACCAATTGATTATGCAATCTTTCTAACTTGTTTCTATACATGTATCTTGCATGAAACTTGACTATTTGCTTCACATGCTTCATAATCGAGTCGTATTGAGCCATAGGACTAATTGAACAACTTTGACCCTCCGTGACTATCGTTATTGACACAACCTATTTGTGTAGGTCAAGACTAGCGTTGTCCTTAGCGCACATTACTTGTTGAAGTACTTATTTGCTCTTGCAATCAAATGTGAGATCATAGTCCCACTTTTACTCTTTTATACTTATATTTGGGGTGAGAAAACATAAACGTTTCATTTGACAAAGTGAACACAAGTGCGAAAACAAACATTCTACGTACGAGTTAGAACAAAAAGCCTCAATTCAATTATCATTAGTTACACTTGCAGGGTGTAAGCGAGAACTTATGTTGTGTGGCCATACGGGTTTGACAAACCCTCATTCGGACGGTTCGCTACCGTTAATCGGATGAAATATATTTTCGGGGATAAGTGTATGTTCTGACACTATATTAATGGGGTTTCGTGATAGTTAAGCCTTGATAATTGGGTGCTCGTGATATCAACTTTTAGAATGGTTTATTATTATTTCAACGTGACAACACTTGTGGTTCAACTTACTTACTCATTTACTTACTTACTAAACCTATGATTTCACCAACGTTTTCGTTGACAGATTCTCTATGTTTTTCTCAGGTCCTTGAACTTAAGTGATACATGCTTCCGCTCATACTTTTGATACTTGCATGGATGTCGAGTATACTTGCATACGTGGAGCGTCTTTTTGGCTACTTTAAACTATGTCGCACGTGTTTCATATGAACTATAACTTTTGATATGTACTTGTCTTGGGAATTACTTTTGTAAACATTGAAACATCCTTTTATGAAATGAATGCGACATATTTTCGGTCAAACTTTGTTATAAATGCTTATGACCATGCAATGGGACCATACGTAGATGACGCCGTCACTTGACGATTTGTCGGGGTCGCTACAGACATCGATCACACGTTGATATCTCATAGCTTCCTCTTTTCGATCATCTCTAAACGTAATTTGATGGAGGTGAAGGGTCTCCACATCAAATCTCGATAATTTCCTCATCCACATAGGATCTAAAATCCTCACATTGTCGAAATGTATGCTTCCATCTTCCTTTTCAATTGCAGTCAAGATCACTGCTTCTTCCGACAACTCATCATAGAACCACCATCTGAAGTTTTTGCATATATCCTTGGGTAAGGGCATCAATGGAGATTGCTTCATGTACTTGGCTGGACGGAACTTAACAACGCGTGGAATTTCTCTTTGTCAGGTGCATGGAAAACCTGGTGGCTGTTGACTTAAAGATATCCTATTTCCCTGTCTTATACTCATATCTGAGTTTTCTCTGAACCACCTGGAAAGGTCACTATCTTCAGCGTTCAACATCTTCAGCTTAGCAAGTTGCATGATCCCGAATAAGGTAGAGTTTTGAAGTGACTAGGAGGTGCCATGTAATCAACTCCTCCTTCCCACTTGATTGCAAAACAATTGATCTCCTTGAAGTAACCCCAGCTCAGAATTTTACCCTTGGAATACTTCTTGGTTCTCTTTCCCCTTTCGTAGAGACTAAAAAACTTCAGCTCAAGTTCTGGCTTATGCAGCTGATCAGGGTTAACGACGTTCTGTTTCCACCAACTCTGACGGATCTCGTCTTCTTCAATATTTCTGTTAACTTTAACCCTATCACGTTTGAACCAATCATTAATCTCATTCCATGCCTCGGCTTTACCTTGCTCGGCTCGGAGTTTCTTCTTCTTCAGCTCAATCTCTTTTCTTTCTTTCTCAACGAGCAGTTTCTCATGTCGGATTTTCTTATTGTTTTCCATTAACTCATCAACTTCCTTGATTTGTTCCTTGTATACCTTCCTTGCTTCTTCTAAATCATTCAATCTCTTTGTTTTCACCCCACTACTCAAATTGAAGAAATCACTTAAAGTGTTGAGTGACGGATTTGAGTATGGCTCAAGCGAAGGCATAACAATCTCAACTTCTTCTTCTTCTTCTTCTTCTTTATCAGATTCTGTTACCAATTCATCTTCAGATTCAACAATCACATCCTCTTTCACACTATCCTTACCAACAGAATCTTCACTCTTCTCATCCGCAAACAAATTATCGAAATCACTTAAGTTGATATTTTAGATTGATTCGGGAGGGATACTGGAAAATGACTCTTCTTGTGGAGCCTTGTTCTCAGCTTCAGCTATCTCTGCATCCTCTGTATCATTTTCACTATCGTGTGCCAGAGCAGCAAGCTGTTCCATCGGAAAATCACTTGGTGGAGCGTCCCCCTTTTCTGCATCATTAAAAACATTTGAATAATTCATATAATATTCAGCAATAAAGACCTCACCATATTCATTAAAGCTTCGAATAGGTATCACTAACGGAATCTCAAAAGAGGGTTCTCCACTTCCAGCTTCTTCTTCATCCTCTTTCTCGTCATCACCACCCAAATCAGAGGAATACTCTTCTCCTCTCTCCTTAATTAACTTTGTTTTACCAGAGGTAAGCGATTCGATCTTATTGTTCAACTCCTTTAACTTCTCCTTATTCTCACTCTTAATCGCCAACACCTTCTTCTTCAACTTCTCCGTTCTACCCTTCTGGCGGTTCAATCTATTCGATAACCTCTTGTTTTCCTCCACTAACGACTCAATCTTAGCTTCATTGATCTTCTTCTCCTCAATGGCTTGATTCTCTATATTGGTTATTTTTGTGATCAAAGACAACAGTAGATTTTGCTGTGTCTTGAATTCGGCTGATGTGACCTGAGGTGTTGTGGTGGCAGGTCTCAGAGAGGTAACAGCTGCTCTTGCATCCTTCATGAAACCAGATGGTTGTCTCCGAGCTGGTTTTTTCGAACCTCCATGAGATGAATCAAAATGATGTTTCGTTCTTTTCTCCTTCTTCTTGGGCTGTTTTGAAGTCATTGCTTCCTTCCCTTTCCTCTTCCTCTGAATCAAACTAACATCTTCCTCTGTCACTTCATCATCACCTTTAATAACTTCATCATTAACATTACCTCCTCCTTGAGCTTCACCGGTAGCTCTTTGATTATCATCTCCTCCTTCTTCATCTATAACTTCGTAGTTAGAGTCTGAATCATCGTTTCTCCATGCATTACCAGCCGGACATCGATAATTCTCCTTAAGCAGATGGCATACAAGCTTTCTGTTAAAGTCAGGTTTCAAACCCTCATTTCTTATTTCCTCCATTCTTCGGAAAGTTATCGGATTCATTGGCTTAAGGTGAATAATATCCTCTTCAAGCTTCGGTAGATCAGGTGCAGCATCATTAATAATCATTTGAATAAAACGGGCATAAATGAGATATCTCTTAGTAGAACTGAAAAGGTTTGCTTTGAAGTAATAGAAGACGAATCCCGAGAAATCATATGGAGCTTTTAGAACAAGTGCTACAAACATACTTTGCACTTTCTCGTTCAGCTTATCGAAACCAGCTTTACGTCCACTTAAACAATGCATAATCACATGAGCAAGATATCAAAACTGTGGACGCAGAAGCGTCTTCATCAGTTCAAATTTGCCAGCAATATACCTAGAATAAGCACATCTTTTAAAGCATCCGTGAATTCTCTCACGATCGATTTTCATATGGGCACAGTTCTTATCATTAAACCCTAAAATCCTCCTTATCACAGTCTTGGAGACGATGATCTCATGTCCTTGAACGGTACTGACTATCTTAGTCTCATCTTTCGATACATCACGTATAGCATTTATCCAGAATTCTCTCTGATGGCTGTAGTATGCCGTGCATGGAGTAGAAATAGCTGTATGTATCCTTGAACGCTGAAGGAAAGCTACAATCTATGTAAAATGATCACCTCTCTCGAGAGTAGTATCATATAGAGCAACTTGATTGTTCAGATCACCCTTCTCTAGGATAATTTATGGTTGAGCAGGTTGGTTAACAAAATTCACTTGAGGATTTGCTTGTTGCTCCCCATGTACTTCTGGATTAACAACTGGCACATTGACTTGTTTATCAGCCATTGATGATATCTTAACAAACTGAAACATTAACAGAAATGTTAGAAATACAACCCACATATCATAAAATATTAAAGCATTCACAATAAAGTGTCATAAACTCATTAACATGATAAAACGTGCGAGTGATAATGTCACACGTGCGGCTGAGTGATCAACCGTGCGAGTGATATAGTCACTCATGCCACTGTTGACACGTTTGAGCAGTAATATGGCTTCAGACAAGGTACACGGTTGAGGTACTGTTTATAAGCGAGTGAGTCAACCGTATGATGACTCGTGCGGCTAATCACACACGTCAGCTCTGTCAAGCGAGTGAGCAATCAAATCAAATTGAACGAGTGAGCTCAAAGGTTCATACGGTTGATCATCAACCGTGTACTGACTCGTGTGAGTCATGTCTTACGCGTGCGAGTGATGTAACTCGTGCATGTCTGATAAAACCAATATTAAATGCATTTTAAATCACTGAGATTACATGTTTGATCGCTTTAGGGGCTGATTTACATCATAAAAGCAACATTAGGTTCTGATTAACACAAAACAATAACAGATATCAATCAAAACACACTTCAATTTCACAAAATTCAAGTTAAAAACCCTTAGGGTTTCGATACATTAAAACAACAAATTAACCTATGAAAACTTGATGAAATCATACCTAGTTAGTGGCGATGTGGTCGGATTAACAAGCTTAACGAACGCTGCGGTGGAAAATTCGATTGTTGAAGGTTGATTTTTGAGAGAGAAAATGAAATAGGTGCACAAGTGTGAGCTCCTTTGCTCGTCACCCCCTATTTATACTCTCGTGATCAATCGTACGGTTGATCAAATGATTCACCATTCAACCGCGCGTCTCACAATCACTCGTGTGTGTGACGCAAATGTCTTAGGACAATTCTAGAACAGGGTCATCTGTACGGTTAACCTCACACGTGTGGTTACTCGTACGGTTCACACATCAATCGTACGGTTCACACATCAATCGTGCGTGTGGTTACTCGTACGGTTCAAAAACTTTAGATTTCGACTCGTTTGGCAATCTTAGAGCTAACTAGCACTTTCAATTTGAGTCATAAATCACTAATCCATCAAGAAATGATCATTGACACTTAGGTATATCAAAAATCTTAACCATAGCAAGGTTATTTGTGACGACCCAGAAATTTCTGACTAAATTTAAACTTAATCTTTATATGATTTCGACTCGATAAGCAAAGTCTATAATGTTGAGTCTTGAAAATGTTGACACTGTTTCATATATTCATTTGACCTTCGACCGTTCCCGACGATTCACGAACAATTGTTGCAAATATATATATATATATGTAGATATTTGAAACAATAGAATTTAGCCATTTGAATTAAAATTACTATTATTAAGTATGGTCATTAAGAATTATTACTATTATTAATATTATTATTATATATATATCATATAATAAATAACATGTAATATTAATATCTAATATAATAAAATTTAATTAAGATAAATTATAATTGTTATAGTAATATTATTATTACTTCTAGTATTCATATCTATATTAGAATTATTAATATTATTATGAAAATAGATATAAATGTAAATTGTTATATTGTTATTACTAATATTGTCGTAAGTAGTACTATTATTAGTACCATTAATAATATTATCATTATCAGCATTATTATTATAGTTATCAACATTATTATAATAAAAATAATACAATTTAATATAGTTATCATTAATAATATTATTATTATCATTTTTGTAATTACTTATATTACTATAATTTTGATACGGTATTAGTAATATTATTCTTATTATTAATTCTATTATTATTATTAGTATTCTTATTAAAAATTAAAAATATTAACAGATTATATTAATAGATTTATATTATTAACTAATATTACAGAAATTAATATAATAGATATATAAATAAATACAAATACAGATACAATGATATACAAATACAGATATAAAGATAAAGATATAATGATATAAACATATATATATATATATATATATATATATATATATATATATATATATATATATATATATATATATATATATATATATATATATATATATATATATATATATATATATATATATATATACGTAAACATAAATACAGGAATTTGGTATTCTGTTTTCCATCATTTTCAAAAACTGTACGTGATTGAGCTTTGTTTAATTAGTCGTACAAATCAAGTTTGATCTTTGCAGCAGAAGCCAAAATCAGTTGCAGGTCTAAATCAAGTTTTAACGTTTTCTTTTTTGTTCATTCTTAAAGGAACAAATCTGTCAACATATACAATTATATATGCATCATCTCTATCTTATTGAGAATACAATCGATCACCATCAACCACGTCCGCCACCATAACCTACTCCATCACCTTTCACCACACCTTGAACACTAAACCCATCACCACTTTATCATCATCTTCACTAACCCGACATAACCAACACCATTACATGCGGTTGTTTACTTCTTTTCTATACAAGAAAATCGAACCCAAAATCACCCTATAACTATTCAATACTCGTTACTTGTTTCGATTTAAACTAACAACAACCCATTTCCTTCACCCATTCAAAACCCACAAACTCATTACCGCTACTGCTATTACAGATATATTTTTCCATTCGTTTATAATCACCACCTTGATCCTTATTGCACTCATCATCAATCACCACTAAAATAAATTTGCTTTTCTCTTGGCCACTACAGCTCGACAAAACATCAACAAAACAAGTCAACAAACCACTACTTCATCACCACTTCCAAATTATTTTGTCACTTCTCCTCTTCCTTCAATTCTTTCTGTTTCGGTTTTGGATGAACTAAACCGCCACCCTATCACAACCTTGCCACACCCACGAACACCAAAAGACCACCTGACGGTTTTTACTTTCTTTCTGTTTTGATCATAACAATACTAATTAAAAACCCATCAACTTTCATGCTCGATTTATTTTTTTCCTATTCTACTTTGAACGACACTACATTACCACTGCTATTCCTTGTTCCTTTTCCATTTCATTCGAAAACTACAACAAGATTTAGTAACTTATCATATATTTTTTTCGGTTAAATGAATTTATATTGGCACTCTTGATTTAATTATAGCTTGGTGGCAGACAAAGGAATTATTTTATGTTTAGATAACGAAATTTGGACCCCATGATGTTAGTGGAGATTTCAGTGGATATATAATTCCATCAGTTATCTATATAACATGTTTCCACCAATATTTCACTAGTCAACAAACTAATTCAACGTATTCATTGTTGTTGGGCCTGGGATCGAGTAGTAGTAGGCCTGAAATTGTTGAGCTTTAATTTCTTGCTGTTGGGCTGTAACATGGGCTGTTATCTTGCGGGTTCATACTCGGGTTTATGAAATAGATTAGACAACGAAACTGCAAATTGATCATTTAATTTTTTGTGTTCGTGATTTATTTTATGGTGACGATAAAATGATACATTGAGGATACCGTAGAGATTAGAGAATTAAGGTTAATGATTTTGATTATGATTAAAATTATGTTAGGATAACGATCCATAATAAAAACGATGATGATTATGGTTTAGGATTAATGGTGATAAAGATGATGATAAATTATGAAAATAGATTGATGATGGTGATAATGCCGTAGTTTTAGATTGATGGTGGTGGTATGATAACGATAATGATAATGTTGTTATGATATTAGATGATGAGGGTAATGAAGAGAATTAAAAGGGTTTTGAAGAAGATGAAGCAGAAGTGTTGGTTTAATGGATTAGGGATTCGATTTATTTCTGAAATAAACAGATGGAGGAGTGGTTTAGAGTATGGGTCTTTAAACAAGAGGTCGCGGGTTCGAGCCTGGGCTGAGGCAGTTAATTTGTTTTTGGTACTTTTTTTGTGAGGTAGTATTTATTATTACTCTTATTATTATTACTATCATTATTATTATTACTATTATTGTTATTATTACAAATAAAAAAAATTATATTACAAAAATAGATTACAAATATATTAATATTACATATTACTAAATTTTTATTATTAAAAATGATATTAAGTAAGCTACATATAAAATATATTAATAATATAAATGTATATATTCTTATCATATATAAATCTTGAAATAAATTTTTATTTTTAATATATTATGATAAATGATAAATATTATATTATTAAACTACTTTAAAAAGTATTTACTATATTAATATTAATAAATGTATTATAGAAACAAATAATTACTACTTAAGAAATATAGGATAAATATAACTTATTTAGTAAAATGATATGTAAATTATATATATATATAAACTTGTTAGATGTTATTATATGTGTTATTATACATAATTGATATAGGTTCGTGAATCCAAGGCCAATTCTACGTTTGTTCAATGTCGTCATTTGTATTTTTACTACAAAATACAGTACAGTGAGTTTCATTTGCTCCCTTTTTAAATGCTTTTGCAATATATATTTTTGGGCTCAGAATACATGCACTGCTTTTATAAATGTTTGATGAAATAGACACAAGTACTTGAAACTACATTGTATGGTTGGATTACTATACCGAATATCGCCCCTTCAAGTCTGGTAACCTAAGAATTAGGGAAATGGCCCGTAATTGACGCGAATCCTAAAGATAGATCTATGGGCCTAACAAACCCCATTCTGGAATTTGGAATGCTTTAGTACTTCGATTTAAATGGTGATTGCGATTACCAATATTATGGAATACTTGCGAGAATGCGGGGGATATTCTATATGCATCTTGTTAAGGTCGGTTACCAGGTGTTCAATCCATATGAATGATTTTTATCTCTATGCAGTTTGAGAAATGCCTGATATGAGATGTGTATTTATGAGAAATGAAAATCTTGTGGTCTATTGAAATGATGGAAATGAATGTTTATGATAAACTAATGAACTCACCAACCTTTTGGTTGACACTTGAAAGCATGTTTATTCTCAGGTTTGAAAGAAATCTTCCACTGTGCATTTGCTCATATTAGAGATATTACATGGAGTTATTAATGACATATTTCAAAAGACGTTGTATTCGAGTCGTTGAGTTCATCAAGATTATTATTAAGTCAATTATAGTTGGATATATTATGAAATGGTATGCATGCCACAACTTTCAATGTAATGAAAGATTTTCTTTTCAAAAACGAATGCAATGTTTTGTAAAATGTATCATAGAGAGGTCAAGTACCTCGCGATGTAACCAAATGTAATGAATTCGTCTAGATGGATTAGGACGGCTCATGAAAGTTGGTATCAGAGCGGTGGTCTTAGCGAACCAGGTCTTGTATTAGTGTGTCTAACTGATAGTTGTTAGGATGTATTAGTGAGTTTGGACTTCGACCGTGTCTGCATGTCAAAAGTTTTGCTTATCATTTCTAGTCAAAAATCATCTACTTATCACCCGTAGGAAATTACCTACTTATCATTCTTAGTCTAGACACATCTTACTGCATTAATTGCATGAATACTGTATAGACAAAATTCATATCTTAGCGTATCTGTTACTGCTACCTTTGCCTGACAGCTTTCAAAATTTTGTCAGTAATCTACGAAATCTTTTGCTCTATATATATAGATATTCTATGTAATTAGAATAACATTCGATAACCGAAAATCATTTTATATCAAAAAATCCTTTATTCAATCGTACGAAATGGAACTCGTCACTATTTCAAGTCCCTCAGATTCTGACATGGATGTTCACCTAAGCTCTGAAACTTGCGTCACCAGAATGAATCAACCAAATCAGCCATCCTCAATTTATCTGATGAGTTCGTAGTCGACATAATCAATGGAGATGCGAAGAAGGCGATCCTTTCCACTAACCAAATTGCCCTCTTGGCAAAGAACCAGAAGCACTTACCGGCGAACCTATCCGAAACACCATTTTCAGCCTCATTTCCAGAGTAGCTCGACATGATTATATTCTATCCACAATTCTAAACCTTATTCATCTGCTCGTTCTGACCAATAATCATCCCGGAATAATATAAGAAGTCAACAAACTCCGTGCTCGAGTAATCAATTTGGAGAATATGGTGCAAAATTTACCAGCTTCAGCAACATCACCGGCACCAACAGTACCATTAGCAACAGCACCAGTACCATCAACAATCCATGCCTCAACATGTCATTCTGTACCTCGAGTATAATCATCGTTCTACATGATGTCTACATCATTTACCTTCTTTCGACATGGCGATTATTTAATCTCTAATGTTTTAGAGATTATATATTTTGTTCTAACGGTAAATCAAATGAGTTAATATCATATTGACTCATTAAATCCATAATTATATCTGAAGAAAATATATATGTATGTATGTTTTCATAAAGATTGTAATTAAAAATTCTTTTGTACAAACTGTTAACGGTGAAAATATTTTAACGGGTAGGTAACACTCGAGGAATATTTAAATTTCACATTAATAAGTTACACTGTACATTCTTCGAATCTGATTCAATAGTCATTTACTATCCTACTTACATCCACAGATATACAAATCCGTTCACCACAGAATAACCATTTTCATTCAATCTCATATTTGGATTTTGACCTATTAAAACTCAATAAGTGGCATAATGAAGAAAACATTGGACAAAATAAAATTTGTTAGAAACAAACAAATTGACTTTGAGAAAATTGGTTAAGAATTCACGCTAACTGTTTCCAGCTAACTGTTCCTAGCTAACTGATTACATTTATTTATCGCAATTTTATTTATCGTCATTTAATTTCTGTTATTTATTTTACGCACTTTAAATATCGGGACACGTATACAAGGTTTTGACATATCATATCGACGCATCTATATATATTATTTGGAATAACCATAGACACTCTATATGCTGTAATGCTCGAGTTCGCTATACAGGGTTAAGGTTGATTCTCAAATAATATATATACTTTGAGTTGTGATCGAGTCTGAGACATGTATATAACGGGTCACGACACGTATTAATTAATTCGAATATTATATATTAAACTATATATGAATTGTTGTACTACTAATTGTGGACTACGAACTGTGGACTAATGACATTGGACAATTAAAATTAATTAAAATATTGATTATAACATATGAAACTAAACATCTCTTCAAGTTTGCCACTTGATTTCAACTTAAACCTCATTTGTATATTGATGATTCCAATCTGCATTCAAACCTTTCATGATTCTTGAAAACACCACAATCGAGAGGATGAATCAACTGCACTTCATCTACAGAAGAAAAGATTTATGCATATAGTCATGCACCTGAAAACACTTAGAACCTGAGTAAACATTTAACATGTATCTGTGCTAACTCCTTTGGCATTGTTATTACCGAAAATATCATTGCAACTCTTTTTCAAATTAGCCAATTTTGTCACAGCTTCAGCAAATCAACTTCAACTTCCATTCGAATTAGCCTTATTATAACCTCGATATATAAGTTTTCCCGTTGTCATCGTTACCGGGGAACCATTTATATTCCACCACATTAACAGTAAACTTACCAGCAACTTCAATGAATTTGGACTTTCCGAAAAATCATTATATTTATTGAAACCCCATCGTGTATTCATCCATACCCTGTAACAATAATTGTCATACCAATTACCGAGAATCAGCAATCAGTATTTCGAATCTAGTAGCATTTCTACATCAATCGTTATATGTATACATATAACAATTATCTCCTAGAATTACGATCTTCAATTCTGAAATTTTGAAAAGCACCCAGCCTACGAATCAATACATTGAACTTTGAAAAAGCTGAATGAAGCAGCAAAAACTGTAGGCAACCGTAAATGACCTTAATCATCAGAAGTTTGATGATAAAGAATAGTATGTTGGAAAAGCTCAAAAAAGTTGGAACTGAAAAATGGATTAAGCTAACCACGAAGGAGACCAAGGACAAATGCAAGGACCATACCCTATATTCAAAGAAAACTAGGTAATTCTGGATCCGTTGAAATCTTTAGAAAATATCTTGCTCCGTACTCATGTTAAATCTTGTGGAAAAATCTTTCTTCATCAACCTTCGATCTTAGAAATTTCAAAATATCATCATAAATATCTTCGATATTTCTGAAGATATTTTCATAACTATTCTTATCTGAAATCATTTATCTCTTCACGCTATCAGTGTTACATCATATAAGAAACTGTTAGTTTCTATATTCTGTAAACTTTCGAGTTTAAACTATGAATGATTTTGAAGTAGTGTTGGGAACTGAAGCATGAGTTAGTATAATATAATGATACTTGATCAACGTGATTATATTACAGTAAGTCATGCTGAGTTTTTAATGGAACGTGATGATTCACAGATCATAACGTCATCATGTGCCATGTTGCACGACTCTTACATTCTATCTAATCTATAGATGTATCAAGAACATATTTTCTTGATAGTTCTATCTTTTCTCTTGAATTCTGGTAATATAACCAATCAAGATCGTGCTATTACAATCTCTCTCTTGGAACATTAGTCATGTTCATTCGAAACTTCATACCTATAAATTCTGGACCATTATTCGTTTGACTTAAATTCGAGGAAAGCAAACAAAAGTTTGAATTGAGGGGGAAGGAATAGAAGGTGTGAGCTGTGGAAATAAGGAAACGAAGGGAATGGATTTATAGTGAAATATCCGACAGAGCAATCGAGAAAGATCATCGTATTTAACCAAAGAGGATTCTAATTTCTTTAATTATCGAAAAACCAAATCTTATTACAAGGATTTTCTCTAAATCCCTTGAATTCCAGAAATCAACCGTGACTACGTCACCGGTTAAGACAAACCTTCATTTACTCATTTCACTCCTTTGTAATAGCTTCACTCATACGCTTCGGGTAATCAAATTGTGTTATCCATATTACTCAATGATAATAAAACACTATTTATCAACTCATATTCGTCATGAAAACATTTTTATTGTTAGCCATGACCACCTCACTCAAATTTCGGGACAAAATTTCTTTAACGGGTAGGTACTGTGACGACCCGAAAATTTTCGACTAAATTTAAACTTAATCTTTATATGAATTCGACTCGAAAAGCAAAGTCTATAATGTTGAGTCTTGAAAATGTTGACACTGTTTCATATATTCATTTGACCTCGACCGTTCCCTACGATTCACGAACAATTGTTGCAAATATATGTATATATATGTGTGTGTGTGTGTATATATATATATATATATATACATATATATAAATGTAGATATTTGAAACAATAGAATTAGCCATTTGAATTAAAATTACTATTATTAAGTATGGTCATTAAGAATTATTACTATTATTAATATTATTATTATATATATCATATAATAAATAACATGTAATATTAATATCTAATATAATAAAATTTAATTAAGATAAATTATAATTGTTATAGTAATATTACTATTACTTCTAGTATTCATATCTATATTAGAATTATTAATATTATTATGAAAATAGATATAAATGTAAATTGTTATATTGTTATATTGTTATTACTAATATTGTCGTAAGTAGTATTATTATTAGTACCATTAATAATATTATCATTATCAGCATTATTATTATAGTTATCAACATTATTATAATAAATAATAATACAATTTAATATAGTTATCATTAATAATATTATTATCATCATTCTTGTAATTACTTATATTACTATAATTTTGATAAGGTATTAGTAATATTATTCTTATTATTAATTCTATTATTATTATTATTAGTATTCTTATTAAAAATTAAAAATATTAAAAGATTATATTAATAGATTTATATTATTAACTAATATTACAGTAATTTATATAATAGATATATAAATAAATACAAATACAGATACAATGATATATAAATACAGATATAAAGATAAAGATATAATGATATAAAGATATATATAGATATATATACGTACAGATATATACATAAACATAAATACAGGAATTTGGTATTCTGTTTTCCATCGTTTTCAAAAACTGTAGGTGATTGAGCTTTGTTTAATTAGTCATACAAATCAAGTTTGATCTTTGCAGCAGAAGCCAAAATCAGTTGCAGGTCTAAATCAAGTTTTAACGTTTTCTTTTATGTTCATTCTTTAAGGAATAAATCTGTCAACATACACAATTATATATGCATCATCTCTATCTTATTAAGAATACATTCGATCACCATCAACCACATCCGCCACCATAACCTACTCCATCACCTTTCACCACACCTTGAACACTAAACCCATCACCACTTTATCATCATCTTCACTAACCAGACATAACCAACACCATTACATGCGGCTATTTACTTCTTTTCTATACAAGAAAATCGAACCTAAAATCACCCTATAACTATTCAATACTCGTTACTTGTTTCGGTTTAAACTAACAACAACCCATTTCCCTCACCCATTCAAAACCCACAAACTCATTACCGCTACTACTGTAATAAATATATTTTTCCATTCATTTATAATCACCACCTTGATCCTTATTGCACTCGTCATCAATCACCACTAAAATAAATTTTCTTTTCTCTTGGCCACTACAGCTCGACAAAACATCAACAAAACAAGTCAACAAACCACTACTTCTTCACCACTTCCAAATTATTTTGTCACTTCTCCTCTTCCTTCAATTCTTTCTGTTTCGGTTTTGGATGAACAAAACCGCCACCCTATCACAACCTTGCCACACCCATGAACACCAAAAGACCACCTGACGGGTTTTACTTTCTTTCTGTTTTGATCATAACAATACTAATTAACAACCCATCAACTTTCATGCTTGATTTATTTTTTTACTGTTCTACTTTTAAC
Organism: Rutidosis leptorrhynchoides; assembly: GCF_046630445.1. Classification (NCBI taxonomy): domain Eukaryota; kingdom Viridiplantae; phylum Streptophyta; class Magnoliopsida; order Asterales; family Asteraceae; genus Rutidosis; species Rutidosis leptorrhynchoides. The sequence continues at coordinate 330,515,681 of NC_092333.1, read as the reverse complement.
GACACCACATTACCACTGCTATTCCTTGTTCCTTTTCCATTTCATTCGAAAACTACAACAAGCTTTAGTAACTTATCATATTTTTTTTTTCGGTTAAATGAATTTATATTGGCACTCTTGATTTAATTATAGCTTGGTGGCAGACAAAGGAATTATTTTATGTTTAGATAACGAAATTTGGACCCCATGATGTTAGTGGAGATTTCGGTGGATATATAATTCCATCAGTTATCTATATAACATGTTTCCACCAATATTTCACTAGTCAACAAACTAATTCAACGCATTCATTGTTGTTGGGCCTGGGATCGAGTAGTAGTAGGCCTAAAATTGTTGAGCTTTAAGTTCTTGCAGTTGGGCTGTAACATGGGCTGTTATCTTGCGGGTTCCTACTCGGGTTTATGAAATAGATTAGACCACGAAACTGCAAGTTGATCATTTAATTTGTTGTGTTCGTGATTTAATTTATGGTGATGATAAAATGATACATTGAGGATACCGTAGAGATTAGAGAATTAAGGTTAATGATTTTGATTATGATTAAAATTATGTTAGGATAATGATCCATAATAAAAACTATGATTATTATGGTTTAGGATTAATGGTGATAAAGATGATGATAAATTATGAAAATAGATTGATGATGGTGATGATGCTGTAGTTTTAGATTGATGGTGGTGGTATGATAACGATAATGATAATGTTGTTATGATATTAGATGATGAGGGTAATGAAGAGAATTAAAAGGGTTTTGAAGAAGATGAAGCAGAAGTATTAGTTTAATGGATTAGGGATTCGATTTATTTCGCAAATAAACAGATGGAGGAGTGGTTTAGAGTATGGGTCTTTAAACAAGAGGTCTCGGGTTCGAGCCTGGGCTGAGGCAGTTAATTTTTTTTTGGAACTTTTCTTGTGAGGTAGTATTTATTATTACTCTTATTATTATTACTATCATTATTATTATTACTATTATTGTTATTATTACAAATAAAAAAAATTATATTGCAAAAATAGATTACAAATATATTAATATTACATATTACTAAATTTTTATTATTAAAAATGATATTATGTAAGCTACATATAAAATATATTAATAATATAAATGTATATACTATTATCATATATAAATCTTGAAATAAATTTTTATTTTTAATATATTATGATAAATGATAAATATTATATTATTAAACTACTTTAAAAAGTATTTACTATATTAATATTAATAAATGTATTATAGAAATAAATAATAACTACTTAAGAAATATAATAACTTATTTAGTAAAATGATATGTAAATTATATATATATATAAACTTGTTAGATGTTATTATATGTGTTAATATATATAATTGATACAGGTTCGTGAATCCAAGGCCAACCCTACGTTTGTTCAATGTCGTCATTTGTATTTTTACTACAAAATAAAGTACGGTGAGTTTCATTTGCTCCCTTTTTAAAAACTTTTGCAATATATATTTTTGGGCTTAGAATACATGCACTGCTTTTATAAATATTTTACGAAATAGACACAAGTACTTGAAACTACATTGTATGGTTGGATTACTATACCGAATATCGCCACTTCAAGTCTGGTAACCTAAAAATTAGGGAAATGGCCCCTAATTGACGTGAATCCTAAAGATAGATCTACGGGCCTAACAAACCCCATTCTGGAATTTGGAATGCTTTAGTACTTCGATTTAAATGGTGATTGCGATTGCTAATATTATGGCATACTTGCGAGTATGCGGGGGATATTCTATATGCATCTTGTTAAGGTCGGTTACCAGGTGTTCAATCCATATGAATGATTTTTATCTCTATGCATTTTACGAAATGCCTGATATGAGATGTGTATTAATGAGAAATGAATATCTTGTGGTCTATTAAAATGATGGAAATGAATGTTTATGATAAACTAATGAAGTCACCAACCTTTTGGTTGACACTTGAAAGCATGTTTATTCTCAGGTTTGAAAGAAATCTTTCGCTGTGCATTTGCTCATATTAGAGATATTACTTGGAGTCATTCATGACATATTTCAAAAGATATTGCATTCGAGTCGTTGAGTTCATCAAGATTATTATTAAGTCAATTATAGTTGGATATATTATGAAATGGTATGCATGCCGTCAACTTTCGATGTAATGAAAGATTGTCTTTTCAAAAACGAATGCAATGTTTTGTAAAATGTATCATATAGAGGTCAAGTACCTCGCGATGTAACCAAATGTAATGTATTCTTCCAGATGGATTAGGTCGGGTCATGAAATTATTACTCTAAATAATCTGTTTCACATGAGTAAGTCCTACAGTGTATTGTCATCTTAACTTCACTAATACCTTAAATCATTAAAGTTCTTCAAATAATTACAAGCCCTACAAACTTCTATCTCATTGATTTGGTGGCCAAAAATATCTTGATCTTGACAAGGTTCTTTCAGATGTCATTGTGAATTCAGAGGATAATCAGAAAATAAAAGAACGAAAGAAATCTTTATAAATTTTCTGAGATATAATGTCATGCAACTAAAAATATGCAAATAAAAGACATTCTATCATAAAATGCAATAACATGCAAAATCAAAATCTTTTTGTTGTTTTACAGTTTTCAATGCAAACTATTTAACAGAAAGATAAACAAACACATAAATCCACATTCTTTTTGTGAGCAAGATGATTAACAATTTCAAAATGGATCAGAACTGACATATTGAATCAACTTCTCACGGCATTTTGAATAACCATATCAGCCTTTGGTTCTACCACTGTGTTGACAATCTCCAATCTAGTTGGTACGGTAGATCTTAGAGTATATTGGGTTATCTAAATAGGCGCATTATTTAACGCGAGGATTGGTCTACAGTTAAGGTAGACTTGCCTGATGACCAGTCGTCACACGAAATAAATCTCAAGGCCCTTAACTTCTTTATGTTCAAGTTGACATGGTAAATGGAATCGAAAGTTAAACTTTCATATATATATTATTTTAGAGTATATCTAGGTAAGTGTCTTTCCAACTTACAGTCTTAATAGGTATAACTCTATATTGCAGACGACAAGAATCTTGATAGTTCAGTGTGAACGTCGTGATTAAACAATTCAAGCTGCGCTGGGGCATCACACTAAGAATGATATGAGTTCTTTATGAGCACATCATGAATCAGCATTCTTCATACTTTTAGGACTTTTCCATCTTTATACGCCAATTCTTTTTGACTTTGATTTTCTTTTGATATTGCTTTTTTAGCATATCACAGTCTTTTGATATATTGATTTTTGAACGCTATCATGAATGGATTTTCCATTGTTATGCATGAACTCATGTTTCTTTGTTGTGTGTTCAGATCACTCAAAGGTGTTCTCCCTTAAATGCTTGAACGGTCCGCAACAAGGAATTATACTTTTCAACCTTATGCGATAAGGGACACTTACTTTCGACATAAACTAATTTTCTCTGATATTTTCGGGGTTTAGTTTCAATTATAAAGTCTTAGGCCCGTGACAACGTGGTATGCACTAGCAAAACAGATAATCCTCAACCTTAAAATCTACCCCCAACCTTTTCTAGTGATTATCAATTATGAGAGGGGATACCCTCAACCGACTTTTGAGTTCCTCAACAATTATCATTAGATACAGTTTCGGAGATAATTAGGTAACTACCTTCAAACGTTACAGATCGTTCATGACTTCTGAATCTTAGATGATTGTTATTCTTATTATGATTATCTAATGCCAAGAATTCATAAGTCACATCTATCAGTACATCACATAACAGATAAACATAAACGTTCAAATCAGTCCTTACTAATCAAATATATCAATTCTCAGTACAGTAATTTCTTCATCTCCCACATATTAATCAAAACAAGCTCATTTTCGGAATTTTTCAACTTGTTAGGGTTTTCTGGCGAGGCATTTTACACTTTTTAGGTATTTTCTGTTGATAACAAATACTCCCCCTGAAATACTAAAACATAAAATGTTTTTGACTTTTAGCATTTTAACAAAAGAAACAGAAAATAACTACAGACTAGCATGCAAACATGTAAGAAATCATGCAGAGAGATGCAGTCAGGAAGCAAAAATATGCAATACAGATAATAAGAAACTAAAATCTATATGTCATGCATCCTACATGCAAAGTCTAAAAGTTTGATTAACCTTCACAATCAACGTGTGAAATTACTTTGTCTCGATCAACAATGCCATTCATCTGTAAAAGTAGCAAGAACCTAGGTTTATCGAAAGCCTTAGTGAAAAGGTCAGCCCTCTGGTCCTTAGTACCTATTCTCTTAACCTCAATTATCTTTTTCTCATGGCAATCCCTAAGAAAATGATATTTAACACCTATATGTTTAGTCTTAGAATGTTGCACAGGATTCTTAGTAATTGCAATAGCAGCAGTATTATCAATATAAAGAGGAGAGAAAGAGATTCTTAGTCCATAATCGTGAAGTTGTTGTTGAATCTAAACAACTTGCAAAAAGCAACTAGCAGCAGCGATATATTCATCTTCACATGTGGAAAGCGCAACCGCAGTTTGTTTCTTGCATTGCCAGGTCACCAACCTTTCACCTAAAAATTGACATCCTCCTGATGTAGATTTGTTGTTGATTTTGCAACCTGCATAGTCTGAATCACTGTATTCTACAAGATCAAACTTGTCTTCGTTCGAATACCAGATGTCGAGATTTGGATAATGTAACATTTAACGAAGAATTATTTTGGCAGCTGTAAGATGAACTGTATTCGGATTAACTTGATAACGAGCACACAGACATGTTGTGAATAAAATATTCGGCCTAGATGCAGTGAGATACATGAGTGATCCGATGATTGCTCGATAGTTTGTAGGATCAACAGGCTCCCCTTCACAGTCTAACGAAATACCATGATTCACAGCTAGCGGGGTCGATGTAGTGACCCGAACTTTTTCATGTTTATATATATTAATTGAGATTGATATTTACATGATTAAATGTTTCCAACATGTTAAGTAATCAAACTTGTTAAGACTTGATTAATTGAAATATGTTTCATATAGACAATTGACCACCCAAGTTGACCGGTGATTCACGAACGTTAAAACTTGTAAAAAAACTATATGATGACATATATATGGTTATATATATAGTTAACATGATATTATGATAAGTAAACATATCATTAAGTATATTAACAATGAACTACATATGTAAAAACAAGACTACTAACTTAATGATTTTGAAACGAGACATATATGTAACGATTATCGTTGTAACGACATTTAATGTATATATATCATATTAAGAGATATTAGTACATCATAATACCATGATAATATAATAATTTAAAATCTCTTTTGATATTATAAACATTGGGTTAACAACATTTAACAAGATCGTTAACCTAAAGGTTTCAAAACAACATTTACATGTAACGACTAACGATGACTTAACGACTCAGTTAAAATGTATATACATGTAATGTTTTAATATGTATTCATACACTTTTGAAAGACTTCAAGACACTTATCAAAATACTTCTACTTAACAAAAATGCTTACAATTACATCCTCGTTCAGTTTCATCAACAATTCTACTCGTATGCACCCGTATTCGTACTCGTACAATACACAGCTTTTAGATGTATGTACTATTGGTATATACACTCCAATGATCAGCTCTTAGCAGCCCATGTGAGTCACCTAACACATGTGGGAACCATCATTTGGCAACTAGCATGAAATATCTCATAAAATTACAAAAATATGAGTAATCATTCATGACTTATTTACATGAAAACAAAATTACATATCCGTTATATCTAATCCATACACCAACGACCAAAAACACCTACAAACACTTTTATTCTTCAATTTTCTTCATCTAATTGATCTCTCTCAAGTTCTATCTTCAAGTTCTAAGTGTTCTTCATAAATTCCAAAAGTTCTAGTTTCATAAAATCAAGAATACTTTCAAGTTTGCTAGCTCACTTCCAATCTTGTAAGGTGATCATCCAACCTCAAGAAATCTTTGTTTCTTACAGTAGGTTATCATTCTAATACAAGGTAATAATCATATTCAAACTTTGGTTCAATTTCTATAACTATAACAATCTTATTTCAAGTGATGATCTTACTTGAACTTGTTTTCGTGTCATGATTCTGCTTCAAGAACTTCGAGCCATCCAAGGATCCATTGAAGCTAGATCCATTTTTCTCTTTTTCAGTAGGTTTATCCAAGGAACTTAAGGTAGTAATGATGTTCATAACATCATTCGATTCATACATATAAAACTATCTTATTCGAAGGTTTAAACTTGTAATCACTAGAACATAGTTTAGTTAATTCTAAACTTGTTCGCAAACAAAAGTTAATCCTTCTAACTTGACTTTTAAAATAAACTAAACACATGTTCTATATCTATATGATATGCTAACTTAATGATTTAAAACCTGGAAACACGAAAAACACCGTAAAACCGGATTTACGCCGTCGTAGTAACACCGCGGGCTGTTTTGGGTTAGTTAATTAAAAACTATGATAAACTTTGATTTAAAAGTTGTTATTCTGAGAAAATGATTTTTATTATGAACATGAAACTATATCCAAAAATTATGGTTAAACTCAAAGTGGAAGTATGTTTTCCAAAATGGTCATCTAGACGTCGTTCTTTCGACTGAAATGACTACCTTTACAAAAATGACTTGTAACTTATTTTTCCGACTATAAACTTATACTTTTTCTGTTTAGATTCATAAAATAGAGTTCAATATGAAACCATAGCAATTTGATTCACTCAAAACGGATTTAAAATGAAGAAGTTATGGGTAAAACAAGATTGGATAATTTTTCTCATTTTAGCTACGTGAAAATTGGTAACAAATATATTCCAACCATAACTTAATCAACTTGTATTGTATATTATGTAATCTTGAGATACCATAGACACGTATACAATGTTTTGACCTATCATGTCGACACATCTATATATATTTCGGAACAACCATAGACACTCTATATGTGAATGTTGGAGTTAGCTATACAGGGTTGAGGTTGATTCCAAAATATATATAGTTTGAGTTGTGATCAATACTGTGATATGTATACACTGGGTCGTGGATTGATTCAAGATAACATTTATCGATTTATTTCTGTACATCTAACTGTGGACAACTAGTTGTAGGTTACTAACGAGGACAGCTGACTTAATAAACTTAAAACATCAAAATATATTAAAAGTGTTGTAAATATATTTTGAACATACTTTGATATATATGTATATATTGTTATAGGTTCGTGAATCAACCAGTGGCCAAGTCTTACTTCCTGATGATGTAGCGTGAGGGTACGAAATAGTATTATTTTTACTAGGAAATACTACAAAATATGACACAAGTTTTATTAATTTACGGATGGGATATACCTAAACCTTGCTACAACACTATAGGCAGTGTACCTAATCGTAGAGTAGTGTAGTTTTTAGTAAGTCTGGTTCGTTCCACAGGGAGCTAGTGATTACGTACTATATTTTTATAAAACTATATTTATGTAAATATATATATATATATAAGTAGTAATATTATTATAAAAGGGGGGTTTTTACCGTTTAATGACCGCTTTGTCGATTTTATATTTTTAAGCGTAAAGATAAATGACAATAATTAAAGTGCGTAAAATAAATAAATGACGATAAATAAAATAACAATAAATAAAATTGCGATAGAATATGAAATAAAAGGATTATGCTTATTTAAACTTCCGTAATCATGATGTTTGACGTTTTGATTTTAATTAATTGTTACTCGGGTTAATTGTCCTTTGTCATGGTTTATTTGATACCTATCTGGTTTTTATCCATAATAGTCCATCGGTCATAAATATAAAGTGCGAGTGTCCTCGTCAAATTACCCTTATACCCGAAGTCAAATATTCCAACTAATTAAGGATTTAAACTGTGACGCATTTATCACTTCTGTCAACAATTACACCAGTTATCACTGTATGTAATCTACCCCTGTTTTGATTAGATATGAATATTAATTTACCCACTTGATCAGTTTGAATAATCAATTACCCAACCCGAATAATTAATTAAATGATTATAATAGATTCCATATGAACGTCACTAAATAGGACAACCATAATCATTATTAATTATTAGGATAATTAATTTGAAGATATGTTCGACAGACTCCAATGAGTTGTCACTCAATTAGACAATACCCCCCATCTATTAATAGTCAATAGTCCAATTTCCACAAGTGTCGGTCTTTTGCCCAAACCTTAATTATGGTACAAAGCCCAATTACCCAATTTTAGTAATTAGCCCAACATCATGATTACTTCGTTTTAAATAAGCATAATAATAACTTAGCTACGAGACATTAATATAAAAAGGTTGAACATAACTTACAATGATTAAAAATAGCGTAGCGTTACACGGACAGAATTTCGACTTACACACTCAAATGATCTCTATCATAAATCGTATTATTATCATAATTTAAAATTAAAATTAAGATTATTGTTATATCTTATTACATTAACATTATGATAGAGATTTTTAGATATTGATATTGATAATAGATTTTTAGGATAGAAAAAGGGATGCTTTTAAATTGATCGATAATCATCGCCTTTTATAGGCAAAATATGAAATTGAATTTTCATTTACGACCCCTGAACTATGCTAAATTAACAACTTTTTATTATTTAATATTATTCTTATTATGAATTATTTAAATATTATATTTTATTCTTGTGCATAGTTGACTCGTAATTTTTACACCGTTGCGTCGAGCGTTGAGAGTTGACTCATGTCCCGGTTTCGGATTTTTGAACGTCCTTTCGTACAATTTTATATCGTGTACTTTGCGTTTTGTAACTTGTACTCTTGTCATTTTTAGACGTTCTTCATCAATAAATTGAACCTTTTGAATTGTATCTTGTACATTTGAGCTTTTTGGACGTTTTGGTCTTTCAAATCTTCGTTTTTGTCTTTAAATCTTCATTTTCGAGCGATTTGCGTCTTTCGTCTTCGCACTTATTTATTTAACTATTACAACTAAAAATAAGGAAATTACATTTAAAAACTTTACATATTGGAACGATATTGCTACTAAATATATGTTCATTTGGAACACTATCAAATATCCCCACACTTGAGCGTTGCTTGTCCTCAAGCAATACAGAACTTGAAATAAAAACATACATGAATCACTTTTTTATTCATCACATTTTGTACATCAGTGATTTTGATATAGCGGTATAAACAATGACAGTAATGATGGTTAAAGGTGGGTGTGTCATCCACAGTTGCCTTGGGTTTAGGTCAACGACACTTGCAATCAAATAGCCGATTTACTTTCGGTTTCCAAAGCAAAGTGCACATTTGAAAGGCGGTTTACAGTCCCACATGACTATAAAAATTTAGATCCTTTAAGGAAATTGGATCTTTATGAAAACATTTAATCTTTTGAAAATTCAAGCTAGATTTTACCCTAGACAAGTTTTCTGATTTGATCCATCATTGGTGTTGCAAAATATATTTGTGGATCATTATTTTGGCTAAACCTTTTAGGCTCGTGTAATCCACTGCTATCCCGGTATCGGAAAGCACACATCCAGTTTACTTGTTCCGTATATTACCTTTCGGTAAACTACCGTCCGGTTGTAAAGGAAAGCGATGAACAAGAAACTGTTAAGGCAATGTCCCGTGACATGCAGATGATTATGGTCTTATTAACGTGTCGGATGCTAGAACTATCCTTGGTAGGAGCGATAGTAAAGATCATCCTATAATTTTTCGGTCTGGCACAAGGTCCTGTCTCTGACCATGCTATGCAACCACCGTTCTTACGGTTGACACCCGATTTGGTTCAGGTGACCTAATGAATTCCAGGTGAATTTCTTAGGATTTTACGTTCAATGGTAATGAACGCATTGAAAATGGTTTTTCAGAAAACAAATCGGTTTGTATTTTTGATCAAAATATTTTCTCGTTCATGCTCGAGTTTAGATATCATCGAATTCTATGAGTTTGAATTCTCAATCTTTAAGGTCAATCTCTAGGATTGAGTATTATCAGTCTTAAAAGCTGAATTTTAATCTTTAAGGAGATTATCCTTTTCTGGGGATCTGATTCATTAGTCTTATCAAGCTAATTTGCACGGTGCCTCCCCATTGTACGAGATAAATCCTTCTCATGGTTAGGATAAATCTGACCACTTGGCGACCCTGTTTGATGCTGAGGTCCGTGGATTTCCTGCTGATTTTAGTGATGACTTTTCTAGATTTTTCGTCAACCTACAGCTGGTCTGGACGACAACTTCATGACCTAAATCAAGAAGCGCGTGTCTTTTTTGGAAGACTTTACTTCCTTTTAATGATGGAATTGATTCATCGTGTAGATCCATCTTTCTTTCAAATGTATTACAGTAAACCGGGTAAAACTGATTAGTATCGTCCAAAGCAAAAGTACCTGCAATAATCTTGTACAAAAATATGTGATATATGTTTTAAATTGAATAACTTGGTACATTCTTCCCACACTTAGTTTCTTTCTTTGCCTTTTTATTTTCTCCTATTTCATTTTAAATGAATTCAAGCGTTTTAGGGTGTTTCTCAATTTATGTCCTTTTCGAGGTAACGATAATTTCGATATTATCACCTAGTTTTCATCGTTCATAAATATATATAAACATGATTTTGAGTTCATTTAATTGAAAATTTTTCAAATTTTCACAAAATTTGGCAAATAAACTAAGTGTAAACCCGAGAGAATTTATAACCCTTCCCCACACTTGAGATCTTGCAATGTCCTCATTTGCATGAAATCAGACTATAATTATAAATTCATGAGGGTGATTAGTGTAGAAAAGTGATTAAAAATACCCAGTTTGTAAGCATATTATTTTACATCACATTTGATATTTTGCGCCTTGTCATCAAAATTAGTAGCTTTTTGTTGAACTTAATGACAGTCTTTGAAAGTGCGCTGTTTTACCCTGTTGTGTACATAACATAAAATACAAACATATATACATATTTTTAAAGTTTGGTATATAACCCCTACGTTCAAAAATTAATATAATATTTTTTTTTTTTTTTGCATACTTTAGATCAATAAAATTAAATGATAACAAAATTTGTCGCCCCGCCCTCGAGTAAAGCAATTTCGGCTCAACGACCTAGTCTTTAACTCACGACGAATTTTAGAAATCATTTTTTAAACTTAATGAATTAAAGTAAATTTTGTTTTTAAAAACTTAAATTAAAATGCATATTAATTTCATAAAAAAACCTACAAAACAAAAATTCAGAATGGAGGGAGAAAACTAGTTCTTTAGTGTCTGCTAGCGGAAAAGACCAATCGGGTTCCATTCTCAGAACTACACGAGAACAGAACAACTAACTCTAGATAGCATTTTCTTTTTAGAACATTTGAATCTCCCCACACTTAGGTAGCCGTGGTGTCAAAATTGTGATTAACTTCATCGTTAATTTCTCTTGGTCCATAATCAACTTGCATATCCGTGACTTTTTCTTTAAGCCATTGGTCGGATTCCTGTGTAATATCCACAATTTCAACTAGTTTCTCCTTTTCTTTAGGTGATAGATTGGATACTAACCGGTTACATAACTTAAAGTTCCCCTTGGTTCTAGCATCACGAATTCATTTAATAAGTTTCTTCATTGAACTATTAATAACGGGATCATTTAATTTCGTATCAACAACGGGGTTCTTTGTTATCATGTCATCATTAGGTGTTACTTCATTTTCCCCACACTTAGGCGTTTCATTATTGCTAAGTATTACCGTTGGAGTTGGTAAAAGCACATGGTTCTTACCAATTGTTTTTACTGGTTCAACGATTTTGGCTGGTGGAGATTTAGACTTTCGAATCATAAAGGTGATCGATTTGTCACCACTTTTAAGTGTCATTCTTCCATTTCCTACATCAAATAACGCCTTGGTGGACGCTAAGAATGGCCGACCTAAAATTAGAGGAATGTTTGGGTCCTCTTCTATGTCAATGACAATAAATTCGACTAGAAAGGTTAAATTGCCTACTTGAACGGGTAGGTTGTCAGCAATTCCAACTGGGTGCTTAATGGTTTGATCAAAGAGTCGAACACTCATATCCGTTGGACTTTACTTACCTACACCTAATCTCTTATATAAGGAAAGAGGCATAACACTTACACTTGCACCTAAATCTGCTAGTGCATCATACATGACACAATCACTAAGTAGACAAGGAACAATAAATTCACCCGGATCACCTACCCTAGGTGGAGGTTTTGGTGGAACTGTCTTCACCGGGTTTACTTCTACGGCTTTTGTTTCTTGCACTTTCTTATTCTTCTTCTTCTTCTTCTTCTTTCCAATGGTATCACCAACTTTATTACCTATTACTTGCTCATACTCAACTCCTTTTCTTGGAAACGGGATGGGTGGTTTATATGGTGCCACCACTGGCTTTACATACTCTGGTGGTGGTGGTGTAACTTCTTCATTTTTACTCTCATCTAAAACCTTCCCATCTTCCGGAGCTGGTTTTTCAGAATTTGTTGAAACCATATTAACATTCTCTTTCCGAGGATTTACTTCAGTATTACTCGGTAGCTTTCCTTGTTCCCTCTCACTCATCATGCTAGCAAGAGTACCTACGTGTTTTTCTAGATTCAAAATGGAAGCTTGTTGAGTTCTTAATGACTGATCAAACCTCTCGTTCGTTTGGGTTTGAGTTTCAATAAATTGTGTTTGAGATTCAACTAGCTTGAATACCACGTCTTCCATATTTGACTTTTTCTCTTCGGTTTGTTGTTGTGGTTTATATAAGCCAGGTCTTTGTTGATTGAAAGTGTTGTTTTGTGTTGGTTGGTTATTCGGACCTTGTTGGTTATACCAGTTATTTTCGGGTCCTTTTGGATTGTAAAGAATGTTTTGATTTCGATTGAAGTTTAGCTTTGGCGGTTGATAATTATTTTGATAATTATTTCCAGGCCTTTGGTTCATATAGGAAACATTCTCTCGTTGTTCCAATGTTGGTTCAATGTGACAATCTTTCAATAAGTGTGGTCCACCGCATAGCTCACAACTGATTCGTATTGCGTGAATATCTTTATTCATCTTTTCCATTCGTCTTTCGAAAGCATCTATTTTTGCTGAAACGGAATCAAAGTCATGGCTAGAATCGGCTCTAGCCACTTTAGATGAACGAAAAATATCTTTTTCTTGGTGCCACTCATGCGAGTGGGAGGCTGTGTTATCAATAATTTTGTAAGCTTCAGTTGCGGTTTTCTTCATAATGGAACCACCAGCTGTTATGTCGATGTCTTTTCGTGTAGCAACGTTGACACCTTGGTAGAATATTTGTACTATTTGGTAAGTGTCTAAACCGTGTTGAGGACATCCTCTCAACATCCTTCCGAATCTTGTCCACGCCTGATATAATGTTTCATTTAGCTTTTGCGCGAACGTAACAATTTCTCCTTGAAGTCTCACGGCTTTAGATGCCGGAAAGAATTGTTTAAGAAATTTTTCAACTAAAACATCCCATGTGTCAATCGCCCCTTCAGGTAACGATTCTAACCAATCTTTGGCTTCTCCCTTTAAAGTCCAGGGAAACAACATGAGAGAGATCTGCTCATCTTCCACTTCTCGGATTTTGAATAGTGTACAAATTCTTTTAAACGTACGAAGGTGTTCGTTAGGATCTTCATTCGATGCACCACTGAATTGGCATTGGTTAGTTACCATGTGTAGAATTTGTCCTTTGATTTCATAATCTGGCGCATTAACTTCTGGCTTAATAATGGCGTGACCTTGGCCCGTGCGTGTGGCTCTCATTCGATCTTCCATACTTAGAGGTTCCGTTACTTCCATAATTGAATTTGTTGAATACGAATCACTAGAGGATTCTGATTTAATGGTTTGTGGCTCAGGAGGAATAATTAGTGGTTCAAGATCTTGGAATAGGTTCATAGTGTAACACGCATTTGCAATAGGTTCACTCCAAAAATGAACAGGTAATGATGAATCTGCTAGCATTGTTCTAGCTGTCTCGATCAATACTCTATTCTTTCTTTCAGCAACACCATTCATCTGAGGAGCGTTTGCAGAACTGAACTGCATATTGATACCTTTTTCGATACAAAAACCTGCAAGATACTGATTCTTGAATTATGTGCCATTGTCGCAACGAATCTTTCTTACCTTTAGATTAAAACCTGTCTCTAATCGATTGATTAGCACTTTCAAATTCTCAAAAGTATCGGACTTCTCTTTCAAAAACATTACCCAAGAAAATCTTGAATAATCATCAGTTACAAGCAGACAATACTTACTTCCTTCAATGCTTTCAAAACGAATTGGACCGAAAACATCCATATGTAACAATTCAAGTGGAGCAGAGATTGGATTATACTTCACCAGCTTATGAGCATTCTTGCTCTGCTTACCCTTCTTACACGGAACACATGTTCCTGGAATCTGAAAAGATCGAAGATCAACACCTTCTACAAGATTGTTGTGGACAAGGTGATTCATTTTTTGAAAACTTAAATGACCCATGCATTTGTGCCAAGTAATAGAATCTTGTTCAGTTGCTTTAGAAACAAAAGCTTGATGATGTTCAGCAGTTGAAGTAGAAAAATTCATATCTAGCATATATAAATTTGCTTGTCTATGAGCCTTCATCAAAATCATTTCCGGAGGAATCACAAACTCTGGTTTCAAAATGTAGCTGAATTCGTCATCAAATGCTACCTTGAAAGATTTTTCACAGATTGGTGAAACCGACAACAAATTGTTTGCAAGCTCTTGATAATAGTTCACTTTGTCGAAACTAACTTTTTCATTCTTCGAAATCAACAGGTTTAATCCACACAAAGGCGGAATTAGTGAATCAAACCAATCTAGTGAATATTGTGCTTTTTAGGATTAATTTAATCAAACCACAACAATGGATTGTTTGATTAGATTAACACCTAGAGCTATTATTCACCTCTTGAGTGATTTGGGTTAAGAGAGAATTGGATAAGGCTACCAAATCTGAGTGATGTGTGTGTAATTAGAGGCTTAACCTAAAATGAAGAACATAGCACTTAAATACCCCTGCTGTTTAGTCAACCGTGCGAGTCAGCTCTCACTCGTACGAGTGATCTGGCTCAGCCGTGCGGGTGATCACTCACTCGTGTATGTTTAGTCAGATTAGATTTATGACTCAGTTCAACTCAACCATGCGTATGAGCTTGTCATATGTACGAGTGAGACTTCACTCGTACGTGTAATAGAGTCTAATATAGTCAATTATCCTTTTTGCATTCCAGTAGTACCTGTAATCACATATAAACACATATAGGATAATAACGAGTGATCATGGTAGCCCATAAACTGAAGTACTAATCACAAATGTAAGTTAGATGTCTAGGGACTTACAAAAAATGCATCAACATTCCGTTAGGAATGTTACCATATAATCCACCACAGAATAACACAATCATCGTCATACGGGTCCCACTCACATGAGTTTAACAACCTGAAGACTCCTCGACTCGCCAATTCCAAGGCGAATCACAACTAGAACCCTAACACGATTCTCTAACCACACACTCTACCGAGTGTAACTTAAAACTACAATCATTAGACTTGTCGCATTCCATTACGGAATTCACGTCTTCGTCGCACACACACGCACACCACTATGGGTTATCCTACTTACGATGGGTAACCACAACCAATGACAATCTCAATAGTTCACCCACTACTTAGGGTAACTACGCATGCTCCGAACTCGTGAGTTCGCTCGCTCACCTTAGCTAACCGACACCACCGTAACAATTTCTGACTCACAACGAATCCGATGTGACAACAAGCACATCACCCGAGACGACCATATCCTAGGAACCAATAAAAGATTCCTTATTTATCCCGAATCTACCCCAACCATGCCACGTTTCCTCCGTTCAGTATTCTTCATGTCATGCTTGATGTCAAGATACACTTTCGTAATAATGGTGATCGGTCACTATTACAAATGCGTACCTTACCATTTTCACATAGTCACGCAAAGTACTTTACCCAGACTAACGCAACATTCACACAAGATAATACGCGATAACCCCAAGTACCCGAATGACCAAAGTCCTTACCGTGAACTTGATCACTCAAAACCGTCAAACATCCGAATCTCTCCAATAGATTCGTCTCTAGGACACCGCACCAAAAGATACCTGTATATATATATACACCTATATACAATATAATAATAAACGTACATGAGTACACCACAACAACAAGTCAACATACAACCTAGGTGACTATCACTAAAATAACGTCCAAGTTCGCCTACTTACGTTAGGCACTAGCTATCTAAGGTACTAATTTACACGCGAAATAAGGCCCCACATAATCCCACATCGGACAAACACAAGTCCTAGTTAGTCACCTACTCTAAGGCACTAACAAATCTCAATCTGACCCGTATTCCTACAAGTCCCGCAAATAATGCATAACCGCCAATAAGTCTAAGACAAGGCACCTATTTCAAGGTCACCTAATTCCCTTAGACTATGCTCTGATACCACTTGTAACGACCCAACTTCGTTTTACCAAAAAACACGACTTAATTTTTTTTAAAAACAGAAAACCTGGACGGCGTCCAGTTATGTGGACGGCGTCCAGCAGTGAAGACCAGGACGGTGTCCAAGCCTTTTGGATGGCGTCCAAATGAACTGAAAGTTTCTGCTCAGTTTTTCAAATTCACCCAGGCGGAAAATTCGCTTTCCAATACTTTTGAACGAAACGGTTTTCACAACACACTAGTATAATTATAATTAAGAGATTTCCATAGTAAAAATCGAGTTTTACAACATCGGGCCCACATCGACCCAAATTACGACAAAGTGACCATTTCGACCCATATACATATACATATATATATATATATACATATATATATATATATATATATATATATATATATATATATATATATATATATATATATATATATATATTGACGGATTAGGACTCTACAACCCAACCCGATACCATGAGCATAATCCCGGGGACTACCAAGTCCCCCATCCACATCCAATTATCCAAAAGCTTCGCCATCAAGCCCGAACGCTCCTGCACGTCTAGTGTAACAACTAGCTAGCATCAATAACACAATACTTGTAAAAAGGTAAACAACGAGAGGGGTAAGCCTAGGCTTAGTGAATGCAATAATTATACATATACATATATAATATACCTACTTGCAATCACTTACACAATACCGCATCCAAGCTATTAATTCAACAACCATACAAACATTATGCATAAACTATCATCCGCAATTCAAAATAAGATAGCAACACCAATAGCTTATAGTTCACAATTAAATATGCTAATACAAAATTCACACAACCATGGTTAACCAATCGTACAAGGGAACGGTACTCGCGAAAGACTGTCAGAGTTCATAACATCCATTAGTGTTACTTACACCGCGTAATCACTAATCCCCCGGGTGATGTCTTAAACACCACGACTAACTCACCCCCATGACAATGTGTTGTCTTAAACACCGCGACCATTCCACACGTCAATCAAACCAATGAGTGGTTTCTTGAACACCGCGACAATTCCACTCCCATGACAATGTGTTGTCTTAAACACCGCGACTATTCCACATGTCAATCAAACGAATGAGTGGTGTCTTAAACACCGCGACAATTCCACTCCAATGATAATGTGTTGTCTTAAACACCGCTACTATTCCACATGTCAATCAAACCAATGAGTGGTGTCTTAAACACCGCGACTATCCCACTCGTTACGTAGAATGTGGTGTCTTGAACATCGCGACTATCCTACATTTCACGCTACACAAATAAATACATTATATACGTACACGCATAATTATTCCACTTACCTTGGAATGCCCGCACAACTTATGTATAACATGATCTCCGTCATCAAATCCGAGCAAATAACCACGTATATCACACATAGGTACAATATACACATAAATACACATTCTCTAAAAGAGAACCCGAAACAAGCATTCCCTTAGCCGAGGGATCAAACCTTGCTCACCAAACCCGCCCATTTAACGCCTAATGGACACAAACCAATTACCACTTCGGGTGGTAATTCAAACCCACTCTACAAGTACAATTTAACAATTAAAGCACTTGATCTTACAAAACCAACCCATAAGTGCAACTTGACCCAAATTGCACTTAACCATTAAAACAAGTCAAGTTCAACCCGTAAGCACCATTACTAGTGATTATGTCATAATATCACCAATTTAATACTTGACACAAAAGTTTGACTTCCCATTGACCAAATTAGGTTTAGCTCACTTTGACTTGTCAAATTACACCCAAAACACCTACAATCATTAACCACTAGTGATTGTGTCTCAATATCAACATTTGACACCAAAAATCAAGAACACTTAACCCATTTCAACATAAAACCCATTTTGACCCATATTAGGGTTTACACCCCAAAATCAAGTCAACACAACACCAAAATCACTAGTGCACAAGTTCTCTAAGGTTTAACCAACTCATGCAAGACCCAAACTTACAATTTCATCAATCGAAACCCTAAGTCACCCATTTAGGCTTACTTACATGAATCTTACCCAAAACCTCCAAATTTCACAATAAAAGGGTTTATAACTCTAATTAACACAAATCCTAACTCAAACAAGAATCAAACACTACAATTTGGATTAGGGTTTACCTCAAGCACCAAAATGAGCTCTATTAGCTAGAAACACCAACAAGTACCAAGAACTACTCCAATTTGGGCAAAATCACCACCTTCATCACCATTTGAAACTTCCTCTCTCTAGAACTCTCCTCTCTCTCTAAGATGTGATGAGAGAGTTGTGGATGTGAAAAATGATCCAAAAGTGGATCTAAAACGGGTATTAAAGCCACCAATCAGTTCACAAGT
Source organism: Rutidosis leptorrhynchoides (assembly GCF_046630445.1). Lineage (NCBI taxonomy): Eukaryota > Viridiplantae > Streptophyta > Magnoliopsida > Asterales > Asteraceae > Rutidosis > Rutidosis leptorrhynchoides. The sequence continues at coordinate 330,496,721 of NC_092333.1, read as the reverse complement.
GAAAAGACCAAAGTACCCCTTTTAGTTTAAGTAAAATACAGCTGCTGGCCCATCAGGTCTTTTGGACGACGTCCAAAAAGGTCGGACGACGTCCAAATCAACTGGATAAGTTTTCTGAAATTGTTTTGGTCGTAACTTTCAAACCGTAACTTCGTTTTCGATGAATCAAATATCGTTGGAAACGTAATGAGATTTACTATCTAATTGATAATGCTAAAAATGAACATATATTTCATAGCATTATTCCTCAAGAAAGACAAGCTTTTAGTTGCAATTGTTCTATTTAAAAGTGATATTCGTTTAAATAATAAAAGGTGAAGACAAAAGACAGATTCGACGAATTGAAGACGCAAACGACCAAAAAGCTCAAAAGTAAAAAAGACAATCAAAGAGGTTCCAGTTATTGATAAGAAACGTCTCAAAATTACAAGAGTACAAGATTCAAAACGCAAAGTACAAGATATTAAATTGTACGCAAGGACGTTCGAAAATTCGGAACCGGGACCAGAGTCAACTCTCAACGCTCGATGCAACGGACTAAAAATTACAAGTCAACTATGCATATGAATATAATATAATATATAATTAATTCTTAAAATTAATATATATATATATTATATTATATTTATAAAACGTCGGCACAAGGAAACAAGCAACATGTGAGCTCTCCCAGCTGGCCATGCGATCGCATGGCCAGGAAGAAGAAAGTCCATGCGATCGCATGGCATGAAAAGTCAGGCCACATCTCCTATAAATTCGCAGTTTGGTGAACGCAAAAACATATATATCCATCCTATCTATATCTATACGTAAATATTTATATTTATATTTTAATTTTAATTTTAATTTTAATCCTAATAATAAGGGTATGTTAGCAAATGTTGTAAGGGCGTAAGTCAAAATTCTGTCCGTGTAACGCTACGCTATTTTTAATCATTGTAAGTTATGTTCAACCTTTTTAATTTAATGTCTCGTAGCTAAGTTATTATTATGCTTATTTAATCCGAAGTAATCATGATGTTGGGCTAATTACTAAAATTGGGTAATTGGGCTTTGTACCATAATTGGGGTTTGGACAAAAGAACGACACTTGTGGAAATTAGACTATGGGCTATTAATGGGCTTTATATTTATTTAACTAAATGATAGTTTGTTAATGTTAATATAAAGATTTACAATTGGGCATCCCTATAAATTACCATATACACTCGATCGGACACGATGGGCGAGGTATTTATATGTACGAATAATCGTTCATTTAACCGGACACGGGAATGGATTAATAGCCACTAGAATAATTAAAACATTGGTGAAATTATGTACAAGGACACTTGGTATAATTGATAACAAAATATTAAAACCTTGGGTTACACTCTGTCGACATCCTAGTGTAATTATTAAACAAAGTATTAAAATATTGTTACAGTTTAAGTCCCCAATTAGTTGGAATATTTAACTTCGGGTATAAGGATAATTTGACGAGGACACTCGCACTTTATATTTATGACTGATGGACTGTTATGGACAAAAACCAGACGGACATATTAAATAATCCAGGATAAAGGACAATTAACCCATGGGAATAAACTAAAAATCAACACGTCAAACCTCATGATTACGGAAGTTTAAATAAGCATAATTCTTTTATTTCATATTTAATTTAATTTATTTTATATTTAATTGCACTTCTAATTATCGCATTTTTATTGTTATTGTATTTAATTGCACTTTTAATTATCGTACTTTTTAATTATCGCAAGTTTATTTTATCGCACTTTTATTATTCGCAATTTCATTATCGTTATTTACTTTACGCTTTAATTTAAGTCTTGTATTTATTTTTAATATTTTACATTTGGTTTTAACTGCGACTAAAGTTTTAAAATCGACAAACCGGTCATTAAACGGTAAAAACCCCCCTTTATAATAATAATATTACTTATATATATATTTGTATTTTTATAAAAGTAAACTAATATAGCGTTAAGCTTTGTTTAAAGATTTTCCCTGTGGAACGAACCGGACTTACTAAAAACTACACTACTGTATGATTAGGTACACTGCCTATAAGTGTTGTAGCAAGGTTTAAGTATATCCATTCTCTAAATAAATAAATATCTTGTGTAAAATTGTATCGTATTTAATAGTATTTTCCTGCTAAAATTAATAGTATTTTATACCACTCTGCTCAAACATCACTAATGCTAAGGTTTTAGAACATCAACTCAAACTTTATTTGGGATCCAAATATATGCTTACATGCCTCGTAATTCGAATGACGTCCAAAATAACGCGTAACAGAAAATCGAGGTGTTACAATCCTACATGTATTTATACATGTCTTGATCCCTTATTAGTAGAAATATAATTTATAGTAGTTGTGGTTAAGTCTACGACAGTATATTGTAGTCTTAATAAAAATCGTAAGACACCATGTATATATATGACTTGATATCCATAGACACGTATACAATGTTTTGACATATCATATTGACATCATCTATATATATTATTTTAAATTACCCATAAGACACTATATGTGGTAATGCTCGAGTTAGCATATAATGGGTCGAGGTTGATTCTAAAATATTATACCATGGGTTGTGATCGAGTCTTAGACATGTATACAATGGGTCGTGGAGTGATTCAGACAATATATATTATGTGTCTTAAATATATTAAGACAATATATAATAGTGTTAGTTAATTCTAACACGATATATATATATATATATATATATATATATATATATATATATATATATATATATATATATATATATATTATTCTACTATCAGATGTTGGACTACTAACATTGGACAATTAAAAGTAACATAAGTATGGAATATTAATTATATATATTTTGACGTAAAATATTGTTATTAGGTTCGTGAATTGTCAAGGCCAAGTCGTATATCCATCTATTTGAAAATCATCATTACAAGTGAGTTATAGTCCCATTTTTACTATCTAATTATTTTTGGGATGAGAATACATGCTGTTTTATAAATGTTTTTCGAAATAGACACAAGTACTTGAACTACATTCTATGATCGATTGATTACACCGGATATTTCCCCTTTTCTGGTAACCTAAGAATTAGCGTTTATTATACACCCCTCATACTGGAAAATGGTATGGGGCCTGTATAATGGCCACTTGTGACGACCCGGAAATTTCCGACCAAATTTAAACTTTAATCTTTATATTATTCCGACAAGATAAGCAAAGTTTGTTAAGTTAAATCTCAAGAATTTTAAACTGTGTTCATACATTCATTATAACCTCGACCAAATTTCGACGATTCACGAACCGTTATATATAAATAGATATGTATATGTATATATATATATTATAACTTGAGAATATTAATAAAGTATTAAACGTATAATACTTTACACGAACGTATTTGTTTCAATATGATTTTCCACGAAATTAAAAAAAATATATTAAATAATTGAATTATCAGAAATATTGAATTATGATTACAAGTCTCTGTTGAGAGGTCCACTATGATTTGAGAAAATCTATTCCTCTTAACGATATTCAGAATAATTTGTAAAGCTATTTATAAATAAAAATAAAAAGTGTCATTTACGAAAGTTAGACAAAAGTTAGTGGAGAATTGGTTTCCATAATATTCTATTAATCTATTTTCAAACGTACAAAGACGTTTTCAGTTTAAAAAGAACTTTATTATTAAAACGTATATAACTTTTATAAATATCTAGAATCACTTTTGACAACTCATTACTTAACCAGTATAATAAATATAACGATATTTATATTTTATTTCATTAAATATATATAATGATTTAAATTAATATTATATATATTTATACGCGTATTATACATACATAGTTTTTATACTTTTACTATACTTTAACTATACCTTTATTTTACTTTTACTTTTACTTTACTTTAACTTTAATAATTCATACTTTAATAATTCATACTTTAATAATTTACTTTAATAATTCATACTTTAATAATTCACTTTAATAATTCATACTTTAATAATTCATACTTTAATAATTCACTTTAATAATTCATACTTTAATAATTCACTTTAATAATTCATACTTTAATAATTAACTTTAATAATTCATACTTTAATAATTCACTTTAATAATTCATACTTTAATAATTCACTTTAATAATTCATACTTTAATAATTCACTTTAATAATTCATACTTTAATAATTCACTTTAATAATTTAAAAATCTATTATAAATAGAATTCAATAGGTTTCATTATTTCATAGAAACTTGAAAATATATTTCTCTAAACTCTCTCAATCGATTTATATATATATATATATATATATATATATATATATATATATATATATATATATATATATATATATATATATATATATATATATATATATATATATATATATATATATTTGCTCTGTATTATTTCAAGATATTATTAGTATACATAAAATATTACGACGGAGTACTGTCCGAGTGATTTCAAAATAGTTTTTTTGAATGAGTCGAAGCTAAGGAAATTATGGGTTATAGCTATGGAGGTGATGGGTATGGTTCATGGGTATGCTCGTGAGGTCAATCTAGTGTTTATTATCTCCGTTGCGTCTACGTACTTTCCTGCAATATTGAATCTCAATATTGATACGTTCGTGAATCCGAGGCCAACCTTGCACTTGTTAAATGATGTTATATGTATTTTTGCTACGAAATACAGTATTGTGAGTTTCATTTGCTCCCTTTTTAATTGCTTTTGCAATATATATTTTTGGGCTGAGAATACATGCGCTATTTTATAAATGTTTTACGAAATATGCACAAGTACTAAAACAAATTCTATGTGGGTTTAAACCAGAAATATACCCTTAGCTTGGTAACATTAAACTACTTGTCTATGTACGGTAGGCGCGAATCCTAAAGATAGATCTATTGGGCCTGACAAACCCCATCCTGACTATGGGATGCTTTAGTACCTCGAGGTTATATTAAACACACCTGATCTGGTGTACTTCAGAGGGTAAAACATGAACGTTAAGGCTTGTTACCGGGTGCCTACAACTTATAGAATACTTTTATACAATTGCGAGTGTACATATATTTATAAACAGAAATCTTGTGGTCTATTACTATTACGAAAATGATTGATTATGATAAACTAATGAACTCACCAACCTTTTGGTTGACACTTTAAAGCATGTTTATTCTCAGGTATTAAAGAAATCTTCCGCTGTGCATTAGCTCATTTTAAGGATATTACTTGGAGTCATTCATGACATACTTTGAAAGACGTTGCATTCGAGTCGTTGAGTTCATCAAGATTATTATTAAGCCAATTATAGTTGGATGTATTATGAAATGGTGTGCATGCCGTCAACTTTCGTTGTAAAGAAAGTTTGTCTTTTAAAAACGAATGCAATGTTTGTAAAATGTATCATATAGAGGTCAAATACCTTGCGATGTAATCAACTATTGTGAATCGTTTATAATGTATATGAACGGGTCCTTTCAGTTGGTATCAGAGCGGTGGTCTTAGCGAACCAGGTCTGCATTAGTGTGTCTAACTGATAGTCGTTAGGATGCATTAGTGAGTCTGGACTTCGACCGTGTCTGCATGTCAAAAGTTTTGCTCATCATTTTTGTCAGAAATTACCTGCTTATCATTCTTAGTCTAGACACATCTTATTGCATTGATTGCATGAATAGTGTATAGACAAAATTCATATCTTAGCGTATCTGCTAATTCATATCTTAGCGTATCTGTTACTGTAAACTTTACCTGACATATTCCGTAAATTCCTCCGTAATCAACGAAACCTTTTGCTCTATATAATTAGAATACCACCCGATAGCCGGAAAATCATTTCATATCGAAAAATTCTTTATTCAATCGTACGAAATGGAATTCGTCATTAGTTCAAGTCCCTCGGATTCCGAAATGGAATCCCACTCAAGTTCCGAAAGCAGTGTGACCGGAATGGATCAACCAATTAGTCATCATCTATTCTGGATGAATTGGGGATGGGTTCGTAGCCTCCTTAATCATTGGAGACAAGAAGAAGGTGATCCCTTCCATCCACCACATTGCCCTCTTGGCGAAGAACCTGAAGCACTTACCGGCGAACCTATCCGAAACACCATTTTCTCTCTTATTTCTAGAGTATCTCGTCACGATTACATACTACACCAAATTCTAGATTTTATTTATCCGCTCGTCCGAACCGACAATCACCCTGGTGTAATAGAAGAAGTCAACGAGCTTCGCGCTCGGGTAGTGGCTTTGGAGAATATGGTGCAAAGGTTACAAACATCAGCAGCAGCACCAGCAGCATAAACAGTACCACCATCAGCAACACCAACAGTACCATCACCACCACCAACAACAACATCCACATCCCACACCGCAACATCACAATATGTATCTCAAACATCAACGTCATACGCCCTGTAAATATCCAGGAATATCAACAACAACAAACGATGAAGTATTAATTCATAAACTTCATTGAAGAGATATCTCTGCGACAGTTATGTAATCTCCAAAATCTTAGAGATTATTTAATTCTGACCGTAAATCGGATGAGTGAACGGAGATGGTAGAGTAGAAACTTTGATCGAAAATGGTGTACGATTTACAAGCTAGAATTGTTTTACCAACAGCATCAACAGGACCGTAGCATCATCAACACAGTCAGTGCCGTCAGTATCATCAGAATCAACAGCACCTGTAACATCACAAACTCTGTCAGTTCAAGAATCATTGTGGACATCATTACGAATCAACAACAAATATATTGTATCAACGAGTTATGAAGTATTAACTCATTTCCAATCGAAAGATTTATATGTATATTTTATATGTATAAATTTTTAAACCATAATAAATCTTCCCGTACTAAGCTATTATGTGTGAATCTTAACTACTCAGTTAATTCATATTACAAATATGCAATGATGTACGTCCTTCGTCCGCAACTTAACCATCGTTAATTACAATCTCTGTCTCAATTCAATAAAAAATCCAATTCATAATAAATCAAGTGTATTATTCGAATATATGTTTGATTTTACACTTTCATCATCGATGTACTCGAAACTTTTCAAATAACATCATTCGTACCTTGCAAAGTTCATAAGAATTTCACGAAAACCAACAAATAACAAAGTAATGATTCATAATTTCAATGTTATTGAAGAAATACTTATGCAATTTATAAAGTTTTAGGGATTACTCAATTCTAGTTCCAACCATAAAACAAATGAGTTTAATTTAATATTAACTCATTAAATCTATGTTACATCTAAAAAAAATATACACATATATTTTCATAAAGACTGTAATAAACTTCTTTTGTACAAAATATTAATTGTGAAATTTTTTTTTAACGGGTAGGTAATACCCGAGAGATAAATAAATTCACAATTAATATATTACATTTTTCGAAACTGATTCAGCAATCATCAACTATACTCCCTACTTTCACAACAATATCCATTCTTTCATATAAATCAAAACAATCATACTCATTCAAATTCAATTACATATTCTGATTTTGAAATCGCGTAATTCAATTCGAAATATAACCAGTATCATCACTCTTAGATTCCTATGTCTTTCAAAGCTATACTTTGACTTCAAAACTGTGTTAGAACATCATGTGTATTAACGATTACAATATGTGCTCAAACCCTTCGAAATTCCTGAAGACACTTCAACTAAGGAACAATCGAGATGATGATCCAACCACATGTTACCCACAGTTATACACCTGAAAAACTCTCAAAACCCAAGTCATAGTTCGACACGTATCCGTGTTAGACCCTTTGGCATTTACTAGCTAAAATAACTTTTTAATTCCGTTTCAAAATAGACAGTTTTGTCACAGCTCCAGCAAGTCATCTTCGACTTCTCAATCAAAACAGTCTTATTATAACCTCGATAGATACGTTGCCCTTTCGTCAACGTTACCGAGGAATCGTTTATATTCACCACATTAGCAATAAACTTACCAACAACTTCATTGATCTTTGACTTTCCAAAAAAAAAATCATTATAATTATCGAAACCCTATCATATACTCATTCGTACCTTATAACAAGAATTGCCATACCAATTATTGAGAATCAGCAATCAGTATTTTGAAACCTCGCAGCATGTCTACATCAACAATTACATATACACACAACGTCTACCTCCAAGACTTACATTCTTTGAATGAGAAATTTCTAAAAAACACCCTAAACTGCGAACCAGTTCTCGAAATTTTGAAAAATGCTGATAAAGCATCAAAAACTGTAAACGACCTTAACAGTAAAAAGTTGGATGATAAAGGATAGTATATTGGCAAAGCTCAGAAAAAGAGAAGCTTTGGAACTGGAAAACGGATTGAGCAAAGTATGAAGGAGGCTGTGGACAAATCACAAAGGCTGAACCTGCCTTCAAAGAATCCAAATGATTTAGTACTTGTTGAAGTCATTAACGAATACCTTGCTCCTGACTCTAAACCCCTGCGGACAATATCCTTCATCATCCTCTGATATTAGACATTCTAAGATATCATCGTATCTTTCATTATAAATATCATCCATACTTCTGAAGATATTTTTATAATTATTCTTATCTGAAATCATTTACCTCTTCGCGCTATCTGTATTATATCATAAAAGAAACTATTTTAGTTTCTAAATTCTGAAACATTCGAGTTTCAAATAGGAATATTCTTGAAGAAGTGTTGGGAGCTGAAGCATAAGTTAGTATAATATAATGACACTTGATCAACGTGATTATATTACAGTAATTCATGCTGAGTTTTTAAATGGAACATGATGATTCACAGATCATAACGTCATCATGTGCTATGTTACACGACTCTTGTATTCTCTTTGATCTCTAAATATCAAGAAAATATTTCTTGATGATTCGGCTTTTTCCGAGGTATTATGGTAATTTGACAAGTCAAAATCGTGCCATTACAATTTCCTTCCTAGAATATTAACAATGTTCATTCTGAAATTTATATCTGCGAATTCTGGACCATTACAAGCGGTGCTTAATCGCAAGAAGAAGAAACGAAAGGACAAAGCTCCGAACTAGAAATGGGAGTATAAATCATAGCAAATAGAAGAGAGCATTAACTGTGGATGGCAATGATTATTTCATTCATTTACGATAACTTCACTCATACGCTTCGAGTAATCGAATTATTTTATCCATTCTTCTTGAACATGATAAAACTCTATAATCGTTATAATAACATTCTCATTGTTAGTATTGACGACCTCAATCAAATTTCGGGGACGAAATTTCTTTAACGGGTAGGTACTGTGACGACCCGGAAATTTTCGACCAAATTTAAACTTTAATCTTTATATTATTCCGACAAGATAAGCAAAGTTTGTTAAGTTAAATCTCAAGAATTTTAAACTGTGTTCATACATTCGTTATAACCTCGACCAAATTTCGACGATTCACGAACCGTTATATATAAATAGATATGTATATGTATTTATATATTATAACTTGAGAATATTAATAAAGTATTAAACGTATAATACTTTACACAAACGTATTTGTTTCAATATGATTTTCCACGAAATTAAAAAAAATATATTAAATAATTGAATTATCAGAAATATTGAATTATGATTACAAGTCTCTGTTGAGAGGTCCACTATGATTTGAGAAAATCTATTCCTCTTAACGATATTCAGAATAATTTGTAAAGCTATTTATAAATAAAAACAAAAAGTGTCATTTACGAAAGTTAGACAAAAGTTAGTGGAGAATTGGTTTCAATAATATTCTATTAATCTATTTTCAAACGTACAAAGACGTTTTCAGTTTAAAAAGAACTTTATTATTAAAACGTATATAACTTTTATAAATATCTAGAATCACTTTTGACAACTCATTACTTAACCAGTATAATAAATATAACGATATTTATATTTTATTTCATTAAATATATATAATGATTTAAATTAATATTATATATATTTATACGCGTATTATACATACATAGTTTTTATACTTTTACTATACTTTAACTATACCTTTACTTTACTTTTACTTTTACTTTACTTTAACTTTAATAATTCACTTTAATAATTCATACTTTAATAATTCACTTTAATAATTCATACTTTAATAATTCACTTTAATAATTCATACTTTAATAATTCACTTTAATAATTCATACTTTAATAATTCACTTTAATAATTCATACTTTAATAATTAACTTTAATAATTCATAATTTAATAATTCACTTTAATAATTCATACTTTAATAATTCACTTTAATAATTCATACTTTAATAATTCACTTTAATAATTCATACTTTAATAATTCACTTTAATAATTCAAAAATCTATTATAAATAGAATTCAATAGGTTTCATTATTTCATAGAAACTTGAAAATATATTTCTCTAAACTCTCTCAATCGATTTATATATATATATATATATATATATATATATATATATATATATATATATATATATATATATATATATATATATATATTTGCTCTGTATTATTTCAAGATATTATTAGTATACATAAAATATTACGACGGAGTACTGTCCGAGTGATTTCAAAATAGTTTTTTTGAATGAGTCGAAGCTAAGGAAATTATGGGTTATAGCTATTGAGGTGATGGGTATGGTTCATGGGTATGCTCGTGAGGTCAATCTAGTGTTTATCATCTCCGTTGCGTCTACGTACTTTCCTGCAATATTGAATCTCAATATTGATACGTTCGTGAATCCGAGGCCAACCTTGCACTTGTTAAATGATGTTATATGTATTTTTGCTACGAAATACAGTATTGTGAGTTTCATTTGCTCCCTTTTTAATTGCTTTTGCAATATATATTTTTGGGCTGAGAATACATGCGCTGTTTTATAAATGTTTTACGAAATAGGCACAAGTACTAAAACAAATTCTATGTGGGTTTAAACCAGAAATATACCCTTAGCTTGGTAACATTAAACTACTTGTCTATGTACGGTAGGCGCGAATCCTAAAGATAGATCTATTGGGCCTGACAAACCCCATCCTGACTATGGGATGCTTTAGTACTTCGAGGTTATATTAAACACACCTGATCTGGTGTACTTCAGAGGGTAAAACATGAACGTTAAGGCTTGTTACCGGGTGCCTACAACTTATAGAATACTTTTATACAATTGCGAGTGTACATATATTTATAAACAGAAATCTTGTGGTCTATTACTATTACGAAAATGATTGATTATGATAAACTAATGAACTCACCAACCTTTTGGTTGACACTTTAAAGCATGTTTATTCTCAGGTATTAAAGAAATCTTTCGCTGTGCATTAGCTCATTTTAAGGATATTACTTGGAGTCATTCATGACATACTTTGAAAGACGTTGCATTCGAGTCGTTGAGTTCATCAAGATTATTATTAAGCCAATTATAGTTGGATGTATTATGAAACGGTGTGCATGCCGTCAACTTTCGTTGTAAAGAAAGTTTGTCTTTTAAAAATGAATGCAATGTTTGTAAAATGTATCATATAGAGGTCAAATACCTTGCGATGTAATCAACTATTGTGAATCGTTTATAATGTATATGAACGGGTCCTTTCACCACCAATTGACACGAATCCTAAAGGTAGATCTACGGGCACTAACTCCCCTTATATTGGAAAATGGTATGCTTTAGTAATTCGAATTTTTGTATATTAGTTGCCCGCTGTATACTGGGAAATATTCTATATGCATGTTGTTAAGGTCGGTTACCAGATGTTTATCATATGAATGATTTTTATACACATGATTTGTGTACGCTATTTATAAATGAAATCTTGTGGTCTATTATTATTATGAATTATTATATAGGAATAAACCTATGACTCACCAACATTTTTGTTGACGTTTTTAAGTATGTTTATTCTCACGTGATTATTAAACGCTTTCGTTGTTGCATGTTAACCCAAGGTCATGATTTGGAGTCGGCATGCTTTTCATAATAATTAAACTTGCATTCGGAATTTGTGTTTGTAATATATTGTCTACTTTTATGTAATGGTGTATGTAAAAATTATGTACTTTGAGAAGATTGTCTTTGATCGACAATCTAAATTTATGTCATTAGACCTTTATTCATATAATAAAGATTATGGTTGTTTTTAAAACGAATGCAAGATTTGAAAAACGTCTCGTATAGAGGTCAAAACCTCGCAAAGAAACCAATTAATATGAAACGTTTATAATCCATATGAACGGGGCATTTCAAGCGTGATCTCAAAAATCACTGCTTTTTAGTGTTCAAGTAATTAATGCCAACATGATTGTCGAAGTGTCCGGAATAAATATGTTCATGTTTACTGAGGATTGATATCAGTAATCGCATGATAATAGAACTAGACTGGACAATTGGGAATGAACAACATAAGTTGATTCAATATGTCAGTTCTGATCCATTTTTAAATTGTTAATCATCTTGCTCACAAAAATAATGTAGATTTGTATGCCTTGCTTATCTGTTTTCTTTTGTTAAATAGCTTGCATTGAAAACCATGAAACAATAAAAAGATTTTGGTTTTACATGTTATTGCATTTCATGATAGAATGTCTCTCATTTGCATATTTTTAGTTGCATGACATCTTATATCAGAAAATTCATAATGATTTTATCTTTCCTTTATTTTCTACTTATCCTCTAAATGGACAATGACATCTAAAAGAACCTTGTTAAGATCAAGATATTTTTTGGCCACCAAATCCATGAGATAGAATTTTGTAGAGCTTGTGATTGTTTAAAGGACTTTAATGATTAGACTTACTCAGATGACATTACACTATAGATGACATTACACTGTAGGACTTACTCATGAGAAACAGAATGTTTAGAGTAATAACCTCTTTTTGGTTAAGATGTTTGGATTGCCTGAGTGTTAGTGTTCATTTCTTGATGGATTAGTGAGTTATGACTCGAATTGAAGGTGCTAGTTAGCACTAAGAGTGACAAATGAGTCGAAATCCTATGTTTGTGAAAATTTAAATTTACCTAAGTGGCTCACTCGCACGTTTGAAGAGTGAACCGTACGAGTTACTACACGTCTGAGGTTAACCGTACGTGTGACCATGTTCTAGGCTTATCCATAGTTTTCTAGGTCAATCACACGAGTGATTGTGAAGCGAGCGATTGGAAGGTGAATCATTTACTCAACCGTACGGTTGAGCACGAGAGTATAAATATGGGGTGCTGAGCACAGTCGCTCACACTTGCACACCCACACCTATTTTTACTCTCAAATTCGATTCTCACCCTTCGAGTTTTCCACTGTAAGTTTTGATAAGCATTAATAGCTGATCATAGTGCCACTAACTAGGTACAATTTCATCGAGTTTTACTTGCTTAATTTGTTGTTTGAATGTGTCAAAACCCTAGTAGGTTATAAGTCAAATTTTGTATAATTACAGTGTGTTTTGATGATTGTTTGAAGTTGTTTCGTGTTAAACGGTTCCTAAGCTTACTATCGTGATGTAAATCGGCCTCTAACACACTCAAACATGTGATCCCGTTAGCTTAAAAATAGCATTTAATATTGGTTTCATCAAACATGCACGAGTGACCTCACTCGCACGCGTGGGACATGACTCGCACGAGTCAGTGCATGGTTAAGGCTTAACCGTGTGAACATCTGAGCCCACTCGTTTGATATCACTTAGTGTTTATTTGGATGCTCACTCATTTGACTGAGCTGACACGTGTGCTTAACCGCACAAGTCACCACACAGTTGACTCACTTTCTTATCCATGTTGCCTCAACTGTGTACCTTGTCTGAAACCATGTTACTGCTCAAACTTGTCAATAGTGACAGGAGTGACTATGTTACTCGCATGACTGACCTCTCAGCCGTATGTGTGATAGTGCCACTCTCACGGTTTGTCCTGTTTAACAAGTTTATGACACTTTGCTGCAAATGCTTTGATGATTTATGATATGTGGTTTATATTTCTAACATTTATGTTGATGTTTCAGTCTGTTAAAGATACTACCAATGGCTGAACAACAAGTTAATGTTCCGGTTGTTATCCAAGAAGCTCAGGGGGAGCAAGCACAGAACCCTCAGGTTAATCCTATAAATCCACCTGCTCAATCAGAGATTATCCTAGAAATGGGTGAGCTCAACAATCAAGTCGCTCTCTACGACACTACTCTTGAGAAAGGAGACCATTTTGAAGAGATTGTGGATTTTCTAAAGCGATCAATGATCCATACTGCTATCTCAACTCCATGCACAGCCTACTATAGCCACCAAAGGGAATTCTAGAAAAATGTAGTACTTAATGTGTCAAAGGATGAAGCTAACTTAGTTAGTAATGTTCGAGGGCAGGAGATTATTATTTCTAAGACTGTGATTAGGAGGATCCTAGGCTTTAATGATGAGAACTGCTCTCACATGACAATTAATCGAGAAAGAATCCACGGATGCTTCAAGAGATATGGATACTTTGGTTACCTTGTTGGTAATTCAGAACTGATGAAGACACTTATGCCTCTACAGTATTGATATCTTGCTCACGTGTTGATGCACTGCTTGAGTGGACGAAAAGCTGGTTTTGATAAGCTGAATGAGAAAATGCAAAGCATATTTGTTGCACTCGTCCTAAAGGCTTCGTATGATTTCTCCGAATTTGTTTTCTATTACTTCAAAGCTAATCACTTCAGTTCTACATAGAGATATCTTATCTACGCCCATTTTCTTCAGTTGATTATCAACGACGCTGCACCAGACTTACCAAAGCTTGAACATGACAATATTCCTCTACGTCCAATGAATGCTGTGACTTTTCAGAGAATGGAGCAAACACGAAACGAGAATTTGAAACCTGATTTTAAAAGAAAGCTTGTTTGCCATATTATAAAGGAGGATTATAGATGTCCATCTTGTAATGCTTGGAGAAACGATGATTCCGATTCTAACTATGAAGTTACTGATGAGGAAGAAGGAGGAGATGATAATCAGAGAGCTGTTGGTGAAGCTCAAGGAGGAAACAATGATGATAATAATGACAGTGATGATGATGAAGCAACTGAAGAGGATGTTAGTTTGATTTAAAGGAAGAGAAAAGGTAAAGAACCGATGACTCACCTCCTAGATCATCACATGGAGCTTCAAGGCAACAAGCTCAACGCCAACCTTCCGGTTTTATGAAGGATGCTAGAGCCGCCACTGTAGTGACCCGAACTTTTCCATGTTTATATATATTAATTGAGATTGATATTTACATGATTAAATGTTTCTAACATGTTAAGCAATCAAACTTGTTAAGACTTGATTAATTGAAATATGTTTCATATAGACAATTGACCACCCAAGTTGACCGGTGATTCACGAACGTTAAAACTTGTAAAAACTATACGATGACATATATATGGTTATATATATAGTTAACATGTTTTTATTATAAGTATGTATCTCATTAGGTATTTTAACAATGAGTTATATACATAAAAATGAGACTATTAATTTAAGAAACTCGAAAACGATATATATAACGATTATCGTTATAACAACGTCTTACTAGGTACATATGAATCATATTAAGATATTGATACACTTGGTTAATTATGTTAAATGATAAGTAAATATATTATTAAGTGTATTAACAATGAAATACATATGTAAAAATAAGACTACTAACTTAATGATTTCGAAACGAGACATATATGTAACGATTATCGTTGTAACGACATTTAACTGTATATACATCATACTGAGATATATTATATATCATAATATCATGATAATATAACAATTTAACATCTCATTTGTTATAATAAACAATGGGTTAACAACATTCAACAAGATCATTAACCTAAAGGTTTCAAAACAACATTTACATGTAACGACTAACGATGACTTAACGACTCAGTTAAAATGTATATACATGTAGTGTTTTAATATGTATTCATACACTTTTGAAAGACTTCAAGACACTTATCAAAATACTTCTACTTAACAAAAATGCTTACAATTACATCCTCGTTCAGTTTCATCAACAATTCTACTCGTATGCACCCGTATTCGTACTCGTACAATACACAGCTTTTAGATGTATGTACTATTGGTATATACACTCCAATGATCAGCTCTTAGCAGCCCATTTGAGTCACCTAACACATGTGGGAACCATCATTTGGCAACTAGCATGAAATATCTCATAAAATTACAAAAATATGAGTAATCATTCATGACTTATTTACATGAAAACAAAATTACATATCCTTTATATCTAATCCATACACCAACGACCAAAAACACCTACAAACACTTTCATTCTTCAATTTTCTTCATCTAATTGATCTCTCTCAAGTTCTATCTTCAAGTTCTAAGTGTTCTTCATAAATTCCAAAAGTTCTAGTTTCATAAAATCAAGAATACTTTCAAGTTTGCTAGCTCACTTCCAATCTTGTAAGGTGATCATCCAACCTCAAGAAATCTTTGTTTATTACAGTAGGTTATCATTCTAATACAAGGTAATAATCATATTCAAACTTTGGTTCAATTTCTATAACTATAACAATCTTATTTCAAGTGATGATCTTACTTGAACTTGTTTTCGTGTCATGATTCTGCTTCAAGAACTTCGAGCCATCCAAGGATCCATTGAAGCTAGATCCATTTTTATCTTTTCTAGTAGGTTTATCCAAGGAACTTAAGGTAGTAATGATGTTCATAACATCATTCGATTCATACATATAAAGCTATCTTATTCGAAGGTTTAAACTTGTAATCACTAGAACATAGCTTAGTTAATTCTAAACTTGTTCGCAAACAAAAGTTAATCCTTCTAACTTGACTTTTAAAATCAACTAAACACATGTTCTATATCTATATGATATGCTAACTTAATGATTTAAAACCTGGAAACACGAAAAACACCATAAAATCGGATTTACGCCGTCGTAGTAACACCGCGGGCTGTTTTGGGTTAGTTAATTAAAAACTATGATAAACTTTGATTTAAAAGTTGTTATTCTGAGAAAATGATTTTTATTATGAACATGAAACTATATCCAAAAATTATGGTTAAACTCAAAGTGGAAGTATGTTTTCTAAAATGGTCATCTAGACGTCGTTCTTTCGACTGAAATGACTACCTTTACAAAAACGACTTGTAACTTATTTTTCCGACAATAAACCTATACTTTTTCTGTTTAGATTCATAAAATAGAGTTCAATATGAAACCATAGCAATTTGATTCACTCAAAACGGATTTAAAATGAAGAAGTTATGGGTAAAACAAGATTGGATAATTTTTCTCATTTTAGCTACGTGAAAATTGGTAACAAATCTATTCCAACCATAACTTAATCAACTTGTATTGTATATTATGTAATCTTGAGATACCATAGACACGTATACAATGTTTCGACCTATCATGTCGACACATCTATATATATTTCGGAACAACCATAGACACTCTATATGTGAATGTTGGAGTTAGCTATACAGGGTTGAGGTTGATTCCAAAATATATATAGTTTGAGTTGTGATCAATACTGAGATACGTATACACTGGGTCGTGGATTGATTCAAGATAATATTTATCGATTTATTTCTGTACATCTAACTGTGGACAACTAGTTATAGGTTACTAACGAGGACAGCTGACTTAATAAACTTAAAACATCAAAATATATTAAAAGTGTTGTAAATATATTTTGAACATACTTTAATATATATGTATGTATTGTTATAGGTTCGTGAATCAACAGTGGCCAAGTCTTACTTCCCGACGAAGTAAAAATCTGTGAAAGTGAGTTATAGTCCCACTTTTAAAATCTAATATTTTTGGGATGAGAATACATGCAGGTTTTATAAATGATTTACAAAATAGACACAAGTACGTGAAACTACATTCTATGGTTGAATTATCGAAATCGAATATGCCCCTTTTTATTAAGTCTGGTAATCTAAGAATTAGGGAACAGACACCCTAATTGACGCGAATCCTAAAGATAGATCTATTGGGCCTAACAAACCCCATCCAAAGTACCGGATGCTTTAGTACTTCGAAATTTATATCATATCCGAAGGGTGTCCCGGAATGATGGGGATATTCTTATATATGCGTCTTGTTATTGTCGGTTACCAGGTGTTCACCATATGAATGATTTTTATCTCTATGTATGGGATGTGTATTGAAATATGAAATCTTGTGGTCTATTGTTACGATTTGATATATATAGGTTAAACCTATAACTCACCAACATTTTTGTTGACGTTTAAAGCATGTTTATTCTCAGGTGAATATTAAGAGCTTCCGCTGCTGCATACTAAAATAAGGACAAGATTTGGAGTCCATGTTTGTATGATATTGTGTAAAAACTGCATTCAAGAAACTGATTTCGATGTATCATATTTGTATTGTAAACCATTATGTAATGGTCGTGTGTAAACAGGATATTTTAGATTATCATTATTTGATAATCTACGTAAAGCTTTTTAAACCTTTATTTATGAAATAAAGGTTATGGTTTGTTTTAAAAATGAATGCAGTCTTTGAAAAACGTCTCATATAGAGGTCAAAACCTCGCAACGAAATCAATTAATATGGAACGTTTTTAATCAATAAGAACGGGACATTTCAGTTGGTATCCGAGCGTTGGTCTTAGAGAACCAGAATTTTGCATTAGTGTGTCTTATCGAGTTTGTTAGGATGCATTAGTGAGTCTGGACTTCGACCGTGTTTACTTGAAAAATGATTGCTTAATAAATTTTGTTGGAAACTATATATTTTTAACATGTGAATATTATGTGATATATTAATCTCTTAACGCGTTTGATATTATGTGATAGATGTCTACCTCTAGAACAAGTTCCATTGACTCACCTAATAATAATGAAGAGTCAAATGTAAATTGGAATGATTCGTGGACTGATTCACAAGTTCCCGAAGAGGAACCGGAAGAAGAGTCGGAACCGGAAGAAGAATCGGAACCGGAAGAAGAATCGGAACCGGATGAAGAAATAGAACCGGTGGGGGAAATAATAAAACGGTTAAGTAAAAGAAAATCCTCAACCAACTGACCAAAGTTAATTATGGTCAATGGTGTTTCCGCCAAGGAAGCAAAATATTGGGAGGATTACCAATTCTCCGATGAATCGGATTCCGACGAGAATTCCGATGATGTTATAGAAATTACCCCAACTGAATTTAAAAAGGCAAAAGAAAATAATAAGGGAAAGGGCATAAAAATAGAGAAATCTAATTCCAACCCCGATGAACTTTATATGTATCGTCAACCCCCGAAGTCCTTAAGTTGTAACAATGACCCGGGAACCTCTAAACCACCAGGTTTTTCTAAACCAATGTGGACAACGACGGCTCGTATTAGGGGAACATCATATATCCCTAGAAACTTGGCAAAACGAACCAAAACCGAAGAAGAAGAAACGAGCGAGTCGGAATAAGATAGTTGTATTCGTGTGGTGTAATATATGTAATATAGTGTTCTTATGCTTTATGATATATGTAAAAATTGCTTGTATTAATAAGTATTTTTTTATGAATCTAACTCTTGTCTATTTTACAGTTTAAAAACACAAAATGGATAGACAACCCAATATTTTAAGAGACCTACCCGGAGACATGATTGATGAAATCTTGTCTAGAGTCGGCCAGAATTCTTCGGCACAACTATTTAAGGCGAGATCAGTTTGTAAGACATTCGAAGAACGTTCCAAGAATGTCTTGGTTTATAAGAGACTTTCGTTTGAAAGATGGGGGATATCACATTGGGAAACCCATAAGTTACGGTGTGTTTACTTTGACGCATATATTGCGGGGAACCCAAATGCTATTTTACGCAACGGGTTAAGAAATTATTTTAACTCAATATATCCGAATATTGGACTTCGTGATTTAGAAAAAGCGGCTAACATGCAACATAAAGAAGCATGTTATGCTTACGGATTAGTAATGTTCGCTTCTCACCAAAGTGAGAACAAGAACATCGGGCTACAACTATTAAACAAAACGTTTCCACAAGTGACGGAGTCGGTAATTGGGGTAAGAAATGAGGTTTTTAGATTATTACGGGACTGTTGGACATTACGTAACCCTCGTCCCTTTGATGACGTTACAACACGCTGTCTTATCAACGGCCATAACGGTTATGTTGCACAAGACCAAGGATGGGAAGTAGTCCTAGTAAAACCAGAATGCATGACTTGTTTCTGGACGTATGAATTACGTGTCTTTATTGCCTTTGCTGAACGACTTGTGTACTAGCTAGAATTGTCTTCACAACTATCTTGTATCAAAGTTAATGTGTGCTATATTTCATGTTTTATGTAAAATAAGCGGTATTGTAAGTTTGAAAAATATTGTATAAAAGTTTGAACACGAAATATTATTATAATCAGTTTTTCATATAGAATTGTAGTAGTTGAATTGTATATTAGCTACTAAGTATGAACTTAACGGGTAGGTACTACCCGAATTTAAACTTATAAAACGCTAATATGAAGAAAAAGCTTTTATAAATGAGTTCATATTATGCTACGAAATACTATTAACTACCCTTAATATTCTGTATGATTAACTTGTTCCATTTAACTATTTTGAAGGAAATGGCACCGACTACTCGACACACCGTGAATATGAATGAAGAGGAATTCCGTACTTTTCTAGCTTCAAACATAGCCGCAGTACAGGCTGCGCTACATACCAACAATAACCTTGGATCTAGCAGTACAGGAAATCGTGTAGGATGCACCTACAAAGAATTCACTGCCTGCAAACCTTTGGAATTTGATGGAACCGAAGGACCGATCGGATTGAAACGGTGGACCGAGAAGATTGAATCGGTGTTTGCCATAAGTAAGTGTACTGAAGAGGACAAAGTGAAGTACGCTACGCATACCTTCACAGGTTCTGCGTTAACATGGTGGAATACCTATCTAGAGCAAGTGGGACAAGATGATGCGTACGCACTACCGTGGTCAGCATTCAAGCACTTGATGAATGAGAAGTACCATCCCAGAACCGAGGTCAATAAGCTCAAGACAGAACTTAGAGGGTTACGAACCCAAGGATTTGATATTACCACGTACGAAAGACGATTCACAGAATTGTGCCTATTGTGTCCGGGAGCATTCGAAGATGAGGAAGAGAAGATCGACGCGTTTGTGAAAGGATTACCGGAAAGAATCCAAGAAGATATAAGTTCACACGAGCCCGCCTCTATACAACAGGCATGTAGAATGGCTCACAAACTAGTGAACCAGATTGAAGAAAGAATTAAAGAACAGACTGCTGAAGAGGCCAATGTGAAGCAAGTCAAAAGAAAGTGGGAGGAAAACGGTGATAAGAATCACCAATACAACAACAACAGCAATTACAACAATAATCGCAACAATTATCCCAACAATCGCAACATCAATCGCAACTACAACAAACGGCCCAACAACAACAACAACAACAACAGCAACTACAACAATCATCCCAACAACAATAATAACCGCAACAACAACAATCAGAAGCAGCTATGCCAAAGGTGTGAAAAGAATCACTCGGGGTTCTGCACCAAATTTTGCAACAAGTGTAAAAGAAATGGTCATAGCGCGGTGAAGTGTGAGGTCTACGGACCAGGGGTTAATAGAACGAAAGGAACAAATGGTGTCGGAACGAGTAATGGCGGAGCAAGTAGTGTCGGAGCAAGTTATGCCAATGTAGTTTGTTATAAATGTGGAAAACCAGGCCACATTATTAGAAATTGCCCGAACCAGGAGAACACGAATGGACAAGGCCGTGGAAGAGTTTTCAATATTAATGCGGTAGAGGCACAGGAAGACCCGGAGCTTGTTACGGGTACGTTTCTTATTGACAATAAATCTGCTTACGTTTTATTTGATTCGGGTGCGGATAGAAGCTATATGAGTAGAGATTTTTGTGCTAAATTAAGTTGTCCATTGATGCCTTTGGATAGTAAATTTTTACTCGAATTAGCAAATGGTAAATTAATTTCAGCAGATAATATATGTCGGAATCGAGAAATTAAACTGGTTAGCGAAATATTTAAGATTGATTTGATACCAGTAGAGTTAGGGAGTTTTGATGTGATAATCGGTATGGACTGGTTGAAAGAAGTGAAAGCAGAGATCGTTTGTTACAAAAATGCAATTCGCATTATACGAGAAAAAGGAAAACCCTTAATGGTGTACGGAGAAAAGGGCAACACGAAGCTACATCTTATTAGTAATTTGAAGGCACAAAAACTAATAAGAAAAGGTTGCTATGCTGTTCTAGCACACGTCGAGAAAGTACAAACTGAAGAAAAGAGCATCAATGATGTTCCCATTGCAAAAGAATTTCCCGATGTATTTCCGAAAGAATTACCGGGATTACCCCCACATCGATCCGTTGAATTTTAAATAGATCTTGTACCAGGAGCTGCACCAATAGCTCGTGCTCCTTACAAACTCGCACCCAGCGAGATGAAAGAACTGCAAAGCCAATTACAAGAACTTTTAGAGCGTGGTTTCATTCGACCAAGCACATCACCGTGGGGAGCTCCTGTTTTGTTTGTCAAGAAGAAAGATGGTACATTCAGGTTGTGTATCGACTACCGAGAGTTGAACAAACTTACCATCAAGAACCGCTACCCACTATCGAGAATCGACGACTTATTTGATCAACTACAAGGCTCGTCTGTTTATTCAAAGATTGACTTACGTTCCGGGTATCATCAAATGCGGGTGAAAGAAGATGATATTCCAAAGACTGCTTTCAGAACACGTTACGGTCATTACGAGTTTATGGTCATGCCATTTGGTTTAACTAATGCACCAGCTGTGTTCATGGACCTTATGAACCGAGTGTGTGGACCATACCTTGATAAGTTTGTCATTGTTTTCATTGATGACATACTTATTTACTCAAAGAATGACCAAGAACACGGTGAACATTTGAGAAAGGTGTTAGAAGTATTGAGGAAGGAAGAATTGTACGCTAAGTTTTCAAAGTGTGCATTTTGGTTGGAAGAAGTTCAATTCCTCGGTCACATAGTGAACAAAGAAGGTATTAAGGTGGATCCGGCAAAGATAGAAACTGTTGAAAAGTGGGAAACCCCGAAAACTCCGAAACACATACGCCAGTTTTTAGGACTAGCTGGTTACTACAGAAGGTTCATCCAAGACTTTTCCAGAATAGCAAAACCCTTGACTGCATTAACGCATAAAGGGAAGAAATTTGAATGGAATGATGAACAAGAGAAAGCGTTTCAGTTATTGAAGAAAAAGCTAACTACGGCACCTATATTGTCATTGCCTGAAGGGAATGATGATTTTGTGATTTATTGTGATGCATCAAAGCAAGGTCTCGGTTGTGTATTAATGCAACGAACGAAGGTGATTGCTTAT
This sequence comes from Rutidosis leptorrhynchoides, assembly GCF_046630445.1. Taxonomy (NCBI): domain Eukaryota; kingdom Viridiplantae; phylum Streptophyta; class Magnoliopsida; order Asterales; family Asteraceae; genus Rutidosis; species Rutidosis leptorrhynchoides. The sequence goes on along the minus strand of NC_092333.1, from coordinate 330,473,310 downwards.
GCGTCTAGACAATTGAAGATTCACGAACAAAATTATACGACGCATGATTTGGAATTAGGCGCGGTTGTTTTTGCATTAAAGACTTGGAGGCACTACTTATATGGGGTCAAAAGTATTATATATACCGACCACAAAAGTCTTCAACACATATTTAATCAGAAACAACTGAATATGAGGCAGCGTAGGTGGATTGAATTATTGAATGATTACGACTTTGAGATTCGTTACCACCCGTGGAAGGCAAATGTGGTAGCCGATGCCTTGAGCAGGAAGGACAGAGAACCCATTCGAGTAAAATCTATGAATATAATGATTCATAATAACATTACTACTCAAATAAAGGAGGCGCAACAAGGAGTTTTAAAAGAGGGAAATTTAAAGGATGAAATACCCAAAGGATCGGAGAAGCATCTTAATATTCGGGAAGACGGAACCCGGTATAGGGCTGAAAGGATTTGGGTACCAAAATTTGGAGATATGAGAGAAATGGTACTTAGAGAAGCTCATAAAACCAGATACTCAATACATCCTGGAACGGGGAAGATGTACAAGGATCTCAAGAAACATTTTTGGTGGCCGGGTATGAAAGCCGATGTTGCTAAATACGTAGGAGAATGTTTGACGTGTTCTAAGGTCAAAGCTGAGCATCAGAAACCATCAGGTCTACTTCAACAACCCGAAATCCCGGAATGGAAATGGGAAAACATTACCATGGATTTCATCACTAAATTGCCAAGGACTGCAAGTGGTTTTGATACTATTTGGGTAATAGTTGATCGTCTCACCAAATCAGCACACTTCCTACCAATAAGAGAAGATGACAAGATGGAGAAGTTAGCACGACTGTATTTGAAGGAAGTCGTCTCCAGACATGGAATACCAATCTCTATTATCTCTGATAGGGATGGCAGATTTATTTCAAGATTCTGGCAGACATTACAGCAAGCATTAGGAACTCGTCTAGACATGAGTACTGCCTATCATCCACAAACTGATGGGCAGAGCGAAAGGATGATACAAACGCTTGAAGACATGCTACGAGCATGTGTTATTGATTTCGGAAACAGTTGGGATCGACATCTACCGTTAGCAGAATTTTCCAATAACAACAGCTACCATTCAAGCATTGAGATGGCGCCGTTTGAAGCACTTTATGGTAGAAAGTGCAGGTCTCCGATTTGTTGGAGTGAAGTGGGGGATAGACAGATTACGGGTCCGGAGATTATACAAGAAACTACCGAGAAGATCATCCAAATTCAACAACGGTTGAAAACCGCCCAAAGTCGACAAAAGAGCTACGCTGACATTAAAAGAAAAGATATAGAATTTGAAATTGGAGAGATGGTCATGCTTAAAGTTGCACCTTGGAAAGGCGTTGTTCGATTTGGTAAACGAGGGAAATTAAATCCAAGGTATATTGGACCATTCAAGATTATTGATCGTGTCGGACCAGTAGCTTACCGACTTGAGTTACCTCAACAACTCACGGCTGTACATAACACTTTCCACGTCTTGAATTTGAAGAAATGTTTTGCTAAAGAAGATCTCACTATTCCGTTAGATGAAATCCAAATCAACGAAAAACTTCAATTCATCGAAGAACCCGTCGAAATAATGGATCGTGAGGTTAAAAGACTTAAGCAAAACAAGATACCAATTGTTAAGGTTCGATGGAATGCTTGTAGAGGACCCGAGTTCACCTGGGAGCGTGAAGATCAGATGAAGAAGAAATACCCGCATCTATTTCCAGAAGATTCGTCAACACCTTCAACAGCTTAAAATTTCAGGACGAAATTTATTTAACGGGTAGGTACTGTAGTGACCCGAACTTTTCCATGTTTATATATATTAATTGAGATTGATATTTACATGATTAAATGTTTCCAACATGTTAAGCAATCAAACTTGTTAAGACTTGATTAATTGAAATATGTTTCATATAGACAATTGACCACCCAAGTTGACCGGTGATTCACGAACGTTAAAACTTGTAAAAACTATACGATGACATATATATGGTTATATATATAGTTAACATGTTTTTATTATAAGTATGTATCTCATTAGGTATTTTAACAATGAGTTATATACATAAAAATGAGACTATTAATTTAAGAAACTCGAAAATGATATATATAACGATTATCGTTATAACAACGTCTTACTAGGTACATATGAATCATATTAAGATATTGATACACTTGGTTAATTATGTTAAATGATAAGTAAATATATTATTAAGTGTATTAACAATGAAATACATATGTAAAAATAAGACTACTAACTTAATGATTTCGAAACGAGACATATATGTAACGATTATCGTTGTAACGACATTTAACTGTATATACATCATACTGAGATATATTATATATCATAATATCATGATAATATAACAATTTAACATCTCATTTGTTATAATAAACAATGGGTTAACAACATTCAACAAGATCATTAACCTAAAGGTTTCAAAACAACATTTACATGTAACGACTAACGATGACTTAACGACTCAGTTAAAATGTATATACATGTAGTGTTTTAATATGTATTCATACACTTTTGAAAGACTTCAAGACACTTATCAAAATACTTCTACTTAACAAAAATGCTTACAATTACATCCTCGTTCAGTTTCATCAACAATTCTACTCGTATGCACCCGTATTCGTACTCGTACAATACACAGCTTTTAGTTGTATGTACTATTGGTATATACACTCCAATGATCAGCTCTTAGCAGCCCATGTGAGTCACCTAACACATGTGGGAACCATCATTTGGCAACTAGCATGAAATATCTCATAAAATTACAAAAATATGAGTAATCATTCATGACTTATTTACATGAAAACAAAATTACATATCCTTTATATCTAATCCATACACCAACGACCAAAAACACCTACAAACACTTTCATTCTTCAATTTTCTTCATCTAATTGATCTCTCTCAAGTCCTATCTTCAAGTTCTAAGTGTTCTTCATAAATTCCAAAAGTTCTAGTTTCATAAAATCAAGAATACTTTCAAGTTTGCTAGCTCACTTCCAATCTTGTAAGGTGATCATCCAACCTCAAGAAATCTTTGTTTATTACAGTAGGTTATCATTCTAATACAAGGTAATAATCATATTCAAACTTTGGTTCAATTTCTATAACTATAACAATCTTATTTCAAGTGATGATCTTACTTGAACTTGTTTTCGTGTCATGATTCTGCTTCAAGAACTTCGAGCCATCCAAGGATCCATTGAAGCTAGATCCATTTTTCTCTTTTCCAGTAGTTTTATCCAAGGAACTTAAGGTAGTAATGATGTTCATAACATCATTCGATTCATATATATAAAGCTATCTTATTCGAAGGTTTAAACTTGTAATCACTAGAACATAGCTTAGTTAATTCTAAACTTGTTCGCAAACAAAAGTTAATCCTTCTAACTTGACTTTTAAAATCAACTAAACACATGTTCTATATCTATATGATATGCTAACTTAATGATTTAAAACCTGGAAACACGAAAAACACCATAAAACCGGATTTACGCCGTCGTAGTAACACCGCAGGCTGTTTTGGGTTAGTTAATTAAAAACTATGATAAACTTTGATTTAAAAGTTGTTATTCTGAGAAAATGATTTTTATTATGAACATGAAACTATATCCAAAAATTATGGTTAAACTCAAAGTGGAAGTATGTTTTCTAAAATGGTCATCTAGACGTCGTTCTTTCGACTGAAATGACTACCTTTACAAAAACGACTTGTAACTTATTTTTCCGACAATAAACCTATACTTTTTCTGTTTAGATTCATAAAATAGAGTTCAATATGAAACCATAGCAATTTGATTCACTCAAAACGGATTTAAAATGAAGAAGTTATGGGTAAAACAAGATTGGATAATTTTTCTCATTTTAGCTACGTGAAAATTGGTAACAAATCTATTCCAACCATAACTTAATCAACTTGTATTGTATATTATGTAATCTTGAGATACCATAGACACATATACAATGTTTCGACCTATCATGTCGACACATCTATATATATTTCGGAACAAACATAGACACTCTATATGTGAATGTTGGAGTTAGCTATACAGGGTTGACGTTGATTCCAAAATATATATAGTTTGAGTTGTGATCAATACTGAGATACGTATACACTGGGTCGTGGATTGATTCAAGATAATATTTATCGATTTATTTCTGTACATCTAACTGTGGACAACTAGTTATAGGTTACTAACGAGGACAGCTGACTTAATAAACTTAAAACATCAAAATATATTAAAAGTGTTGTAAATATATTTTGAACATACTTTAATATATATGTATATATTGTTATAGGTTCGTGAATCAACAGTGGCCAAGTCTTACTTCCCGACGAAGTAAAAATCTGTGAAATTGAGTTATAGTCCCACTTTTAAAATCTAATATTTTTGGGATGAGAATACATGCAGGTTTTATAAATGATTTACAAAATAGACACAAGTACGTGAAACTACATTCTATGGTTGAATTATCGAAATCGAATATGCCCCTTTTTATTAAGTCTGGTAATCTAAGAATTAGGGAACAGACACCCTAATTGACGCGAATCCTAAAGATAGATCTATTGGGCCTAACAAACCCCATCCAAAGTACCGGATGCTTTAGTACTTCGAAATTTATATCATATCCGAAGGGTGTCCCGGAATGATGGGGATATTCTTATATATGCGTCTTGTTATTGTCGGTTACCAGGTGTTCACCATATGAATGATTTTTATCTCTATGTATGGGATGTGTATTGAAATATGAAATCTTGTGGTCTATTGTTACGATTTGATATATATAGGTTAAACCTATAACTCACCAACATTTTTGTTGACGTTTAAAGCATGTTTATTCTCAGGTGAATATTAAGAGCTTCCGCTGCTGCATACTAAAATAAGGACAAGATTTGGAGTCCATGTTTGTATGATATTGTGTAAAAACTGCATTCAAGAAACTGATTTCGATCTATCATATTTGTATTGTAAACCATTATGTAATGGTCGTGTGTAAACAGGATATTTTAGATTATCATTATTTGATAATCTACGTAAAGCTTTTTAAACCTTTATTTATGAAATAAAGGTTATGGTTTGTTTTAAAAATGAATGCAGTCTTTGAAAAACGTCTCATATAGAGGTCAAAACCTCGCAACGAAATCAATTAATATGGAACGTTTTTAATCAATAAGAACGGGGCATTTCAGCCGTTACCTCACCGAAAGCTGCAGTGACAACAACTCAAGTTACCCTATTGAAATTCAAGACACAACAAAATCTTCTTTTGTCGTTGATCACGAAGATTATGAATCTTGAAAATCAAGCCGTTGAGGAAAAGAAGGCAAGTGATGCGAAGATTGAGTTGTTAGTGGAAGATAATAAGAATTTGTGGAAACGTGTGAATCGTCAGAAAGAAAAGACCGAGAAGCTAAAGAAACAGATTGTTGAAATTAAAAGTGAGAATGAAGAGAAGTTGAAAGAGTTGAATGATAAGATTAAACAGCTCACCACTAGTAAAACTAAGTTGATAACGGATGGCGGAGAAGAATATTCCTCTGATTTGGGTGGTGACAAAAAAGATGAAAAAGACACTGGCACTGGAGGACCCTCTTTTGGATACCCGTTAGTGATACCTATTCGAAGTTTTAATGAATATGGTGAGGTCTTTACTGCTGAATATTATATGAATTATTCAAATGTTTTTAATGATGCAGAAAAAGGGGACGTTCCTGCAAGTGATTTCCCAGTGGAACAGCTTGCTGCTCTGGTATACGACAGTGATAATGATACAGAGGATGCAGAGATAGTTGAAGCTGAAAACAAGGCTCCACTAGAAGGGCCAGCTGCTGAAGTCCCTCCCGAATCAATCCAAAATATCGATTTAAGTGATTTTGATAATTTGTTTGAAGATGAAAAGAGTGAAGATTCTGTCGGTAAAGGTAATGCGAAAGAGGATGTGATTATTGAATCCGAAGATGAACTGGTGACAGAATCTGAGAGTGAAGAAGAAGAAGAAGTTGAGATTGTTATACCTTCACTCGAGCCCTACTCGAATCCGTCACTCAATACCTTAAGTGACTTTTTCAATTTGAGTAGTGAGTTGAGACAGAAGAATTTAATTTAATTAGAAAATCCGAGGAAGGTATACAAGGAACAAATCAAAGAAGTTAATGTTTTAATGGAAATGAATAAGAGAATCTGACATGAGAAACTGCTCGTTGAGAAAGAAAGAAATGAGACTAAACTAAAGAAGAAGAAACTTCAAGCCGAGCAAGATAAGGCCGAGGGATGGAATGAGATTAAGAAGTGGTTCTAACGTGATAGGGTTAAAGTGAATAGAAACGTTGAAGATCATGAGATTCTTCAAGGTTGGTGGAAACAGAACGTTGTTAACCCTGATCAGATGAATAAACCAGAACTCGATCAAAAGTTTGTTAGTTTCTATGAAAAAGGGAAGAGAACCAAGAAGTATGCCAAGGGTAAAATACTGAGTTGGGGTTACTTCAAGGAGATCAATTGCTTTGTGATCAAAAGAGTGGGAGGAGTTGATTATATGGCAAGACCGAGTCACTTCAAAACTCTACCTTACTTTGAGATCATGCAACATGCGAAGCTGAAGATGTTGAATGTTGAGGATAGTAACCTTTCCAGATGGTTACAAAGAAAACTCAGATTTGAGTACAAAACATGGAAGTGGGATATCTTCAAGTCAACAGCCGCCAGGTTCTTCATGCACCCGACAAAGGTGGACCTGTTCGTGTTGTTAAGTTTCGTCCAGCTAAGTACGTGAAACAATCTCCCTTGATGCCCTTACCCAAGGACATATGCAAAAACTTCATATGGTGGTTCTATGATGAGTTATCAGAGGAAGCAGTGATCCTGACTGCAGTTGAGAAAGATGATGGAAGCATACAGTTCAACAATGTGTGGATTCTGGATCCTATGTGGCTGAGGAACTTGTCTAGATTTGATGTGGAGACACTTTATCGTAATCATATTACGTTCAGAGATGATAGAAAAGAGGAAGCTATGGGATATCAATGTGTGATCGATGTCTACCATGCCTACCTCAACAGAGATAATGATGCTCAAAGCTCGAACCAAGCTCAAGCCAACTGAATCCTGTCTGATATTGTGTTGCTAGTTTGTATTTTGTTTTTGATGATGTATTTATGTGTGAGAGAGAATCTGGATATGTATTGATGTTAAACTGATGTTACTTTTGAACTTATATATATTTCACGAACGTTTACTTTATTGTAACTGATGTTCTAGGTCCTAGGGGGAGTTGTTGATGTAATTTCTGTAAGTTCCTAGACATCTATCTTAGGTTTGTGATTAGTACTTCAGTTTATGGGTTACCATGATCAGTCGTTGTTATCCTATCTGTGTTTATATGTGGTTACATGTACCGTAGGAACACGAAAAGTAAGTTTGACTATACTAGACTCAGTCAGACGTACGAGTGAAGCCTCACTCGTACGGCTGACAAGCTCATATGCACGAGTGTGCTGAGCTGAGTCACAAACCTAATCTGTGTACACATACACGAGTGAGTGATCAACCGTATGGATGAGCCAGCCCACTCGTACGAGTGAGGACTGACATGCGCGGTTGACTCAATAGCAGGGGTATATAAGTGTTTATGTTCTTCATTTTAGGTTAAGCCTCTCATTATACACACATCACTCAGATCTGGTAACCTGTCCGATTCTCTCTCAACCCAAATCACTCAAGAGGTGAATAATAGCTCTAGGTGTTAATCAAATCACAAATTCCTTGTTGTGGTTTGAGTTAATTAATCCCAAAAAGCATTTCTCATTCACTAGACGGTTTGATTCACTTATTATGCCATTGTGTGAGTTAAATCTGTTGATTTCGAAGTTCCTAGTCATGTTTCATCAATCACACGGAGAAGACTCTTTTCTTTCTGCTTGAGTTTTTGACACATCTGGTTGATAATACATAAGTACTCCAACAAGCTCATGAATATTCAGCTTATCAATCTCCTTGGTAGATTGAGTGATTGTTCCATAAGTAATCCAATCAACATTGAGCTTTTTGATAAAATTCATGTTGATCTCAGCATTCAGTTTTGTAATCTTGCACCTTTTCAACTCGTTAAAGACACCATTGAAATGTCAGTAGGTTTCCTTGAGAAGTTCTTCAAGTTCCTGCTTGAAATATTCATACAGTCCAAGAACCTTATTCAGCTTGGTAACATCTGACATGTCATAACCTTCCTGTTGTCTTTTAATCTCATCCCATATGTCCTTAGCAGTGGTATTGCTGTCAACGTTTTCAAATAACTCATACGGGATGGCTTGCATGATGACATTTTTTAGCCTCAATATCACCCTGAGCTCTCTCGCGTTTCTCTCCATAAAGTTCATAGACTGGAATTAGCATACCAGTATCCAGATGATACTCTACAACTGGACCATCTCTCAAAGAAGCCCATATGTATTTTGCCTTCTCACCCTTATAGTCTATGTACTGAGTGATACGATGAAGCCACTGGTTGTACTTGCCATCAAATAACACTGGAGGTCTAGAATCTGATCCGATGATCAAGGTATCTTGAGTAGACATATTGATAACAAATGAGGTAGATTCGGTAAAGATTCGGTTTATCACAAAATCCAAGATTCTGGTTCAGAAAAATCTAACAAAAATGTCAGATTCGATATATGGTTCGGTACTGTAGCAAACTCGGTATCTGGTTCGGTACTATAGCAGATTCGGTATATAAGATTCAGTATCAAAAACTGATATGAATAACAAGTATCACACCCTAATTTGGTATAGATTCGGTTAATACAGAATATGAAGCGTTAATCATTTAAAACCCAAAGTATCAAGTGAAACAGAGTTTCTGGTTCGGTATCAGCCAAATTGTGTAAAATTTGAACTCAATACAATCCAATTCCTTTGAAACAGACTCAGTAACCTTGCTGCACAAGGAAACAACTTAATAACACATAAAATATCAATGAAACCGAGAGTTTATGATACCGAATGTATACTGTAGTAGTTGACAAACCGAGTCTAAGTGTAAAACTTAGAGAATCAATTGAATCCTTGCTCAAACCATACCAATTAGCTGTGTATATCCAAACTGAATGTGATAGAATCACAATCACACCACAATCTGCAACAATTAAGATGAATTCCTGACTTTGAAGCAGACTCGGTATAGCAGTTAGAATACCGAATGATGATCAAATCTTCAATAATTGAAGAATTGATGAAATTGAACTTTCAAATATGTGATTAAACACCTCATGAACTTAACTGAATCCACAAACCTTCAATTAAACACAGAATCAAGCTTGAATTGATCAATACTGAGAGTTTTAGCCAAGAACTCTAAACATCGACTTGATTATCCATATTTGTTGTTAAAAAGTTGTAATGATGATCAAAACTCTTTCTAATACACATAATAAACCTTCGCCGAACTTATCACAAGAATCTGAACGTCTGATTATCACTTTCGATGATACCGAATGTGATTCAATCTAACTGAGAGTGAACATGTTCTGTAATTTTCAATCTCTGGATCGATATAGTGATGTAAAATCACTCCGTGGATGCTCTGATACCAAATGATAGGTCAGATCATGATGAGAATTGAAGATGTGATAAGATTGAATGAGACTCGGTAAGGTAAGATTAGACTCGGTATTAGAGAGAATCGGTAAATTTACATTCCACAGCTTCTTAAACTAGTTTACAATGCAATGGCTATCTAATTAGGACTACTAAGGTTCCTTATATAACCATCTTCTAAGGAACCATCATTTAGGCTTGTTTCACATTAACACTATATACTGTTCAGGGTCCTAACACCAGGTTACAAGATCTCACCCTGACTCTTCATAGTTTACCAATTCCTGAAAGTCCCGATGCTACTAAAACCATTCTAAGGTATCATTACCCTAGACATGAAATGCCCCGTTCATATTGATTATAAACGATTCATAATAGTTGGTTACATCGCGAGGTATTTGACCTCTATATGATACATTTTAAAAATATTGCATTCGTTTTTAAAAGACAAACTTTCATTACATCAAAAGTTGATAGGCATGCATACCATTTCATAATATTCAACTATAAATGACCTAATCGGTCCTTTGATTAATCATAATCTTTAATGAACTCAACGATTTGAATGCAACTTCTTTAGTATTATGCCATGAATGACTCCAAGTAATATCTTTAAAATGAGCAAATGTACAGCGGAAGATTTCTTTCAATCTTGAGAATAAACATGCTTTAAAGTGTCAACCAAAAGGTTGGTGAGTTCATTAGTTTATCAACAATATTCATTTCCATCATTTTTAATAGACCACAAGATTTTCATATTTTCATTTCTCATAAACATCATGCATGCATATAGCCATCTGCATAAAAATCATTCATATGGATTGAACACCTGGTAACCGACATTAACCATAATGCATAGAATATCCCCACAGACATCGTCGTCTGTATAATAATAATCTCGAAGTACTAAAGCCATCCATAGACATGAATGGGGGTTGTTAGGGCCAATAGATCTATCTTTAGGATTCGCGTCAATTAGGGGCCATTTCCCTAATTCTTAGGTTACCAGACTTGAAGGGCGATATTCAATTTCGATAATCCAACCATAGAATGTAAGTTCGATTACTTGTGTCTATTTTGTAAAACATTTATAAAAGCAGCGCATGTATTCTCAGTCCCAAAAATATATAATGCAAAAGCATTTAAAAAGGGAGCAAATGAAACTCACGATCTAATATTTTATAGTAAAAATATTCATACGACAAAACTGAACAATGCAGGGTTGGCCTTGGATTCACGAACCTATATCATTTATATATATATATTAACACATATAATTATAATCGAACAAATTTATATATTATATCTTAAATTATATATCTTATATATTTAATTTATAATAATAATAATATTGTTAATATGAAAATAACAATAATAATGATAATAATAATAATAATAATAATAATAATAATAATAATAATAATAATAATAATAATAATAATAATAATAATAATAATAATAATAATAATAATAATAATAATAATAATAATAATAATATTGATAATAATAATAATAATATTAATGATAATTTTAGTAATAATGATAACTTTAATAAAAATGATAATCCTTAGTAAAAATGATAATGATAATAATAGTAACTATAATATCTATAATAATACTTTTACTAACAATGATAATAAAGATGATATTAATAATAATAATGCTTATAATAATAATAATAGTAATGATAATAATAGTGCTATTAATAATAATAATAATAATAAAATTAAAATTTTAATAAAAAATGATACTTTTAATAATAATAGTAGTTTTTAATAAAATGATAAATTTAGTAGTAATGATAATAATAATAATAATAATAATAATAATAATAATAATAATAATAATACTTAATACCTAATGATACTAATACTTAATACTTAATAATAATAATAATAAGAATAATAACACTAATAATTATAATAAGATAATAATAATAAAAATAATAATAGAAACTACCTTTAAAAGCTTTTTCCTAAAAAAAATAAATGCCTCAAACAGGGCTCGAACTTGAGATCCCTCGTTTAACGACAACACCCTTAAGCATAACACCATCTGTTTCTTTCCTATTATATCTCGTATGTTTAATCTTTTTAACCCGACACTTCTCTTCTTCCATCCCAACATCTCGGCCCAATCAATTAAAACATGATTCGGCCCAACACAAATAGATATGCGAATGGTTTAAAAGGGTTTGATAAGACTTATAACCGTCGAATTATTTTAATCACAAGTGGGGGTATAACTTGTTAAAGGTGTCGGCCACATCAATTAAATAATAAACTCATGATGGCGATAGTTTGTTCGATTGGAAATAGAAACATGTTCGTAAATCATAAATTGACTACTCATCATCTTCTTTATACGTCATCTTCATCATTATCATTATTGTAATGGATGCAGAAGGGAAAATGCAATAGGAACTAGTGGCGTTTGTGGTGATTTTTGGACTGTGTTCGATCATATAACAGAAGTAATAGCCAACTGTAACAGTAGCAGGTTCGTGGTTGGGTTGGTGGTTTTAGAAGTCTAATAAGAAAGCCGAAAACAATAGTAGATTATGGTGATCTAGTGGAGGTGTTGTTTGATCAGGTATAAAGTTGAACCAGAAACAGTACTCATGGCAAATTAGATGGTTCGGTGGTTGTATCGATGGTGTTCACATAATGGTGGCCGGCTGTATGATTGTTGAAGAAAGTAATGGAGCATGGTGTCATAGGTGTTTTGTGGTGATGGTGCTCGAGATATAAACAGAAAGATGGAAGGTGTTGTGTGTGATGGGTGAAGTGGTGATCGGTGGTGGTTATTTGATTGTTGTGATGATGTTTGTTTGTCGAGCAGCAAAGAAAAGAGAGAGATGGAGAGAAATGAAAGGTGAAGAAGGTTACTCACGGTGGTTATGGCTCCAGTGGTGTTTCAACAAAAGTGATGGAGGTAGCCAGCGGAGGTGGTGGTGATTTAATGGAGATGAACTCAAGAAACCGAAGGTGATGTTCTTGAAAAAAAATGATTGAGGCGGGTGAACCATGGTGGTTGTGGTTTAAAGTGGTGGTGGCACACGGTTGTTTGGTAGTGTTGTGGTGTTGGGTTTGAATAGAAGATGAAACACTAGTGAGTAGCGGTGGCGAGTGGTGGTCATGGGTCGAAGAGGAATGGTGAGCCAAAATCGTGATCATCGGTTGTGATGGTGGTTCGTGCAGGAGAAGCACAAATGGTTGTTATCTTAGTGTCTCTCTATGCAATCTGTATATGCATTTTATATATAGAGAGATGGGTTGGTTGATTATGGTTTAATAATACAGAGATAAATAAAAAAATAACAAGTGGGTATAGATATAGAATTTCGATAAAGAAGAAACAATAATTCACATAATATTATAGTTTAAAAATTTGAAACGTGCACTTAATTTGAATACAGGAAAGCCACCATTCCCTATTCAATCGACTTAAGATTTAGGATATTATTTCGTGAACCGTTGATAATCAGTGGCGAATAAAATTCTTCTAAAAAATCCCAAATTTTTAAATTATCTTTATTTATTCAGGTCATTATGATATAAAATTTGGTCATTAACTATTAAATAAATATTACATTAATTATTCACTCCCAACCCTACGTAAAATATAAAAAGTTTTAAAATTTATCAAATAACTTCTAAATGTATTATTAATAAGCCTATAATTTATAAAATTCATTTATTTTAAATCACCGTTTATTTTAGCTTGAATATTAACTTATCAAGAGATACGAGACAATCATTGTAAAGCATGCATTGAAAGTTAAGCAGGAATCTCCACTAACATTTGTCTGGTTCTTGTTAATTGACACTTTTGTTCTTTTACGTAAATCACTTTACCATTTTCCGAATATTGTTAAAAAGAACAGATTTCTTAAATCATAGTGGACCTCATAACAGAGACTCGTAATCATAATCACATTGTATCTGATAATTCGATCATTTGATATTATCTTTTAATTCCGTCTATAATTATATTAAATATATATTGAAACAAATACGTTCATGTAAAGTATTATACATCTAATACTTTGTTAACGTTTTCAATTAATATAACTAGATCTTATATATACATATCTATACACATAAAGGTTCGTGAATCGTCGAGCACAGTCAAAGGGTAATTGATTATATGAACATAGTTCAAAGTTTTTGATATTTCAACATTACAGACTTTGCTTATCGTGTCGGAATCATATAAAGATTAAGTTTAAATTTGTTCGGAAATTTCCGGGTCGTCACAAGATGGGCATATAAACAACAGAATAGCTCGGACTCTAATATGATTTTCCCATTACACCAATCCACTCTCCACTCTAAGGAATCTTTAGTCGAATTTATGAAAAAGTAGTACATGATAAACCTTCAAGTCATAGACTGCCAAAACAAGTTTGATACTTTAATAAAGACTTTTAAAGAATTAATAACCAATTTTTGCTTACGTATAAACGATTAACCACTAAAGTTAAAATAGACTGTAGTGAGTCTGATGCCCTAGTAGTCACTAGAGGTGGGAAGGAAACAACTGTTAACATACCCATACAAGATTTTTCCGATACGGAACCTGTGCCAATTGACCCAGTTGTCAATCTACTGGAACCTCTCTCTCCTAAAGCTCCAGAAATTATTCCGCGAGCCCACATACCTTTCTCAGGAAGGAAAAATAGGAAGCGCAATTTGCTAAGTATTGGGATGTTATTATGAATCTACATTTGAATGTACGACTAGTAGATGTTTTAGTAGAAATGCCAAACTGCGCTAAATTTTTCAAGGAATTGCTTTCAAACAAAGAGAGATAGTTAGCTTACCCTTAAGTGAAGAATGTTTATTAGTGTTGCAACATGGTATTCCCCTAAGTTAAGAGATACAGGAAGATTTATGGTACCTTGCTACCTACAAGATGTCCAAATTAGCAATCCGTTAGCAGACTTAGGAGCCATTGTAAACCTAATGCCTTATTCATTATTCAAAAAGCTAGGACTAAATGACTTAAGGCCTACCAGAATGACTATCCAACTCGCGGACAGATCGGTTAAGATTCCTCGAGGAATAGCTGAGGATGTCTTAGTCAGAGTGGATAAGTTTGCATTTCTCGATGATTTTGTCATTATGGATATTGAGGAAGACACGAAGGTCCCACTCATACTTGGCACACCATTTTTGGATACTACCAACGCCATAATTGTTGTACACGAGAAATCACTGAAATTAAGAGTTGGTAGTGAAGAAGTCACATTTAATGTTGACCGACTCATGAGCCATCCTCGCGAAGAAGATCTCAATCTCGCTGATTCTTTTCAAGAACTAGTCAACCAATATCTGGAGGATATTATGGCTATATGTAGTTAAGATCAAATTTCTAAGGATCTGTTCTCTACACATCCTGAAAGAAATCTCGACATCGATTCAGTCATAAATCATGGTCAATATAAATCTCCCCTCTCCGAAAGTAACTTTCTCGGCAAGACTATCCAAATAACACCGCTAGGTCAAGGCATTTCTCTACCTCTATTAAGGAGAACACCGAATGAAAAAATGGATTTCATTCCGGTATTTCAGGAAACACAGTTAAATGAGGACTGTGTTGAAATCCCTGAACCAACCTTCGAAAGTAAAGAAAACGTTTCTGAAGATGAAGCATTAAGAAGGACAATTTCCAGGACCAAAGAACAGATAGCATCAGTGACCGCTATTAAGAAAGAAGAATAAGAATTCCAGGAGAGATATGACTCGTTAAACATAGAGGAGATAGCTAGAATGAAGCCATATATCGAGGAACCTCCAGAATTGGAATTGAAGAAATTACCCGAACATCTGGAGTATGCATTCTTAGAAGGAGAATCACATAAGAAAGCAATTGCTTAGAAGATTTTTGACATAAAGGGAATCAGTCCAAATTATTGCACCCACAAGATCTTCATGGAAGATGATTTCAAACCATCATTTCAGAGGCAAAGAAGGGCCAATCCAATTATTCAAGAAGTCGTGAAGAAAGAAGTAACCAAACTTCTGGACACCGGTCTGATCTATCCTATTTTCGATTCGTCATGGGTCAGTCTTGTTCAAGTGGTACCCAAGAAGGGAGGAATGGCCGTAATAATAAAATGAGAATAATGAACTTACTCCAACACGGGAGGTCACCGGTTGGAGGGTTTGCATAGGTTATCGTAAACTAAACGATGCAAGCCAGAAAGATCATTTTACATTACCATTCATCGATCAAATATTGGAATGCCTACTAGGAAATGAGTTTTATTGTTTCCTTGATGGTTTTTCCGGCTACTTTCAAATTCCCCTTGATCCAAAGGACCAAGAAAAGACAACCTTCACCTGTCCTTGTGGAACATTTTCCTATCGACGCATGCCCTTTGGGTTATGCAATGCACCTGCTACATTTCAGCGATGCATGGTAGCAATATTCCACGACATGATCGAATGTTTTATGGAAGTCTTCATGGATGACTTCTTCGTCTTCGGTTGTAACAAACCTGCTTGTTCCGTGACTTTCGTTAACTGTATGTTAGTTGTATTAACGGTGATATTTGACTTTTATGTGTTTAAGTGTATTAAAGGCATACTTGATCCTTGGAGGGTTACATGAATTAATAGGGGTTAATATTAATCAATAAAAATATTTCGGGTAAAGAAATACGATAAAAACGTAACGGTTTGAATAACTGCAAAAACTACTTTCTGAGTAACGAAATGCTCTTGTTTATTTTAATAATTATTTTAAAAATTATTAACTTTTAAAAATATTTAATTTATTGTGTATTTTAATAAATTAAACGATTGGTTGCATTTTAACAATCAGTTTAGCATTCTGTGTGACGCCCCGTACAAAATCAACGTGTACGGATCATCAACAACAGGATCATTACACGATTACAATATTATATGATGTTTTAAAACAAGTTTTGCATTCATGAAAATACAATGTTTTTACCAATGTCAATTATTTTGCCAAAGGTAACGTCTTTACCGACGTTAAATGTTTTACAAAAGATAACGTGCTTCTACGAATAGAGAGCATTAACATAAGTACGTGACGCAAAGGTCATTACTAAGCCATTGTTCAAATGTAACATCAGTTGTGAATGCAAAGTAAAAGTTTCATGATTGAGACATCTCTAAACAATGCACCGTAAGTCTAACACAGCGAGTCTGTAACAGCAAGTCTATAGCACCAAGACTATAACAACAAGTCTAATAGCGGAAGCAACAACGTCTAAGCACCTGAGAAATACATGCTTAAAAATATCAACACGAATGTTGGTGAGCTATAGTTTTAATGTACGCAGCAAAGTAATGTAGACTACGAGATTTCAGTGCTTCAAATCAGCATTTCAAATCAGTATTTCAAATCAGTATGATAAAGTTTATGCTTATCCGTGGGCACCCGATAACTAACTTAACGTAAAATAAATATCACCCCCTAAAAGTACACTTGGCGAGTGCGTATGTTCTCGAAGTATTAAACACCCGTTAAATGGTAGCGCGACTAGCCCGAGTGGGGATGTCAAACCCTATGGATCCATATCTAAGATTCGCGTCTACCGATTCATAAACCAATAGTTAAACATTACCGAGCTAAGGGGAAAATTTGTGCCGTTATATCACCCACACATATATAAAATTTAAGTACTCATGTCTAGTATGTAAAAACATAAAAAGCGCATGTATTCTCAGTCCCAAAAATAGTTAAAGTAAAAAGGGAGTTATAACTCACAGTGAATTTGTGGTAAAATCGATACGAAAATGTAAGCAAGTAGTAAGTCGGTCCAAACAAGTAAGTTGGTCGATCCAAAAGGTCCTCATGTAGTGACCCGAACTTTTCCATGTTTATATATATTAATTGAGATTGATGTTTACATGATTAAATGTTTCCAACATGTTAAGCAATCAAACTTGTTAAGACTTGATTAATTGAAATAGGTTTCATATAGACAATTGACCACCCAAGTTGACCGGTGATTCACGAACGTTAAAACTTGTAAAAACTATATGATGACATATATATGGATATATATATATAGTTAACATGATACTATGATAAGAAAACATATCATAAAGTATATTAACAATGAACTACATATGTAAAAACAAGACTACTAACTTAATGATTTTTAAACGAGACATATATGTAACGATTATCGTTGTAAAGACATTTAATGTATATATATCATATTAAGAGATATTCATACATGATAATATCATGATAATATAATAATTTAAAATCTCATTTGATATTATAAACATTGAGTTAACAACATTTAACAAGATCGTTAACCTAAAGGTTTCAAAACAACACTTACATGTAACGACTAACGATGACTTAACGACTCAGTTAAAATGTATATACATGTAGTGTTTTAATATGTATTTATACACTTTTGAAAGACTTCAATACACTTATCAAAATACTTCTACTTAACAAAAATGCTTACAATTACATCCTCGTTCAGTTTCATCAACAATTCTACTCGTATGCACCCGTATTCGTACTCGTACAATACACAGCTTTTAGATGTATGTACTATTGGTATATACACTCCAATGATCAGTTCTTAGCAGCCCATGTGAGTCACCTAACACATGTGGGAACCATCATTTGGCAACTAGCATGAAATATCTCATAAAATTACAAAAATATGAGTAATCATTCATGACTTATTTACATGAAAACAAAATTACATATCCTTTATATCTAATCCATACACCAACGACCAAAAACACCTACAAACACTTTCATTCTTCAATTTTCTTCATCTAATTGATCTCTCTCAAGTTCTATCTTCAAGTTCTAAGTGTTCTTCATAAATTCCAAAAGTTCTAGTTTCATAAAATCAAGAATACTTTCAAGTTTGCTAGCTCACTTCCAATCTTGTAAGGTGATCATCCAACCTCAAGAAATCTTTGTTTCTTACAGTAGGTTATCATTCTAATACAAGGTAATAATCATATTCAAACTTTGGTTCAATTTCTATAACTATAACAATCTTATTTCAAGTGATGATCTTACTTGAACTTGTTTTCGTGTCATGATTCTGCTTCAAGAACTTCGAGCCATCCAAGGATCCATTGAAGCTAGATCCATTTTTCTCTTTTCCAGTAGGTTTATCCAAGGAAATTAAGGTAGTAATGATGTTCATAACATCATTCGATTCATACATATAAAGCTATCTTATTCGAAGGTTTAAACTTGTAATCACTAGAACATAGTTTAGTTAATTCTAAACTTGTTCGCAAACAAAAGTTAATCCTTCTAACTTGACTTTTAAAATCAACTAAACACATGTTCTATATCTATATGATATGCTAACTTAATGATTTAAAACCTGGAAACACGAAAAACACCGTAAAACCGGATTTACGCCGTCGTAGTAACACCGCGGGCTGTTTTGGGTTAGTTAATTAAAAACTATGATAAACTTTGATTTAAAAGTTGTTATTCTGAGAAAATGATTTTTATTATGAACATGAAACTATATCCAAAAATTATGGTTAAACTCAAAGTGGAAGTATGTTTTCTAAAATGGTCATCTAGACGTCGTTCTTTCGACTGAAATGACTACCTTTACAAAAACGACTTGTAACTTATTTTTCCGACTAGAAACCTATACTTTTTTTGTTTAGATTCATAAAATAGAGTTCAATATGAAACCATAGCAATTTGATTCACTCAAAACGGATTTAAAATGAAGAAGTTATGGGTAAAACAAGATTGGATAATTTTTCTCATTTTAGCTACGTGAAAATTGGTAACAAATCTATTCCAACCATAACTTAATCAACTTGTATTATATATTATGTAATCTTGAGATACCATAGACACGTATACAATGTTTCGACCTATCATGTCGACACATCTATATATATTTCGGAACAACCATAGACACTCTATATGTGAATGTTGGAGTTAGCTATACAGGGTTGAGGTTGATTCCAAAATATATATAGTTTGAGTTGTGATCAATACTGAGATACGTATACACTGGGTCGTGGATTGATTCAAGATAATATTTATTGATTTATTTCTGTACATCTAACTGTGGACAACTAGTTGTAGGTTACTAACGAGGACAGCTGACTTAATAAACTTAAAACATCAAAATATATTAAAAGTGTTGTAAATATATTTTGAACATACTTTGATATATATGTATATATTGTTATAGGTTCGTGAATCAACCAGTGGCCAAGTCTTACTTCCCGACGAAGTAAAAATCTGTGAAAGTGAGTTATAGTCCCACTTTTAAAATCTAATATTTTTGGGATGAGAATACATGCAGGTTTTATAAATGATTTACAAAATAGACACAAGTACGTGAAACTACATTCTATGGTTGAATTATCGAAATCGAATATGTCCCTTTTTATTAAGTCTGGTAATCTAAGAATTAGGGAACAGACACCCTAATTGACGCGAATCCTAAAGATAGATCTATTGGGCCTAACAAACCCCATCCAAAGTACCGGATGCTTTAGTACTTCGAAATTTATATCATATCCGAAGGGTGTCCCGGAATGATGGGGATATTCTTATATATGCATCTTGTTATTGTCGGTTACCAGGTGTTCACCATATGAATGATTTTTATCTCTATGTATGGGATGTGTATTGAAATATGAAATCTTGTGGTCTATTGTTACGATTTGATATATATAGGTTAAACCTATAACTCACCAACATTTTTGTTGACGTTTTAAGCATGTTTATTCTCAGGTGATTATTAAGAGCTTCCGCTGTGTCATACTTAAATAAGGACAAGATTTGGAGTCCATACTTGTATGATATTGTGTAAAAACTGCATTCAAGAAACTTATTTTGTTGTAACATATTTGTATTGTAAACCATTATGTAATGGTCGTGTGTAAACAGGATATTTTAGATTATCATTATTTGATAATCTACGTAAAGCTTTTTAAACCTTTATTGATGAAATAAAGGTTATGGTTTGTTTAAAAATGAATGCAGTCTTTGAAAAACGTCTCATATAGAGGTCAAAACCTCGCAACGAAATCAATTAATATGGAACGTTTTTAATCAATAAGAACGGGACATTTCAGTTGGTATCCGAGCGTTGGTCTTAGAGAACCAGAAAATTTGCATTAGTGTGTCTTATCGAGTTTGTTAGGATGCATTAGTGAGTCTGGACTTCGCCCGTGTTTTCTTTAAAAATGATTGCTTAACATTTTTGTTGGAAACTATATATTTTTAACATATGAATATTATGTGATATATTAATCTCTTAACTCGTTTGATATTATGTGATAGATGTCTACCTCTAGAACAAGTCCCATTGACTCACCTAATAATAATGAAGAGTCAAATGTAAATTGGAATGATTTGTGGACTGATTCACAAGTTCCCGAAGAGGAACCGGAAGAAGAGTCGGAACCGGAAGAAGAATCGGAACCGGAAGAAGAATCGGAACCGGATGAAGAAATAGAACCGGTGGGGGAAATAATAAAACGGTTAAGTAAAAGAAAATCCTCAACCAACCGACCAAAGTTAATTATGGTCAATGGTGTTTCCGCCAAGGAAGCAAAATATTGGGAGGATTACCAATTCTCCGATGAATCGGATTCCGACGAGAATTCCGATGATGTTATAGAAATTACCCCAACTGAATTTAAAAAGGCAAAAGAAAATAATAAGGGAAAGGGCATAAAAATAGAGAAATCTAATTCCAACCCCGATGAACTTTATATGTATCGTCAACCCCCGAAGTCCTTAAGTTGTAACAATGACCCGGGAACCTCTAAACCACCAGGTTTTTCTAAACCAATGTGGACAACGACGGCTCGTATTAGGGGAACATCATATATCCCTAGAAACTTGGCAAAACGAACCAAAACCGAAGAAGAAGAAACGAGCGAGTCGGAATAAGATAGTTGTATTCGTGTGGTGTAATATATGGAATATAGTGTTCTTATGCTTTATGATATATGTAAAAATTGCTTGTATTAATAAGTATTTTTTTTATGAATCTAACTCTTGTCTATTTTACAGTTTAAAAACACAAAATGGATAGACAACCCAATATTTTAAGAGACCTACCCGGAGACATGATTGATGAAATCTTGTCTAGAGTCGGCCAGAATTCTTCGGCACAACTATTTAAGGCGAGATCAGTTTGTAAGACATTCGAAGAACGTTCCAAGAATGTCTTGGTTTATAAGAGACTTTCGTTTGAAAGATGGGGGATATCACATTGGGAAACCCATAAGTTACGATGTGTTTACTTTGACGCATATATTGCGGGGAACCCAAATGCTATTTTACGCAACGGGTTAAGAAATTATTTTGACTCAATATATCCGAATATTGGACTTCGTGATTTAGAAAAAGCGGCTAACATGCAACATAAAGAAGCATGTTATGCTTACGGATTAGTAATGTTCGCTTCTCACCAAAGTGAGAACAAGAATATCGGGCTACAACTATTAAACAAAACGTTTCCACAAGTGACGGAGTCGGTAATTGGGGTAAGAAATGAGGTTTTTAGATTATTACGGGACTGTTGGACATTACGTAACCCTCGTCCCTTTGATGACGTTACAACACGCTGTCTTATCAACGGCCATAACGGTTATGTTGCACAAGACCAAGGATGGGAAGTAGTCCTAGTAAAACCAGAATGCATGACTTGTTTCTGGACGTATGAAATACGTGTCTTTATTGCCTTTGCTGAACGACTTGTGTACTAGCTAGAATTGTCTTCACAACTATCTTGTATCAAAGTTATTGTGTGCTATATTTCATGCTTTATGTAAAATAAGCGGTATTGTAAGTTTGTAAAATATTGTATAAAAGTTTGAACGCGAAATATTATTATAATCAGTTTTTCATATAGAATTGTAGTAGTTGAATTGTATATTAGCTACTAAGTATGAACTTAACGGGTAGGTACTACCCGAATTTAAACTTATAAAACGCTAATATGAAGAAAAAGCTTTTATAAATGAGTTCATATTATGCTACGAAATACTATTAACTACTCTTAATATTCTGTATGATTAACTTGTTCCATTTAACTATTTTGAAGGAAATGGCACCGACTACTCGACACACCGTGAATATGAATGAAGAGGAATTCCGTACTTTTCTAGCTTCAAACATAGCCGCAGTACAGGCTGCGCTACATACCAACAATAACCTTGGATCTAGCAGTACAGGAAATCGTGTAGGATGCACCTACAAAGAATTCACTGCCTGCAAACCTTTGGAATTTGATGGAACCGAAGGACCGATCGGATTGAAACGGTGGACCGAGAAGGTTGAATCGGTGTTTGCCATAAGTAAGTGTACTGAAGAGGACAAAGTGAAGTACGCTACGCATACCTTCACAGGTTCTGCGTTAACATGGTGGAATACCTATCTGGAGCAAGTGGGACAAGATGATGCGTACGCACTACCGTGGTCAGCATTCAAGCACTTGATGAACGAGAAGTACCGTCCCAGAACCGAGGTCAATAAGCTCAAGACAGAACTTAGAGGGTTACGAACCCAAGGATTTGATATTACCACGTACGAAAGACGATTCACAGAATTGTGCCTATTGTGTCCGGGAGCATTCGAAGATGAGGAAGAGAAGATCGACGCGTTTGTGAAAGGATTACCGGAAAGAATCCAAGAAGATATAAGTTCACACGAGCCCGCCCCCATACAACAGGCATGTAGAATGGCTCACAAACTAGTGAACCAGATTGAAGAAAGAATTAAAGAACAGACTGCTGAAGAGGCCAATGTGAAGCAAGTCAAAAGAAAGTGGGAGGAAAACGGTGATAAGAATCACCAATACAACAACAACAGCAATTACAACAATAATCACAACAATTATCCCAACAATCGCAACATCAATCGCAACTACAACAAACGGCCCAACAACAACAACAACAACAACAACAACAGCAACTACAACAATCATCCCAACAACAATAATAACCGCAACAACAACAACAATCAGAAGCAACTATGCCAAAGGTGTGAAAAGAATCACTCGGGGTTCTGCACCAAATTTTGCAACAAGTGTAAAAGAAATGGTCATAGCGCGGCGAAGTGTGAGGTCTACGGACCAGGGGTTAATAGAACGAAAGGAACAAATGGTGTCGGAACGAGTAATGGCGGAGCAAGTAGTGTCGGAGCAAGTTATGCCAATGTAGTTTGTTATAAATGTGGAAAACCAGGCCACATTATTAGAAATTGCCCGAACCAGGAGAATACGAATGGACAAGGCCGTGGAAGAGTTTTCAATATTAATGCGGTAGAGGCACAGGAAGACCCGGAGCTTGTTACGGGTACGTTTCTTATTGACAATAAATCTGCTTACGTTTTATTTGATTCGGGTGCGGATAGAAGCTATATGAGTAGAGATTTTTGTGCTAAATTAAGTTGTCCATTGACGCCTTTGGATAGTAAATTTTTACTCGAATTAGCAAATGGTAAATTAATTTCAGCAGATAATATATGTCAGAATCGAGAAATTAAACTGGTTAGCGAAACATTTAAGATTGATTTGATACCAGTAGAGTTAGGGAGTTTTGATGTGATAATCGGTATGGACTGGTTGAAAGAAGTGAAAGCGGATATCGTTTGTTACAAAAATGCAATTCGCATTATACGAGAAAAAGGAAAACCCTTAATGGTGTACGGAGAAAAGGGCAACACGAAGCTACATCTTATTAGTAATTTGAAGGCACAAAAACTAATAAGAAAAGGTTGCTATGCTGTTCTAGCACACGTCGAGAAAGTACAAACTGAAAAAAAGAGCATCAATGATGTTCCCATTGCAAAAGAATTTCCCGATGTATTTCCGAAAGAATTACCGGGATTACCCCCACATCGATCCGTTGAATTTCAAATAGATCTTGTACCAGGAGCTACACCAATAGCTCGTGCTCCTTACAGACTCGCACCCAGCGAGATGAAAGAACTGCAAAGCCAATTACAAGAACTTTTAGAGCGTGGTTTCATTCGACCAAGCACATCACCGTGGGGAGCTCCTGTTTTGTTTGTCAAGAAGAAAGATGGTACATTCAGGTTGTGTATCGACTACCGAGAGTTGAACAAACTTACCATCAAGAACCGCTACCCACTACCGAGAATCGACGACTTATTTGATCAACTACAAGGCTCGTCTGTTTATTCAAAGATTGACTTACGTTCCGGGTATCATCAAATGCGGATGAAAGAAGATGATATTCCAAAGACTGCTTTCAGAACACGTTACGGTCATTACGAGTTTATGGTCATGCCGTTTGGTTTAACTAATGCACCAGCTGTGTTCATGGACCTTATGAACCGAGTGTGTGGACCATACCTTGACAAGTTTGTCATTGTTTTCATTGATGACATACTTATTTACTCAAAGAATGACCAAGAACACGGTGAACATTTGAGAAAGGTGTTAGAAGTATTGAGGAAGGAAGAATTGTACGCTAAGTTTTCAAAGTGTGCATTTTGGTTGGAAGAAGTTCAATTCCTCGGTCACATAGTGAACAAAGAAGGTATTAAGGTGGATCCGGCAAAGATAGAAACTGTTGAAAAGTGGGAAACCCCGAAAACTCCGAAACACATACGCCAGTTTTTAGGACTAGCTGGTTACTACAGAAGGTTCATCCAAGACTTTTCCAGAATAGCAAAACCCTTGACTGCATTAACGCATAAAGGGAAGAAATTTGAATGGAATGATGAACAAGAGAAAGCGTTTCAGTTATTGAAGAAAAAGCTAACTACAGCACCTATATTGTCATTGCCTGAAGGGAATGATGATTTTGTGATTTATTGTGATGCATCAAAGCAAGGTCTCGGTTGTGTATTAATGCAACGAACGAAGGTGATTGCTTATGCGTCTAGACAATTGAAGATTCACGAACAAAATTATACGACGCATGATTTGGAATTAGGCGCGGTTGTTTTTGCATTAAAGACTTGGAGGCACTACTTATATGGGGTCAAAAGTATTATATATACCGACCACAAAAGTCTTCAACACATATTTAATCAGAAACAACTGAATATGAGGCAGCGTAGGTGGATTGAATTATTGAATGATTACGATTTTGAGATTCGTTACCACCCGGGGAAGGCAAATGTGGTAGCCGATGCCTTGAGCAGGAAGGATAGAGAACCCATTTGAGTAAAATCTATGAATATAATGATTCATAATAACATTACTACTCAAATAAAGGAGGCGCAACAAGGAGTTTTAAAAGAGGGAAATTTAAAGGATGAAATACCCAAAGGATCGGAGAAGCATCTTAATATTCGGGAAGACGGAACCCGGTATAGGGCTGAAAGGATTTGGGTACCAAAATTTGGAGATATGAGAGAAATGGTACTTAGAGAAGCTCATAAAACCAGATACTCAATACATCCTGGAACGGGGAAGATGTACAAGGATCTCAAGAAACATTTTTGGTGGCCGGGTATGAAAGCCGATGTTGCTAAATACGTAGGAGAATGTTTGACGTGTTCTAAGGTCAAAGCTGAGCATCAGAAACCATCAGGTCTACTTCAACAACCCGAAATCCCGGAATGGAAATGGGAAAACATTACCATGGATTTCATCACTAAATTGCCAAGGACTGCAAGTGGTTTTGATACTATTTGGGTAATAGTTGATCGTCTCACCAAATCAGCACACTTCCTACCAATAAGAGAAGATGACAAGATGGAGAAGTTAGCACGACTGTATTTGAAGGAAGTCGTCTCCAGACATGGAATACCAATCTCTATTATCTCTGATAGGGATGGCAGATTTATTTCAAGATTCTGGCAGACATTACAGCAAGCATTAGGAACTCGTCTAGACATGAGTACTGCCTATCATCCACAAACTGATGGGCAGAGCGAAAGGACAATACAAACGCTTGAAGACATGCTACGAGCATGTGTTATTGATTTCGGAAACAGTTGGGATCGACATCTACCGTTAGCAGAATTTTCCTACAACAACAGCTACCATTCAAGCATTGAGATGGCGCCGTTTGAAGCACTTTATGGTAGAAAGTGCAGGTCTCCGATTTGTTGGAGTGAGGTGGGGGATAGACAGATTACGGGTCCGGAGATTATACAAGAAACTACCGAGAAGATCATCCAAATTCAACAACGGTTGAAAACCGCCCAAAGTCGACAAAAGAGCTACGCTGACATTAAAAGAAAAGATATAGAATTTGAAATTGGAGAGATGGTCATGCTTAAAGTTTCACCTTGGAAAGGCGTTGTTCGATTTGGTAAGCGAGGGAAATTAAATCCAAGGTATATTGGACCATTCAAGATTATTGATCGTGTCGGACCAGTAGCTTACCGACTTGAGTTACCTCAACAACTCGCGGCTGTACATAACACTTTCCACGTCTCGAATTTGAAGAAATGTTTTGCTAAAGAAGATCTCACTATTCCGTTAGATGAAATCCAAATCAACGAAAAACTCCAATTCATCGAAGAACCCGTCGAAATAATGGATCGTGAGGTTAAAAGACTTAAGCAAAACAAGATACCAATTGTTAAGGTTCGATGGAATGCTCGTAGAGGACCCGAGTTCACCTGGGAGCGTGAAGATCAGATGAAGAAGAAATACCCGCATCTATTTCCAGAAGATTCGTCAACACCTTCAACAGCTTAAAATTTCGGGACGAAATTTATTTAACGGGTAGGTACTGTAGTGACCCGAACTTTTCCATGTTTATATATATTAATTGAGATTGATGTTTACATGATTAAATGTTTCCAACATGTTAAGCAATCAAACTTGTTAAGACTTGATTAATTGAAATAGGTTTCATATAGACAATTGACCACCCAAGTTGACCGGTGATTCACGAACGTTAAAACTTGTAAAAACTATATGATGACATATATATGGATATATATATATAGGTAACATGATACTATGATAAGAAAACATATCATAAAGTATATTAACAATGAACTACATATGTAAAAACAAGACTACTAACTTAATGATTTTTAAACGAGACATATATGTAACGATTATCGTTGTAAAGACATTTAATGTATATATATCATATTAAGAGATATTCATACATGATAATATCATGATAATATAATAATTTAAAATCTCATTTGATATTATAAACATTGAGTTAACAACATTTAACAAGATCGTTAACCTAAAGGTTTCAAAACAACACTTACATGTAACGACTAACGATGACTTAACGACTCAGTTAAAATGTATATACATGTAGTGTTTTAATATGTATTTATACACTTTTGAAAGACTTCAATACACTTATCAAAATACTTCTACTTAACAAAAATGCTTACAATTACATCCTCGTTCAGTTTCATCAACAATTCTACTCGTATGCACCCGTATTCGTACTCGTACAATACACAGCTTTTAGATGTATGTACTATTGGTATATACACTCCAATGATCAGTTCTTAGCAGCCCATGTGAGTCACCTAACACATGTGGGAACCATCATTTGGCAACTAGCATGAAATATCTCATAAAATTACAAAAATATGAGTAATCATTCATGACTTATTTACATGAAAACAAAATTACATATCCTTTATATCTAATCCATACACCAACGACCAAAAACACCTACAAACACTTTCATTCTTCAATTTTCTTCATCTAATTGATCTCTCTCAAGTTCTATCTTCAAGTTCTAAGTGTTCTTCATAAATTCCAAAAGTTCTAGTTTCATAAAATCAAGAATACTTTCAAGTTTGCTAGCTCACTTCCAATCTTGTAAGGTGATCATCCAACCTCAAGAAATCTTTGTTTCTTACAGTAGGTTATCATTCTAATACAAGGTAATAATTATATTCAAACTTTGGTTCAATTTCTATAACTATAACAATCTTATTTCAAGTGATGATCTTACTTGAACTTGTTTTCGTGTCATGATTCTGCTTCAAGAACTTCGAGCCATCCAAGGATCCATTGAAGCTAGATCCATTTTTCTCTTTTCCAGTAGGTTTATCCAAGGAAATTAAGGTAGTAATGATGTTCATAACATCATTCGATTCATACATATAAAGCTATCTTATTCGAAGGTTTAAACTTGTAATCACTAGAACATAGTTTAGTTAATTCTAAACTTGTTCGCAAACAAAAGTTAATCCTTCTAACTTGACTTTTAAAATCAACTAAACACATGTTCTATATCTATATGATATGCTAACTTAATGATTTAAAACCTGGAAACACGAAAAACACCGTAAAACCGGATTTACGCCGTCGTAGTAACACCGCGGGCTGTTTTGGGTTAGTTAATTAAAAACTATGATAAACTTTGATTTAAAAGTTGTTATTCTGAGAAAATGATTTTTATTATGAACATGAAACTATATCCAAAAATTATGGTTAAACTCAAAGTGGAAGTATGTTTTCTAAAATGGTCATCTAGACGTCGTTCTTTCGACTGAAATGACTACCTTTACAAAAACGACTTGTAACTTATTTTTCCGACTAGAAACCTATACTTTTTTGTTTAGATTCATAAAATAGAGTTCAATATGAAACCATAGCAATTTGATTCACTCAAAACGGATTTAAAATGAAGAAGTTATGGGTAAAACAAGATTGGATAATTTTTCTCATTTTAGCTACGTGAAAATTGGTAACAAATCTATTCCAACCATAACTTAATCAACTTGTATTATATATTATGTAATCTTGAGATACCATAGACACGTATACAATGTTTCGACCTATCATGTCGACACATCTATATATATTTCGGAACAACCATAGACACTCTATATGTGAATGTTGGAGTTAGCTATACAGGGTTGAGGTTGATTCCAAAATATATATAGTTTGAGTTGTGATCAATACTGAGATACGTATACACTGGGTCGTGGATTGATTCAAGATAATATTTATTGATTTATTTCTGTACATCTAACTGTGGACAACTAGTTGTAGGTTACTAACGAGGACAGCTGACTTAATAAACTTAAAACATCAAAATATATTAAAAGTGTTGTAAATATATTTTGAACATACTTTGATATATATGTATATATTGTTATAGGTTCGTGAATCAACCAGTGGCCAAGTCTTACTTCCCGACGAAGTAAAAATCTGTGAAAGTGAGTTATAGTCCCACTTTTAAAATCTAATATTTTTGGGATGAGAATACATGCAGGTTTTATAAATGATTTACAAAATAGACACAAGTATGTGAAACTACATTCTATGGTTGAATTATCGAAATCGAATATGCCCCTTTTTATTAAGTCTGGTAATCTAAAAATTAGGGAACAGACACCCTAATTGACGCGAATCCTAAAGATAGATCTATTGGGCCTAACAAACCCCATCCAAAGTACCGGATGCTTTAGTACTTCGAAATTTATATCATATCCGAAGGGTGTCCCGGAATGATGGGGATATTCTTATATATGCATCTTGTTATTGTCGGTTACCAGGTGTTCACCATATGAATGATTTTTATCTCTATGTATGGGATGTGTATTGAAATATGAAATCTTGTGGTCTATTGTTACGATTTGATATATATAGGTTAAACCTATAACTCACCAACATTTTTGTTGACGTTTTAAGCATGTTTATTCTCAGGTGATTATTAAGAGCTTCCGCTGTGTCATACTTAAATAAGGACAAGATTTGGAGTCCATACTTGTATGATATTGTGTAAAAACTGCATTCAAGAAACTTATTTTGTTGTAACATATTTGTATTGTAAACCATTATGTAATGGTCGTGTGTAAACAGGATATTTTAGATTATCATTATTTGATAATCTACGTAAAGCTTTTTAAACCTTTATTGATGAAATAAAGGTTATGGTTTGTTTAAAAATGAATGCAGTCTTTGAAAAACGTCTCATATAGAGGTCAAAACCTCGCAACGAAATCAATTAATATGGAACGTTTTTAATCAATAAGAACGGGACATTTCAGCTCAACCTAAGTCAATGGTTACTAAGTCAGTAAATTGTCCCAAAAGGTTCAAAATTACGTAAGTAAAGTCCTAAACATCATCATCGTCATCATCATTCATAAAAGATAAAGTAAGTTTTCAACAAGAATAGAGATCGAAACAAAAGGCTGACTTCGATCAGCTGCTACGACCTCTATACAAACTGAAATGATGCGTGGTCAGTGGCCAAGGCTCCGTATATGAGTCCTCTTACCTTTTTCCAACTATCAGATCCTAACTCGATGTCGTTTGACCGTGGCGACGGTTCAAACCCGAGTAGGTCAGAATTTTCAGCACGTCGTTACAAAGGCGCAGTAATTTTTGGAAGGCTATAAATCCTAAACCGTATATCGGATTTAGGAGAGTCTTAAACAAAAAGTCGTCTACTCAAACCGAACTATCCGAAATCAACTTTCTAGAAGTTCCAGGAGTCTGATCAGACCCTGAAAACAGAAAACAAGTGCTCTGGTGAATTTCTTGGTGCTTGATGCTTATCATGGTTCTCATCCTTGATGCGTATAAGCCTCAAGTGTACATCTCTTTGATGTTTTAGCATCACTTTTGTAGTGACCCGAACTTTTCCATGTTTATATATATTAAATGAAATTGATATATACATGATTAAGTGTTTCCAACATGTTAAGCAATCAAACTTGTTAAGACTTGATTAATTGAAATAGGTTTCATATAGACATTTGACCACCCAAGTTGACCGGTGATTCACGAACGTTAAAACTTGTAAAAACTATATGATGACATATATATGATTATATATATAGTTAACATGATATTATGATAAGTAAGTATCTCATTAGGTATTTTAACAATGAGTTATATACATAAAATTGTGTTTATTGAATTAAGAAACTCGAAACGATATATATAACGATTATCGTTATAACAACGTCTTACTAATTACATATGAATCATATTAAGATATTGTTACACTATATTTAATCATGATAAATGATAAGTAAACATGCCATTATGTGTATTAACAATGAACTATATATGTAAAAACAAGACTACTAACTTAAGGATTTCGAAACGAGACATATATGTAACGATTATCGTTGTAACAACATTTAAATGTATATATATATATATATCATATTAAGATATATTAATATATCATAATATCATGATAATATTATAATTTAACATCTCATTAGATATAATAAACATTGGGTTAACAACATTTAACAAGATCGTTAACTTAAAGGTTTCAAATCAACATTTACATGTAACGACTAACGATGACTTAACGACTCAGTTAAAATGTATATACATGTAGTGTTTTAATATGTATTCATACAATTTTGAAAGACTTCAAGACACTTATCAAAATACTTCTACTTACCAAAAATGCTTACAATTACATCCTCGTTCAGTTTCATCAACAATTCTACTCGTATGCACCCGTATTCGTACTCGTACAATACACAACTTTTAGATGTGTCTGTACTATTGGTATATACACTCCAATGATCAGCTCTTAGCAGCCCATGTGAGTCACCTAACACATGTGGGAACCATCATTTGGCAACTAGCATGAAATATCTTATAAAATTACAAAAATATTAGTAATCATTCATTACTTATTTACATGTAAACAAAATTACACATCCTTTATATCTAATCCATATACCAATGACCAAAAACACCTACAAACACTTTCATTCTTTAATTTTCTTCATCTATTTGATCTCTCTCAAGTTCTATCTTCAAGTTCTAAGTGTTCTTCATAAATTCTATAAGTTCTAGTTTCATAAAATCAAGAATACTTCCAAGTTTGCTAGCTTACTTCCAAACTTGTAAAGTGATCATCCAACCTCAAGAAATCTTTCTTAATTACACAAGGTAATACTCATATTCAAACTTTGATTCAATTTCTATAACTATAACAATCTTATTTCGAGTGGAAATCTTACTTGAACTTGTTTTCGTGTCATGATTCTGCTTCAAGAACTTTCAAGCCATCCAAGGATCCTTTGAAGCTAGATCTATTTTTCTCATTTCTAGTAGGTTTATCCACAAAATCTGAGGTAGTAATGATGTTCATAACATCATTCGATTCTTATATATAAAACTACCTTATTCGAAGGTTTAAACTTGAAATCACTAGAACATAGTTTAGTTAATTCTAAACTTGTTCGCAAACAAAAGTTAATCCTTCTAACTTGACTTTTAAAATCAACTAAACACATGTTATATATCTATATGATATGCTAACTTAATGATTTAAAACCTGAAAACACGAAAAACACCGTAAAACCGGACATACGCCGTCGTAGTAACACCGCGGGCTGTTTTGGGTTTGATAATTAAAAACTATGATAAACTTTGATTTAAAAGTTGTTCTTCTGGGAAAATGATTTTTCTTATGAACATGAAACTATATCTAAAAATCATGGTTAAACTCAAAGTGAAAGTATGTTTTTCAAAATGGTCATCAAAACGTCGTTCTTTCAACTGAAATGACTACCTCTTACAAAAATGACTTGTAACTTATATTTCTGACTACAAACCTATACTTTTTCTATTTAGATTCATAAAATAGAGTTCAATATAAAACCATAGCAATTTGATTCACTCAAAACAGATTTAAAACGAAGAAGTTATGGGTAAAACAAGATTGGATATTTTTTTATTGTTGTAGCTACGGGAAATATTGTAACAATTCTATACAAATCATATCCTAGCTAACTTTTATTGTATTATACATGTATTCTAATATATTATGTAATCTTAGGATACCATAGACACGTATGCAAATGTTTTGACATATCATATCGACCCATGTATATATATTATTTGGAACAACCATAGACACTCTATATGCAGTAATGTTGGAGTTAGCTATACAGGGTTGAGGTTGATTCCAAAAATATATATAATTTGTGTTGTGATCTAGCCTGAGACGTGTATACACTCGGTCGTGGATTGATTCAAGATAATATATATCAATTTATTTCTGTACATCTAATTGTGGACAACTAGTTGTAGGTTACTAACGAGGACAGCTGACTTAATAAACTTAAAACATTAAAACGTATTAAAAATGTTGTAAATATATTTTAAACATACTTTGATATATATGTACATATTTGTTATAGGTTCGTGAATCGACCAGTGGCCAAGTCTTACTTCCTGACGAAGAAAAAATCTTTGAAAGTGAGTTAAAGTCCCACTTTTAAAATCTAATATTTTGGGATGAGAATACATGCAGTTTTATAAATGTTTTACGAAATAGACACAAGTAATTGAAACTATATTATATGGGTGAATGATCGAAGCTGAATATGCCCCTTTTGCTTGATAACCTAAGAATTAGTAAACCGATCTACTAATTGACGCAAATCCTAAAGATAGATCTATTGGGCCTAACGAACTCCATCTAAAGTACCGAATGCTTTAGTACTTCGAATTCGTTTTTATCATGTCCGAAGGATTTCCCGGAATGATAGGGGATATTCTTATATGCATCTTGTTAATGTCAGTTACCAGGTGTTCACCATATGAATGAATTTTATCTCTATGTATGGGATGTATATTGAAATATGAAATCTTGTGGTCTATTATTATGATTTGATAATATATAGGTTAAACCTATAACTCACCAACATTTTTGTTGACGTTTTAAGCATGCTTATTCTCAGGTGATTATTAAGAGCTTCCGCTGTTGCATACTAAAATAATGACAAGATTTAGAGTCCATGCTTGTATGATATTATGTAAAAACTGCATTCAAGAAACTTATTTTTGATGTAATATATTCTTATTCTAAACCATTATGTAATGGTCGTGTGTAAAAGGTATGTTTTAGATTCTCATTATTTGATAATCTACGTAATATTTTTTTTAAACCTATATAGATAAAATAAAGGTTATGGTTGTTTTAAGAATGAATGCAGTCTTTGAAAAACGTCTCATATAGAGGTCAAAACCTCTCGACGAAATCAATTAATATGGAACGTTTATAATCAATATGAACGGGACATTTCAGTTGGTATCCGAGCGTTAGTCTTAGAGAACCAGAAAATTGCATTAGAGTATCTTACCGAGTTTGTTAGGATGCATTAGTGAATCTGGACTTTGACCGTGTTTTTCTTCAAAAACGATTGCTTAACATTTTTTTGTTGAAAACTATATATTATTAACATGTAAATATTGTGTGATATGTTAATCTCTTAACGTGTTTGATATTGTGTGATAGATGTCTACCTCTAGTACAAATCCCATTGATTCACCGAATAATAATGAAGAGTCGAATATATTTTGGGAAGATTCACAAATTCTCGAAGAGGTACCAGAAGAGGAGGAACCGGAAGGGGAGGAATCGGAAGAAGAGGAACCAGAAGAGGGGGAATCGGAAGAGGAGGAACCAGAAGAAGAAGAGGTTCCAGAGGAAGAAATATTGATACCTATAGTAAATCGATTAAATAAAATAAAATCCTCAACCAACGGACCAAAGTTAATAATGGTCAATGGTGTTTCCGCCGAGGAAGAAAAATATTGGGAAGATTACCAAATTTCCGATGAATCGGATCCCGATGAGGATTCCGATGATGTTATAGAAATTACCTCGACTCAATTTAATAAAGCGAAAGAAAATAATAAGGGAAAAGGTATAAAAATAGAGAAACCCGATTCCAACCCCGATGAACTTTATATGTATCGGCAACATCCGTATTTCCTAAAATGTAACAATGACCCGGGAACCTCTAAACCACCAGGTTTTTCTAAACCATTATGGAAAACGACGGCTCATATTAGAGGAACACCATATATTCCTAGAAAATTAGGAAAACGAACCAAGTCCGAAGAAGGAGAAACCAGTGATTCAGATTAGAGGGTTGTAATCATGTTGTGTATTATATGTATTGTAGTGTGCTTATACTTTTATGTTCTATGTAAAAATTGCTTGCATTGTTTGTTAATTTTCTTTTACGAATCTAATCCTTGTCTATTTTACAGTATAAAAACAAAATGGACGTTAAGGGTAGACAACCGAATATTTTAGAAGACCTACCAGAGGATATGATTGAGGAAATCTTGTCTAGAGTCGGTCAGAATTCATCAGCACAATTAATTATGACAAAATTAACTTGTCAAACATTTGAAAGACTTTCCAGAAATGCCTTAGTTTATAAAAGGCTTTCCTTTGATAGGTGGGGTATATCACATTGGGGAGACCGTAAGTTACGCCGTGTTTTCTTTAAAGTATTAAATGCGGGGAACCCAAATGCAATTTTACGCTATGGGTTAAGAACCTATTTTGACTCAACATATCCCAACATAGGATTTAGTGAACTAGAAAGAGCTTCTAACATGCAACATAAACAAGCATGTTATGCTTACGGGTTAATGATGTTCGCTTCTTACTAAAGTGAGAAAAATAACATCGGATTGCAGCTTTTAAATAAAACCTTCTCACAAGTGACGGATTCAGTAGTTGGGGTGAGAAACAAGGTTTTTAGATTATTACGGGGCTGTTGGACATTACGAAACCCTCGTCCTTTTGACGACATTACAACATACTGCCTAGCCAATGGTCATAACGGTTATTTTCCACAAGACCAAGGATGGGAAGTCGTCTTAGTAAAACCAGAATGCATGACTCGTTTATGGACTTATGAATTACATGTCTTTATTTCCTTTGCTGAACAACTTGCGTATTAACTAGATTTATCTTCAAAACTGTCATGTATTATAGTGTACTATATTTCATGTTATATGTAATATAGCAAAGTTGTAAGTTTGAAGAATATTTGTATGTGATATATTATTATAATCAGTTTTTCATATGGAATTGTAGTAGTTGAATTGTATATTAGCTACTAAGTATGAACTTAACGGGTAGGTAGTACCCGAATTTAAACTTATAAAACGCTAATGTGAAGAAAAAGCTTTTATAAATGAGTTCATATTATGCTACGAAATACTATTGACTACTCTTAATATTCTGTATAATTAACTCGATTCAGTTGGCTATTTTAAATGAAATGGCACCGACTACTCGACACACCATGAATATGAGCGAAAAGGAATTTCGTACCTTTCTTGCTGCAAACATAGCAGCAGTACAGGCTGCGCTACATACCAACAATAACTCTGAATCTAGCAATGTAGCTAACGGCGCAAGAAATCGTGTAGGATGCTCCTACAAAGAATTTACTGCTTGCAAACCTTTGGAATTTGATGGAACCGAAGGACCAATTGGATTGAAACAGTGGACCGAGAAAGTCAAATCGGTGTTTGCCATAAATAAATGTACTGAAGAGGACAAATTTGGAATGTCCCGTTCATATTTATTATAAACGTTCCATATTAATTGATTTCGTTGCGAGGTTTTGACCTCTATATGAGACGTTTTTCAAAGACTGCATTCATTTTTAAAACAACAATAATCTTTATTTTATCAATAAAGGTTTTAAAAGCATTACGTAGATTATCGAATAATGATAATCTAAAATATACTGTTTACACATGACCATTACATAATGGTTTACAATAGAAATATATTACATCGACATATGTTTCTTGAATGCAGTTTTTATACAATATCATACAAACATGGACTCCAAATCTTGTCCATATTTTAGTATGCAACAGCGGAAGCTCTTAGTATTCACCTGAGAATAAATATGCTTTAAACGTCAACAAAAATGTTGGTGAGTTATAGGTTTAACCTATATATATCAAATCATACCAATAGACCACAAGATTTCATATTTCAATACACATCCCATACATAGAGATAAAAATCATTCATATGGTGAACACCTGGTAACCGACATTAACAAGATGCATATATAAGAATATCCCCATCATTCCGGGACACCCTTCGGATATGATATAAATTTTGAAGTACTAAAGCATCCGGTACATTGGATGGGGTTTGTTAGGCCCAATAGATCTATCTTTAGGATTCACGTCAATTAGGGTGTCTGTTCCCTAATTCTTAGATTACCAGAGTTAATAAAAAGGGGCATATTCGATTTCGATAATTCAACCATAGAATGTAGTTTCACGTACTTGTGTCTATTTTGTAAATCATTTATAAAACCTGCATTATTCTCATCCCAAAAATATTAGATTTTAAAAGTGGGACTATAACTCACTTTCACAGATATTTCCTTCCTCGAAAATAAGACTTGGCCACGGATCGATTCACGAACCTATAAAAATATGTACATATATATCAAAGTATGATCAAAATATAATTACAACCATTTTTATTATGTTTTAAAGATTTGAGTGTGTTAAGTCAGCTATCCTCGTTAATAACCTACAACTAGTTGTCCACAGTTAGATGTACAGAAATAAATCGATATATATTATCTTGAATCAATCCATGACCTAGTGTATACACGTCTTAGGCTAGATCATAACTCAATGTATATATATTTTTAGAATCAACCTCAACCCTATATAGCTAACTCCAACATTACTGCATATAGAGTGTCTATGGTTGTTCCAAAAAATATATATACATGGGTCGATATGATATGTCAAAACATTTGCATACGTGTCTATGGTATCCCAAGAT
This sequence comes from Rutidosis leptorrhynchoides, assembly GCF_046630445.1. Classification (NCBI taxonomy): domain Eukaryota; kingdom Viridiplantae; phylum Streptophyta; class Magnoliopsida; order Asterales; family Asteraceae; genus Rutidosis; species Rutidosis leptorrhynchoides. The sequence continues at coordinate 330,435,158 of NC_092333.1, read as the reverse complement.
TACATAATATATTAGAATACATGTATAATACAATATAAGTTAGCTAGGATATGATTTGTATAGATTTGTTAAACATTTCCCGTAGCTAAAAAGATCAAAAATATCCAATCTTGTTTTACCCATAACTTCTTCATTTTAAATCCGTTTTGAGTGAATCAAATTGCTATGGTTTCATATTGAACTCAAATTTAACAATCGAAACAGAAAAAGTATAGGTTTATAGTCGGAAATTTAAGTTACATGTCAATTACTAAAGAGGTAGTCATTTCCGTCGAAAGAACGACATCTTGATGACCATTTTGAAAAACATACTTTCACTTTGAGTTTAACCAAGATTTTAGGATATAGTTTCATGTTCATATGAAAAATCATTTTTCCATAAGAACAACTTTTAAATCAAAGTTTATCATAGTTTTTAATTATCCAAACCAAAACAGCCCCCAGTTTCACTACGACGGCGTATATCCGATTTTATGGTGTTCATCGTGTTTCCAGGTTTTAAATCATTAAGTTATCATGTCATATAGATATAGAACATGTGTTTAGTTGATTTTAAAATTCAAGTTAGAAGGATTAACTTTTGTTTGCGAACACGTTTAGAATTAACTAAACTATGTTCTAGTGATTACAAGTTTATACCCTCGAATAAGATAGCTTTATATGTATGAATCGAATGATGTTATGAAAATCATTACTACCTCAAGTTTTCTGGATAAAACTACTAGAAATTAAAAAAATGGATCTAGCTTCAAATGATCCTTGGATGGCTTGAAAGTTCTTGAAGCAGAATCATGGCACGAAAACAGTTCAAGTAAGATTTTCACTCGAAATAAGATTGTTATAGTTGTAGAAATTGAATCAAAGTTTGAATATGAATATTACATTGAATTAGAAAGATAACCTACTGTAAATAACAAATGTTACTTGATCTTAGATGATTACTTAGAATGGATTAGAAAGCTTGGAAGTAGACTTGCAAACTTGGAAGTATTCTTGATTTTTATGAAACTATACTTATGGAATTTATGAAGAACACTTAGAACTTGAAGATGGAACTTGAGAGAGATCAATTAGATGAAGAAAATTGAAGAATGAAAGTGTTTGTAGGTGTTTTTGGTTGTTGGTATATGGATTAGATATAAAGGATATGTAATTTTGTTTTCATGTAAATAAGTCATGAATGATTAGTAATATTTTTGTAATTTTATGAGATATTTCATGCTAGTTGTCAAATTATGATTCCCACATATGTTAGGTGACTCACATGGGCTACTAATAGTTGATCATTGGAGTGTATATACCAATAGTACATACATCTAAAAGCTGTGTATTGTACGAGTACGAATACGGGTGCATACGAGTAGAATTGTTGATGAAACTGAACGAGGATGTAATTGTAAGTATTTTTGTTAAGTAGAAGTACTTTGATATGTGTCTTGAAGTCTTTCAAAAGTGTAAGAATACATATCAAAACACAACATGTATATACATTCTAATGGATTCGTTAAGTCTTCGTTAGTCGTTACATGTAAGTGTTGTTTTGAAACCTTTAAGTTAACGATCTCAATTAATGTTGTTAACCCAATGTTTATTATATCAAATGAGATGTTAAATTATTATGTTATCTGAAAGGTCCGGTCCTCATCCTCCCGGACGTAATCTTCAACAGTTGGTCCCATTGCGATGATCGACTCCAAATAATGTCCTTAACATGAGCAAATGCACAGCGGAAGACTTAATTCGTACCTGAGAATAACATGCTTTAAATTGTCAACATAAAGTTGGTGAAATATATAGGTTTGATGCTAGCAGCGTTATAACTATAGACCACAAGATTTCATATACATAAACGTTTTAATAAAAATATTCTAAGTGGTTGAGCACTTGATAACCATACTTAACATTTAATCAACGTCGCATATTCCCTTTATTATGAAATCTCACTACACTGTACCAAGTGTTGTCACCGAAACGAAGTACTGTGCAACCGTTGAATACTGGTCGTCCAGTCCGGTTGGGGTTGTCAGGCCCGATAGATCTATCAACAGGATTCGCGTTTACAATACCACATGTAAATAGTAGTTACCAAGCTACAGGGAAGTATGCCAGCGGTACAACTCAACGTAGAATATATTTTTTTATCACTTGTGTCCATAACGTAAATCATAAAATGCATGTATTCTCATCCCGAAATATTTAGAGTTTAAAAGTGGGACTATATACTCACTTTTGCCTTGAAGGTATTTAACTCGACTTGGTCCCCGATAGATATTACGAACCTAACCATATATATATAATATATCAACATATTTTCTTTTCAAGTAATCGTTATATATATATATATATATATATATATATATATATATATATATATATATATATATATATATATACTTATAATACTTTTAATATTTTCTTAGTCCGTAGTTAGCAGTCCGATGTTAGTGGTCCACAATTAGTTGCTCAATAAAATAAATAAAGACCCCATCGTATTCGTATTGATCAGAATTAATCTCGACCCATGGTACCATGTTGTCAAATGACGTGTTGCGTACATAAAGTACCGTGTTGTCAAATGACGTGTTGCGTACAATCATGAGGTCTTATGATTAATCTTCTCGTGTTGTTTACGGGTGGTCCTGAAATATATAAAATCAAATCATAAGTAATTATATATAAAATATCATATTAATTAGAAAAGATATGATTAATTTACTTTATCTCCAAATATTTTCGTAGCTAAACTAGCTTCGGATACCCAATCTTGTTTTAGTCGTAGTTTCTTCATTACAACTCCGTTTTTGTTGGTTCAACTTGCCACTTCCTTGGATCGAGTCAAATTTTAAGAATATGAACTGAAAATACCTTAGTTTGTATTCGAAATCACAAGTTATAGGTCAAACTTTGGTAAAACTTATGAAAGTGATCATTTTCCATCATAAAAACAACATTTAATGATCATTTTTCTAAAAATACTTACACTTTGAGTTAAACCATGAAATTTTTATGTGTTAACATATTCATAAGAAATATCATTTTTCCAGAACATGAACTTCCAATTCAAAGTTCAAGATGGTTTTTAATTATCCAACCCAAAACAGCCCCCGGTTGCACTCCGACGACATAGATTCAGTTTTTAAGGTGTTCTTTGTAAAACCAAGTTATATCTTGTTAAGTTAGCATATAATTATGATATATTACAGGTCTTGAAATGTTTTAAAAGTTAAGTTAGAAGGATCTATTTAGTTTGCAAACAAGTTTGAAATGATTCAAACTATGTTCTTGTTGTTAAAATTTTACAACATAAAATAAGATAGCTATATAATTATGAATCGAACAAGATTATGAACAAGGTTACTACCTCAAGTTACTTGGACAAAGTTACTGTAAGAGATAAGAAAAAATCTTGGAATCAAAGAGTGGTGGAGTTAGATCAAAAGGTTGGAAGTATACTTCTTCAAATGGGTGGTTATTTTGATATGTTCTTGAAAGAGTTTTCTTATGGTGTTTAAGGCTTGTAATTGAAGCTAAATGATGGGGAAAATGCTTGGAGATGATTAAGTATGAAGTTAAGAGTATTTTGAGAGAGAAATGAGGGTGTAGGTATGAGAAAATGGAGTGAAGAAATGGTGTTCATTCATAAAAACGTTTTTAGTTTATAAAGAAAGAAAAGGATTCCTAATTTTGTTTTCTTACTAATAATTCATGCTACTTGACAAATCCTAGTTACCTCATATCTAGGGCAGTAATAATGTTGATTAGGATATTGATTTGATGTGTATATACCAATAGTAAATACATATAGAAGCTGGGTATGATACGGGTACATATACCCTAGATATACGTATAGAAATTTTGAGGAAACGGAATGAGAATTCAAATATAGCTATCTTTTGTGAACATACTTATATTGTTTTATGTATTTAAGTCCTTAAAAAGTGATTAAATACATTATATATACGATACATGTATAAGCATTATAGGTTATAAGTATATATATCAAAGAATGTTACGTATAGTTATCGTTTTGAAAACTTAATTTAGTAGTTTCAAAATATACTTATAACTCATTGTCATTAGTACACAATGAGATGTTAAACCATCCTTAGATCATGTTAAATATATATATAAATACATATATATACACAAACGTATAATTATCGTATGTTATATAGTTCGTGATATCATCGGTCAAATTGGACTGTCAAACGTTGTGTAAAACTCTTTTCAAAAACACAAGTCTCAACAATTTGGATTGCTTATCATGTTGGTAAGGTTTAATTTATGTAAATATTAATCTCATAAGTATAAAACGATTGGAAAAATCCGGGTCGTTACATTATCATGATATTATGATGTATGAATATCTCTTAATATGATATATACATTAAAATATCGTTACAACGATAATCGTTACATATAAGTCTCGTTTCGTAATTCTTGAGTTAGTAGTCTTGTTTTTACATATGTAGTTCATTGTTAACACACTTAATGATATATTTAAATATCATTTTATCATGTTAAATATAGTGTATCAATATCTTAATATGATACATATGTATTTAGTAGACATTATCATAACGATAATCGTTATATATATCATTTCGAGTTTCTTAACTTAGTAATCTCATTTCTTATGTATATCACACATTGTTAATATACTTAGTGAGATACTTACTCATCATAATTTCATGTCAACCATATATATATGTCTATATATACCACAACATGTAGTTTTTACAAATTTGTAACGTTCATGAATCGCCAGCCAACTTGGGTGATCAACATTTAATCAAGTCTTAACAAGTTTGATTGCTTAACACATTGGAAACATTTAGTCATGTAAATATCAATCTCAATTAATATATATAAACATGGAAAAGTTTGGGTCACTACAGTACCTACCCGTTAAATAAATTTCGTCCCGAAATTTTAAGCTGTTGAAGGTGTTGACGAATCTTCTGGAAATAGATGCGGGTATTTCTTCTTCATCTGATCTTCACGCTCCTAGGTGAACTAGAGTCCTCTACGAGCATTCCATCGAACCTTAACAATCGGTATCTTATTTTGCTTAAGTCTCTTAACCTCACGATCCATTATTTCGACGGTTCTTCAATGAATTGAAGTTTTTCATTGATTTGGATTTCGTCCAACGAAATAGTGAGATCTTTTTTAGCAAAACATTTCTTCAAATTCGAGACGTGGAAAGTGTTATGTACAGCCGCGAGTTGTTGAAATGTCCCGTTCTTATTGATTAAAAATGTTCCATATTAATTGATTTCGTTGCGAGGTTTTGACCTCTATATGAGACGTTTTTCAAAGACTGCATTCATTTTTAAAACAAACCATAACCTTTATTTCATAAATAAAGGTTTAAAAAGTTTTACGTAGATTATCAAATAATGATAATCTAAAATATCCTGTTTACACACGACCATTACATAATGGTTTACAATACAAATATGTTACATCGAAATCAGTTTCTTGAATGCAGTTTTTACACAATATCATACAAACATGGACTCCAAATCTTGTCCTTATTTTAGTATGCAACAGCGGAAGCTCTTAGTATTCACCTGAGAATAAACATGCTTTAAACGTCAACAAAAATGTTGGTGAGTTATAGGTTTAACCTATATATATCAAATCGTAACAATAGACCACAAGATTTCATATTTCAATACACATCCCATACATAGAGATAAAAATCATTCATATGGTGAACACCTGGTAACCGACATTAACAAGATGCATATATAAGAATATCCCCATCATTCCGGGACACCCTTCAGATATGATATAAATTTCGAAGTACTAAAGCATCCGGTACTTTGGATGGGGTTTGTTAGGCCCAATAGATCTATCTTTAGGATTCGCATCAATTAGGGTGTCTGTTCCCTAATTCTTAGATTACCAGACTTAATAAAAAGGGGCATATTCGATTTCGATAATTCAACCATAGAATGTAGTTTCACGTACTTGTGTCTATTTTGTAAATCATTTATAAAACCTGCATGTATTCTCATCCCAAAAATATTAGATTTTAAAAGTGGGACTATAACTCACTTTCACAGATTTTTACTTCGTCAGGAAGTAAGATGTAGTGACCCGAACTTTTCCATGTTTATATATATTAATTGAGATTGATATTTACATTATTAAATGTTTCCAACATGTTAAGCAATCAAACTTGTTAAGACTTGATTAATTGAAATATGTTTCATATAGACAATTGACCACCCAAGTTGACCGGTGATTCACGAACGTTAAAACTTGTAAAAACTATATGATGACATATATATGGATATATATATAGTTAACATGATACTATGATAAGTAAACATATCATTAAGTATATTAACAATGAACTACATATGTAAAAACAAGACTACTAACTTAATGATTTTTAAACGAGACATATATGTAACGATTATCGTTGTAAAGACATTTAATGTATATATATCATATTAAGAGATATTCATACATGATAATATCATGATAATATAATAATTTAAAATCTCATTTGATATTATAAACATTGGGTTAACAACATTTAACAAGATCGTTAACCTAAAGGTTTCAAAACAACACTTACATGTAACGACTAACGATGACTTAACGACTCAGTTAAAAATGTATATACATGTATTGTTTTAATATGTATTTATACACTTTTTAAAGACTTCAATACACTTATCAAAATACTTCTACTTAACAAAAATTCTTACAATTATATCCTCGTTCAGTTTCATCAATAATTCTACTCGTATGCACCCGTATTCGTACTCGTACAATACACAGCTTTTAGATGTATGTACTATTGGTATATACACTCCAATGATCAGCTCTTAGCAGCCCATTTGAGTCACCTAACACATGTGGGAACCATCATTTGGCAACTAGCATGAAATATCTCATAAAATTACAAAAAATATGAGTAATCATTCATGACTTATTTACATGAAAACAAAATTACATATCCTTTATATCTAATCCATACACCAATGACCAAAAACACCTACAAATACTTTCATTCTTCAATTTTCTTCATCTAATTGATCTCTCTAAAGTTCTATCTTCAAGTTCTAAGTGTTCTTCATAAATTCTACAAGTTCTAGTTACATAAAATCAAGAATACTTTCAAGTTTGCTAGCTCACTTCCAATCTTGTAAGGTGATCATCCAACCTCAAGAAATCTTTGTTTCTTATAGTAGTTTATCATTCTAATACAAGGTAATAATCATATTCAAACTTTGTTTCAATTTCTATAACTATAACAATCTTATTTCAAGTGATGATCTTACTTGAACTTGTTTTCGTGTCATGATTCTGCTTCAAGAACTTCGAGCCATCCAAGGATCCGTTGAAGCTAGATCCATTTTTTTCTTTTTCAGTAGGTTTATCCAAGGAACTTAAGGTAGTAATGATGTTCATAACATCATTCTATTCATATATATAAAACTATCTTATTCGAAGGTTTAAACTCGTAATCACTAGAACATAGTTTAGTTAATTCTAAACTTGTTCGCAAACAAAAGTTAATCCTTCTAACTTAACTTTTAAAATTAACTAAACACATGTTCTATATCTATATGATATGCTAACTTAATGATTTAAAACCTGGAAACACGAAAAACACCGTAAAACCGGATTTACGCCGTCGTAGTAACACCGCGGGCTGTTTTGGGTTAGTTAATTAAAAACTATGATAAACTTTGATTTAAAAGTTTTTATTCTGAGAAAATGATTTTTATTATGAACATGAAACTATATCCAAAAATTATGGTTAAACTCAAAGTGGAAGTATGTTTTCTAAAATGGTCATCTAGACGTCGTTCTTTCGACTGAAATGACTACCTTTACAAAAATGACTTGTAACTTATTTTTCCGACTATAAACCTATACTTTTTCTATTTAGATTCATAAAATAGAGTTCAATATGAAACCATAGCAATTTGATTCACTCAAAACGGATTTAAAATGAAGAAGTTATGGGTAAAACAAGATTGGATAATTTTTCTCATTTTAGCTACGTGAAAATTGGTAACAAATCTATTCCAACCATAACTTAATCAACTTGTATTGTATATTATGTAATCTTGAGATACCATAGACACGTATACAATGTTTCGACCTATCATGTCGACACATCTATATATATTTCGGAACAACCATAGACACTCTATATGTGAATGTTGGAGTTAGCTATACAGGGTTGAGGTTGATTCCAAAATATATATAGTTTGAGTTGTGATCAATACTGAGATACGTATACACTGGGTCGTGGATTGATTCAAGATAATATTTATCGATTTATTTCTGTACATCTAACTGTGGACAACTAGCTGTAGGTTACTAACGAGGATAGCTGACTTAATAAACTTAAAACATCAAAATATATTAAAAGTGTTGTAAATATATTTTTAACATACTTTGATATATATGTATATATTGTTATAGGTTCGTGAATCAACCAGTGGCCAAGTCTTACTTCCCGACGAAGTAAAAATCTGTGAAAGTGAGTTATAGTCCCACTTTTAAAATCTAATATTTTTGGGATGAGAATACATGCAGGTTTTATAAATGATTTACAAAGTAGACACAAGTATGTGAAACTACATTCTATGGTTGAATTATTGAAATCGAATATGCCCCTTTTTATTAAGTCTGGTAATCTAAGAATTAGGGAACAGACACCCTAATTGACGCGAATCCTAAAGATAGATCTATCGGGCCCAACAAGCCCCATTCAAAGTACCGGATGCTTTAGTACTTCGAAATTTATATCATATCCGAAGGGTGTCCCGGAATGATGGGGATATTCTTATATATGCATCTTGTTAATGTCGGTTACCAGGTGTTCACCATATGAATGATTTTTATCTCTATGTATGGGATGTGTATTGAAATATGAAATCTTGTGGTCTATTATTACGATTTGATATATATAGGTTAAACCTATAACTCACCAACATTTTTTTTGACGTTTAAAGCATGTTTATTCTCAGGTGAATATTAAGAGCTTCCACTGTTGCATACTAAAATAAGGACAAGATTTGAAGTCCATGTTTGTATGATATTGTGTAAAAACTGCATTCAAGAAACTGATTTCGATGTAACATATTTGTATTGTAAACCATTATGTAATGGTCGTGTGTAAACAAGATATTTTAGATTATCATTATTTGATAATCTACATAAAGCTTTTTAAACCTTTATTTATGAAATAAAGGTTATGGTTTGTTTTAAAATGAATGCAGTCTTTGAAAAACGTCTCATATAGAGGTCAAAACCTCGCAACGAAATCAATTAATATGGAACGTTTTTAATCAATAAGAACGGGACATTTCAGTTGGTATCCGAGCGTTGGTCTTAGAGAACCAGAATTTTGCATTAGTGTGTCTTATCGAGTTTGTTAGGATGCATTAGTGAGTCTGGACTTCGACCGTGTTTACTTGAAAAATGATTGCTTAACAAATTTTGATGGAAACTATATATTTTTAACATGTGAATATTATGTGATATATTAATCTTTTAACGCGTTTGATATTATGTGATAGATTTCTACCTCTAGAACAAGTCCCATTGACTCACCTAATAATAATGAAGAGTCAAATGTAAATTGGAATGATTCGTGGACTGATTCACAAGTTCCCGAAGAGGAACCGGAAGAAGAGTCGGAACCAGAAGAAGAATCGGAACCGGAAGAAGAATCGGAACCGGATGAAGAAATAGAACCGGTGGGGGAAATAATAAAACGGTTGAGTAAAAGAAAATCCTCAACCAACCGACCAAGGTTAATTATGGTCAATGGTGTTTCCGCTAAGGAAGCAAAATATTGGGAGGATTACCAATTCTCCGATGAATCGGATTCTGACGAGAATTCCGATGATGTTATAGAAATTACCCCAACTGAATTTAAAAAGGCAAAAGAAAATAATAAGGGAAAGGGCATAAAAAAAGAGAAATCTAATTCCAACCCCGATGAACTTTATATGTATCGTCAACCCCCGAAGTCCTTAAGTTATAACAATGACCCGGGAACCTCTAAACCACCAGGTTTTTCTAAACCAATGTGGAAAACGACGGCTCGTATTAGGGGAACATCATATATCCCTAGAAACTTGGCAAAATGAACCAAAACCGAAGAAGAAGAAACAAGCGAGTCGGAATAAGATAGTTGTATTCGTGTGGTGTAATATATGTAATATAGTGTGCTTATGCTTTATGATATATGTAAAAATTGCTTGTATTAATAAGTATTTTTTTTTATGAATCTAACTCTTGTCTATTTTACAGTATAAAAACACAAAATGGATAGACAACCCAATATTTTAAGAGACCTACCCGGAGACATGATTGATGAAATCTTGTCTAGAGTCGGTCAGAATTCTTCGGCACAACTATTTAAGGCGAGATCAGTTTGTAAGACATTCGAAGAACGTTCCAAGAATGCCTTGGTTTATAAAAGGCTTTCGTTCAAAAGATGGGGGATATCACATTGGGAAATCCATAAGTTACGATGTGTTTACTTTGACGCATATATTGCGGGGAACCCAAATGCTATTTTACGCAATGGGTTAAGAAATTATTTTGACTCAATATATCCGAATATTGGACTTCGTGATTTAGAAAAAGCGGCTAACATGCAACATAAAGAAGCATGTTATGCTTACGGATTAGTAATGTTCGCTTCTCACCAAAGTGAGAACAAGAACATCGGGCTACAACTATTAAACAAAACGTTCCCACAAGTGACGGAGTCGGTAATTGGGGTAAGAAATGAGGTTTTTAGATTGTTACGGGACTGTTGGACATTACGTAACCCTCATCCCTTTGACGACGTTACAACACGCTGTCTTATCAACGGCCATAACGGTTATGTTCCACAAGACCAAGGATGGGAAGTAGTCCTAGTAAAACCAGAATGCATGACTTGTTTCTGGACGTATGAATTACGTGTCTTTATTGCCTTTACTGAACGACTTGTGTACTAGCTAGAATTATCTTCACAACTATCTTGTATCAAAGTTATTGTGTGCTATATTTCATGCTTTATGTAAAATAAGCGGTATTGTAAGTTTGTAAAATATTGTATAAAAGTTTGAACGCGAAATATTATTATAATCAGTTTTTCATATAGAATTGTAGTAGTTGAATTGTATATTAGCTACTAAGTATGAACTTAACGGGTAGGTACTACCCGAATTTAAACTTATAAAATGCTAATATGAAGAAAAAGCTTTTATAAATGAGTTCATATTATGCTACGAAATACTATTAACTACTCTTAATATTCTGTATGATTAACTTGTTCCATTTGACTATTTTGAAGGAAATGGCACCGACTACTCGACACACCGTGAATATGAATGAAGAGGAATTCCGTACTTTTCTAGCTTCAAACATAGCCGCAGTACAGGCTGCGCTACATACCAACAATAACCTTGGATCTAGCAGTACAGGAAATCGTGTAGGATGCACCTACAAAGAATTCACTGCCTGCAAACCTTTGGAATTTGATGGAACCGAAGGACCGATCGGATTGAAACGGTGGACCGAGAAAGTCGAATTGGTGTTTGCCATAAGTAAGTGTACTGAAGAGGACAAAGTGAAGTACGCTACGCATACCTTCACAGGTTCTACGTTAACATGGTGGAATACCTATCTAGAGCAAGTGGGACAAGACGATGCGTACGCACTACCGTGGTCAGCATTCAAGCACTTGATGAACGAGAAGTACTATAACGACCCTCATTTTTCCATTCTATATTTTTTCAATATTAAATGCCCAAACAATATAATCAAAACTTAATGATTAAACTTTAATCAACAATTGTTAAGTATTAAGAGTTAGAAAACATATTAATTAACTTTGTGCAATAATTGACAAGTTAATAAAAGATGAAAATAATAAACTGTTAGTCGACACTCACTGCTAATTAAAATTTATGCATTTATGTAATATTATAACTGATAACCTATAAGTAATAAATAAAAATTGACATTTATATAAATAATAAAACAATTGAGAACTAAATATATACAAGTCATGAATTAGTAAAAAGAAAATAATACTTATCATGTAGTAAATGTAAAAAATAATAATAGTAATAATAGTAATAATAATGAGACTAAAGAATCTTAAACAATTACATCCTTATGTTGACTAAAAATTAAAATAATATATATATAAACTAGTACCACCTATTGTTGACTAAAAATTATAAAATAAAATAAAATCATTAATTAGAACATCCTTATGTTGACTAACACTCTAATACTTGCACTATATAAACTCCTAGTTTCTCATTCACAAATCACACCAAAATCCTCTCTCAAAAACAATCTCTCCCTCTCCCTCTCTTGTGGTATTCGGATCTTCAAGCTTGTTCTTCGTGTTCTTCAATCTTCAAGGAGTTCTTCAAGATTTTTAAGGCTTTGATCTTCCATCTTCATCGTGTTCATCTTTTCTTTGTTAATTATCTTGAATCTTCAAAGGTATAACATAAACCCTAAACTATTTACATAAACTTTAATCTTTGTTAATTCATATTCATATTATAAACTTGTTATTCATAAGTATATACATAAACGCTCCTAGATTTATATATACATATATACATGTAAAAAAAAAAAAATATTTTTATGTATATATACGAATTATATATACATATACATATTAAAACCTTAAACCCTAATACTACTTATACTAGTACTTAACATGTATACACTATTACTATTACTAGCACCTATAACCTACTACTTATATTGTAGCACAAAAATATTTTGGGATATGTATTAGAGATGTATAGATCTTCGAACTTTCTTGACGAATGGTTTCTACGAGATTCTAGGCAGAGGGTTTGGACTTCCGATTTAAAGGGTCCTATGGCTCAAGCCCCTAGATCTAAATTAGCCATTCGAAGGGAAAGGGGTGATTGGAAGCTTATCTAATACGGCAAGTATCCTAAAATGAAAAACACTCATAAAAGTAGAAACTCTATAGTCATAGAAACTTAGTAAAATAAGAAACTTTCTAAAAATGGAAACATTATAAAAATAGTAACTTACTAGGAATAGAAACTTAGTAAAACAAACTATACTTAAACACATACTTAAACTTAAACATGGGCAAAACACTTAACTACTCTTAAATGTCAATAGGTTGACTTTCCTGCTCACTCGTTCAACTCTTTATTCCGAGGAATAACTCTCTCTCTACTTACTAAGGTGAATTTCATAGCCCCACTTTTTACTATTTCATTACTGTTTTGAAACTATGGGGTGAGACACATGCTTGCTTTTAAATTTTTAACATGCAATATTTTAATAACTGTTTTACAATATTTATATACGTGAATTTCATAGCCCCACTTTTTACTATTTCATTACTGTTTTGAAACTATGGGGTGAGACACATGCTTGCTTTTAAATTTTTAACATGCAATATTTTAATAACTGTTTTACAATATTTATATACGTGAATTCATAGCCCCACTTTTTACTGTTTCATAAATGTTTTATAACTTTTGGGGTGAGAATACATGCACAACTTTTATAACTATTTTACACGTATTAACTATTAAACTGTGATATGTTGGGCTATGACCAGCAAGCCCCCAACCGATAAGTATAAACGATAACTTGTTACGGGGTAAACTTGAAAGTCTAGTCTAAATATCAATACTTACACGTATCTACTATTAAACTGTGATATGTTGGGCTATGACCAGCAAGCCCCCAATCGACAAGTATAAACGATAACTTGACATGGGGTAAACTTGAAAGTCTAGTCTAAATATCAGTACCAACTGTTAAAACTATGATATACCCGGCTATGTCCGACTAAGTCCCTACAGTGATATTTTTAAGTGCTGCGGCATGCTTATTTATTGGGGGTAGGCCTATCGGGAGTAACGTCCCCGATACATTTGACTAAGTCTTTGTATTACTTGATAATGAAATTAAACCGACAAGGACAGACACAACTTGTCATGGGGCAAACTTGAACGTTTAGTCTAAATATCACGCACTGGCATAACTTTTTGATCCTGCGGGAGATCAACCTTACAAATTAAATCTTGTGGTCTAAAACAAACGGTCAAACTTATTTGTTAAACCTATGAACTTCACTCAACCTTTTGGTTGACACTTTAGCATGTTTTGTCTCAGGTGCTGTTTGATTCAAGCTCTTATACTTACTGCTTATGTGATGCTACTTGGACATAGGATCAAGAGATATCGCATTTATTACTTCTGCATGTGAACATTTCCATTATTGTTATTCCTATCATTGTAACTACGTTTCATTTTCCGCTGCGTGCTCAATAAAGTTTGTTTTATCATTTAGTATTGTTCTCGTATATTATAATATGTTGGTTGATTTGATATTAAGTCACATTTCACCCAGGCCCTAACTGGGGGTGTGACAGATTGGTATCAGAGCAAACCAGGCTGTTATAGAGAACCAGGATTGCATTTTTATGTGTGCCTTACTTGTTAGCTAGGGTGCCTTAGCAATCTAGGAAACTATAACCTTTCCTGCCTTGGACTTAAAGCACTTAGGATTGTCGTATAATCTTAACAATTATGCTTTAATAAACTTGACTCAAAGATTCTAATCAAGGTCTCTTTCCTAATGATAGGATGTCAAGCTCAAGCGTTAACAAGTCCAACAAAGCAACTCACAACCCTACCACCGAAGTAGGTGTTGAACACTCTTCAACTTCGAGACCAGTTCGAAGTCCTCTTTATAATCCTGCTTCACCACCGCTGAATTATAGCCCGAATACTATTTTAGATTCACATGGGTCTCCTCAATACTACTCAACTCCGAGAACCCAAGATAAGGGAAAACGGCATGAAGAAGTTGGTCCATCAAGGAAGAGAGCCCGATCTCCTTTTTATGATGGTCCTAAGTATGAAATCATGAGATTACGAAACGATACCGAGAGAAACATTGGAGGTCTACTTCGCCACATGGAAAGAGCGGATCGTCGAATGAAGAAACTTATGAAAGAAAACGTCGAGCTAAGAAAGGAGTTGCTGATGCTAAAGTGCGAGGAAGAACGCAACACTCGCTGGGGAAAGCAATCACTTGCTTACCTCAAGGAGGATGTTGATGTCCGAATGAAAATGGAGAAAGGTCGAGTCGACGAACAACTTGCCATAAGAGAGTACAACACTAATGCCGTAAACAGTCGTGTTACCAACCTTTATGACAACTTCGAGTATCTCTATGAGAAACAAAAGTCGAAAAATGAGAAAGTTGAGGAGTTTATGAAGAAGGTTGGAGACGAAATATGAAGACTACTTCAATCTTAATATTTCCTAGTTATTTTTCCTATTTTCCATCTATGTAAAGGCTGTGCCTTAAACAATTTCTATTTCCGAATCGTGTAATAAAGGCTTATTTAATGCCTCGTTCTAATAATATAAAGTGTTTTATTAATATCATGCGATATCAATACTTTAGTTTATTCATACTTGTGATTACTCAAACTTATAACTTGTTAAACTTATCAAATATATGTTCACTTTTATGTAGTGACATCATGGTTCGTCCAGCTGCACCTACCGTTAAAAACGTTGTGTTAACTACTGAGCAATTCCAACAGTTACTCGCTGCTGCCCAAGGCAACGCCCAAGCTAATCATGCTAATACTCAACCAAAACCTTGTTCCTACAAGGACTTTACAAACTGTCACCCTCCCGCTTTTAAGGGAAACGAAGAAGCTGTCGAACTAGTTCGTTGGTTCGAAAAGATGGAATCTATTTTCCGTATTTGCAACTGTGGTGATGATGATCGAGTAAAGTATGCCACTAGCTCGTTGGGTGGTAATGCTTTAACTTGGTGGACTGCTTATGCCAAGTCCGTAGGAATTGATAATGCTAATGCAATTCCATGGGACGAACTCAAAAGTATGATGGTCAACAAATTCTGCCCAAGGAGTCAAGTTCAGAAGCTTGAAGCTGAGTTCTGGGAACTCAGGGTCAAGGGTACTGACATTGAGAATTATACCAATCGTTATCTGGAGCTTTCTACTCTATGTCCTGAAATGTTTCCTACTGAAGCTAGAAGAATTGAGCGGTATATTGAAGGTCTTCCCGAGGATGTTCAAGGGAATGTTATTGCTGCTGAGAAGGTTACTTTGGATGCTGTGATTCTCATGGCACAAAATCTCATGTTGGCCAAGAGAAGAAGGGCGTCGGCCAATAAGCAAGTTGAAACCAAGGGTAATGATGGTAAGAGGAAGTTTGAGCCGTCTCAAGGTTCAACTCAGAATGTTAGTAAAAAGCTTATGGATAGTACAAGGACGAATTATAAGGGCACTTATCCTTTTTGTGTTCGTTGTGAAAGGCATCACCCGGGGCAGTGCACTGCCACTTGTTCGTTGTGTAAGAAAGTGGGACACGTAGCTAAGACGTGTAGGACTCCTCCAAAGAATAAATCTATTGTTCCTGCCAAAGCTCCTCCTACTTGTTATACTTGTGGGGAAAAGGGACACATTAGTCCAAATTGCCCTAAGAAGAGAGATAATCCTGCTACTGGAGCCAATACTACTGCTGCAAAGGGTCGTGCATTTGTTATTACTGCTGCTGAAGCCCGAGATGAAGATGAGGTCATCACGGGTACGTATCTCGTCAATAATTGCTACGCAACTATTTTATTCGATACTGGTGCCGACCGAAGTTACGTATCTAATGAATTTTGTACCCTATTTACTGAAAAGCCTCAACCCTTAGAAACTAAACGATTAGTAGAAGTAGCCAATGGAAAGATCATGAAAGTTGATAAAATTTATAAAAACTGCAACCTAATCTTAGCCAGCAAAGAATTTAAGATAGACCTTTTGCCGGTCGAGCTAGGAAGTTTCGATGTCGTAGTTGGAATGGATTGGTTACGTCCATTAAGAGCTGCGATCATGTGTTACGATAAAACCGTTCATGTTCCATTAGGAAATGGAGAGACTCTTATTATCCAAGGTGAAAAGAGTGGTTCCAATCTCAATATTATCTCCTGTATTAAAACCCGCAAATACCTTATGAAAGGTTATCCAGCTATTCTAGCCCACGTTAATCTGATTGAATCGAAAGAGAAGCGAATTGAAGATGTACCAGTAGTTAAAGACTTTCCCGATGTGTTTCCCGAAGATCTTCCGGGTATTCCACCTCCTCGACAAGTTGAATTCCAAATTGATTTAACTCCTGGTGCTGCTCCTGTTGCTAAAGCACCATACCGTTTAGCACCTTCCGAAATGAAGGAATTATCCAACCAACTCCAAGAACTATTGGATAAAGGTTTCATTCGTCCAAGCTCGTCCCCTTGGGGAGCTCCTATTCTGTTTGTTAAAAAGAAGGATGGTACATTAAGGATGTGCATTGATTACCGCGAACTTAACAAGCTTACTATCAAGAACCGTTATCCGTTGCCACGTATTGATGATCTATTTGACCAACTTCAAGGGTCAAGTGTTTATTCAAAGATTGATTTAAGATCCGGTTATCACCAACTCAAGGTCAAGGAATCCGATATTCCTAAGACTGCTTTTCGCACTCGTTATGGGCACTATGAATTCTGTGTCATGCCTTTTGGTTTAACTAATGCTCCTGCCGTGTTCATGGACCTCATGAATCGTGTTTGTAAACCGTATCTTGACAAATTTGTCATCGTATTCATTGACGACATCTTGATCTATTCGAAGAATGAGAAAGAGCATGAGCAACATTTGCGCATGATTCTTGAACTCTTACGAAAGGAACAACTTTATGCTAAATTTTCTAAGTGCGAGTTTTGGCTCAAAACCGTACAATTTCTCGGACATGTTGTTGATAGAAACGGAATACATGTCGATCCAGCTAAGATTACTGCTATTCAGAACTGGGAGATACCAAAGACTGCAAAGCATATTCGTCAATTTTTGGGACTTGCCGGTTACTATCGAAGGTTTATAAAAGATTTTTCTCTCATTGCCAAACCTCTTACAAAGCTGACTCAAAAAGGGAAGAAATTTGAGTGGTCCGAAGAACAGGAATCTGCTTTCAAGATTCTGAAGGAGAAGTTGACCACAGCCCCGATTCTTTCTTTACCTGAAGGTACCGATGACTTTGTTGTTTACTGCGATGCCTCAAAGCATGGCTTTGGTTGTGTTTTAATGCAACGAGAGAAGGTTATCGCCTATGCATCTAGACAGTTGAAGAAACATGAAGTAAACTATACCACACATGACCTAGAGTTAGGTGCCGTGGTATTTGCATTAAAGATATGGAGACATTATCTCTATGGTAATCACTTTACGGTGTACACTGACCATAAAAGTCTTCGACACATCTTTGATCAAAAACAGCTGAATATGAGGCAAAGTCGATGGCTCGAGACATTGAACGATTATTATTGTGAGCTGAAATATCATCCTGGCAAGGCGAATGTAGTTGCCGATGCCCTTAGTCGAAAAGACGATATTAAACGTGTTCGTGCTTTAAACCTAAAAATCAAATCGAATCTTATTTCACGAATCTGTGAAGCTCAATTGGAAGCTATTAGACCGACACTTATCGAAGGTGAAGGACCTATTGGTTTTGAGAACCAACTTCAAGTGAAAGCTAATGGTACACGGTACTTTGGCAATAGAATCTGGGTTCCTCGTTTTGGTAATCTTCGCGAACTAGTCTTGGATGAAGCACATAAGACTAGATATTCTATCCATCCCGGTTCCAGTAAGATGTATCACGATGTGAAGGAATTCTACTGGTGGCCTAACATGAAAGCCGATATTGCTACTTATGTTAGTAAGTGTCTCACTTGTTTGAAAGTCAAGGCCGAACATCAAAAGCCTTCTGGTCTATTGACACAACCCGACATTCCGCAGTGGAAGTGGGAAGGTATCACTATGGACTTCGTTACTAAGTTACCTAAGACTTCGAACGGTAACGATACTATTTGGGTCGTAGTTGATCGTCTTACTAAATCTGCACATTTCATACCAATCAAGGAAACCGACAAGATGGAGAGATTAGCACAGCTTTATATTAAAGAAATCGTCTCACGTCATGGTGTTCCTATCTCGATCATTTCTGATCGCGATAGTCGATTTGTTTCTAGATTTTGGAAAACTTTACAATCTGCTCTTGGAACTCAACTCGACATGAGTACAGCTTATCATCCGCAAACCGATGGTCAAAGTGAACGAACCATTCAAACTATGGAGGATATGCTACGTGCTTGTGCAATCGATTTCGGCAAAGGATGGGATAGACATCTACCTTTGGTTGAATTTTCTTATAATAACAGTTATCACTCCAGCATTAAGGCTGCACCTTTTGAAGCTTTATATGGACGGAAGTGTAGATCCCCTTTGTGTTGGGATGAACTTGAGGACAGACATTTAACTGGTCCTGAAATTATTCACGAAACTACCGAAAAGATCGTTCAAATCAAGCAACGTTTAGAAACTGCCCGTAGCCGACAGAAAAGCTATGCCAATAAGAAACGAAAAGACATCGAATACCAAGTTGGAGATAAAGTCATGTTGAAAGTATCCCCTTGGAAAGGTGTTGTCCGCTTCGGTAAGCGAAGTAAACTCAGTCCACGATATGTTGGACCATTCACAATCACTGAAAGAGTCGGTCCCGTGGCATACCGATTAGAACTGCCAACCGAACTTAGTCAAGTACATGATGTGTTTCATGTCTCAAATCTTAAACGGTGTCTTGCCGATGACACACTCGTTATTCCTCTGGATGATGTCCGCATTGATGAGCAAATGCACTTCGTTGAAGAACCTATAGAAATCATGGAAGGAGAGGTCAAACAAACGCGTAAAAGCAATATACCTATCGTTAAAGTCCGGTGGAATTCGCGTAGAGGCCCCGAATATACCTGGGAACGCAAAGACCATATGAAACGGAAATATCCCCATCTCTTCTCAACTGCTGATGCAAACGAGAAAACTACCTAAAAACTTCGGGACGAAGTTTTCAATAACGGGGAGGTACTATAACGACCCTCATTTTTCCATTCTATATTTTTTCAATATTAAATGCCCAAACAATATAATCAAAACTTAATGATTAAACTTTAATCAACAATTGTTAAGTATTAAGAGTTAGAAAACATATTAATTAACTTTGTGCAATAATTGACAAGTTAATAAAAGATGAAAATAATAAACTGTTAGTCGACACTCACTGCTAATTAAAATTTATGCATTTATGTAATATTATAACTGATAACCTATAAGTAATAAATAAAAATTGACATTTATATAAATAATAAAACAATTGAGAACTAAATATATACAAGTCATGAATTAGTAAAAAGAAAATAATACTTATCATGTAGTAAATGTAAAAAATAATAATAGTAATAATAGTAATAATAATGAGACTAAAGAATCTTAAACAATTACATCCTTATGTTGACTAAAAATTAAAATAATATATATATAAACTAGTACCACCTATTGTTGACTAAAAATTATAAAATAAAATAAAATCATTAATTAGAACATCCTTATGTTGACTAACACTCTAATACTTGCACTATATAAACTCCTAGTTTCTCATTCACAAATCACACCAAAATCCTCTCTCAAAAACAATCTCTCCCTCTCCCTCTCTTGTGGTATTCGGATCTTCAAGCTTGTTCTTCGTGTTCTTCAATCTTCAAGGAGTTCTTCAAGATTTTTAAGGCTTTGATCTTCCATCTTCATCGTGTTCATCTTTTCTTTGTTAATTATCTTGAATCTTCAAAGGTATAACATAAACCCTAAACTATTTACATAAACTTTAATCTTTGTTAATTCATATTCATATTATAAACTTGTTATTCATAAGTATATACATAAACGCTCCTAGATTTATATATACATATATACATGTAAAAAAAAAAAAATATTTTTATGTATATATACGAATTATATATACATATACATATTAAAACCTTAAACCCTAATACTACTTATACTAGTACTTAACATGTATACACTATTACTATTACTAGCACCTATAACCTACTACTTATATTGTAGCACAAAAATATTTTGGGATATGTATTAGAGATGTATAGATCTTCGAACTTTCTTGACGAATGGTTTCTACGAGATTCTAGGCAGAGGGTTTGGACTTCCGATTTAAAGGGTCCTATGGCTCAAGCCCCTAGATCTAAATTAGCCATTCGAAGGGAAAGGGGTGATTGGAAGCTTATCTAATACGGCAAGTATCCTAAAATGAAAAACACTCATAAAAGTAGAAACTCTATAGTCATAGAAACTTAGTAAAATAAGAAACTTTCTAAAAATGGAAACATTATAAAAATAGTAACTTACTAGGAATAGAAACTTAGTAAAACAAACTATACTTAAACACATACTTAAACTTAAACATGGGCAAAACACTTAACTACTCTTAAATGTCAATAGGTTGACTTTCCTGCTCACTCGTTCAACTCTTTATTCCGAGGAATAACTCTCTCTCTACTTACTAAGGTGAATTTCATAGCCCCACTTTTTACTATTTCATTACTGTTTTGAAACTATGGGGTGAGACACATGCTTGCTTTTAAATTTTTAACATGCAATATTTTAATAACTGTTTTACAATATTTATATACGTGAATTTCATAGCCCCACTTTTTACTATTTCATTACTGTTTTGAAACTATGGGGTGAGACACATGCTTGCTTTTAAATTTTTAACATGCAATATTTTAATAACTGTTTTACAATATTTATATACGTGAATTCATAGCCCCACTTTTTACTGTTTCATAAATGTTTTATAACTTTTGGGGTGAGAATACATGCACAACTTTTATAACTATTTTACACGTATTAACTATTAAACTGTGATATGTTGGGCTATGACCAGCAAGCCCCCAACCGATAAGTATAAACGATAACTTGTTACGGGGTAAACTTGAAAGTCTAGTCTAAATATCAATACTTACACGTATCTACTATTAAACTGTGATATGTTGGGCTATGACCAGCAAGCCCCCAATCGACAAGTATAAACGATAACTTGACATGGGGTAAACTTGAAAGTCTAGTCTAAATATCAGTACCAACTGTTAAAACTATGATATACCCGGCTATGTCCGACTAAGTCCCTACAGTGATATTTTTAAGTGCTGCGGCATGCTTATTTATTGGGGGTAGGCCTATCGGGAGTAACGTCCCCGATACATTTGACTAAGTCTTTGTATTACTTGATAATGAAATTAAACCGACAAGGACAGACACAACTTGTCATGGGGCAAACTTGAACGTTTAGTCTAAATATCACGCACTGGCATAACTTTTTGATCCTGCGGGAGATCAACCTTACAAATTAAATCTTGTGGTCTAAAACAAACGGTCAAACTTATTTGTTAAACCTATGAACTTCACTCAACCTTTTGGTTGACACTTTAGCATGTTTTGTCTCAGGTGCTGTTTGATTCAAGCTCTTATACTTACTGCTTATGTGATGCTACTTGGACATAGGATCAAGAGATATCGCATTTATTACTTCTGCATGTGAACATTTCCATTATTGTTATTCCTATCATTGTAACTACGTTTCATTTTCCGCTGCGTGCTCAATAAAGTTTGTTTTATCATTTAGTATTGTTCTCGTATATTATAATATGTTGGTTGATTTGATATTAAGTCACATTTCACCCAGGCCCTAACTGGGGGTGTGACAAGTACCGTCCCAGAACCGAGGTCAATAAGCTCAAGACAGAACTTAGAGGGTTACGAACCCAAGGATTTGATATTACCACGTACGAAAGACGATTCACAGAATTGTGCCTATTGTGTCCGGGAGCATTCGAAGATGAGGAAGAGAAGATCGACGCGTTTGTGAAAGGATTACCGGAAAGAATCCAAGAAGATATAAGTTCACACGAGCCCGCCTCCATACACCAGGCATGTAGAATGGCTCACAAACTAGTGAACCAGATTGAAGAAAGAATTAAAGAACAGACTGCTAAAGAGGCCAATGTGAAGCAAGTCAAAAGAAAGTGGGAGGAAAACGGTGATAAGAATCACCAATACAACAACAACAGCAATTACAACAATAATCGCAACAATTATCCCAACAATCGCAACATCAATCGCAACTACAAAAAACGGCCCAACAACAACAACAACAACAACAACAACAACAACAACAACAACAACAACAACAACAACAGCAACTACAACAATCATCCCAACAACAATAATAACCGCAACAACAACAACAATCAGAAGCAGCTATGCCAAAGGTGTGAAAAGTATCACTCGGGGTTCTGCAACAAGTGTAAAAGAAATGGTCATAGCACGGCGAAGTGTGAGGTCTACGGACCAGGGGTTAATTGAACGAAAGGAACAAATGGTGTCGGAACGAGTAATGGCGGAGCAAGTAGTGTCGGAGCAAGTTATGCCAATGTAGTTTGTTATAAATGTGGAAAACCGGGCCACATTATTAGAAATTGCCCGAACCAGGAGAACACGAATGGACAAGGCCGCGGAAGAGTTTTCAATATTAATGCGGCAGAGGCACAGGAAGACCCGGAGCTTGTTACGGGTACATTTCTTATTGACAATAAATCTGCTTACGTTTTATTTGATTCGGGTGCGGATAGAAGCTATATGAGTAGAGATTTTTTTGCTAAATTAAGTTGTCCATTGATGCCTTTGGATAGTAAATTTTTACTCGAATTAGCAAATGGTAAATTAATTTCAGCAGATAATATATGTCAGAATCGAGAAATTAAACTGGTTAGCGAAACATTTAAGATTGATTTGATACCAGTAGAGTTAGGGAGTTTTGATGTGATAATCGGTATGGACTGGTTGAAAGAAGTGAAAGCAGAGATCGTCTGTTAAAAAATGCAATTCGCATTATACGAGAAAAAGGAAAACCCTTAATGGTGTACGGAGAAAAGGGCAACACGAAGCTACATCTTATTAGTAATTTGAAGGCACAAAAACTAATAAGAAAAGGTTGCTATGCTGTTCTATCACACGTCGAGAAAGTACAAACTGAAGAAATGAGCATCAATGATGTTCCCATTGCAAAAGAATTTCCCGATGTATTTCCGAAAGAATTACCGGGATTACCCCCACATCGATCCGTTGAATTTCAAATAGATCTTGTACCAGGAGCTGCACCAATAGCTCGTGCTCCTTACAGACTCGCACCCAGCGAGATGAAAGAACTGCAAAGCCAATTACAAGAGCTTTTAGAGCGTGGTTTCATTAGACCAAGCACATCACCGTGGGGAGCTCCTGTTTTGTTTGTCAAGAAGAAAGATGGTACATTCAGGTTGTGTATCGACTACCGAGAGTTGAACAAACTTACCATGAAGAACCGCTACCCACTACCGAGAATCGATGACTTATTTGATCAACTACAAGGCTCGTCTATTTATTCAAAGATTGACTTACGTTCCGGGTATCATCAAATGCGGGTGAAAGAAGATGATATTCCAAAGACTGCTTTCAGAACACGTTACGGTCATTACGAGTTTATGGTCATGCCGTTTGGTTTAACTAATGCACCAGCTGTGTTCATGGACCTTATGAACCAAGTGTGTGGACCATACCTTGACAAGTTTGTCATTGTTTTCATTGATGACATACTTATTTACTCAAAGAATGACCAAGAACACGGTGAACATTTGAGAAAGGTGTTAGAATATTGAGGAAGGAAGAATTGTACGCTAAGTTTTCAAAGTGTGCATTTTGGTTGGAAGAAGTTCAATTCCTCGGTCACATAGTGAACAAAGAAGGTATTAAGGTGGATCCGGCAAAGATAGAAACTGTTGAAAAGTGGGAAACCCCGAAAACTCCGAAACACATACGCCAGTTTTTAGGATTAGATGGTTACTACAGAAGGTTCATCCAAGACTTTTCCAGAATAGCAAAACCCTTGACTGCATTAACGCATAAAGGGAAGAAATTTGAATGGAAGGATGAACAAGAGAAAGCGTTTCAGTTATTGAAGAAAAAGCTAACTACGGCACCTATATTGTCATTGCCTGAAGGGAATGATGATTTTGTGATTTATTGTGACGCATCAAAGCAAGGTCTCAGTTGTGTATTAATGCAACGAACGAAGGTGATTGCTCATGCCTCTAGACAATTGAAGATTCACGAGCAAAATTATACGACGCATGATTTGGAATTAGGCGCGGTTGTTTTTGCATTAAAGACTTGGAGGCACTACTTATACGGGGTCAAAAGTATTATATATACCGACCACAAAAGTCTTCAACACATATTTAATCAGAAACAACTGAATATGAGGCAGCGTAGGTGGATTGAATTGTTGAATGACTACGACTTTGAGATTCGTTACCACTCGGGGAAGGCAAATGTGGTAGCCGATGCCTTGAGCAGGAAGGACAGAGAACCCATTCGAGTAAAATCTATGAATATAATGATTCATAATAACCTTACTACTCAAAGAGGGAAATTTAAAGGATGAAATACCCAAGGGATCGGAGAAGCATCTTAATATTCGGGAAGACGGAACCCGGTATAGGGATGAAAGGATTTGGGTACCAAAATTTGGAGATATGAGAGAAATGGTACTTAGAGAAGCTCATAAAACCAGATACTCAATACATCCTGGAACGGGAAAGATGTACAAGGATCTCAAGAAACATTTTTGGTGGCCGGGTATGAAAGCCGATGTTGCTAAATATGTAGGAGAATGTTTGACGTGTTCTAAGGTCAAAGCTGAGCATCAGAAACCATCAGGTCTACTTCAACAACCCGAAATCCCAGAATGGAATGGGAAAACATTACCATGGATTTCATCACTAAATTGCCAAGGACTGCAAGTGGTTTTGATACTATTTGGGGAATAGTTGATCGTCTCACCAAATCAGCACACTTCCTGCCAATAAGAGAAGATGACAAGATGGAGAAGTTAGCACGACTGTATTTGAAGGAAGCCGTCTCTAAACATGGAATACCAATCTCTATTATCTCTGATAGGGATGGCAAATTTATTTCAAGATTCTGGCAGACATTACAGCAAGCATTAGGAACTCATCTAGACATGAGTACTGCCTATCATCCACAAACTGATGGGCAGAGCGAAAGGACGATACAAACACTTGAAGACATGCTACGAGCATGTGTTATTGATTTTGGAAACAGTTGGGATCGACATCTACCGTTAGCAGAATTTTCCTACAACAACAGCTACCATTCAAG
Source organism: Rutidosis leptorrhynchoides (assembly GCF_046630445.1). Classification (NCBI taxonomy): domain Eukaryota; kingdom Viridiplantae; phylum Streptophyta; class Magnoliopsida; order Asterales; family Asteraceae; genus Rutidosis; species Rutidosis leptorrhynchoides. The sequence goes on along the minus strand of NC_092333.1, from coordinate 330,408,960 downwards.
CATTGAGATGGCGCCGTTTGAAGCACTTTATGGTAGAAAGTGCAGGTCTCCAATTTGTTGGAGTGAAGTGGGGGATAGACAGATTACGGGTCCGGAGATTATACAAGAAACTACCGAGAAGATCATCCAAATTCAACAACGGTTGAAAACCGCCCAAAGTCGACAAAAGAGCTACGCTGATATTAAAAGAAAAGATATAGAAATTGAAATTGGAGAGATGGTCATGCTTAAAGTTGCACCTTGGAAAGGCGTTGTTCGATTTGGTAAACGAGGGAAATTAAATCCAAGGTATATTGGACCATTCAAGATTATTGATCGTGTCGGACCAGTAGCTTACCGACTTGAGTTACCTCAACAACTCGCGACTGTACATAACACTTTCCACGTCTCGAATTTGAAGAAATGTTTTGCTAAAGAAGATCTCACTATTCCGTTAGATGAAATCCAAATCAACGAAAAACTCCAATTCATCGAAGAACCCGTCGAAATAATGGATCGTGAGGTTAAAAGACTTAAGCAAAACAAGATAACAATTGTTAAGGTTCGATGGAATGCTCGTAGAGGACCCGAGTTCACCTGGGAGCGTGAAGATCAGATGAAGAAGAAATACCCGCATCTATTTCCAGAAGATTCGTCAACACCATCAACAGCTTAAAATTTCGGGACGAAATTTATTTAACGGGTAGGTACTGTAGTGACCCGAACTTTTCCATGTTTATATATATTAATTGAGATTGATATTTACATGATTAAATGTTTCCAACATGTTAAGCAATCAAACTTGTTAAGACTTGATTAATTGAAATATGTTTCATATAGACAATTGACCACCCAAGTTGACCGGTGATTCACGAACGTTAAAACTTGTAAAAACTATATGATGACATATGTATGGATATATATATAGTTAACATGATACTATGATAAGTAAACATATCATTAAGTATATTAACAATGAACTACATATGTAAAAACAAGACTACTAACTTAATGATTTTTAAACGAGACATATATGTAACGATTATCGTTGTAAAGACATTTAATGTATATATATCATATTAAGAGATATTCATACATGATAATATCATGATAATATAATAATTTAAAATCTCATTTGATATTATAAACATTGGGTTAACAACATTTAACAAGATCGTTAACCTAAAGGTTTCAAAACAACACTTACATGTAACGACTAACGATGACTTAACGACTCAGTTAAAAATGTATATACATGTAGTGTTTTAATATGTATTTATACACTTTTGAAAGACTTCAATACACTTATCAATACTTCTACTTAACAAAAATGCTTACAATTACATCCTCGTTCAGTTTCATCAACAATTCTACTCGTATGCACCCGTATTCGTACTCGTACAATACACAGCTTTTAGATGTATGTACTATTGGTATATACACTCCAATGATCAGCTCTTAGCAGCCCATGTGAGTCACCTAACACATGTGGGAACCATCATTTGGAAACTAGCATGAAATATCTCATAAAATTACAAAAAATATGAGTAATCATTCATGACTTATTTACATGAAAACAAAATTACATATCCTTTATATCTAATCCATACACCAATGACCAAAAACACCTACAAACACTTTCATTCTTAAATTTTCTTCATCGAATTGATCTCTCTCAAGTTCTATCTTCAAGTTCTAAGTGTTCTTCATAAATTCTACAAGTTCTAGTTACATAAAATCAAGAATACTTTCAAGTTTGCTAGCTCACTTCCAATCTTGTAAGGTGATCATCCAACCTCAAGAAATCTTTGTTTCTTACAGTAGGTTATCATTCTAATACAAGGTAATAATCATATTCAAACTTTGGTTCAATTTCTATAACTATAACAATCTTATTTCAAGTGATGATCTTACTTGAACTTGTTTTCGTGTCATGATTCTGCTTCAAGAACTTCGAGCCATCCAAGGATCCGTTGAAGCTAGATCCATTTTTTTCTTTTCCAGTAGGTTTATCCAAGGAACTTAAGGTAGTAATGATGTTCATAACATCATTCGATTCATATATATAAAACTATCTTATTCGAAGGTTTAAACTCGTAATCACTAGAACATAGTTTAGTTAATTCTAAACTGGTTCGCAAACAAAAGTTAATCCTACTAACTTAACTTTTAAAATCAACTAAACACATGTTCTATATCTATATTATATGCTAACTTAATGATTTAAAACCTGGAAACACAAAAAACACCGTAAAATCGGATTTACGCCGTCGTAGTAACACCGCGGGCTGTTTTGGGTTAGTTAATTAAAAACTATGATAAACTTTGATTTAAAAGTTGTTATTCTGAGAAAATTATTTTTATTATGAACATGAAACTATATCCAAAAATTATGGTTAAACTCATAGTGGAAGTATGTTTTCTAAAATGGTCATCTAGACGTCGTTCTTTCGACTGAAATGACTACCTTTACAAAAACAACTTGTAACTTATTTTTCCAACTATAAACCTATACTTTTTCTGTTTAGATTCATAAAATAGAGTTCAATATGAAGCCATAGCAATTTGATTCACTCAAAACGGATTTAAAATGAAGAAGTTATGGGTAAAACAAGATTGGATAATTTTTCTCATTTTAGCTACGTGAAAATTGGTAACAAATCTATTCCAACCATAACTTAATCAACTTGTATTGTATATTATGTAATCTTGAGATACCATAGACACGTATACAATGTTTCGACCTATCATGTCGACACATCTATATATATTTCGGAACAACCATAGACACTCTATATGTGAATGTTGGAGTTAGCTATACAGGGTTGAGGTTGATTCCAAAATATATATAGTTTGAGTTGTGATCAATACTGAGATACGTATACACTGGGTCGTGGATTGATTCAAGATAATATTTATCGATTTATTTCTGTACATCTAACTGTGGACAACTAGTTGTAGGTTACTAACGAGGACAGCTGACTTAATAAACTTAAAACATCAGAATATATTAAAAGTGTTGTAAATATATTTTGAACATACTTTGATATATATGTATATATTGTTATAGGTTCGTGAATCAACCAGTGGCCAAGTCTTACTTCCCGACGAAGTAAAAATCTGTGAAAGTGAGTTATAGTCTCACTTTTAAAATCTAATATTTTTGGGATGAGAATACATGCAGGTTTTATAAATGATTTACAAAGTAGACACAAGTATGTGAAACTACATTCTATGGTTGAATTATCGAAATCGAATATGCCCCTTTTTATTAAGTCTGGTAATCTAAGAATTAGGGAACAGACACCCTAATTGACGCGAATCCTAAAGATAGATCTATCGGGCCCAACAAGCCCCATCCAAAGTACCGGATGCTTTAGTACTTCGAAATTTATATCATATCCGAAGGGTGTCCCGGAATGATGGGGATATTCTTATATATGCATCTTGTTAATGTCGGTTACCAGGTGTTCACCATATGAATGATTTTTATCTCTATGTATGGGATGTGTATTGAAATATGAAATCTTGTGGTCTATTGTTACGATTTGATATATATAGGTTAAACCTATAACTCACCAACATTTTTGTTGACGTTTAAAGCATGTTTATTCTCAGGTGAATATTAAGAGCTTCCGCTGTTGCATACTAAAATAAGGACAAGATTTGAAGTCCATGTTTGTATGATATTGTGTAAAAACTGCATTCAAGAAACTGATTTCGATGTAACATATTTGTATTGTAAACCATTATGTAATGGTCGTGTGTAAACGGGATATTTTAGATTATCATTATTTGATAATCTACATAATGCTTTTTAAACCTTTATTTATGAAATAAAGGTTATGGTTTGTTTTAAAATGAATGCAGTCTTTGAAAAATGTCTCATATAGAGGTCAAAACCTCGCAACGAAATCAATTAATATGGAACATTTTTAATCAATAAGAACGGGACATTTCATAAGACTTGGTCACTGGTTGATTCACGAACCTATAACAATATATACATATATATCAAAGTATGTTCAAAATATATTTACAACACTTTTAATATATTTTGATGTTTTAAGTTTATTAAGTCAGCTGTCCTCGTTAGTAACCTACAACTAGTTGTCCACAGTTAGATGTACAGAAATAAATCGATAAATATTATCTGGAATCAATCCACGACCCAGTGTATACGTATCTCAGTATTGATCATAACTCAAACTATATATATTTTGGAATCAACCTCAACCCTGTATAGCTAACTCCAACATTCACATATAGAGTGTCTATGGTTGTTCCGAAATATATATAGATGTATCGACATGATAAGTCGAAACATTGTATACGTGTCTATGGTATCTCAAGATTACATAATATACAATACAAGTTGATTAAGTTATGGTTGGAATAGATTTGTTACCAATTTTCACGTAGCTAAAATGAGAAAAATTATCCAATCTTGTTTTACCCATAACTTCTTCATTTTAAATCCGTTTTGAGTGAACCAAATTGCTATGGTTTCATATTGAACTCTATTTTATGAATCTAAACAGAAAAAATATAGGTTTATAGTCGAAAAAATAAGTTACAAGTCATTTTTGTAAAGGTAGTCATTTCAGTCGAAAGAACGACGTCTAGATGACCATTTTAGAAAACATACTTCCACTTTGAGTTTAACCATATTTTTTGGATATAGTTTCATGTTCATAATAAAAATCATTTTCCCAGAATAACAACTTTTAAATGAAAGTTTATCATAGTTTTTAATTAACTAACCCAAAACAGCCCGCGGTGTTACTACGACGGCGTAAATCCGGTTTTACGGTGTTTTTCGTGTTTCCAGGTTTTAAATCATTAAGTTAGCATATCATATAGATATAGAACATGTGTTTAGTTGATTTTAAAAGTCAATTTAGAAGGATTAACTTTTATTTGCAAACAAGTTTAGAATTAACTAAACTATGTTCTAGTGATTACAAGTTTATACCTTCGAATAAGATAGTTTTATATGTATGAATCGAATGATGTTATGAACATCATTACTACCTCAAGTTCCTTGGATAAACCTACTGGAAATGAGAAAAATAGATCTAGCTTCAAAGGATCCTTGGATGGCTTGAAAGTTCTTGAAGCAGAATCATGACACGAAAACAATTTCAAGTAAGATTTCCACTCGAAATAAGATTGTTATAGTTATAGAAATTGAATTAAAGATTGAATATAATTATTACCTTGTATTAGAAAGATAACCTACTGTAAGTAACAAAGGTTTCTTGATCTTTGATGATTACTTGGAATGGATTTAGAAGACTTGGAAGTAAACTTGCAATCTTGGAAGTATTCTTGATTTTATGAAACTAGAACTTTTGGAATTTATGAAAAACACGTAGAACTTGAAGATAGAACTTGAGAGAGATCAATTAGATGAAGAAAATTGAAGAATTAAAGTGTTTGTAGGTGTTTTTGGTCGTTGGTGTATGGATTAGATATAAAGGATATGTAATTTTGTTTTCATGTAAATAAGTCATGAATGATTACTCATATTTTTGTAATTTTATGAGATATTTCATGCTAGTTGCCAAATGATGGTTCCCACATGTGTTAGGTGACTCACATGTGCTGCTAAGAGCTGATCATTGGAGTGTATATACCAATAGTACATACATCTAAAAGATGTGTATTGTACGAGTACGAATACGGGTGCATACGAGTAGAATTGTTGATGAAACTGAACGAGGATATAATTGTAAGCATTTTTGTTAAGTAGAAGTATTTTGATAAGTATCTTGAAGTCTTTAAAAAGTGTATGAATACATATTAAAACACTACATGTATATACATTTTAACTGAGTCGTTAAGTCATCGTTAGTCGTTACATGTAAATGTTGTTTTGAAACCTTTAGGTTAACGATCATGTTGAATATTGTTAACCCATTGTTTATTATAACAAATGAGATGTTAAATTGTTATATTATCATGATATTATGATATATAATATATCTTAGTATGATATATATACAGTTAAATGCCGTTACAACGATAATCGTTACATATATGTCTCGTTTCGAAATCATTAAGTTAGTAGTCTTATTTTTACATATGTATTTCATTGTTAATACACTTAATAATATATTTACTTATAATTTAACATAATTAAACAAGTGTATCAATATCTTAATATGATTCATATGTACCTAGTAAGACGTTGTTATAATGATAATCGTTATATATATCGTTTTCGAGTTTCTTAAATTAATAGTCTCATTTTTATGTATATAACTCATTGTTAAAATACCTAATGAGATACATACTTATAATAAAATCATGTTAACTATATATATAACAATATATATGTCATCGTATAGTTTTTACAAGTTTTAACGTTCGTGAATCACCGGTCAACTTGGGTGGTCAATTGTCTTTATGAAATCTATTTCAATTAATCAAGTCTTAAAAAGTTTGATTGCTTAACATGTTGGAAACACTTAATCATGTAAATAACAATTTCATTTAATATATATATAAACATGGAAAAGTTCGGGTCACTACAGTACCTACCCGTTAAATAAATTTCGTCCCGAAGTTTTAAGCAGTTGGAGGTGTTGACGTATCTTCTAGAAATAAATGCGGGTATTTCTTCTTCATCTGATTTTCACGCTCCCAGGTGAACTCGGGTCCTCTACGAGCATTTCATCGAAACTTAACAATCGGTATCTTGTTTTGTTTAAGTCTCTTAACCTCACGATCCATTATTTCGACGGGTTCTTCAATGAATTGAAGTTTTTCTTTGATTTGGATTTCGTCCAACGGAATAGTGAGATCTTCTTTAACAAAACATTTCTTCAAATTTGAGACGTGGAAAGTGTTATGTACATCCGCGAGTTGTTGAGGTAGCTCTAGTTGGTAAGCTACTGGTCCGACACGATCTATAATCTTGAATGGTCCAATGTACCTTGGATTTAGTTTCCCCCGTTTACCAAATTGAACAACGCCTTTCCAAGGTGAAACCTTAAGCATGGCCATTTCTCCAATTTCAAACTCTATATATTTTCTTTTACTGTCCGCGTAGCTCTTTTGTCGACTCTGGGCGGTTTTCAATCTTTGTTGAATTTGGATGATTTTCTCGGTAGTTTCTTGTATTATCTCCGGACCCGTAATCTGTCTATCCCCCACTTCACTCCAACAAATCGGAGAACTGCACTTTCTACCATAAAGTGCTTCAAACGGCACCATCTCAATGCTTGAATGGTAGCTGTTGTTGTAGGAAAATTCTGCTAACGGTAGATGTCGATCCCAACTGTTTCCGAAATCAATAACACAAGCTCGTAGCATGTCTTCAAGCGTTTGTATCGTCCTTTCGCTCTGCCTATCAGTTTATGGATGATAGGCAGTACTCATGTCTAGACGAGTTCCCAATGCTTGCTGTAATGTCTGCCAGAATCTTGAAATAATTCTGCCATCCCTATCAGAGATAATAGATATTGGTATTCCATGTCTGGAGACGACTTCCTTCAAATACAGCGTGCTAACTTCTCCATCTTGTCATCTTCTCTTATTGGCAGGAAGTGTGCTGACTTGGTGAGACGATCAACTATTACCCAAATAGTATCATAACCACTTGCAGTCCTTGGCAATTTAGTAATGAAATCCATGGTAATGTTTTTCCATTTCCATTCCGGGATTTCAGGTTGTTGTAGTAGACCTGATAGTTTCTGATGTTCAGCTTTAACCTTAGAACACGTCAAACATTCTCCTACATATTTAGCAATATCGGCTTTCATACCTGGCCACCAAAAATGTTTCTTAAGATCCTTGTACATCTTCCCCGTTCCAGGATATATTGAGTATCTAGTTTTATAAGCTTCTCTAAGTACCATTTCTCTCATATCTCCAAATTTTGGTACCCAAATTCTTTCAGCCCTATACCGGGTTCCGTCTTCCCGAATATTAAGATGCTTCTCCGATCCTTTGGGTATTTCATCCTTTAAATTTCCGTCTTTTAAAACTCCTTGTTGCGCCTCCTTTATTTGAGTAGTAAGGTTAGTGTGAATCATTATATTCATAGATTTTACTCGAATGGGTTCTCTGTCCTTCCTGCTCAAGGCGTCGGCTACCACATTTGCCTTCCCCGGGTGGTAACGAATCTCAAAGTTGTAATCATTCAACAATTCAATCCACCTACGCTGCCTCATATTCAGTTGTTTCTGATTAAATATGTGTTGAAGACTTTTGTGGTCGGTATATATAATACTTTTGACCCCATATAAGTAGTGCCTCTAAGTCTTTAATGCAAAAACAACCGCGCCTAAATCCAAATCATGTGTCGTATAATTTTGCTCGTGAATCTTCAATTGTCTAGACGCATAAGCAATCACCTTCGTCCGTTGCATTAATACACAACCGAGACCTTGCTTAGATGCGTCACAATAAATCACAAATTCATCATTCCCTTCAGGCAATGACAATATAGGTGTCGTAGTTAGCTTTTTCTTAAATAATTGAAACGCCTTCTCTTGTTCATCCTTCCATTCAAATTTCTTCCCTTTATGCGTTAATGTAGTCAAGGGTTTTGCTATTTTGGAGAAATCTTGGATGAATCTTCTGTAGTAACCAGCCAATCCTAAAAATTAACGTATATGCTGCGGAGTTTTTGGGGTTTTCCATTTTTCAACAGTTTCAATCTTTGCAGGGTCCACCTGGATGTGATGACCCGGAAATTTCCGATCAAATTTAAACTTAATCTTCATATGAATTCGATACGATAAGCAAAGTCTGTAATATTGAGTCGCAAAATATTTGAACTATTTTCATGAATGTATTAAACTATTTGACCTTTAACTATTCTCGACGATTCACGAACAATTGTGTGTAAATAAAAATGTAAATATATATGAATAGATATATGATATTATTATAAATCTATATAGTATAGATATAAAAGATTTCTATATTAAAGTATTTATAAAATATACTTTAATCATTTGAATTAAAAATGTAAATAAATAAGTTATAATAAAAATGTATATCTATATGGTATCAATGTTATTACTTTCATTACTATAAAAATTACTATTAATATTAAAATCATTATTAGGGGTGTTATTATTTTGATATATGGATATGAAGTGTGATAAATATAATTTGTTATAGTATTATTATTACTAATGTTATTATTACCAATAATATTATTATTAATAATATTAGTGACATTATAAATTAATATTATTATTATTAATAATAATATTGTAGATATTATTATCAATATCATTATTATTATATTATTACAAAGTGTTATTATTATTATTATTTATAACATTAAGAGTGTAATTATAATTATATTTATTAATTAATAAGATTAAATATAAAATACATATAATAAATATACGTATGTATAAAAACAGATTTACTTATACATATGTACTATTATAATTATACAAATACGTATTATGTAATCAATATTATATTTATATACGAATAAGAATACATATTATATACAGTTATATACATACTAGAAACAAATTCAGTTTCACATCATTTTCTAACTATATTTGATATGTACTTTTTTTTGGAATCTGATTACTAAAACTATTTCACAAATTTGTACGAATCTGTTTAGCATCCCTCTCCAACTTTATAAAATTTGTCTTGTGTCTGAATTCAATATCAAATAAAAGGTACAATTTTGTTAGAAGTCATTATCTGCTTTATTTTTTTCTTCCTTTTATCTGCCATTACTTATATACCATGTCGATTACCTTTTGAACTACGAATCTTTGGCCATAAACCACTCACAATCACCATAGACCTCTATCAGCCACCATCACCGAAGCTTCCGAGAGCATTACTCGAAATTTTCTGTTTAAGACTACCATCAAAACCGCCACGTCCGTCGAGAACAACTGCAACAACACCATCCATCGCCACCTTGCATCCTCTAAAACCCATAACCCAAACCACCATTTTTCAATAAACTCGGCACCACTACTCTCTACATATTTCTGTTTCTATCCAAGAATGAACCAAAACTAAACCCACAAAAACTGTTTCGTCTTCCTTTCTGTTCAAACTCTTGCTACAGCCTTTGACTTCTTCCTGTTTTTAACTACCATAAACGATCACCACGAGCAACCCAAGATATTACGCATGTACTGCTGCTGCCAACATACTTCCGTTTCTGTTATCAAATGAAGACAAGAACCACATATTGGTTTGAGGTGTTGTCAACTTAATTATATTGAATTTCTTATAAATTGCACTATAAGCATGTGGGACAACCATGAACTCAATGGCCGACATTAAGCATGATTAAATCACCTTTATATTCGCATGGCTTACATCCTTCTTTATTGTTTATTTTTTTTTTCCGAATCCTAGGCCAAATATGTAGCTTTGTTGGGATAGATCCAATCGATATTTCGTTTGGGCTGTAAACGATCCAAACTTTTTAGGTGGGGCTGATATCATTAGACTTTCCAAATTTTAAATGTATTAGAAATCGGACCCTCATTGCAACGTATCATTTGCTATTTTTTTTTCTTTCGAGAATAGCAACCTATTTCTACTCCCAGCAATCTGTCTCTACTTCAGTGATGAGAATTAATAAGGATGATGTTGATGAAGGTGATGAACTAGGTAAATGATGAAGATAATAATAACAATGATAAATGGATTAGATGATGACGATTAGATTATAATAATGATTGAGAGTATGAATGATGAAGGTCACGATGAGGGTTACTGTGTTCGTGATGAGATGATTACAAGATGATGACGATGATTTATTGATTATTTGATAATGATTATCGAATGGTTATAATTTTATGTGGGTAATGACATAAAATGGTGATCATGATTATAATAATTTATGTTAGATCATGGTGATATAGAATAAAGAATGATGATGATAATGATGATGAAGAAACGGATACCGTATAGGATAAATAAATTTAAGGTATGAACTATAACAGAAAAGGAATGGTTGTTGGATGGTTAAAGCGCTTGTATTTAAACGAGAGGTCCTAGGTTCGAAACCAGGCAACGTCGTTTTATTTTTATTTTACAATAGAAACTGTTGGGCCAATTTATAATAAGTAATTATTATTGGGCCGAAAATTAAATTAAATGGATGGGTTTATTTAATTGCCTTGTAGTTGGGCCGTATTAAGTTTATGGGGCTGTGTTTATTCGGTTGCCCAAGAAGCCATCATATGTGCGGTACGAAGACTAGTGCCATGAAGAAGATGATAGGATGATATTATGAGTTATATTAAATCGGGATAGGAATTAGAACAGAAATAATAAGCACCACAGATGGTTAAGGGGTGGTATCGGTTAGCGAGAGGTCGTGTGTTCGAGTCCCGGTGATAGCATTTCTTTTCTCTTGAAGGTAGCTACTATTATTAATTTTTTATTATTATTATTATTATTATTATTATTATTATTATTATTATTATTATTATTATTATTATTATTATTATTATTATTATTATTATTATTATTATTATTATTATTATTATTATTATTATTATTATTATTATTAATATTATCATTATTATTATCATTATTATTTTTATTATCATTATTATTATTTTTAACATTAATATCATTATTCTTAACATTATTATTATTATTATTATTATTATCATTTTTACTACTAGTATCATTATAATTATTATTACAACTATATTATTAAAAGAATCATTTTTAGTAAAGTTATTATTTTTATTAAAGTTATTTTTAAAAATTATTATTAAAACTACCATTAATATCATTATTAGAATTATCATAAATTTTATCATAATTAGTATTATTTTTATCATTATTATTAGTATTATTAATATATCAAATGAAGATTTTCTATATAAAAATATATCAAATACATATATAATAACTATATAAATATTACATTTCTATTTTAAATAAGTAATATATAATTAATATATACAAACGGGTTTGATTATTATTACATGTTAATTATATGTGTTAATATATATATAAATGATATAGGTTCGTGAATCCGAGGCCAACCCTATATTTGTTCATTATCGTCATATGTATTTTTACTACAAAATACAATAGGTGAGTTTCATCTGCCTTTTACCCTTTACATTTTTGGGCTGAGAATACATGCGTAACTTTTATAACTGTTTTACGAAATAGACACAAGTACCTTAACTACATTCTATGATAGAATTATCTGGGATTGGGGTTGATTATTATGATACGCATTAGCCCCCGGTTTCCGTTAGAGAGTATGAGCTCCCGAGCCGGGTGGATGGTTTATTATTTATGACAATTTGGCACCGGTTGTCCTATATTTTATAAACATGTGTTCAGCCGTGGGGTGTAAAGACCGGCACAGAGGTTCTATATTTTGAAGGCACATGTATTCAGCCGTGGGATGAAAGACCGGCACAGATGGTTACTATTATATTATGAATCCTCACCAGGTGTTCTTCATATGAAAGATATTTTTTTGTGCAGTTGGAATGGGACTTCTGCACGTTTTATAATATTTAAAATCTTGTGGTCTATTAAAATGATGAAAATGAAATGATTACTATAAACTGATGAACTCACCAACCTTTTGGTTGACACTTGAAAGCATGTTTATTCTCAGGTTTGAAAGAAATCTTCCGCTGTGCATTAACTCATTTTAAGGATATTACTTGGAGTCATTCATGACATATTTCAAAAGACGTTGCATTCGAGTCGTTGAAGTTCATTAGAGATTATTATTAAGTAAATGACGGATTAGGTCATTTATAGTTTGGATATTATGAAATGGTATGCATATCTGTTAACTTTCGATGAAATGAAAGTTTGTCTTTTAAAAAAAATGAATGCAATGTTTGAAAAATGTATCATTTAGAGGTCAAGTACCTCGCGATGAAATCAACTATTGTGAATCGTCTATAATCGATATGGACTTCGTCTGGATGGATTAGGACGGGGCGTTTCAGTTGGTATCAGAGCGGTGGTCTTAGCGAACCAGGTCAACATTAGTGTGTCTAACCGGTAGTTGTTAGGATGCATTAGTGAAGTCTGGACTTCGACCTAGTAGTTGTTAGGTTATATTAAAGAGTCTGGACTTGAACCTGGTATGCATGTCAAAAGTTTTGCTTATCATTTTTGTCGAAAATTACTTGCTTATCATTCTTAGTATAGACACATCTTACTGCATCGACTGCAGGAATAGTGTATAGACAAAATTCATATCTTAGTGTATCTGCTAATCCATATCTTAGCGTATCTGTTACCCTAAACTATACCTGATATATTTCGTAAATTCCTCCGTAATCTACGAAATCTTTTGTTCTATATATAGGTATTCTATGTAATTAGAATATCATCCGATATCCGAAAATCATTTCATTTCGAGAAATCCTTCATTCAATCGTACGCAATGGAACTCACAACTAGTTCAAGTCCCTCGGATTCTGATATGTAGTTCCACTCCAGCTCCGAAAGTAGTGTCACCATAATGAAACAATCAATCAGCCATCCCCAATTCATCTGATGGGTTCGTAGCCTTCTCAATCATTGGAGACAAGAAGATGGTGATACCTTTCATCCACCACATTCCCCTCTTGGCAAAGAACCTGAAGCACTTGCCGGCGAACCTGTTCGTAATACCATTTTTCTCTCATTTCCAGAGTATCTCGCTATGATTATATACTATCTCAATTTCAAAACCTTATTCACTCGCTTGTTCCGACCGACAATCATCCCGGAGTAATCAAAGAAGTCAACGAGCTTCGCGCCTGAGTTGTAGCCTTGAAAAATATGGTGCAAAATGTACCAGCTTCAGCAATATCTTCAACATCAACAGTACCATCAACAACCACATCCGCAACCCAAGCCTCAATTTCGCAATCTGTCCCACGAACATCAACATCATACGCACCATAGATACCAAGGAGTACCAACAGCAATGACCTATGAAGTATTGAACCATAACTTCATTAATATTCTGCAAAGAATATGTGGTTCCTAATAGTTTTAGAGATTACTTATTCTAGCTCAAATCGAAAATCAAATGTGTCTAATATTATATTGACTCATTAAATCCATGATTACATCTGAAGAAAATATATATGTATATATGTTTTCATAAAGATTGTAATTAAAAATTCTTTCATACCAACTGTTAATGATGAAAATATTTTAACGGGTAGGTAATACCCGAGGAATATTTAAATTTCACATTAATAAGTTACACCGTACATTCTTCAATTCAGATTCAGCAGTCATTAACAACACTGCTCAAACTCACGCATATACGTATCCGTTCACCAAAGAGCAACTATTTTCATCCAAGTTCAATTTCATATCCAGATTTTGACCAATCAGAATCCAAGTCAAGATTTGACAAGTGGCATAATGAAGAAAATAATGAACAAAATAAAATTTATTAGTAACCAATTAATTAACCACGTAAAACTTTAAAACTATATTAACCAAATCCTAGCTAACTGTTCCTAGCTAACTGTTCCTATATGATTATTTCCTTATAATATACAAGTTCTGGTTGAACTATTGGACTATTGAACTACTATCATTGGACAATTAAAAAGTATTAAAAGAGTAGGAAATATTAATTGCAACACATTTTAACTTAAAATATCGTAAATAAATTACATCTACTACAGTTAAATATTTCCTCAAGTTTGCCACTTGATTTCATCTTAAACCTCATTTGTATATTGACGATTACAATCTGCGTTCAAACCTTTCGTAATTCTTGAAAACACCTCAATCGGGAGGATGAACCAACCGCACTTCATCTACGGAAAAAAAGATTGATGCGTATAGTTATGCACCTGAAAACACTCGGAACCTGAGTAAACATTTAACACGTATCTGTGTTAGCTCCTTTGGCGTTGTTATTACATAAAATAACCTTGCAATCCCTTTCTAAAGTAGCAAATTTTGTCACAGCTCCAGCAAGTTAACTTCGACTTTTCGTTTGAAACGACCTTATTATAACCTTGAATTATATGCGTGCTCTTTTATTGTTACCGGGGAACTGTTTACATTCCACCACATTAGCAGTAAACTTACCAGCAATTTCATCGATCTTTGATTTTCTGAAAAATCATCATATTCATTAAAACCTTATCATATACTCATCCGAATCTTGTAATAAGAATTGTCGTATCAATTACCGAGAATCCGCAATCAGTATTTCGAATCTCGCAACGTTTCTACATCAACAGTTATAAGTATACATATAACCCTTATCTCTTAGAATTGTGATCTTCCACTCTGAAATTTTGAAAAGCCCCCAGTCTACAAATCAATACCCCAAATTCTGAAAAAGCTGAATACATCAACAAAAACTGTACAAGCTGAATACAGCAGCAAAAACTGTACACGACCTTAACCGTCGAAGGTATAAAGATAAAGAATAGTATATTAGCAAAGCTCAGAAAAGTTGGAACGGGAAACCGGATTGAGCAAACCATGAAGGAGACTCTGAACAAATTACAAGGACTAAACTTGTACATAAAGAATCCAGATGATTCTGTTTCTGATGAAATCTTTAGCGAATACCTTACTCCTTAACCACTCTAGATCATCGTGAATGAATTTCTTCATCACAATTTGATTCTGAAATCCTAAGATATCATCGTACCTTTCTTTATTAATATCCTCAATATTTCTGAAGATATCTTTATAAATATTCTCGTTCGATATTAATTATCTCTCTGCGCTATCCGTATTATATCATAAAAGGAAACTGTTTTAGTTTTTATATTCTGCGAACTTTCGAATTTAAAATATGAATGTTTTTGAAGTTGTGTTGGGAACTGAAGCATGAGTTAGTATAATATAATGACACTTGATCAACGTGATTATATTACAGTAATTCATGTTGAGTTTCTAATGGAACGTGATGATTCACAGAACATACCGTCATCATGTGCCATTTACACGACTCTGGCATTCTACTCAATCTCTAAACATAGTAAGAACATATTTTCATGATAGTTCTATCTTTTCGGATATTCTGGAAATTTACCAAATCAAGATCGTGCCATTACGATTTCTTTCTTAGAACATTAACTATGTTCATTTTAAAATCCATACGAATTCTGGACCATTACATACGGTGCTTAATCGCAAGAAGAGGAAACGAAAGAATGAAACTCCGACATAGAAATTGGAGTATAAATCGCAGCAAATAGGGGAGGATTTATAGTGAAATATCAAGACAAATCAATCAAGACGGATCATCGCATTTAATCAAAGAGGATCCTAATTTCCTTAATTACCGAAGAATCAAATCTTATCACGAAGATTTTCTCCAAATCCCTTGAACTCCGGAATTCAACCTCTAAAATTAAGATGCATCTTATTTTCTAAATTCAACCATGACTACGTCACTGGTTTAAACAAACTTGCATCTACTCATTTCACTCTTTCTGTGATAGCTTCACTCGTACCCTTCACAAAAATCGAATTGTTTTATCCATGTTACTCGCTGATGATAAAACTATAATTTTCAGCTTGGATGCGTCATAAAAACATATTTATTGTCAGTCATGACCATCCCAATCAAATTTCGGGACGAAATTTCTTTAACGGGTAGGTACTGTGATGACCTGGAAATTTCCGATCAAATTTAAACTTAATCTTCATATGAATTCGATAAGATAAGCAAAGTCTGTAATATTGAGTCGCAAAATATTTGAACTATTTTCATGAATGCATTAAACTATTTGACCTTTAACTATTCTCGACGATTCACGAACAATTGTGTGTAAATAAAAATGTAAATATATATGAATAGATATATGATATTATTATAAATCTATATAGTACAGATATAAAAGATTTCTATATTAAAGTATTTATAAAATATACTTTAATCATTTGAATTAAAAATGTAAATAAATAAGTTATAATAAAAATGTATATCTATATGGTATCAATGTTATTACTTTCATTACTATAAAAATTACTATTAATATTAAAATCAGTATTAGGGGTGTTATTATTTTGATATATGGATATGAAGTGTGATAAATATAATTTGTTATAGTATTATTATTACTAATGTTATTATTACCAATAATATTATTATTAATAATATTAGTGACATTATAAATTAATATTATTATTATTAATAATAATATTGTAGATATTATTATCAATATCATTATTATTATATTATTACAAAGTGTTATTATTATTATTATTATTTATAACATTAAGAGTGTAATTATAATTATATTTATTAATTAATAAGATTAAATATAAAATACATATAATAAATATACGTATGTATAAAAACAGATTTACTTATACATATGTACTATTATAATTATACAAATACGTATTATGTAATCAATATTATATTTATATACGAATACGAATACATATTATATACAGTTATATACATACTAGAAACAAATTCAGTTTCACATCCTTTTCTAACTATATTTGATATGTACTTTTTTTTGGAATCTGATTACTAAAACTATTTCACAAATTTGTACGAATCTGTTTAACATCCCTCTCCAACTTTATAAAATTTATCTTGTGTCTGAATTCAATATCAAATAAAAGGTACAATTTTGTTAGAAGTCATTATCTGCTTTATTTTTTTCTTCCTTTTATCTGCCATTACTTGTATACCATGTCGATTACCTTTTGAACTACGAATCTTTGGCCATAAACCACTCACAATCACCATAGACCTCCATCAGCAACCATCACCGAAGCTTCCGAGAGCATTACTCGAAATTGTCTGTTTAAGACTACCATCAAAACCGCCACGTCCGTTGAGAACAACTGCAACAACACCATCCATCGCCACCTTGCATCCTCTAAAACCCATAACCCAAACCACCATTTTTCAATAAACCCGGCACCACTACTCTCTACATATTTCTGTTTCTATCCAAGAATGAACCAAAACTAAACCCACAAAAACTGTTTCGTCTTCCTTTCTGTTCAAACTCTTGCTACAGCCTTCGACTTCTTCCTGTTTTTAACTACCATAAACGATCACCACGAGCAACCCAAGATATTACGCATGTACTGCTGCTGCCAACATACTTCAGTTTCTGTTATCAAATGAAGACAAGAACCACATATTGGTTTGAGGTGTTGTCAACTTAATTATATTGAATTTCTTATAAATTGCACTATAAGCATGTGGGACAACCATGAACTCAATGGCTGACATTAAGCATGATATAAATCACCTTTATATTCGCATGGCTTACATCCTTCTTTATTGTTTATTTTTTTTCCCCGAATCCTAGGCCAAATATGTAGCTTTGTTGGGATATATCCAATCGATATTTCTTTTGGGCTGTAAACGATCCAAACTTTTTAGGTGGGGCTGATATCATTAGACTTTCCAAATTTTAAATGTATTAGAAATCGGACCCTCATTGCAACGTATCATTTGCTATTTTTTTTCTTTCGAGAATAGCAACCTATTTCTACTCCCCGCAATCTGTCTCTACTTCAGTTATGAGAATTAATAAGGATGATGTTGATGAAGGTGATGAACTAGGTAAATGATGAAGATAATAATAACAATGATAAATGGATTAGATGATGACGATTAGATTATAATAATGATTGAGAGTATGAATGATGAAGGTCACGATGAGGGTTACTGTGTTCGTGATGAGATGATTACAAGATGATGACGATGATTTATTGATTATTTGATAATGATTATCGAATGGTTATAAGTTTATGTGGGTAATGACATAAAATGGTGATCATGATTATAATAATTTATGTTAGATCATGGTGATATAGAATAAAGAATGATGATGATAATGATGAAGAAGAAACGGATACCGTATAGGATAAATAAATTTAAGGTATGAACTATAACAGAAAAGGAATGGTTGTTGGATGGTTGGAGCGTTTGTATTTAAACGAGAGGTCCTAGGTTCGAAACCAGGCAACGTCATTTTATTTTTATTTTACAATAGAAACTGTTGGGCCGATTTATAATAAGTAATTATTATTGGGCCGAAAATTAAATTAAATGGATGGGTTTATTTAATTGCCTTGTAGTTGGGCCGTATTAAGTTTATGGGGCTGTGTTTATTCGGTTGCCCAAGAAGCCATCATATGTGCGGTACGAAGACTAGTGCCATGAAGAAGATGATAGGATGATATTATGAGTTATATTAAATCGGGATAGGAATTAGAACAGAAATAATAAGCACCACAGATGGTTAAGGGGTGGTATCGGTTAGCGAGAGGTCGTGTGTTCGAGTCCCGGTGATAGCATTTCTTTTCTCTTGAAGGTAGCTACTATTATTAATTTTTTTTTATTATTATTATTATTATCATTATTATTTTTATTATCATTATTATTATTTTTAACATTAATATCATTATTCTTAACATTATTCTTATTATTATTATTATTATTATCATTTTTACTACTAGTATCATTATAATTATTATTACAACTATATTATTAAAAGAATCATTTTTAGTAAAGTTATTATTTTTATTAAAGTTATTTTTAAAAATTATTATTAAAACTACCATTAATATCATTATTAGAATTATCATAAATTTTATCATAATTAGTATTATTTTTATCATTATTATTAGTATTATTAATATATCAAATGAAGATTTTCTATATAAAAATATATCAAATACATATATAATAACTATATAAATATTACATTTCTATTTTAAATAAGTAATATATAATTAATATATACAAACGGGTTTGATTATTATTACATGTTAATTATATGTGTTAATATATATATAAATGATATAGGTTCGTGAATCCGAGGCCAACCCTACATTTGTTCATTATCGTCATATGTATATTTACTACAAAATACAATAGGTGAGTTTCATCTGCCTTTTACCCTTTACATTTTTGGGCTGAGAATACATGCGCAACTTTTATAACTGTTTTACGAAATAGACACAAGTACCTTAACTACATTCTATGATAGAATTATCTGGGATTGGGGTTGATTATTATGATACGCATTAGCACCCGGTTTCCGTTAGAGAGTATGAGCTCCCGAGCCGGGTGGATGGTTTAATATTTATGACAATTTGGCACCGGTTGTCCTATATTTTATAAACATGAGTTCAGCCATGGGGTGTAAAGACCGGCACAGAGGTTCTATATTTTGAAGGCACATGTATTCAGCCGTGGGATGAAAGTCCGGCACATATGGTTACTATTATATTATGAATCCTCACCAGGTGTTCTTCATATGAAAGATATTTTTTTGTGCAGTTGGAATGGGACTTCTGCACGTTTTATAATATTTAAAATCTTGTGGTCTATTAAAATGATGAAAATGAAATGATTAGTATAAACTGATGAACTCACCAACCTTTTGGTTGACACTTGAAAGTATGTTTATTCTCAGGTTTGAAAGAAATCTTCCGCTGTGCATTAGCTCATTTTTAGGATATTACTTGGAGTCATTCATGACATATTTCAAAAGACGTTGCATTCGAGTCGTTGAAGTTCATTAGAGATTATTATTAAGTAAATGACGGATTATGTCATTTATAGTTTGGATATTATGAAATGGTATGCATATCTGTTAACTTTCGATGAAATGAAAGTTTGTCTTTTAAAAAAAACGAATGCAATGTTTGAAAAATGTATCATTTAGAGGTCAAGTACCTCGCGATGAAATCAACTATTGTGAATCGTTTATAATCGATATGGACTTCGTCCGGATGGATTAGGACTGGGCGTTTCACTGGATACCTTCTTTGTTCACTATATGACCGAGGAATTGAACTTCTTCTAACCAAAATGCACACTTTGAAAACTTAGCGTACAGTTTTTCTTTCCTCAATACTTCTAGCACTTTTCTCAAATGTTCTTCGTGCTCTTGATCATTCTTTGAGTAAATAAGTATGTCATCGATGAAAACAATGACAAACTTGTCAAGATATGGCCCACACACTCGGTTCATAAGGTCCATGAACACAGCTGGTACGTTAGTCAATCCAAACGGCATAACCATAAACTCGTAATGACCATAACGCGTCCTAAAAGTAGTTTTTGGAATATCATCCTCCTTTACTCGCATTTGATGATATCCAGAACATAAATCGATCTTCGAATAAACCGACGAGCCTTGTAGTTGATCAAATAAGTCGTCAATTCTCGGCAGTGGATAATGGTTTTTGATGGTAAGTTTGTTCAACTCTCTGTAGTCAATACACAACCTAAATGTACCATCCTTCTTCTTGACAAACAAAACAGGAGCTCCCCATGGTGATGTGCTTGGTCGAATGAAACCACGTTCTAATAGTTCTTGCAGTTGGCTTTGCAGTTCTTTCATCTCGCTGGGTGCAAATCTATAAGGAGCACGAGCTATTGGTGCAGCTCCTGGTACAAGATCTATTTGAAATTCAACAGATCGATGTGGAGGTAGTCCCGGTAATTCTTTCGGAAATACATCGGGAAATTCTTTTGCGACGGGAACATCATTGATGCTCTTTTCTTCAGTTTGTACTTTCTCGACGTGTGCTAGAACAACATAGCAACCTTTTCTTATTAGTTTTTGTGCCTTCAAATTACTAATAAGATGTAGCTTCGTGTTGCCCTTTTCTCCGTACACCATTAAGGGTTTTCCTTTTTCTCGTATAATGCGAATTGCATTTTTGTAAAAAACGATCTCTGCTTTCACTTCTTTCAACCAGTCCATACTGATTATCACATAAAAACTCCCTAACTCTACAGGTATCAAGTCAATCTTAAATGTTTCGCTAACCAGTTTAATTTCTCGATTCCGATATATATTATCTGCTGAAATTAATTTACCATTTGCTAATTCGAGTAAAAATTTACTATCCAAAGGCGTCAATGGACAACTTAATTTAGCACAAAAATCTCTACTCATATAGCATCTATCCGCACCCGAATCAAATAAAACGTAAGCAGATTTATTGTCAATAAGAAATGTACCCGTAACAAGCTCCGGGTCTTTCTGTGCCTCTGCCGCATTAATATTGAAAACTCTTCCGCGGCCTAGTCCATTCGTGTTCTCCTGGTTTGGGCAATTTCTAATAATGTGGCTCGGTTTTCCACATTTATAACAAACTACATTGGCATAACTTGCTCCGACACCACTTGCTCCGCCATTACTCGTTCCGACACCATTTGTTCCTTTCGTTCTGTTAACCCCTGGTCCGTAGACCTCACACTTCGCCGCGTTATGACCATTTCTTTTACACTTGTTGCAAAATTTGGTGCAGAACCCCGAGTGATACTTTTCACACCTTTGGCATAGCTGCTTCTGATTGTTGTTGTTGTTGCGGTTGTTATTGTTGTTGGGATGATTGTTGTAGTTGCTGTTGTTATTGTTGTTGTTGTTGTTGTTGTTGGGCCGTTTGTTGTAGTTGCGATTGATGTTGCGATTGTTGGGATAATTGTTGTGATTATTATTGTAATTGCTGTTGTTGTTGTATTGGTGATTCTTATCACCGTTTTCCTCCCACTTTCTTTTGACTTGCTTCACATTGGCCTCTTCAGCCGTCTGTTCTTTAATTCTTTCCTCAATCTGGTTCACTAGTTTGTGAGCCATTCTACATGCCTGTTGTATGGAGGCGGGCTCGTGTGAACTTATATCTTCTTGGATTCTTTCCGGTAATCCTTTCACAAACACGTCGATCTTCTCTTCCTCATCTTCGAACGCTCCCGGACACAATAGGCACAATTCTGTGAATCGTCTTTCGTACGTGGTAATATCAAATCCTTGGGTTCGTAACCCTCTAAGTTCTGTCTTGAGCTTATTGACCTCGGTTCTGGGACGGTACTTCTCGTTCATCAAGTGCTTGAATGCTGACCACGGTTGTGCGTACGCATCATCTTATCCCACTTGCTCTAGATAGGTATTCCACCATGTTAACGCAGAACCTGTGAAGGTATGCGTAGCGTACTTCACTTTGTCCTCTTCAGTACACTTAGTTATGGCAAACACCGATTCGACCTTCTCGGTCCACCGTTTCAATCCGATCGGTCCTTCGGTTCCATCAAATTCTAAAGGTTTGCAGGCAGTGAATTCTTTGTAGGTGCATCCTACACGATTTCCTGTACTGTTAGATCCAAAGTTATTGTTGGTATGTAGCGCAGCCTGTACTGCGGCTATGTTTGAAGTTAGGAAAGTACGGAATTCCTCTTCATTCATATTCACGGTGTGTCGAGTAGTCGGTGCCATTTCCTTCAAAATAGCCAAATGGAACAAGTTAATCATACAGAATATTAAGAGTAGTTAATAGTATTTCGTAGCATAATATGAACTCATTTATAAAAGCTTTTTCTTCATATTAGCATTTTATAAGTTTAAATTCGGGTAGTACCTACCCGTTAAGTTCATACTTAGTAGCTAATATACAATTCAACTACTACAATTCTATATGAAAAACTGATTATAATAATATTTCGCGTTCAAACTTTTATACAATATTTTACAAACTTACAATACCGCTTATTTTACATAAAGCATGAAATATAGCACACAATAATTTTGATACAAGATAGTTGTGAAGATAATTCTAGCTAGTACACAAGTCGTTCAGCAAAGGCAATAAAGACACGTAATTCATACGTCCAGAAACAAGTCATGCATTCTGGTTTTACTAGGACTACTTCCCATCCTTGGTCTTGTGGAACATAACCATTATGGCCGTTGGTAAGACAGCGTTTTGTAACGTCGTCAAAGGGACGAGGGTTACGTAATGACCAACAGTCTCGTAATAACCTAAAAACCTCATTTCTTACCCCAATTACCCACTCCGTCACATGTGGAAACGTTTTGTTTAATAGTTGTAGCCCGATGTTCTTTTTCTCACTTTGGTGAGAAGCAAACATTACTAACCCGTAAGCATAGCATGCTTCTTTATGTTGCATGTTAGCCGCTTTTTCTAAATCATGAAGTCCTATATTCGGATACATTGAGTCAAAATAATTTCTTAACCCGTTGCGTAAAATAGCATTTGGGTTCCCTGAAATATATGCGTCAAAGTAAACACATCGTAACTTATGGGTTTCCCAATGTGATATCCCCCATCTTTCAAACGAAAGTCTCTTATAAACCAAGACATTCTTGGAACGTTCTTTGAATGTCTTACAAACTGATTTCGCCGTAAATAGTTGTGCCGAAGAATTCTGACCGACTCTAGACAAGATTTCATCAATCATGTCTCCGGGTAGGTCTCTTAAAATATTGGGTTGTCTATCCATTTTGTGTTTTTATACTGTAAAATAGACAAGAGTTAGATTCATAAAAAAAATACTTATTAATACAAGCAATTTTTACAAATATCATAAAGCATAAGCACACTATATTACATATATTACACCACACGAATACAACTATCTTATTCCGACTAGCTCGTTTCTTCTTCTTCAATTTTGGTTTGTTTTGCCAAGTTTCTAGGGATATATGATGTTCCCCTAATACGAGCTGTCATTTTCCACAACGGTTTAGAAAAACCTGGTGGTTTAGAGGTTCTCGGGTCATTGTTACAACTTAAGGGCTTCGGGGGTTGACGATACATATAAAGTTCATCGGGGTTGTAATTAGATTTCTCTATTTTTATGCCCTTTCCCCTATTATTTTCTTTTGCCTTTTTAAATTCAGTTGGGGTAATTTCTATAACATCATCGGAATTCTCGTCGGAATCCGATTCATCGGAGAATTGATAATCCTCCCAATATTTTGCTTCCTTGGCGGAAACACCATTGACCATAATTAACCTTGGTCGGTTGGTTGAGGATTTTCTTTTACTTAAACGTTTTATTATTTCCCCCACCGGTTCTATTTCCTCCTCCGGTTCCTCCTCTTCCGGTTCTGATTCTTCTTCCGGTTCTTCTTCGGGAACTTGTGAATCAGTCCAATATATATTCGACTCTTCGTTATTATTTGGTGAGTTAATGGGATTTGTGCTAGAGGTAGACATCTATCACACAATATCAAACATGTTAAGAGATTAATATATCACATAATATATACATGTTAATAATATATAGTTTCCAACAAAAATGTTAAGCAATCATTTTTAAAGAAAACACGGTCGAAGTCCAGACTCACTAATGCATCCTAACAAACTCGATAAGACACACTAATGCAAATTTTCTGGTTCTCTAAGACCAACGCTCGGATACCAACTGAAATATCCCGTTCTTATTGATTAAAAACGTTCCATATTAATTGATTTCGTTGCGAGGTTTTGACCTCTATATGAGACGTTTTTCAAAGACTGCATTCATTTTTAAAACAAACCATAACCTTTATTTCATAAATAAAGGTTTAAAAAGCTTTACGTAGATTATCAAATAATGATAATCTAAAATATCCTGTTTACACACGACCATTACATAATGGTTTACAATACAAATATGTTACATCGAAATCAGTTTCTTGAATGCAGTTTTTACACAATATTATACAAACATGGACTCCAAATCTTGTCCTTATTTTAGTATGCAATAGCGGATGCTCTTAGTATTCACCTGAGAATAAACATGCTTTAAACGTCAACAAAAATGTTGGTGAGTTATAGGTTTAACCTATATATATCAAATCGTAACAATAGACCACAAGATTTCATATTTCAATACACATCCCATACATAGAGATAAAAATCATTCGTATGGTGAACACCTGGTAACCGACATTAACAAGATGCATATATAAGAATATCCCCATCATTCCGGGACACCCTTCGTATATGATATAAATTTCGAAGTACTAAAGCATCCGGTACTTTGGATGGGGTTTGTTAGGCCCAATAGATCTATCTTTAGAATTCACATCAATTAGGGTGTCTGTTCCCTAATTCTTAGATTACCAGACTTAATAAAAAGGGGCATATTCGATTTCAATAATTCAACCATAGAATGTAGTTTCACGTACTTGTGTCTATTTTGTAAATCATTTATAAAACATGCATGTATTCTCATCCCAAAAATATTAGATTTTAAAAGTGGGACTATAACTCACTTTCACAGATTTTTACTTCGTCGGGAAGTAAGACTTGGCCACTGGTTGATTCACGAACCTATAACAATATATACATATATATCAAAGTATGTTCAAAATATATTTACAACACTTTTAATATATTTTGATGTTTTAAGTTTATTAAGTCAGCTGTCCTCGTTAGTAACCTACAACTACTTGTCCACAGTTAGATGTACAGAAATAAATCGATAAATATTATCTTGAATCAATCCACGATCCAGTGTATATGTATCTCAGTATTGATCACAACTCAAACTATATATATTTTGGAATCAACCTCAACCCTGTATAGCTAACTCCAATATTCACATATAGAGTGTCTATGGTTGTTCCAAAATATATATAGATGTGTCGACATGATAGGTCGAAACATTGTATACGTGTCTATGGTATCTCAAGATTACATAATATACAATACAAGTTGATTAAGTTATGGTTGGAATAGATTTGTTACCAATTTTCACGTAGCTAAAATGAGAAAAATTATCCAATCTTGTTTTACCCATAACTTCTTCATTTTAAATCCGTTTTGAGTGAATCAAATTGCTATTGTTTCATATTGAACTCTATTTTATGAATCTAAACAGAAAAAATATAGGTTTATAGTCAGAAAAATAAGTTACAAGTCATTTTTGTAAAGGTAGTCATTTCAGTCGAAAGAACGACGTCTAGATGACCATTTTAGAAAACATACTTCAACTTTGAGTGTAACCATAATTTTTGGATATAGTTTCATGTTCATAATAAAAATCATTTTCCCAGAATAACAACTTTTAAATCAAAGTTTATCATAGTTTTTAATTAACTAACCCAAAACAGCCCGCGGTGTTACTACGACGGCGTAAATCCTGTTTTACGGTGTTTTTCGTGTTTCCAGGTTTTAAATCATTAAGTTAGCATATCATATAGATATAGAACATGTGTTTAGTTTATTTTAAAAGTTAGGTTAGAAGGATTAACTTTTATTTGCGAACAAGTTTAGAATTAACTAAACTATGTTCTAGTGATTACAAGTTTAAACATTCGAATAAGATAGTTTTATATGTATGAATCGAATGATGTTATGAACATCATTACTACCTCAATTTCCTTGGATAAACCTAATAGAAATGAGAAAAATAGATCTAGCTTCAAAGGATCCTTGGATGGCTTGAAAGTTCTTGAAGCAGAATCATGACACGAAAACAATTTCAAGTAAGATTTCCACTCGAAATAAGATTGTTATAGTTATAGAAATTGAATTAAAGTTTGAATATGATTATTACCTTGTATTAGAAAGATAACCTACTGTAATTAACAAAGGTTTCTTGATCTTGGATGATTACTTGGAATAGATTTAGAAAACTTGGAAGTAAACTTGCAATCTTGGAAGTATTCTTGATTTTATGAAACTAGAACTTTTGGAATTTATGAAGAACACTTAAAAATTGAAGATAGAACTTGAGGGAGATCAATTAGATGAATAAAATTGAAGAATGAAAGTGTTTGTAGGTGTTTTTGGTCGTTGGTCTATGGATTAGATATAAAGGATATGTAATTTTGTTTTCATGTAAATAAGTCATGAATGATTACTCATATTTTTGTAATTTTATGAGATATTTCATGCTAGTTGCCAAATGATGGTTCCAACATGTGTTAGGTGACTCACATGGGCTGCTAAGAGCTGATCATTGGAGTGTATATACCAATAGTACATACATCTAAAAGCTGTGTATTGTACGAGTACGAATACGTGTGCATACGAGTAGAATTGTTGATGAAACTGAACGAGGATGTAATTGTAAGCATTTTTGTTAAGTAGAAGTATTTTGATAAGTGTCTTGAAGTCTTTCAAAAGTTTATGAATACATATTAAAACACTACATGTATATACATTTTAACTGAGTCGTTAAGTCATCGTTAGTCGTTACATGTAAATGTTGTTTTGAAACCTTTAGGTTAACGATCTTGTTGAATGTTGTTAACCCATTGTTTATTATAACAAATGAGATGTTAAATTGTTATATTATCATGATATTATGATATATAATATATCTTAGTATGATATATATACAGTTAAATGCCGTTACAACGATAATCGTTACATATATGTCTCGTTTCGAAATCATTAAGTTAGTAGTCTTATTTTTACATATGTATTTCATTGTTAATACACTTAATAATATATTTACTTATCATTTAACATAATTAACCAAGTGTATCAATATCTTAATATGATTCATATGTACCTAGTAAGACGTTGTTATAACGATAATCGTTATATATATCGTTTTCGAGTTTCTTAAATTAATAGTCTCATTTTTATGTATATAACTCGTTGTTAAAATACCTAATGAGATACATACTTATAATAAAATCATGTTAACTATATATATAACCATATATATGTCATCGTATAGTTTTTACAAGTTTTAACGTTCGTGAATCACCGGTCAACTTGGGTGGTCAATTGTCTATATGAAATCTATTTCAATTAATCAAGTCTTAACAAGTTTGATTGCTTAACATGTTGGAAACACTTAATCATGTAAATAACAATTTTATTTAATATATATATAAACATGGAAAAGTTCGGGTCACTACAGTTGTTGAGGTAGCTCCAGTTGGTAAGCTACTGGTCCGACACGATCTATAATCTTGAATGGTCCAATGTACCTTGGATTTAGTTTCCCCCGTTTACAAAATAGAACAACGCCTTTCCAAGGTGAAACCTTAAGCATGACCATTTCTCCAATTTCAAACTCTATATCTTTACTTTTACTGTCCGCGTAGCTCTTTTGTCGACTCTGGGCGGTTTTCAATCGTTGTTGAATTTGGATGATTTTCTCGGTAGTTTCTTGTATTATCTCCTGACCCGTAATCTGTCTGTCCCCCACTTCATTCCAACAAATCGGAGACCTGCACTTTCTACCATAAAGTGCCTCAAACGGCGCCATCTCAATACAAGAATGATAACTGTTGTTGTAGGAAAATTCTGCAAACGATAGGTGTCGATCCCAACTGTTTCCGAAATCAATAACACATGCTCGTAGCATGTCTTCAAGCATTTGTATCCTCCTTTCGCTCTAACCATCAGTTTGTGGATGATAGGCAGTACTCATGTCTAGACGAGTCCCCAATGCTTGTTGCAATGTCTACCAGAACCTTGAAACAAATCTACCATCCCTATCAGAGATAATAGAGATGGGTATTCCATGTCTGGAGACAACCTCCTTCAAATACAGTCGCGCCAACTTCTCCATTTTGTCATCTTCTCTCATTGGCAGGAAGTGTGCTGACTTGGTAAGACGATCAACTATTACCCAAATAGTATCATAACCACTTGCAGTCCTTGGCAATTTCGTAATGAAATCCATGGTAATGTTTTCCCATTTCTATTCCAGGAATTCAGGTTGTTGTAGTAGACCTGATGGTTTCTGATGTTCAGCTTTGACCTTAGAACATGTCAAACATTCTCCTACATATTTAGCAATATCGGCTTTCATACCCGGCCACCAAAAGTGTTTCTTGAGATCCTTATACATCTTCCCCGCTCTAGGATGTATTGAATATCTGGTTTTATGTGCTTCCTTAAGTACCATTTCTCTCACATCTCCAAACCTTGGTACCCAAATTCTATCAGCCCTATATCGGGTTCCGTCTTCCTGAATATTAAGATGTTTCTCTGATCCTTTGGGTATCTCATTATTCAACTTTCCTTCTTTTACAACCCTCTGTTGCGCCTCCTTTATTTGAGTAGTAAGGTTAGTACGAATAATTATATTCATAGCTTTTACCCGTATAGGTTCTCTGTCCTTTCTACTCAAAGCGTCAGCTACCACATTCGCCTTCCCCGGGTGGTATCGAATCTCAAAATCATAATCATTCAACAGTTCAATCCACCTGCATTGTCTCATATTCAGTTGCTTCTGATTAAATATATTTTGGAGACTTTTGTGGTCGGTATATATAATACTTTTGACCCCATATAAATAACGCCTCCAAGTCTTTAATGCAAAAACAACAGCACCCAATTCCAAATCGTGAGTCGTATAATTTTGCTCGTGAATCTTCAATTGTCTAGACGCATAAGCAATCACCTTCATTCGTTGCATTAATACACAACCGAGACCTTGCTTTGATGCGTCACAATAAATCACAAAATCATCATTCCCTTCAGGCAATGACAATATAGGTGCCGTAGTTAGCTTTTTCTTCAATAACTGAAACGCCTTCTCTTGTTCATCCTTCCATTCAAATTTTTTCCCTTTATGCGTTAATGAAGTCAAGGGTTTTGCTATTTTGGAGAAATCTTGGATGAATATTCTGTAGTAACCAGCCAATCCTAAAAATTGACGTATATGCTTCAGAGTTTTGGGGTTTCCCACTTTTCAACGGTTTCGATCTTTTCCGGGTCCACCTGGATACCTTCTTTGTTCACTTTGAAAACTTAGCGTACAGTTTTTATTTCCTCAATACTTCTAGCACTTTTCTCAAATGTTCTTCGTGCTCTTGATCATTCTTTGAGTAAATAAGTATGTCATCGATGAAAACAATGACAAAATTATCAAGATATGGCCCACACACTCGGTTCATAAGGTCCATGAACACAGCTGGTGCGTTAGTCAATCCAAACGGCATAACCATAAACTCGTAATGACCATAACGCGTCTTAAAAGCAGTTTTAGGAATATCATCCTCCTTTACTCGCATTTGATGATATTCAGAACGTAAATCGATTTTTGAATAAACTGACGAGCCTTGTAGTTGATCAAATAAGTCGTCAATTCTCAGCAGTGGATAACGGTTTTTGATGGTAAGTTTATTCAACTCTCTGTAGTCAATACACAACCTAAATGTACCATCCTTCTTCTTGACAAACAAAACAGGAGCTCCCCATGGTGATGTGCTTGGTCGAATGAAACCACGTTCTAATAGTTCTTACAGTTGGCTTTGCAATTATTTCGTCTCGCTAGGTGCGAGTCTGTAAGGAGCACGAGCTATTGTTGCTGCTCCTGGTACAAGATCTATTTGAAATTCAACAGAATGATGTGGAGGTAGTCCCGGTAATTCTTTCGGAAATACATCGGGAAATTCTTTTGCTACGGGAACATCATTTATGCTCTTTTCTTCAGTTTGTACTTTCTCGACGTGTGCTAGAACAGCATAGCAACATTTTCTTATTAGTTTTTGTGCCTTCAAATTACTAATAAGATGTAGCTTCGTGTTTCCCTTTTCTCCGTACACCATTAAGGGTTCTCCTTCTTCTCGTACAATACGAATTGTATTTTTGTAACATACGATCTCTGCTTTCATCTCCTTCAGCCAGTCCATGCCAACTATTACATCAAAACTCCCTAACTCTACTGGTATCAAATCAATCTTAAATATTTCACTACCCAGTTTAATTTCTCTATTCTGGCATATATAATCTGCTGAAATTAATTTACCGTTTGCTAATTTGAGTAAAAATTTACTATCCAATGGTGTCAATGGACAACTTAATTTAGCACAAAAATCTCTACTCATATAGCTTCTATCCGCACCCGAATCAAATAAAATGTAAGAAGATTTATTGTCAATAATAAACGTACCCGTAACAAGTTCCGGGTCTTCCTGTGACTCTGCCGCATTACCGTAGCCTTGTCCATTCGTGTTCTCCTGGTTTGGGCAATTTCTAATAATGTGGCCCGGTTTTCCATATTCATAACAAAGTACATTGGCATAACTTGCTCTGACACTACTTGCTCCACCATTACTCGTTCTGGCACCATTTGTTCCTTTCATTCTGTTAACCCCTGGTCCGTAGACCTCACACTTCGCCGCGCTATGACCATTTCTTTTACACTTGTTGCAAAATTTGGTGCATAACCCCAAGTGATACTTTTCACAACTTTGGCATAGCTGCTTCTGATTGTTGTTGTTGTTAAGGTTGTTATTATTGTTGGGATGATTGTTGTAGTTGTTGTTGTTGTTGTTGTTGTTGTGCCATTTGTTGTAGTTGCGATTGATGTTGCGATTGTTGGGATAGTTGTTGTTGTATTGGTGACTCTTATCACCATTTTCCTCCCACTTTCTTTTGACTAGCTTCACGTTGGCCTCTTCGGCCGCCTGTTCTTTAATTCTTCCCTCAATCTAGTTCACTAGTTTGTGAGCCATTCTACACGCCTTTTGTATGGAGGCATGCTCGTGTGAACTTATATCTTCTTAGATTCTCTCCGGTAACCCTTTCACAAATGCGTCGATCTTCTCTTCCTCATCTTCGAACGCTCTCGGACACAATATTCACAATTCTGTGAATCGTCTTTCGTACAAAGTAATATCGAATCCCTATGTTCGTAACCCTCTAAGTTCTGACTTGAGCTTATTGACCTCGGTTTTGGGACGGTACTTCTCGTTCATCAAGTGCTTGAATGCTGACCACGGTAGCGCGTAAGCAGCATCTTGTCCCACTTGCTCTAGATAGGTATTTCACCATGTTAACGCAATACCTGTGAAGGTATGCGTAGCATACTTCACTTTGTCTCCTTCAGCAAACTTATTTATGGTAAATACCGATTCAACTTTCTCGGTCCACCGTTTCAATCCGATTGGTCCTTCGGTCCCATCAAATTCTGAAGGTTTGCAGGCAGTGAATTCCTTGTAGGAGCATCCTACACGATTTCTTGCGCCGTTAGCTGTATTGCTAGATTCAGAGTTATTGTTGGTATGTAGCGCGGCCTGTACTGCGGCTATGTTTGAAGCAAGAAAGGCACGAAATTCCTCTTCGCTCATATTCAAGGTGTGTCGAGTAGTCGGTGCCATTTCCTTCAAAATAGTCAAATGAAACAAGTTAATCATACAGAATATTAAGAGTAGTCAATAGTATCTCGTAGCATAATATGAACTCATTTGTAAAAGATTTTTCTTCATATTAGCGTTTTATAAGTTTAAATTCGGGTACTACCTACCTGTTAAGTTCATACTTAGTAGCTAATAGACAATTCAACTACTAAAATTCCATATGAAAAACTGATTATAATAATATATCACATACAAATATTCTTCAAACTTACAACTTCGCTATATTACATATAACATGAAATATAGTACACTATGATACAGGACAGTTTTGAAGATAAATCTAGTTAATACGCAAGTTTTTCAGCAAAGGAAATAAAGACACGTAATTCATAAGTCCAGAAACAAGTCATGCATTCTGGTTTTACTAAGATGACTTCCCATCCTTGGTCTTGTGGAAAATAACCGTTATGACCATTGGCTAGGCAGCATGTTGTAATGTCGTTAAAAGGATGAGGGTTTTGTAATGTCCAATAGCCCCGTAATAATCTAAAAACCTTGTTTCTCACCCCAACTACTAAATCCGTCACTAGTGAGAAAGTTTTATTTAAAAGCTGCAATCCGATGTTCTTTTTCTCACTTTGGTAAGAAGCGAACATCACTAACCCGTAAGCATAACATGCTTCTTTATGTTGTATGTTAGAAACTCTTTCTAATTCACAAAATCCTATGTTGGGATATGTTGAGTCAAAATAGGTTCTTAACCCGTAGCGTAAAATTGCATTTGGGTTCCCGGAATTTAACGCTTTAAAGAAAACACGACGTTGAAGGTTTTTTCGTATGCCTGAGAGACATATTTAATTAATGTAGCTAATATTTTATGATCCAAGTCCGGTCATACCCAATAACAAGCTTACCGACACCTTAATCGTATTTAAACTTAATGAATGGATCATTAAATCAATACGCAACACTTGGATTTTAAAAAATCGGTTTTCTAAAATATTATTACTTGAGATAAATTATTTGGATAATTTATATGATGAGGATTTAATTATTTATAAGTTTTAAATAATTAAGTTGCGTTATATTTTATAAATGGGTTTATAAAAGAAAGTAACTTAACAAATATCTTGTTTTATAAACAAAAAAAAAACTGCATTTTATACATCCCAAAAAGGGTGGCGGTTTTGGCATGCATAAATGGGTCCCACCCATGCTTATTTGTGAAGTTAAAGATGACACAACTCCTAATGTGCATGCTCAACATGTTTACCAATGTGTTGACTCATGTAATAAAAGACTAACATGCATTCAAACAAGGCAAGAGAAGAAAAACACTCCCAATTTATTCTGCTGAGTATTCTGGATGAAATGTTTTGGGTAAAGAGGGAGTGCTTGAGCTTGTTTGTAAGTTCATCTTCAAGTGTAAATAAATCCTAACCATAGTATTAGGTGTTGGCATCAAGTTTGGGGTATTATCTCTGGAGGTTTCATTGTTTTGAGGCTTCATTCAACATCATCTTTGAGCTTGCCGGTGTCCAATTTTTTGGGGTGTGAAAGGAGTGGGTTTCAAGCTTTGTTTGCTAGCTCATTAAGGTTCTAAAGCCTAACTATATCGAGGGTGTATTGGTGCATTGTTTCATTATCTTGCAACCTTGTAAACTACCCTCAATTTTCTTGAGGAGGTACTACTTCTTCCTTAATCTTATTTGTAAGTATATTTCAAGACTTGATATCTACTTGGAATTCAAATAAATAGTTAAATATATACACTTGTTTTCTTAATAAATCATGCTTCCGCTTGCTATATATCTTACTAAATTGTTTTAGTAATTATGTTAACATTAAGAACATGTCGTTATATTGAATTCCAACAGGCGTAACTTAAAGTCTCCCCAATGTGATATACTCCACCTATCAAAGGAAACCCTTTTATAAACTAAGGCATTTCTGGAAAGTCTTTCAAATGTTTGACAAGTTAATTTCGCCATAACTAAATGTGCTGATGAATTCTGACCGACTCTAGACAAGATTTCCTCAATCTTATCCTCTGGTAGGTCTTCTAAAATATTCGGTTGTCTACCCTTAACATCCATTTTGTTTTTATACTGTAAAATAGACAAGGATTAGATTCGTAATAACAAACAATACAAGCAATTTTTACATAGAACATAAAAGTACAAGCACACTACAATACATTTATTATACAACATGCTCACACCCCTCTAATCTGAATCACTGGTTTCTTCTTCTTCGGACTTGGTTCTTTTTCCTAATTTTCTAGGGATATATGATGTTCCTCTAATACGAGCCGTCGTTTTCCACATTGGTTTAGAAAAACCTAGTGGTTTAGAGCTTCCCGGGTTATTGTCACGATATTGAAAATACGGGTGTTGACGGTACATATAAAGTTCATCGGGGTCGGAATCAGATTTCTCTATTTTGATGCCTTTTCCCTTATTATTTTCTTTTGCCTCATTAAATTGGGTTGGGGTAATTTCTATAACATCATCGGAATCCTCATCAAGATCCGATTCATCAGAAAATTGGTAATTTTCCCAATATTTTGCTTCCTTAGCGGAAACACCATTGACCATTATTAACTTTGGTCCATTGGTTGAGGATTTTCTTTTATTTGACCGGTTTTCTGTAGTTCCTACTATTCCCCCCTCCGGAACCTCTTCTTCTTCCGGTTCCTCTTCTTCTGGTTCCTCTTCTTCCGGTTCCTCTTCTTCCAGTTCCGTTTCCTCTTCTTCCGGTTCTTCGGGAACTTGTGAATCTTGCCAATATATATTCGACTCTTTGTTATTATTAGGTGAGTCAATGGGATTTGTGCTAGAGGTAGACATCTATCACACAATATCAAACATGTTAAGAGATTAATATATCACATAATATTTACATGTTAATAATATATAGTTTCCAATAAAAATGTTAAGCAATCATTTTTAAAGAAAACACGGTCGAAGTCCAGACTCACTAATGCATCCTAACAAACTCGATAAGACACACTAATACAAATTTTCTGGTTCTCTAAGACCAACGCTCGGATACCAACTGAAATACAGTTGGGGACAACCACCGTCCCACCCAGTGCCTTCCTAGCTAACCGCCTGGTGACCACTGAGTGTACCTCAGATACTGATTTTAGGGCCTGCCTCTCGGCTACTGCCAACCCTCGTAAGGGATCGCAAGGATAAGAGCCAATGCTTCGTCACAGGTAACACTGTGAGAACCTCCTTTACGGCTAACCCGCCACACATGGACGGCGTTATACCAGCTCTGATACCAACTGAAATGTCCCGTTCATATTGATTATAAACGTTCCATATTAATTGATTTCATTGCGAGGTTTTGACCTCTATATGAGTCGTTTTTCAAAGACTGCATTCATTTTTAAAATAACCATAACCTTTATTTTATCAATAAAGGTTTTAAAAGCATTACGTAGATTATCAAATAACGATAATCTAAAATATATTGTTTACACATGACCATTACATAATGGTTTACAATAGAAATATATTACATCGACATATGTTTCTTGAATGCAGTTTTTACACAATATCATACAAACATGGACTCCAAATCTTGTCCTTATTTTAGTATACAACAGCGGAAGCTCTGAGTATTCACCTGAGAATAAACATGCTTTAAACGTCAACAAAAATGTTGGTGAGTTATAGGTTTAACCTATATATATCAAATCGTAACAATAGCCCACAGGATTTCATATTTCACTACACATCCTATACATAGAGATAAAAATCATTCACATGGTGAACACCTGGTAACCGACATTAACAAGATGCATATATAAGAATATCCCCATCATTCCGGGATACCCTTCGGATATGATATAAATTTTGAAGTACTAAAGCATCCGGTACTTTGGATGGGGTTCGTTAGGCCCAATAGATATATCTTTAGGATTCGCATCAATTAGGGTGTCTGTTCCCTAATTCTTAGATTACCAGAGTTAATAAAAAGGGGCATATTCGATTTTGATAATTCAACCATAGAATGTAGTTTCACGTACTTGTGTCTATTTTGTAAATCATTTATAAAACCTTCATGTATTCTCATCCCAAAAATATTAGATTTTAAAAGTGGGACTATAACTCACTTTCACAGATATTTCCTTCATCGTAAATAAGACTTGGCCACGGATCGATTCACGAACCTATACAAATATGTACATATATATCAAAGTATGATCAAAATATAATTACAACCATTTTTATTATGTTTTAAAGATTTTAGTGTATTAAGTCAGCTGTCCTCGTTAATAACCTACAACTAGTTGTCCACAGTTAGATGTACAGAAATAAATTGAAATATATATTATCTTGAATCAATCCACGACCCAGTGTATACATGTCCCAGGCTAGATCACAACTCAAAGTATATATATTTTTGGAATCAACCTCAACCCTGTATAGCTAACTCCAACATTACTGCATATAGAGTGTCTATCGTTGTTCCAAATAATATATATACATGGGTCGATATGATATGTCAAAACATTTGCATACGTGTCTATGGTATCCCAAGATTACATAATATATTAGAATACATGTATAATACAATATAAGTTAGCTAGGATATGATTTGTATAGATTTGTTAAACATTTCCCGTAGCTAAAAGGATCAAAAATATCCAATCTTGTTTTAAACATAATTTCTTCATTTTAAATCTGTTTTGAGTGAATCAAATTGCTATGGTTTCATATTTAACTCTAATTTAAGAATCCAAACAGAAAAAGTATAGGTTTGTAGTCAGAAATTTAAGTTACAAGTCAATTACTAAAGAGGTAGTCATTTCCGTCGAAAGAACGACATCTTGATGACCATTTTGAAAAACATACATTCACTTTGAGTTTAACCAAGATTTTTGGATATAGTTTCATGTTCATATGAAAAATCATTTTCCCAGAAGAACAACTTTTAAATCAAAGTTTATCATAGTTTTTAATTATCCAAACCAAAACAGCCCCCGATTTCACTACGACGGCGTATATCCGATTTTATGGTGTTCATCGTGTTTCCAGGTTTTAAATCATTAAGTTAGCATATCATATAGATATAGAACATGTGTTTAGTTGATTTTAAAAGTCATGTTAGAAGGATTAACTTTTGTTTGCGAACAAGTTTAGAATTAACTAAACTATGTTCTAGTGATTACAAGTTTAAACCTTCGAATAAGATAGCTTTATATGTATTGATAGGTCAGATCATGATGAGATTTTGAGAAATAATAAGATAGAGTAAGATTTGGTATGTAGGAAAGAGACTCGGTATGAGAGAGAATCGGTAAAATTATATTCCACAGCTTCTAGAACTCATTTACAATGCAATGGCTATCTAATTAGGACTACTTAGGTTCCTTATATAGCCCTCTTCTAAGGAACCTTCATTTAAGCTTAATTCACATTACCACTATACAAATTCGGGGTCCTAAAAATCTCCCCCTTAGTGTTAAATGTGAATTTTACAATATAATCCTATTGTGAAATCTTGAGAGGTCCAAATGTTAGTTTCCATCGTGAGCCATCTGGTTTTGAAACTTCTACTTGATTTTTTGAAATTTGCTTAGAAGTTTTCCAGACTCCCCACGCTTTCCTTGGATCTCCCTCATGTAATGGATATTCATCCATTTCCTTGAAATACCTTCTCTTTCTCTGGCCATGAAGAATCTCAAACTGTCTTGTACGGATTCGGAGCTTTAAACGATCTCTGATATGATTTATAAACTCTCCAAGACCCATTTTTGTATCAAAGTCATCAACCTTTCTTTGACGAATTTTCAGATACTTCAGTGCAGCCTTAAGTGTTCCATCTGAATATTTGTTCAGCTCTTCAGTACGAATGAACACCTTTTCTTTTTGAGAATTTACAAATACAAACCCTTCGGGTTCGAATTGCATTTGAAACATCCTCATACCCTTCAGTCCCTCCGTAAATTGATTCGGACACGTTATTCAAATCTTTTTCCTATTTGCTTCGAGACCTATTTGAAAATCTTCACGTCTCATCAGTTCAATTATCTCCATTATATATCTTTTCACAGCTTCCAAAGATTGAGCCTTAGCAAAAGGTCAAATGGTGATGATACTGAGGTAGTTGTAGATATGAATGATGTCAAGCATATCAAGATTATGAAAATCTGCTTCTTTGAACTTGTACTCTTTCTCATCTTCTCTAATAACGTGGAACTGACTTATGACGTCTTTCTTTTTGCTTATCTATACTCTGACTCGAGCAATATTCAACACTTCTGAAATACGATATTTTCTTTTAAGCCACAAATCATCTTCATCTTTGTTGATATGTTTCCTCCACATAAACTCATACCAATTCCTTTCACTTGCTGGAAGCAATCGTGAACCTATATAAGTAAACCTTTTACTCCTTGGTGTATCATTGATGCGGAAGATCTTGTAAGCATTTTCTTCGATGAATGTGTTTTGTAACGTTATAAAATCATGTTCAACTCCCAATAAAAATCTTTGTTCCTGATTCTTAAATAATATTCCATGGTTGTATTTGAATCTGGAATTTACTGTTTCACTTGATGTAGATGTACCAGAAGTTGAGCTTTCATTAGCATTTGTTAGATGTGAACTCGATGAGGGTGTAGAATTCAATGAATGATTAGTAGGATTTGTTGCATCATCATTTGGAACATCATCATCTTCAATATGATCAAAGATATCATCTTCATTTGGATTAACATAATGATTGTCTTCATCGTTATCAGAAGAATTCATTTCATCATCACTTTCTATTACTGGATCAGGATGTGAAGACCCGTCCTAATCCATCTGGACGAAGTCCATATCAATTATAAACGATTCACAATAGTTGGTTACATCGCGAGGTACTTGACCTCTATATGATACATTTTACAAACATTGCATTCGTTTTTGAAAAGACAATCTTTCATTACATCGAAAATGGACGACATGCATACCATTTCATAATATATCTAACTATAATTGACTTAATAATAATCTTGATGAACTCAACGACTCGAAAGCAACGTCTTTTGAAATATGCCATGAATGACTCCAAGTAATATCTTTAAAGTGAGCAAATGCACAGCGGATGATTTCTTTCATACGTGAGAATAAACATGCTTTAAAGTGTCAACCAAAAGGTTGGTGAGTTCATTAGTTTAACATAAATAATCATTTCCATCATTTTAATAGACCACAAGATTTTCATTTTTCACAAATATACATCCCTTGCATAGAGACAAAAATCATTCATATGGATTGAACACCTGGTAACCGACCTTAACAAGATGCATATAAAATATCCCCTATCATTCCGGGAAATCCATCGGACATGATATAAAACAACATCGAAGTACTAAAGCATCCGGTACTTTGGATGAGGTTCTTCGGGCTCATAGATCTATCTTTAGGATTCGCGTCAATTAGGGTGTCTGTTCCCTAATTCTTAGATTACCAGACTTAATAAAAAGGGGCATATTCGATTTCAATAATTCAACCATAGAATGCAATTTCACGTACTTGTGTCTATTTTGTAAATCATTTATAGAAATTGCGCATGTATTCTCAGCCCAAAAATATATAAAGGGTAAAAAGGCAAATGAAACTCACCGTATTGTATTTTGTAGTAAAAATACATATAACGACATTGACCAACTAAACAATGCAAGGTTGGCCTCGGATTCACGAACCTATATCAGTAATATATATCAAATAATATAAGGAACCTATATTAATATCATATATATATATATATATATATATATATATATATATATATATATATATATATATATATATATATATATATATATATATATATATATACTTTCATATTCATCTTGATATTTTAATACTTAAAAAGTTAATTAAAAATGTTAAACACTTATTTAAAACATACAAATATATATTTAAGCTTATATAAGTTAAATTAGTATTTAAAAATAAAATGGTTTTATATCTATTAATATTTATATAACCTATAAGTATAATCTATTAATAAGGATTACTTATATTTATATTCATGGTATATTTGTCATAGTTTTCTCTTTTTTTTTTTCTTATTATGTATATAATAATAATAATAATAATAATAATAATAATAATAATAATAATAATAATAATAATAATAATAATAATAATAATAATAATAATAATAATAATACCTTTGAAGAAAAACTAAAAAAAAAACATAAACTGCCTCCGCCCAAGCTCGAACTCGTGACCTCTCGGTTAACACAAACGCTCTGAACCATAGCTCTGCCATTTCATTTCTGTTCTATTTCACGATTTAAAACAATTTAACCTATGTATTTGTTTCTTCTCCTTCAACCTAATCGATATCATCATAACCATAACATCATCATCTCTTCTTAATCATATATCATTTAATCACCTAATCTTCATCATTATCGATTGTATTATCATCATATACTTCATATTATAATCATCTTATCATTTAACATCATCGTGTTCATTATCACTCACCATCATAACCGGCGTCATTTTAAATTAGCATCATCATAACGTATCGACATAAGTGCATCTTCAAAATATTTATATTGCTGTGATTTTGGAACTATATATGCGCATACCAGAATTCGTGTATTCACTAAACTCCTCGACCCATATTAAAACAAAACAAAAGCTCAAATAAAGATGTGATTTTTATAATTTCTGTTTGGTTTCTCGTGTGGCTTGACGGATGAAAAGAAAGAGAAAAAAAATTAAGCACCACGATGAGGCTCGCTGTTGTTCTCTATGTCATCATCATCATGCCTTTGGCCCAACATGAAAAATAAGCATTTGGCCCAATATGAACAAATGGCTCAATCTTGGCCCAACACACAAGTCTGATCTCTCGGCCAAGATCAAATGAATTGATTAAAATGGAAACAGGCTGTAGTAATCATAAATTGCACATGTGGGGTTGTTCTTGGTAAATGTCGGCCATCACTTTATAATTATCTTCCACTTGCATACCCTTTTTCAATGTAATTATTTTCACTATGATCCAATATCATTGATCAACTCACCTTATTATTCGTTCCTCTTATTCTCATCGTGGGTAAGAACAGAAGAAAAATATAA
This sequence comes from Rutidosis leptorrhynchoides, assembly GCF_046630445.1. NCBI lineage: Eukaryota > Viridiplantae > Streptophyta > Magnoliopsida > Asterales > Asteraceae > Rutidosis > Rutidosis leptorrhynchoides. The sequence continues at coordinate 330,367,112 of NC_092333.1, read as the reverse complement.
TAGCGTAGCAGTGGTTGCATCTTTATGAGTGTTTGAACGTGATGATTGTTGATGGTTGTACAAAACAGAAAACGGTATGTGATGATGGTGTCTGTGGGTGTTGTTTAATCGAGAACAAAATTATTAAATTTTTATGGCTAAAAGTGGTGGTTTGGATTGTCTTTGATGGGTATGTTGATCACGAAACATGAGCAGCCCTTCTTTTCCTCAAAGGCTGTCGAACAGAAGGTATTTATAGTAATTATACACGTTATAGCAGAGGGTGGCTAGTTGTGATGGTTGTCGTGGTGGTTGTACATGGTTGTTTGGTGTGGAGGCCGTGAAGGAATAAAGAGGTGAGTGGTGTTGATCTTGGTTCACCGTGGTAGTTATGGTGATGTAAAGTTGTTTGATTGAAAAGAGAAAGAAAGAGAGAAAGGAAGATGGTCGTGATGTGGTGATCCTATCATTTAGTAGCTTCCATCATTATATGATGATAATACAGATGTTAATTCAACAATTGAAGCAATAATTTGTTTGTTAGTTAGTGTATGTTAGTCGACTAGTATTCACAGAGTAACAGAAAACAAGGATCTAAATCTCTTATCTCTTATATTGATTAAAAGAACGCGTTTGATTATATAAATATATAAGCATACAGCTGCAATTATATGTATATATATTGTATATGTAATTATATAAATCTATAGTTATATTTGTTTATATATAACTATGTATATATCTGTTTTCATAACACATATTTTTCTATATCAGCAAGTATGTATATACGTAGTGTTATATGTATATCATTATTTATATATGTATTTACATACATAATTCTGTTATTTTGTATATGTATATATATATTTATATACCTCTGTATTTATATAAATTTTTATATATGTATATATATCAATTTCTTAAATTTTGATATTTAATAAATATAAATATATTAGGGTTATTAATAATACTCATAATAACATATATATATATATATATATATATATATATATATATATATATATATATATATATATATATATATATATATATATATATATATATATATACATATTTATTTACAAACAAGTGTTCGTGAATTGTCGACGCAGTCAAAGGTCAATTGAACAGTTCAATACTTTTTGAGACTCAACATTATAGACTTTGCTTATCGTGTCGGAAACATATAAAGATCAAGTTTAAATTTAGTCGGAAATTCCCGGGTCATCACAGTACCTACCCGTTAAAGAAATTTCGTCCCGAAATTTGAGTGAGGTGGTCATGGCTTACAATAAAAATGTTTTCATGACCTAAATGAGTTGATAATTAGAGGTTTATCATCACTGAATAATAATGATAAAATAATTCGATTATTCTAAGAATACGAGTGAAGCTATCGCAAGAGAGAGAATTGAAGAAAATAAGATTTTCCTTAGCTTTTGACGTAAACAGGGTTGAATTCCGGAATTCAAGGGGTTTAAAGAAAATCTTCGAAATCTAAAAGATTTGATTCTTCGGCGAGTAAGGAAATTAAGATCTCTATAATTAAATACAGTGATCTGCCTCGATTACTCTGTCTGATATTTCCATTATAAATTATGTTCTTTCGTTCCATTATTCTCACCATTTCTATACTTTCTTTCTTAGTTCATATATCCAAAAGATTGTGAAAATGCTTAATCCAGTTCTAATCCTTGATATTTTCCTAATTATTATTTCTGTCATCCTTCTTTTCAATCTTCTACCAGAAAAATCTGTTTACTTCTACTATTACCTTGGGGTGATACTCTTCTTAATTATACCGTGTCTTTATATTGCTATTCGTATTAATATCCACAGTTTGTAATTCCTGGGTTGTTATTGAGTTTTATATCTTCCCTTATATTTCGATGTTCCTGCTCCTGTCTCCTATAATCATTATCATCCACAGTTAATGCTTTCTCCCATTTGCTGCGATTTATACCCCCTTTCTATTTTGGAGCTTCATGCTTTTGTTTTCTTTTCGCAAGTAATGGTCCAGAATTCGTAGGTATGGATTTTCGACTGAACATACTTAAGGTTCTAAGTGAGATTGTGATAGCACGATCTTGATTGGTTAAATTACCAGAATTCAAGAAAAAAAATAGAAATATCAGGTAGATATGTTCTTGATATGTTTAAAGAATAGATAGAATGTAAGAGTTGTGTAACATGGCATATGATGACGTTATGATCTGTGAATCATCACGTTCCATTCAGAAACTCGGCATGACTTACTGTAATATAATCACGTTGATCAAGTGTCATTATATTATACTAACTCATGCATCAGTTCCCAACACTACTTCAAAAACATTCATTTTAAATTCGAAGGTTCGCAGAATATAGAAACTAAAACAGTTTCCTTTTATGATATAATACGGATAGCGCAGAGAGATAACTAATTTCGGACAAGAAGAGTTATGAAAATATCCTCAAAAATATCGAAGATATTTATGATGATATTTTGGGATTTCTAAGTTCGATGGTTGATGAAGAAAGATTTTACGCAAAATTTTAACATGAATACGGAGCAAGATATTCATTGAAGGTTTCATCGGATCAGAATCACCAGGATTCATAATGTACAAGTTTAGTCCATGTGATTTGTTCAGAGGCTCCTTCGTAGTTTGCTCAATCAGTTTTTCAGTTCCAACTTTTCTGAGCTTTTCCAACATACTATTCTTTATCATCAACTTTTGGCTCTTGAGGTCGTTTACAGTTTTTTTTTTGTTGCTTCATTCAACTCTTTAAAATTCAGAGCATTAATTCGCAGACTGGGTGCTTTTCATAAATTCAGAATGAAAGATCATAATTCTAAGAGATAAAGGTTATATATATACATATAACTGTTGATGTAGAAACGTTGCAAGATTCAAAATACTGATTGCTGATTCTCGGTCATTGGTATGGCAATTATCATTACAAAACGCGGATGAGTATATGATAGGGTATTAATGAATAAATATAGTGATTTATCGAAGTGACTTTCGCCAAAGAGTAGTGAGGTTTCTGATACGTTTACTGTTAATGTGGTGGGATATAAACAGTTCCCCGGTAACAAAGGAGAAAATACAACGTATATATCAAGGTTATAATAAGGTTGTTTCGAACGAAAAGTCGAAGTTGACTTGCTGGAGCTGTGACAAAACTGACTATTGTGAAAAAGAGTTGCAAAGTTATTTTCGGTAATAACAACGCCAAGGGAGCTAGCACAGATACGTGTTAAACGTTTACTCAAGTTCCGAATGTTTTCAGATGCATAACTATATGTATCGATCTTTCCTTCCGTAGATGAAGTGAATAGATGAAATGCGGTTGGTTCATTCTCTTGCTTGAGGTGTTTTCAAGAATCATGAAAGGTTTGAACGCGGATTGTAATCGTCAAGATATAAATGAGGTTTAAGATGAAATCAAGTGGAAAACTTGAAGAATTGTTTTAGTTTCATATGTTATAATCAATATTTTAACTCATTTTAATTGTCCAATGTTATTAGTTCACAGTCGATAGTCCACATTTAACAGTCCAATAATTCATATATAGTTTAATATATAATATTCGAATTAATTAATACGTATCGTGACCCGTGTACATGTCTCAGACTCAATCACAACTCAAAGTATATATATTATTTAAGAATCAACCTCAACCCTGTATAGGGAACTCGATCATTACTGCATATAGAGTGTCTATTGTTATTCCAAATAATATATATATATATATATATATATATATATATATGCGTCGATATGATATGTCAAAACCTTATTTACGTGTCCCGATATTTAAAGTGCGTAAAATAAATAACAGGAAATTAAATGACGATAAATAAAGTGCGTAAAGTAAATAACAGAAATTAAATGACGGTAAATAAAATTGCGAGAATGTAAATTGCGATAAATAAAAGGTAATCAGTTAGCTAGGAACAGTTAGCTAGGATTTCGTTAGCGTGGGTTCTTAACAAAATTTCTCATAATTAATTTGTTTGTTTCTAACAAATTTTATTTTGTCCAATGTGTTCTTCATTATGCCACTTGTTAGATTCTGATAAGTCAAAATCCAATTAAGAAATTTGAATTTGAATGAAAATAGTTGTTCTTTGGTGAACGGATACGTATAAGTGTGGATTTGAGCAGTATTGTTAATGACTGCTGAATCTGAATTGAAGAATGTACAGTGTAACTTATTAATGTGAAATCTAAATATTCCTCGGGTATTACCTACCCGTTAAAATATTTTCACCATCAACAATTTGTACAAAAGAATTTTTAATTACAATCTTTATGAAAACATATATACATATATATATTTTCTTCAGATGTAATCATGGATTTTAATGAGTCAATATGATATTAATCTCATTTGATTTATCGTTAGAACTATAATACATAATCTCTAAAACATTAGAGATTACATAATCGCCATGAAGAACGAAGATAATGATGTAGAATGATTCGCAGATTGATGATTATGTTCGAGGTACATAATGAGATGTTGGGGTGTGAGATGTTGAACTTGGGTAGTTGGTGGTACTGGTATTGTTGTTGATGGTACTGTTGGTGCCATTGATGTTGCTGAAGCTGGTACGTTTTGCACCATATTTTTCAAGGCTACAACTCGGGCGCGTAGTTCGTTGACTTATTACTCCGGGATGATTGTCTGTAAGAATGGGCGAATGAATAAGGTTTAGAATCTGAGTTATGATATAATCATGGCGAGATATTCGGGAAATGAGGGTGAAAATGGTGTTACGAACAGGTTCGCCGGTAAGTGCTTCAGGTTCTTCATCAAGAGGTGAATTCGGTTAGTGGAAGGGATCGCCGTCTGTGCGTCTCCATCGATTAAGTCGACAACGAACCCAACAGATGAATTGGGGATGGATGATTGGTTGATTCATTCTGGTGACACTGCTTTCGGAGCTTAGGTGAAACTCCATATTGGAATAGTTGTCGGAATCCGAGGAATTCGAACTGGTTGAGGGATTCATCTCGTACGATCAGATGAAGGATTTTCGATAAGAAATAGATTATAGGATGTAGATTAGTACCCTGCAATACATAATTTACATATGTATATATAATACTAAAATCCCATAAGTTATGGAGGAATCTACGGAAGCTGTTAGGCAAAGGTAACAATAACAGATACGCTAAGATATGAATTTATCTATACACTATCTATGCAATCCAGGCAGTAAGATATGTCTAGATTAAGAATGATAAGCAAGTAATTTCCTAAGGATGATAAGCGGATGATTTTCGACACGAAATGATAAGCAAAACTTTTGACATGCTGACACGGTCAAAGTCCAGACTCACTAATGCATCTAAACAACTACTAGTTAGACACGCTAATGCAAGACCTGGTTCGCTAACACCACCGCTCTGATACCAACTGTGAAGACCCGTCCTAATCCATCTGGACGAAGTCCATATCAATTATAAACGATTCACAACAGTTGGTTACATCGCGAGGTACTTGACCTCTATATGATACATTTTACAAACATTGCATTCGTTTTTGAAAAGACAATCTTTCATTACATCGAAAATTGACGACATGCATACCATTTCATAATATATCTAACTATAATTGACTTAATAATAATCTTGATGAACTCAACGACTCGAATGCAACGTCTTTTGAAATATGCAATGAATGACTCCAAGTAATATCTTTAAAGTGAGCAAATGCACAGCGGAAGATTTCTTTCATACCTGAGAATAAACATGCTTTAAAGTGTCAACCAAAAGTTTGGTGAGTTCATTAGTTTAACATAAATAATCATTTCCATCATTTTAATAGACCACAAGATTTTCATTTTTCACAAATATACATCCCTTGCATAGAGACAAAAATCATTCATATGGATTGAACACCTGGTAACCGACCTTAACAAGATGCATATAAAATATCCCCTATCATTCCGGGAAATCCATCGGACATGATATAAAACAAGATCAAATTTCTAAAGCATCCGGTACTTTGAATGAGGTTCGTCGGGCCCATAGATCTATCTTTAGGATTCGCGTCAATTAGGGTGTCTGTTCCCTAATTCTTAGATTACCAGACTTAATAAAAAGGGGCATATTCGATTTCGATAATTCAACCATAGAATGAAGTTTCACGTACTTGTGTCTATTTTGTAAATCATTTATAGAAATTGCGCATGTATTCTCAGCCCAAAAATATATAAAGGGTAAAAAGGAAAATGAAACTCACCGTATTGTATTTTGTAGTAAAAATACATATAACGACATTGAACAACTAAACAATGCAAGGTTGGCCTCGGATTCACGAACCTATATCAGTAATATATATCAAATAATATAAGGAACCTATATTAATATCATATATATTTTAATTGTTATATATATATATATATATATATATATAAAACATACAAATATACAAATATATATATATATATATATATATATATATATATATATATATATATAAAACATACAAATATACAAATATATATATATATATATATATATATATATATATATATATATATATATATATATATATATATATATATATACTTTCATATTCGTCTTGATATTTTAATACTTAAAAAGTTAATTAAATATGTTAAACACTTATTTAAAACATACAAATATATATTTAAGCTTATATAAGTTAAATTAGTATTTAAAAATAAAATGGTTTTATATCTATTAATATTTATATAACCTATAAGTATAATCTATTAATAAGGATTACTTATATTTATATTCATGGTATATTTGTCATAGTTTTCTCTTTTTTTTTCTTTCTTATAATGTATATAATAATAATAATAATAATAATAATAATAATAATTATAATAATAATAATAATAATAATAATAATAATAATAATAATAATAATAATAATAATAATAATAATAATAATAATAATAATAATAATAATAATAATAATAATAATAATACCTTTGAAGAAAAACTAAAAAAAAACATAAACTGCCTCCGCCCAAGCTCGAACTCGTGACCTCTCGGTTAACACAAACGCTCTGAACCATAGCTCTGTCATTTCATTTATGTTCTATTTCACGATTTAAAACAATTTAACCTATGTATTTGTTTCTTCTCCTTCAACCTAATCGATATCATCATAACCATAACATCATCATCTCTTCTTAATCATATATCATTTAATCACCTAATCTTCATCATTATCGATTGTATTATCATCATATACTTCATATTATAATCATCTTATCATTTAACATCATCGTGTTCATTATCACTCACCATCATAACCGGCGTCATTTTAAATTAGCATCATCATAACGTATCGACATAAGTGCATCTTCAAAATATTTATATTGCTGTGATTTTGGAACTATATATGCGCATACCAGAATTCGTGTATTCACTAAACTCCTCGACCTATATTAAAACAAAACATAAGCTCAAATAAAGATGTGATTTTTATAATTTCTGTTTGGTTTCTCGTGTGGCTTGACGGATGAAAAGAAAGAGAAAAAAAATTAAGCACCACGATGAGGCTCGCTGTTGTTCTCTATGTCATCATCATCATGCCTTTGGCCCAACATGAAAAATAAGCATTTGGCCCAATATGAACAAATGGCTCAATCTTGGCCCAACACACAAGTCTGATCTCTCGGCCAAGATCAAATGAATTGATTAAAATGGAAACAGGCTGTAGTAATCATAAATTGCACATGTGGGGTTGTTCTTGGTAAATGTCGGCCATCACTTTATAATTATCTTCCACTTGCATACCCTTTTTCAATGTAATTATTTTCACTATGATCCAATATCATTGATCAACTCACCTTATTATTCGTTCCTCTTATTCTCATCGTGGGTAAGAACAGAAGAAAAATATAATAGCGTAGCAGTGGTTGCATCTTTATGAGTGTTTGAAAGTGATGATTGTTGATGGTTGTACAAAACAGAAAACGGTATGTGATGATGGTGTCTGTGGGTGTTGTTTAATCGAGAACAAAATTATTAAATTGTTATGGCTAAAAGTGGTGGTTTGGATTGTCATTGATGGGTATGTTGATCACGAAACATGAGCAGCCCTTCTTTTCCTCAAAGGCTGTCGAACAGAAGGTATTTATAGTAATTATACACGTTATAGCAGAGGGTGGCTAGTTGTGATGGTTGTCGTGGTGGTTGTACATGGTTGTTTGGTGTGGAGGCCGTGAAGGAATAAAGAGGTGAGTGGTGTTGATCTTGGTTCACCGTGGTAGTTATGGTGATGTAAAGTTGTTTGATTGAAAAGTGAAAGAAGGAGAGAAAGGAAGATGGTCGTGATGTGGTGATCCTATCATTTAGTAGCTTCCATCATTATATGATGATAATACAGATGTTAATTCAACAATTGAAGCAATAATTTGTTTGTTAGTTAGTGTATGTTAGTCGACAAGTATTCACAGAGTAACAGAAAACAAGGATCTAAATCTCTTATCTCTTATATTGATTAAAAGAACGCGTTTGATTATATAAATATATAAGCATACAGCTGCAATTATATGTATATATATTGTATATGTAATTATATAAATCTGTAGTTATATTTTTTTATATATAACTATGTATATATCTGTTTTCATAACACGTATTTTTCTATATCAGCAAGTATGTATATACGTAGTGTTATATGTATATCATTATTTATATATGTATTTACATACATAATTCTGTTATTTTGTATATGTATATATATATTTATATATCTCTGTATTTATATAAATTTTTATATATGTATATATATCAATTTCTTAAATTTTGATATTTAATAAATATAAATATATTAGGGTTATTAATAATACTAATAATAATATTATTAATAATATTATTAATAAAGAGCTTAGTAATAATATGACACACAATAATCTTATTATTAACAATGATGATAATTTTAATGATCTTAATTACTAATAATGATAATAATAATAAAAATGATAATAATAATCTTATTAGTTTTATTAATGATAATCGTAACATTAATAATAATATAATAACTTATACATACCAAATTATTTTTTATATATTTTATAGAAATCATATATATTCATAATAACATATATATATATATATATATATATATATATATATATATATATATATATATATATATATATATATATATATATATATATATATTTACATATTTATTTACAAACAAGTGTTCGTGAATTGTCGACGCAGTCAAAGGTCAATTGAACAGTTCAATACTTTTTGACACTCAACATTATAGACTTTGCTTATCGTGTCGAAAATATATAAAGATCAAGTTTAAATTTAGTCAGAAATTCCCGGGACATCACACAGGATTCCCTTCTTCTACAATCTCTACATCTTCTGGAATTGAAGATACTGAAGATAACTTTCTTAAGATGACAAACCCATCATCATCCGTTTCTTCAAGATAAAAATCACTTAAGTTAAAATCCTCATCTACTGGTCCACTATCAGCCTCATTATGAACAACTGGATTTATAACTTGCTCAGGTTCCTTATCATCAATTTCATCATGTGTAGAAACCATTTCTAATTCCATTTGAACTTATTGAGCTTGTGAATCTAATGAAGACCTCACACCACCACCCTTGGTTGAAATGTTCACCGATAGATATTCTTCATCTACTCCTATCTCCCCTCATGGCTATTCTGAGGATCAGAATCATCATGTTCATCATCACGGTGAGGACTCAAAGGAGAAGAGCAGGAAGTAAGTGGATATCGAACACGAGCACGAAACAATGCTTGAAGCGAAGTGCGTCGAAGAACATCAAGAGTGACTCTAGAAAACATACGACTGAAATATTCTTACTCTAACGCATCATAGAAATGTGGTAAACGAGAGGGTGATGATGGAAAAGTAACAATGGAAACAGCAGCAGCAGCAGCATCGGATGAAGGCGATGTCGATGGAAGTGTTTGAGTTGCCGTGAGGGCAGGTAAGGATGATTGTGCGGTATTATTCTTATATGTTGGGCTGTACATACTACTAGTCAGATTCGTGATATCCCCTTCTGATGGAGGTTGGGTAACAACCGGATTTGTCACCTGCGAAGTTTCTTTCGAAGCATCTGCCTCCATGACTTTAGTCTCATGGGACTCTGACAGAGTAGCAGAACTACCCATCGGTTTAGCTCTCGCAGAGATATTACTATTTCCGACTCCTGAAATCATTGATATACCATGAGGTGGCACATCTCTTTCAGTTAAAGACTCTTCCTCCAGACCCTGAGATTCAGAATCCAGAAGAGAAGTGGTTCGATCCAATGGATCACTTTCATGAACCAAGGGATCAGTCTACTGGAAGTCTGATAAATATCCCGAAGGATTGTCATGTTGACTCGTTTCCATGGGACGTGGCAGATCTCCCTCATTAAGATAAGCCGGACCTCTAGACCCTGTTGTACATTGAGGCACAGGAGGATTTCCAGCCTATACGTAGGGTGCCTTTTCAAGACTTTTCGACTCCCCTTCGGCCGTTCTGGACTTCAATGATTGAGTTGCCTCAATCGATTAAGTCAATGCAGACTTTACTGTAGAGGAAAACTTTACTTCCTTAGATGCCGAAGCACCTTACTTTGTAGGATTTATTATTAAGTCATGTTTAGATTGGATAGGCTTAGTGGTCTTTTTACCATCCGTGCATTTAGATCTCTTGCCTACCGAAGCTTGCGCTTCATTTAGCGTAGGGCTTACTGTTATTATTGGATGTGATACGGAAATGGGTAAGGGTGACCTAATTGATTCTAGGTCTTAGTCCGTATCACCAACGGTTGTAGTAACTGCTTGGCGGACGATAGGTGTCGAAGTCCTAGATCTAGTTACTCGTTGGGTTGGCGGAGTCTGAATCATCTCATCAGGTATATATCGAGTTCTCTTAGGAGAATGTTCGAGAGACGATTCAGATGCTGTTGTTGAAGTGTCGGTGTCATTGCTCACTTCGGGTGTTGTGGAAAGGGTTGGTTCAATCCTAGTTGGACTAGGTTCCCTGATCCTCACGGGTTGAGCTTGGTGTGCTGCCCTAGAATGTTTAAGGTTCACCCTAAGTGGAGGATTAGCTGGTCCGGGTGGTTGTACTACAGGTTCCTCTACAACCTCTGGGGCTGGAACCGCGGCGGGTTCAACTTGTTCTTGTTGTACCGGGTTCGGAAGAGGTATTCCTACAACCTCAAAATAAGAACGCATACGAGCGTCTTGGGGTTCAGCTAGCCTCACTAGCCAATTTGGAATCGGCGCAGTGAATTGATTATCAGATACCATCGGGGTATTCATCTTCAGCTCCCCAAATCGTTTCATCTGTAATACATGTGTACCTAGTACAAATATATTTTCATTTCTACAAGCATTTATAGCATCATGGATAAAGATACAGAAAAACCTTTCACAAGAGATGTATGAACCCCTTGGTTTATCAACTTGAGCTTTAACCAAATCCCATATTAGTTCTGCATAGTCAGGTGCTTCTGCTCTTATTAAAGAGTAGAACAACTTCAGCATAGGCACAGTCAGGCTGTCGGATCAACTCCTTGTCATCAGCAAGCATCTGTTGATGATTGAGAAGATCATATACCACCTTGAGTGCAGATATTTCTTCTGAAACTTAGCCGGAGGAACATTGCGGGCTCCAACATAACCAAGATCGAAGACAGATGACATCATCTGCTGAGTAGCAGGAAAAGCAGGAGCATTCTGCACAATAGAAAGTTTGAATATCCTCCTGAAATCAGCCTTAGTGATACTCCTGCTCCCTTGAACTCCTCTCAGTTGAAATTCAAAACGAGCTTGTGTTCCCTCTGGATTTTTAGCAGTAGGTTTTGTAGCTTCTACAAACCTAATGGTTCTATTAAGTAGCTCCAGATCTGTTACATGTACACTGACTGTAGAGTTTAGAGTAGGCCACAGAGTGTGCCTTTCTAGAATTGCAGTCCAGTAGTTGCAGGGAATGTTGGTTTCAGAGTTGATGAAGTGATTGTTCGTCATTTAGCTGTATAAATAACAAATAGAAGACCACAAGATATTTAACATAAAGCATATATCTCTATTCTTATTTGCCTTTGAAATCCTTTGTATATGTATTTATCTTTTATATTTTATGATTTTTATGGTTTTTCAAAGATATAAAAATCCTTTATACTCAAATATGAACAAGTAATTGACAATCATGACATTCGTATGATATTCATCACAATACAAAGTCATCATGCAAAATCAATTATATAACACAAAGAATCAGAATAACACTTAGTCAATTTTTAAACACAATACAAGCAGATTCGGTACTCATGAAAACTTGAGATTCTGTAACCAAATAAGCTTGAGTTTTCAGATCAGAAAGATATAAAATAAACATGTTAAGTGTTTGAAGATAAAAATCAAAAAGTTTCAAGGTGCCAAAAGTGAGACTCGGTATCAAGAGAAGAACAGATTCGGTATCTCCAAAATTAACATAAAGTCACTCAAACATGCATATTCTATCATGTAAAATCACAACCATAATCAATTAACCATTCAATTAGAAGCAGATCAACATGTTAATCGTATGAACAGACTCGGTACTGTAGATAGAACATATTCGATAGATACAGAATCCATCAAACAATCAATTAAACATGTAATCAAAAACAATCAATTAAACATGTAATCAAACTTGGTCAAATGATAGATCAATTAATATAACTCAGAGTAGACAAGAATTCATGTTAATTAACCAAATCAATTGAGTTTAATCAAAGATTAGTAGAATACAACTCAGACTCGGTATAATCAACAAAATTTCAAAATTGAGAGTCACAATCCAGTTATTTTGATCTTTTCTGGTTGAAAAACATTTAATTATCTCAAATCTACACGTATGTATCTAAAGCAATGATTAAAATGAAATTATACCAAAGATTTGAAGAACAGAAGAACGGATTCGGTAGATTAGGCAGATTCGGTATGTTCAATAAGACTCGGTAGGTAATTAAGCACAGTAAGAGAGTTAGTTTGACTTTAAGCCTCCTTTTATAGATACCGAAGATAAAGTACCAAATGGGCTTTACCGAATGGGCCTATTTTACCGAATACTGTCCACTTTTCAAAATTTTATCAATTTAACTTCAAAATCTTGACAAATTGATTTTTCCTATTAAAATTCATTTCAATCTTTTCATGATAAACAATTCTGAGACAATTTTTGAAAACTTTGAACTTACCGAATCTATACTGTTGGATGTCAGATTCGGTATAATGCTAAAAATAGCATTTATTCAGTAAAAATCAAATATTTTTGAATTTTATCTTTTCCAATTTTTATGAATTTTTTTAAAATAAGATTTGTACTTAAAAGAACTTTGAATTAGTGAACAAAGTACAAATCTTCAGTGATATCAATTGTTAAAACGGGTTGCATACTGAGATGTATACAAGCCTTAGTGAATTATTTCAGATATAAAACAAAGAATTTATGAATTCACTTTTTGAAAAACAATATTTTTGAGTAATTTTCTCATTTTCTCCCTTTTTCTCCCCCTCAAAATGTGAGATACAAGAAAGTAAATCAGCATTTTGATAAAATTTCCAAGAAAATGAATTAACTCCCCCTTGAAATATGGTATCAATTAGTTACCTCCCCCTTACGTAACCATTGAACAATTATATCCAGGAAGTTATCATAAATCTAAAGGCTCCCCCTTAAAAGATGATATCCAAAGCATATGAAAGTAGTTGCTCCCCCTAGAATGTATCTACTCCCCCTAAACACAAGATCCCAAGAATAAGTCCCAACAGATCTAAGGAATATCAAGCACTATACTCTACCATGCCAATCTCTATGATTAAGAACTTTAGCCTAAGTTCATCTAAGGGCTTAGTGAACATGTCAGCTAATTGCACTTTGGTAGGCACAAAGTATAACTCTACATCCCCTTTCTCTACATGGTCCTTAATGAAATGACAGCGAATATCTATGTGTTTAGTCTTAGAATGCTGGACCGGGTTGCTTGTTATTGCAATAGCACTTTGTGAATCACAGTAAGTCGGGGTCTTAGAAAACTTAAAGCCATAATCTAAAAGTTGAATTTGCATCCACAAAACTTGTGAACAATAATGAGCTGCAGCAATGTACTCAGACTCAGCTGTTGATAAAGACACACAGTTCTGCTTTTTGGATGACCAACCAACTAGCCTATTCCCCAACATCTGAATTGATCCAGATGTGCTTTTTCTATCAACATGGCAACCGCCATGATCCGCATCAGTGTAGGCAGTGAGATTGAAATTGGATCCATGAGGATACCAGATCCCAAGGTTAGGTGTACCTTTAAGGTACTGAAAAATCCTAACAACCGCTTTGGAATGATATTTCTTAGGGTTTTACTGAAAGCGGGCACAGACAGTTACAGTAAGTGTAATGTCAGGTCGACTTGCAGTCAGATACATTAAAGAACCAACCATGCTTCGATAAAGCATAATATCAAAGGGTTCCCCATTAGTATCAGCATCCAGTAAAGTTCTCATTGGGGTTGTCATTGGTTTTAAAGCAGTCATTTTAAAACATGTTAGCATATCATTGATATACTTTGTTTGACTGAGAAAAATCCCGTTTGGTAATCGTTTTACTTGTAACCCCAAAAAGAAATTTAACTGATCAAGCATGCTCATTTCGAATTTGTTTGCCATAAGGTCACCAAATTCTTTGCATAAGGCCGGGGATGTGGAACCAAAAATAATGTCATCAACGTAAATTTGAACCAAGAGAATGTGACCGTGGTTTTTACGGATGAATAGCGGTGTATCAATCGTTCTACGAGAGAAGCCATTGTCCAGCAAATACTTTATTAAGGTCTCGTACCATGCACGCGGTGCTTGCTTCAGACCATATAAAGCTTTCTCCAAGTAGTATACGTGATTTGGATGAATGGGATCGACAAAGCCTTATGGTTGATCCTCTTAAAGATGACCGTTCAGAAAAGCAGTTTTGACGTCCATTTGAAACACTGTGAACTTCATATGAGAAGCAAATGCAAAGAAAAGACGAATAGCCTCAATCCTAGCAACCGAAGAAAACGTTACGTCATAATCAATACCCTCTTGTTGTTGATATCCCTTGGCCACAAGACGTGCCTTATTCCAAACCATAATTCCATCAGAATCCTTCTTCTTCTTAAAAATACACTTAACCCCTATTGGTGGTTGATCCGTTGGTCTTGGAACTAATCGCCATACTTTCAACCGTTCAAATTGATTGATCTCTTCTTGCATTGCAACCACCCAGTTCGGATCTAGTAAAGCTTGAGCAACCGTTGTTGGTTCAATCTTACTAAGAAAGGCAATGTATAGACACATATTCCAAGTAGCCCTTCGAGTTGAGACTGGAGCAGATGCATCACCAATAATAAGATCTATTGGATGACTTTTAGTCCATCGGTTGTGTGGAAGATGTTGTACATCAGTGGCATCCATTGAAACATCAACCATTGTTGATGTTGAGCCTTGATCCACTTGATCTGATGTAACATGATCTAACGGATTCAATTGATTATCTGGAGAAACAGCTGGAGTTGTATCAACTGATGAATCTTGAATTGGTTCAAGATTATCAGTAACAGGAGGTGGTAGAGAGGATGAAGAAGCAACAGGTGAATTAGTTGGTGTTGTATCTTCATCAAAAAGACTTTGTTGAGTCTCCAAAGTAGTTGACTGTGACGGTGTAACCGGTACGGCTTGAACATTTAAATTCCGTTGAGGAGCATAAAGACTATCAAACAAAATATCCAGTTCCTCTGATGTAACCGTAGGAACACCCTTCATCGAGAAAATTGAGTTTTGCATGGAAGAAGAAGTAGCCAGGTTAGGATCGGGTTTTGAACTGAGTTGTTCAAAAGCCATTCCCAAAAATTCATCGAACTTGACATTGATTCTCTCTTTAATCATTTTTGTCCGTTTGTGATAAACCCGATAAGCAACTTTGTTCGAAGAATAACCGAGAAATATGGCTTGATCGCCATTTGGATCAAACTTTCCGAGGCTGTCAAAATCGTTAAGCACATCTCATATACAACCAAAGACACGGAAATATTTGACATTCGGGCGTCTACCATATAATAACTCATATGGAGTTTTATCAAAATGTTTATTAACAATACAACGATTTTGGGTATAGCATGCAGTTAAAATGGCCTTCCCCCACATTTTTGGAGGTAGTTTGGAGTAAGCAAGCATCGTTCGAGCTGCTTCGCACAACGTACAATTACGTCGTTTGACTACTCCATTCTGTTGGGGGAGTCCGAGCAGCAGAGAACTGATGTTCAATGCCTTGGTCTTTCAAATAACTATCAAGCGGGGCATTCTTAAATTCCGTCCCATTATCAGTTCGAATGCTCTTAACATGTTTGTTAAAAGAGCGTTAAGTCTTTTTAATGAACTCAATGATAATGGCGGGGGTTTCTGACTTAGTTCGCAAAAGAAAGATCCATGTAAACCGGGTATAGTCATCGACAATGACAAGCACATGTTTCTTGCCACCGAGGCTAGAAATACTCATGGGTCCACATAAGTCCATATGCAATAATTGCAAAGATGATGAAGTACTAGTGTAACGACCCGCACTTTTTCGATCGTTCTATACTTATAAGATTGATATTTACATAAATTAAACCTTACCAACATGATAAGCAATCCAAATTGTTGAGACTTATATTTCCGAAAAGAGTTTTACACAACGTTTGACCGTCTAGTTTGACCGATGATATCACGAACTATACAATATATGATAATTATACGTTTGTGTATATATATATGTATATATACATATTTAACATGATTAAAGAATGTTTTAATACCTCATTTTATATTAATAACAACAAGTTATATGTGTATTTTGAAACTACTAACTTAAGTTTTCAAAACGATAACTATACGTAACGTTATTTGACATAAATACTTAAGACATATAATGTTTATACATATATTGTATAAGTAATGTATTTAATCACTTTTAAGAACTTAAATACATAAAATCATATAAGTGTATTCACAAAAGATAGCTATATTTGAATCCTCATTCCATTTTTCACAAAATTTCTATACGTATACCTAGAGTATTTGTACTCGTATCATACCAAGCTTCTATACGTATTTACTATTGGTATATACACATCAAATCACCACCTAACCAGCCCTTATTCATGCCTTATGTATAAGGTAATTACTTTTGAATCATTGCAAGACTAATTACAAAAATACAAACTAAAATTTTGTCATGTTATCCTTAAAGATCACATTTTTAGGAGTATATATGTATCATCATTTTTGATTCATTTTTACTTCAATCTCTTAACTAAAAACACACACTCTTTCTTAATCTCTAAACTCCATAACAATCCAGCAAAGTTCCATAAAGATCTAGCTTCAAAAACCATACTAAAACACCATAAGAAAACCATACAAAAACACTTCAAGAAAACCCTCCAAGAACACCAACTTACTACCAATCTTTCATCCACTTCTATCACCCTTTTGATTCTAGCTTCTTACTTCTCTTTTACAGCAAACTTATCCAAGGAACTTGAGGTAGAATCTATGTTCATAACCTTATTCGATTCATATATATATAGCTATCTTATTTTGTGGTACAAAAGTTTAACAACAAGAACATAGTTTGAATGTTTTCAAACTTGTTTGCAAACTAAATAGATCCTTCTAACTTAACTTTTAAAATACTTCAAGACCTGTAATATAACTTATGTATATACTAATTTAACAAGGTAAAACTTGGTTTTTCAAAGTATAAGTATTTTTAGAAAAATGGTCATTAAATGATTTTGTTGTAACAAAAATGTTTAACTTCATATGTTTCACTAATGTTTCACTTATGCCGTATGATTTTGAATACAAACCAAGGTATTTACAGTTCATAGTCTTAAAGAAGAACTCGATCCAAGAAGATGGCAATTTGAATCAACGAAAACGGATTTGTAACGAAGAAACTATGACCGAAACAAAATTGGTTATCCTAGATCATTTCAACTACGGGATCAATTGGAAAAAAATGATATAAATCACATATTTCTAAGATAACATGATATTTTATATATATGTACTTATAATTCAATTTTATATGGTTCAGGATCACCCGTAAACAATACGAGAAGATTAATCATAAGATCCCATGTTTGTACGCAACACGTCATTTGACAACACCGGTACTTTATGTACGCAACACGTCATTTGACAACACCGGTACCATGGGTCAAGATTAATCTCGACCAATACATATACGATGGGGTTTTATTTATTTCGTTGGGGGTTTTGTTTATTGCGGGTATATTAAACATCTAAAAATGAACCATTAAAAATTGAATTACTAACATCGGAATGCTAACTACGGACTAAGGAAATATTCAAAATATTAAAAGTATAACAAGTATATATATATATAACGTTTGTTTTAAAATGAAAACATATTGATATATTATATATGGATAGGTTCGTGATATCAACCGGAAGACCGAGTCAAAATATATATATCATCAAGACAAGAGTGAGTATATAGTCCCACTTTTAAACTCTAAATATTTCGGGATGAGAATACATGTATTTTATGTTTTACGATATGGACACAAGTAACTGAAAAATATGTTCTACGTTGAGTTGTACCACTGGCATACTTCCCTGTAGCTTGGTAACTAATATTTACAGCGG
Organism: Rutidosis leptorrhynchoides; assembly: GCF_046630445.1. Classification (NCBI taxonomy): domain Eukaryota; kingdom Viridiplantae; phylum Streptophyta; class Magnoliopsida; order Asterales; family Asteraceae; genus Rutidosis; species Rutidosis leptorrhynchoides. The sequence continues at coordinate 330,348,425 of NC_092333.1, read as the reverse complement.
TATTGTAAACGCGAATCCTGTTGATAGATCTATCGGGCCTGACAACCCCAACCGGACTGGACGACCAGTATTCAACGGTTGCACAGTACTTCGTTTTGTGACTACACTTGGTACGGTGTAGTAAGATTTCATATTAAAGGGAATATGCGACGTGAAAATGTTAAGTATGGTTACCAAGTGCTCAACCACTTAGAATATTTTTATTGAAATGTTTATATACGAAATCTTGTGGTCTATATATATATATTGCTGCGCACTAAACCTATATCTCACCAACTTTATGTTGACGTTTTTAAACATGTTTATTCTCAGGTGATAATTAAAGCTTCCGCTGCATTATGTTGAATCTAAGCAGGATCATGCGTACTCATATTTGTGTCAAAAATAAAACTGCATATCCGAGGACGTGTGTTGTAAAATATGCTAGAAATCGTGTTGTTATTATCATTTGTAAAGTTTGTAAGTCGAAGATTATCGTTAAACGATAATCATCTTTTTATTGTCTAAAGCTTGTAACAAAAATAATGGTTTGGTTTGTAATGTATAATATATGCAGTTTTCCTTTTTAAAAATGTCGCATATAGAGGTCAATACCTCGCAATGAAATCATACGTTATCTAACACGTTCTTATGGTTAAGGACGGGTTATGACATGTGGTATCAGAGCGTTGGTCTTAGCGAACCAGGTTTGCATTAGTGTGTCTAACCGAGAAGTCGTTAGGATACATTAGTAAAGTCTGGACTTTGACCGGGTCTGATTTTTAAAAAAAAAAAAAAAAAAAAAACCATTGCTTATCACTGTTGGTTAAAATTTATGTGTAAATATTATGTAAGTACTAATGGGTTAGTTGTTGTGTGATAGATGTCGGGCTCGAAACTTATTATCACATTCAGCGACTCCGAATCAGAACCTTCAGATTGTGTTTCAGTCATTAACATATCCGATGACGAAAGTGGTATTTTTGGGGAAGACTCACAATTTCCGGATGAACCAACTATATAAATATCGGAAAGTGAACCCGAGGAGGAAAGTGAACCCGAGGAGGAAAGTGAACCCGAGGAGGAAAGTGAACCCGAGGAAGAAATACAGGAAATTACAAAAGACGAGTTCGAACTAGGAAAGAAACGAAAGGCTAATGAATTAGAAAATCCAAATCCCGAGTTTAATGAGAATGATGTGGCACCAATTCCACTCAACACTACCACCCCTATCCCCGCTATTCCTATTAGTGCTATCCCCGCATCTAGTTCTTCGGCTCCTCAGCCAAAACGTAGGGAGACAGCTAGGATTCGCGTTGGGGGATTCCCTGGACATAAATGTTTTGGGAAATAGACCAAATGATGCGCTACCGTATTAAACCATGGAATCACATAATGTTTTGTATAATATTATTAGTGTGGTTTGTTTAAAGTTTGATGTAAGCATATGTAAAATAGCGAAGTATGAAATGCAATAATTTTCCATGGTTAAGTATTATTTAGATTGTAGTAATTGATTCTGTACTAAGCTATTAAGTATGAACATTAACGGGTAGGTACTACCCAAGATATAATTATAAAACGCTAATAAGAAGAAAAGGCTTTTATAATAATACCTGGTTCATATTATTAACAAGCTATAAATGTACTATAAATACACACTACATCTATAATATTCCATGTGAATAATTATTTTCTTTCATTAGGAAATGGCGCGATTGAATCGAATGACGGAACAAGAACTCGAGGAACTCATCAACCAGCGAGTGAACGACAGAATGTTATGGGTTGAGGCTGCAAGAGCTGCTGCAGTTAACCCAAATCCTCGTGTAGGATGCTCCTACAAGACGTTTCAAGCTTGCAAACCTTCATCATTCAGTGGAACGGAAGGACCGATCGGTTTAACCCGATGGATAGAAAAGATGGAGACGGTGTTTAAAATCAGTGGTTGTGATGAAAAAGACATGACCAAGTTTGCATCGTGCACTTTACAAGATAGTGCACTCACATGGTGGAAGAATTATGTGAAGGCGGTAGGAGGAGATGTAGCTTATGATACTCCATGGGAAGAATTCAAAGCAATGATAATCACCGAGTATTGTCCAAGGAATGAGGTTATTAAGTTAGAAGATGAGTTACGAAGTTTGAAGGTGGTTGGTACTGAAATCACCAACTACAACCAGCGATTCATGGAATTAGTTTTGCTATGTCCTGAATTGGTTCCAACCGAAGAACGGAAGATTGAAATGTACAAAGCTGGTTTGCCCAAAAAGGTCAAGGCAAATGTTACAACATCGAAACCTAAGACAATTCATGAAGCTATAACCATGGCGAACGAGTTAATGGATCAGGTCATTCTGGATAAGAAAGCATTCACTACTGAGGTGAAGGTATCGAGTAACAAAAGGAAGTGGAACGGAAATTATGATCGAGGTTACCAACAGCAATCTTTTAAGAAACCAGAAACCCCGAAAGGTGCGGGTAGCGGTTCAGGCTTTGGTTACAAAGGACAAAGTCCTTTATGCAACCGTTGTCACAAACATCACTTTGGTTACTGTAGTGTGTTGTGCACCAAATGCAATCGACAGGGACATCTTGCTGAAGATTGTAAGGCTCTCGTTACAAATGCAAATGGTAACAAGACTCCTGCCACCAACGCAAATAGAACTGCTTTGGCTAACATTACTTGTTTTGGGTGTGGAAAACAAGGTCACTATAAGAGCCAGTGCCCGAATCAGAATGGCGGACCTGCACGTGGAAGAGCGTTTGTTATTAATGCTAGAGAGGCACGAGAAGACCCGGAGCTTGTTACGGGTACGTTTACCATTAATAACTTATCAGCATCTATTTTATTTGATACTGGCGCCGATAGAAGCTACGTGTGTATAAATTTTTACACTAAATTGAATTGTTCATCATTACCTCTAGATGCTAAGTACATGATTGAGTTAGCTAATGGTAAACTAATTAAAGCCGATAAAATTTGTCGTGATTGTGAAATAAATCTAGCCGGAGAAACGTTTAAAATCGACTTAATACCCGTAGAATTAGGAAGTTTTGATGTAATAGTCGGCATGGACTGGATGTCCAAAATAGGAGCGGAAGTTGTTTGTGCCAAGAAGGCAATTCGTATTCCTGGTAAGGATAAAATACCGGTGATGATTTATGGAGAGAAGGGTAATTCAAAGCTAAAACTCATTAGCTGTTTGAAAGCCAAGAAGTGTTTAGAAAAGGGATGTTACGCTATTTTAGCACATGTTAATAAAGTCGAAAAGAAAGAAAAGTGCATCAACGACGTGCCTGTGGCAAGAGATTTTCCTAAAGTTTTTCCGGAAGAATTGCCGGGATTACCTCCATTTAGATCGGTAGAATTTCAAATAGATTTAGTACCAGGAGCTGCACCAGTGGCTCGTGCGCCATATAGACTTGCACCGTCCGAATTAAAAGAACTTCAAAGTCAGTTAAAAGAATTATTGGACCGTGGATTCATACGACCAAGTACATCACCGTGGGGAGCTCCAATTTTGTTTGTCAAGAAGAAAGACGGATCTTTCCGAATGTGTATAGATTATCGTGAATTAAATAAGTTAACTATCAAGAATCGGTATCCACTACCGAGAATTGATGACTTATTTGATCAATTGCAAGGATCATGTGTTTATTCGAAAATAGACTTAAGATCGGGCTATCATCAACTACGCGTTAAAGAAGAGGACATTCCGAAAACTGCTTTTCGGACACGTTATGGTCATTACGAATTTTTGGTTATGCCGTTTGGATTGACGAATGCGCCAGCTGTATTCATGGACCTCATGAATCGAGTTTGTAGTCCGTATTTAGATAAGTTTGTTATCGTTTTCATTGATGATATTCTTATCTATTCCAAGAGTGAGCAAGAGCATGAAGAGCATTTAAGGTTGATACTGGAGTTGTTGAGAAAAGAACAACTTTATGCTAAATTTTCTAAGTGTGCTTTCTGGTTGAAAGAAGTACAATTTCTTGGCCACGTTGTTAGTAGCAAAGGAATTCAGGTTGATCCAGCAAAAATTGAAGCCATTGAAAAATGGGAGACTCCTAAGACACCAACGCAGATACGCCAATTTTTGGGTTTAGCCGGTTATTATAGAAGGTTTATTCAAGATTTTTCCCGAATAGCTAAACCGTTGACAGCGTTAACGCAAAAAGGGAAGAAATACGAATGGACCTCGGAGCAGGAGAACGCATTTCAATTATTGAAGAAGAAGTTAACTACGGCGCCTATTTTATCGTTACCTGAAGGGAACGATGATTTTGAAATATATTGTGACGCTTCGCGACAAGGTTTTGGTTGTGTTCTTATGCAACGAAAGAAAGTTATTGCATTCGCATCCCGACAATTGAAGATTCACGAGCGAAATTATACGACGCATGATCTAGAATTGGGAGCAGTCGTGTTTGCATTAAAGATGTGGAGACACTACTTGTATGGGGTTAAATTCACTGTGTTTACTGATCATAAAAGCCTTCAACATATTTTTGATCAGAAACAATTGAACATGAGGCAACGTAGGTGGGTCGAGTTAATAAACGACTATGATTGTGAAATTCGTTATCATCCCGGGAAAGCGAATGTGGTGGCTGACGCACTAAGCAGAAAGGAACGAGAACCAATTCGAGTACGAGCGATGAACATAAAAATTCGCATGAATCTCAACTCACAAATCAAAGAAGTTCAACGAGAAGCACTTACTAAAGAAAATATAGGAAATGAAATAATGAAGAAGTATGCGAAGCAACTCGTTATGCGGGAAGATGGAATTCGATATTTTGCAAATCGTATTTGGGTACCGAAGTTGGGTGGATTAAGGAAGTTGATATTGAACGAGGCACATAAGACAAGATATTCGATACATCCTGGAGTTGGAAAGATGTACCAAGATCTTAAGACGCATTATTGGTGGCCTAATTTGAAGACAGACGTTGCAACATATGTTGGGGAGTGTTTAACTTGTTCCAAGGTTAAAGCAGAACACCAAAAGCCGTCAGGGTTACTTCAACAACCAGAAATCCCAGAATGGAAATGGGATGGTATTACCATGGATTTCATCACGAAGTTACCAAAGACTGCCTGGGGATACGACACCATTTGGGTGATTGTTGATCGTCTCACCAAGTCTGCACATTTCTTGCCTATAAAGGAAACGGATAGAATGGAGAAACTATTACGATTGTATATAAAGGAAGTTGTTTCAAGGCATGGAATACCTATTTCCATTATATCCGATCGTGATAGTAGATTTACATCAAAGTTTTGGCAATCACTACAGGAGGCCCTAGGAACTCGTTTGGATATGAGTACCGCATATCATCCACAAACCGATGGACAGAGTGAAAGAACGATTCAGACTCTCGAAGACATGCTCAGGGCATGTGTGATCGATTTTGGAAACGGATGGGATAAATACCTACCGTTAGCAGAATTCTCGTATAATAATAGTTATCATGCGAGCATTGGAGCTGCGCCATTCGAAGCATTGTACGGAAGGAAGTGTAGATCTCCTATCTGTTGGAATGAAGTAGGAGATCGACATTTAACTGGTCCCGAGATCATACATGAAACGACCGAGAAGATAGTACAAATCAAGGAGAGATTGAAAACAGCCCGTAGTCGCCAAAAGAGCTACGCCGATGTTCGAAGGAAACCATTAGAGTTTCAGGTCGGGGACATGGTTATGCTAAAGGTGTCACCTTGGAAAGGTGTGATACGTTTCGGCAAAAGGGGTAAACTGAACCCAAGGTACGTAGGCCCGTTTAAGATCATCGAACGCATTGGACCGGTAGCTTATCGGCTCGAGTTACCGCAACAACTCGCCGGAGTACATAATACCTTTCACGTCTCAAACCTTAAGAAGTGTCTTGCAAAGGAAGACCTCACCATTCCTCTTGAAGAAATCCATGTCGACGAGAAACTACAATTCGTCGAAGAACCAATTGAAATCATGGACCGTGAAGTTAAACAGCTCAAACAGAGCAATATACCGATTGTTAAGGTTCGTTGGAATGCTAGAAGAGGTCCCGAGTTTACTTGGGAACGAGAGGATCAGATGAAACGAAAGTATCCGCATTTGTTTCTCGATGACGCAAAATAGGTACAAATTTTAAAATTTCGGGACGAAATTTATTTAACGGGGAGGTAATGTAACGACCCGCACTTTTTCGATCGTTCTATACTTATAAGATTGATATTTACATAAATTAAACCTTACCAACATGATAAGCAATCCAAATTGTTGAGACTTATATTTCCGAAAAGAGTTTTACACAACGTTTGACCGTCTAGTTTGACCGATGATATCACGAACTATACAATATATGATAATTATACGTTTGTGTATATATATGTATATATACATATTTAACATGATTAAAGAATGTTTTAATACCTCATTTTATATTAATAACAACAAGTTATATGTGTATTTTGAAACTACTAACTTAAGTTTTCAAAACGATAACTATACGTAACGTTATTTGACATAAATACTTAAGACATATAATGTTTATACATATATTGTATAAGTAATGTATTTAATCACTTTTAAGAACTTAAATACATAAAATCATATAAGTGTATTCACAAAAGATAGCTATATTTGAATCCTCATTCCATTTTTCACAAAATTTCTATACGTATACCTAGAGTATTTGTACTCGTATCATACCAAGCTTCTATACGTATTTACTATTGGTATATACACATCAAATCACCACCTAACCAGCCCTTATTCATGCCTTATGTATAAGGTAATTACTTTTGAATCATTGCAAGACTAATTACAAAAATACAAACTAAAATTTTGTCATGTTATCCTTAAAGATCACATTTTTAGGAGTATATATGTATCATCATTTTTGATTCATTTTTACTTCAATCTCTTAACTAAAAACACACACTCTTTCTTACTCTCTAAACTCCATAACAATCCAGCAAAGTTCCATAAAGATCTAGCTTCAAAAACCATACTAAAACACCATAAGAAAACCATACAAAAACACTTCAAGAAAACCCTCCAAGAACACCAACTTACTACCAATCTTTCATCCACTTCTATCACCCTTTTGATTCTAGCTTCTTACTTCTCTTTTACAGCAAACTTATCCAAGGAACTTGAGGTAGAATCTATGTTCATAACCTTATTCGATTCATATATATATAGCTATCTTATTTTGTGGTACAAAAGTTTAACAACAAGAACATAGTTTGAATGTTTTCAAACTTGTTTGCAAACTAAATAGATCCTTCTAACTTAACTTTTAAAATACTTCAAGACCTGTAATATAACTTATGTATATACTAATTTAACAAGGTAAAACTTGGTTTTTCAAAGTATAAGTATTTTTAGAAAAATGGTCATTAAATGATTTTGTTGTAACAAAAATGTTTAACTTCATATGTTTCACTAATGTTTCACTTATGCCGTATGATTTTGAATACAAACCAAGGTATTTACAGTTCATAGTCTTAAAGAAGAACTCGATCCAAGAAGATGGCAATTTGAATCAACGAAAACGGATTTGTAACGAAGAAACTATGACCGAAACAAAATTGGTTATCCTAGATCATTTCAACTACGGGATCAATTGGAAAAAAATGATATAAATCACATATTTCTAAGATAACATGATATTTTATATATATGTACTTATAATTCAATTTTATATGGTTCAGGATCACCCGTAAACAATACGAGAAGATTAATCATAAGATCCCATGTTTGTACGCAACACGTCATTTGACAACACCGGTACTTTATGTACGCAACACGTCATTTGACAACACCGGTACCATGGGTCAAGATTAATCTCGACCAATACATATACGATGGGGTTTTATTTATTTCGTTGGGGGTTTTGTTTATTGCGGGTATATTAAACATCTAAAAATGAACCATTAAAAATTGAATTACTAACATCGGAATGCTAACTACGGACTAAGGAAATATTCAAAATATTAAAAGTATAACAAGTATATATATATATAACGTTTGTTTTAAAATGAAAACATATTGATATATTATATATGGATAGGTTCGTGATATCAACCGGAAGACCGAGTCAAAATATATATATCATCAAGACAAGAGTGAGTATATAGTCCCACTTTTAAACTCTAAATATTTCGGGATGAGAATACATGTATTTTATGTTTTACGATATGGACACAAGTAACTGAAAAATATGTTCTACGTTGAGTTGTACCACTGGCATACTTCCCTGTAGCTTGGTAACTAATATTTACAGCGGTATTGTAAACGCGAATCCTGTTGATAGATCTATCGGGCCTGACAACCCCAACCGGACTGGACGACCAGTATTCAACGGTTGCACAGTACTTCGTTTTGTGACTACACTTGGTACGGTGTAGTAAGATTTCATATTAAAGGGAATATGCGACGTGAAAATGTTAAGTATGGTTACCAAGTGCTCAACCACTTAGAATATTTTTATTGAAATGTTTATATACGAAATCTTGTGGTCTATATATATATATATTGCTGCGCACTAAACCTATATCTCACCAACTTTATGTTGACGTTTTTAAACATGTTTATTCTCAGGTGATAATTAAAGCTTCCGCTGCATTATGTTGAATCTAAGCAGGATCATGCGTACTCATATTTGTGTCAAAAATAAAACTGCATATCCGAGGACGTGTGTTGTAAAATATGCTAGAAATCGTGTTGTTATTATCATTTGTAAAGTTTGTAAGTCGAAGATTATCGTTAAACGATAATCATCTTTTTATTGTCTAAAGCTTGTAACAAAAATAATGGTTTGGTTTGTAATGTATAATATATGCAGTTTTCCTTTTTAAAAATGTCGCATATAGAGGTCAATACCTCGCAATGAAATCATACGTTATCTAACACGTTCTTATGGTTAAGGACGGGTTATGACAACTAGGGTTTTGCTTAAGCGGATGATTAGACCGTTTCAGCTTACCCATCGCACATGATGGACACACATGATGCTTATCATATTGAAAGGTTGGAATACCATCAACTAAGTCTTTAGAGACTAGTCGATTGATACCCTTGTAATTCAGGTGTGACATCCGATGATGCCATAACCATGAATTTTCTTTGGTAGAACGAGTAGCCAAACACATGGTTGCATGTGAAGGTGCATCATTGAGGTCAATTGTGTATAGTGAAGAACAACGTTTACCAACAAGAAGATCATTTCCTTCGGTGGATTGCACCGAGCATTGTCGACGTTCAAACAGAACTTAAAGATCTCCATCGTAGAATTGACTCACACTAAATAAACTGCACCCCAAACCTTCAACTTATGAAACCCGTTTGATTGTTATGCCATTTTGCACATAATCTCCGTAACCCGTTATCGCTGCAATTTCATCATTTCCAAAAGTAACCGTTCCTAGGAATTTGTCAATGAAGTTGACAAGCAAGGATTTATCGCCCGTCATGTGTCGAGAACAACCGGAATCGATATACCAAACACAGACGTCGAAACCCTGTAAATGTGAATTTCCTAGAGTTTAGGTACCCAAATTTTCTTGGGTCCTCTACGGTTAGTACCAGCAAGAAACTTCGGATCAAAAACAAGATAATCACGTAAAGCATCATGCAGTTTAGACAATAAAGAATCATTTAAAACCACATTACATGAAGCATCATACGCAATATCAAGTTTTACATCATTATCAGAAGTCTTAACACACAGTTTATTCCAAGCAGATGTTTTGTTCACAGACAAAAATTGAAAAACATGAGATGATTTCCTAGGCCGACTAGCAGATTGCGTTGGTTTGGTTGCTACTTTCTTAGTCATGGACTTAGGAACCCATACAGATTTGTAATTCAAGTTTGGATTATGACCTGTGACACGAAAAACACCTTTGTTAGTTAGACGTCCAAACTTTTCAGTTGACACATGAGATGATTGATTTTGCAAAATTTCCAATTTGATTTTACGTTCTTTTGCATCATACTCACTTAAATCAGGTTTAGGACTTGTGTGTTGTGTGGACTTAACTGATGTCGTTAAAAGACTCGCTTTTGAAGTTTTTGTCATTGGAATCATAGGAATCTTTTCAGTTGACACAGAACCATCGGGATAATGAACCTTTTTGACAACAAATTGAGTTGTAGAAACAACTTTTGAACCACGATTGCCAATTTGAGAACGTAGAGGATTTTTAAGAATAGTAATGGGTTTTACATCCTTAGATGTTGTTGTTCACTTCCCCTTCTTAGTAATCCCACCAATACATTCAAGCACATTGGTTGCAACATTAGACGATTGCTTAAGTATGTTAGCCTGTTTCAGTTGAATTATCTTTTGTTTTAAGCTTTTAATCCCAAGACATAATTCTTCAGCAGAAACTATCACTTCACCCTCCTTAAAAGCATAGGTACATTCTTTCTTAGGCAGTGAAGGCAATTTATCACACAAAGAAATCATTTGTTCTAATGATTGGCACTTAAGTTGCAAGTCAATATTCTCCTGTTCTAGTTGAGCTACTATAAGATTTAAATTACGTAAAGCAGGTAAATGCAAATAATAATCGTGCAAAGGATCAAGTTGACTTTTAAAATCTATCAAAGGTTCAATGATTGGTTCATTATGAAGTTCTACTTTTTCATCTAAAGACTTTTGACCTAGAGATTCTGTCTCAAAGAAAACAGTTAGTTCATGTGCTAGGTCTTCACGGAAAACATTATCAGAACATGCAGGTAAAGCAGGTAGAATTGGTTTCACATCAAAAGTTGATTCATCAAACACCTCATCTATGTTAACAATGCTAGAATTAGGTTTGTTAAACACTTCATTCTCAAGCATTAAAATGTATTTCTCTAGCATGAGTGTAGGAATGTAAACCAATCTACGTGTCGACACATAATTAGCACATTGCACATTCTTTTCAGTTTCAACAAGTTCCTTCAAGAAATCAGCATTTGATTTCGACCATTTTTGCATTAATTTTCTCATACATTAAGCTAATTTGTTGGTATTTTTTAGATTTGCGATTAACAATAATATCATCAAAATCAGCATCAGAAGAATTCACAAAATGCGGTGGTAAACCAGCTTGAAAGTAATCAGAATGATATAATCCTGGAATCTTTTTGGAAGCTCCATCTAAGATCTTAGGATCTTCATAACCCAACCCCCACTTTTCACCATGAATCGTTTTTGGTCTATTCTTGAAAATCATTTGTTTTGAAAGTTCCATATCCATGATAACTTTGGATTTCTCTGTTCGATAGAGTTTCTCCTCATATCGAGCAAGTTGTGCTTTCATTTGAACAGACTCTTTTGACAACGAAGAAATTTCAGTGTCTTTTTCAATTATGGCATTTTCCAAATAAATAATTTTCTTGTTTAGCTTTGAAATTGTGGGTTCGTGTTGGTTTTTTAAATCAGAAAGATGTTTTTCTAAGAATTGAACTTTTTCTGCAAGTCGTTCAGATTTTAAACGATAATCAGTTCGTTCGACTTTAATCGGATGAATTATCTTTTTAAGATCTTCCAACTCAGTTTTCGTAGAGTTGAGTTGGAGATTCAATCGTTGCACATCCGTTTTCAATTTGGATGAGGAAGGTCTGGTCTCATTTAGTTTGATTTTATCTTTTAAAATCTTGTTTTCAGATTTTAAGCCTTTGACTTCTTTTGACATTGAGACCATATTCTTCATCAAGTCATTTTGCATTTTTATAAAATCAAGTGAGATTTCAGTTGATTGTACCTCATCATCGTCAGATGTTGAGTCAGAATTCTCCAATGCTTCCTTAGCTTTGATGAGCTTAGTCACCTTGCAGACATTTGCATGTTCCACCTCTGAGTCTGAATCATCAGTCCAGTTAAACCAAGTATCATCAACCGGTTTCAGCTCTGCCCCAGTTTCTACAATCTTAGCCATCAACATTTTCTTCTTGTAGTAAGCTGCGTCCTTCTTCTTAGGCATCTTGCACTCACGAGAGTAATGAACAGCTATGCCACAATTGAAACAGATTGAATCTTCCTTCTTAGAATCATCAGCATGTTGCTGTTTGGATTGATCAGCTTTCTTGTAGTACGAGGAAGATGATGAGTGTTTTCGTTGATTGCTTGATTTGCCTTTAAACTTGTGTTTATTCAAGGCGTTTGTGAACATGGCTGCCATCTTGACTAATTCAAGGTGAGAATCATCAACATCAGAAAGATTAACTCTTCAGAATCAGTTGATTCTTCAACAAGCATTTTCTTGGACAAGCTTTTGGAAGTCGTAAATGATTTGCTCTTCTTTTTGGCAATTAGGGCAAAAGGATCGCTCGAAGAAGAATCTTTCCTTCCTTCTTGAAGTTTAGACACCTCAGGTTGGCAATTCATAAGCTCATGAATAGTCAACTTGTCAATCTCTTTGGTAGATTGAACAATGGTTCCATAAGGAAGCCAATCAGCATTGAGCTTTTTGAGGAATTTCATGTTGACTTCAGCATGCACTTTTACAATCTTACACCTTTTCTACTCATTGAGAACACCATTAAAATGATGGTAGGTATCATTGAGTTGTTCTTCTAGTTCCTGCTTGAAATCTTCATACAATCCCAGAGCCTTATTCAATTTAGTAACGTCTGACATGTCATAACCTTCTTGTTGTCATTTGATCACATCCCATATATCTTTTGCAGTAGTTTTGCTATCAACATTTTCAAATAGCTCATATGGGATAGCTTACATGACAATATTCTTAGCCTCTATGTCACCCTGAGCTCTTTCACGTTTATCACTAGAAAGTTCATAGACTGGAATTGGCATACCAGTATCTGGACGAAAATCAACAACTGGACCATCTCTCAGAGAAACCCATATATATTTACCTTTCTTACCCTTATAGTCTATGTACTGAGTGATACGATGAAGCCACTGAGTGTACTTTCCATCAAACAACACTGGAGGTCGGGAATCTGATCCAATGATAAGAGTATCTTGTGTAGACATCTTAAATTGAGGTAGATTCGGTATAGATTCGGTATTAAACACAATCTATGATCAGGGTTCAGTATAAAATCTGACAAGAATTCCAGATTCCTTAAAGATTCGGTACAGTAGCAGATTCGGTAAGTGGTTCGGTACTGTAGCAGATTCGGTAACAATTCGGTAAATCAGATTCTGTATCAGAAACTGATAAGAATTACAAGTAACACACCCAAATTCAGTATGGATTCGGTAACCACACAACTTGAAGCCTCAGAATACTTAAAACCAAAGAATTAAGTGAAACCGAGATTCTAATTTGGTAAATGACTCGGTAGTCAAATTCTGTAAAATATTATGTGTAAACTCAATCCAATACCCTTGAATTAGATTCGGTAACCTTGCTGCACAAGAACACAAGTTAGTAACAAACAGAATATCAATGATCCCGAAGATTCAGGATACCGAATGTCAACTGTAGCAGTTGACAATACCGATGCGTATGATCAAATCGAATGTGATATAATCACAAAACACCACAATCTGCAACACTTAAGATGAATTTTCTGTAATGAAGCAGATTCGGTATGACAGTTACGATACCGAGTGTTGATCAAATCTTCAAAACTTGAAGAATTGGAGAAATTGAACCGACAGAAATGTGATTTAACACCTCACGAACACAACTGAATCTTTAAATCTTCACAAAACTGCAGAATCAAGCTTGAATTAAGCAATACCGAGAGTTTTAGCCACAAACACTAAAAATCAACTTGATTCTCCATAATTGAAGTTAAAAAACTGTAATGATATCAAAACTCTTTCTAATAGACCTAATACACCTTCGCTGAACTTATCACAAGAATCTAAACGTCAGATTATCAAATTCGATAATACCGAATCTGATTCATTTTACTGAGAGTATTCAGATTCTGTAATGTACAATCTCTGGATCGATATAGTGATGTAGAATCACTTCCTAGAAGCTCTGATACCAAATGATAGGTCATATCATGATGAGATTGAGAGAAATTATAAGATAGAGTGAGATTCGGTATGTAGGAAGGAGACTCGGTATGAGAGAGAATCGGTAAAATTACATTCCACAGCTTCTAGAACTCATTTATAATGCAATGGCTATCTAATTAGGACTACTTAGGTTCCTTATATAGCCCTCTTCTAAAGAACCTTCATTTAAGCTTAATTCACATTAACACTATACAACTTCGGGGTCCTAACATGTATGAATCGAATGATGTTATGAACATCATTACTACCTCAAGTTTTCTGAATAAAACTACTGGAAATGAGAAAAATGGATCTAGCTTCAAAGGATCCTTGGATGGCTTGAAAGTTCTTGAAGCAGAATCATGACACGAAAACAGTTCAAGTAAGATTTTCACTCGAAATAAGATTGTTATAGTTGTAGAAATTGAATCAAAGTTTGAATATGAATATTACCTTGAATTATAAAGATAACCTACTATAAATAACAAAGGTTCCTTGATCTTAGATGATTACTTGGAATGGATTAGAAAACTTGGAAGTTGACTTGCAAACTTGGAAGTATTCTTGATTTTTATGAAACTATACTTATGGAATTTATGAAGAACACTTAGAACTTGAAGATGGAACTTGAGAGAGATCAATTAGATGAAGAAAATTGAAGAATGAAAGTGTTTGTAGGTGTTTTTGGTCGTTGGTATATGGATTAGATATAAAGGATATGTAATTTTGTTTTCATGTAAATAAGTCATGAATGATTACTAATATTTTTATAATTTTATGAGATATTTCATGCTAGTTGCCATATGATGGTTCCCACATGTGTTAGTTGACTCACATGAGCTACTAAGAGCTGATCATTGGAGTGTATATACCAATAGTACATACATCTAAAAGCTGTGTATTGTACGAGTATGAATACGGGTGCATACGAGTAGAATTGTTGATGAAACTGAACGAGGATGTAATTGTAAGCATTTTTGTTAAGTAGAAGTACTTTGATATATGTCTTGAAGTCTTTCAAAAGTGTAATAATACATTTCAAAACACAACATGTATATACATTCTAATGGAGTCGTTAAGTCTTCGTTAGTCGTTACATGTAAGTGTTGTTTTGAAACCTTTAAGTTAACGATCTCAATTAATGTTGTTAACCCAATGTTTATTATATCAAATGAGATGTTAAATTATTATGTTATCATGATATTATGATGTATGAATATCTCTTAATATGATATATACATTAAAATATCGTTACAATGATAATCGTTACATATAAGTCTCGTTTCGTAATTCTTGAGTTAGTAGTCTTGTTTTTACATATGTAGTTCATTGTTAACACAATTAATGATATATTTAAATATCATTTTATCATGTTAAATATAGTGTATCAATATCTTAATATGATACATATGTATTTAGTAGACGTTATCATAACGATAATCGTTATATATATCATTTCGAGTTTCTTAACTTAGTAATCTCATTTCTTATGTATATCACACATTGTTAATATACTTAGTGAGATACTTACTCATCATAATCTCATGTCAACCATATATATATATGTCTATATATACCACGACATGTAGTTTTTACAAATTTTTAACGTTCGTGAATCGCCGGTCAACTTGAGTGATCAATTGTCTATATGAAACTTATTTCATTTAATCAAGTCTTAACAAGTTTGATTTCTTAACACGTTGGAAACATTTAGTCATGTAAATATCAATCTCAATTAATATATATATAAACATGGAAAAGTTCGGGTCACTACAAAAATTAAGTACGCTACGCATACCTTCACAGGTACTGCGTTAACGTGGTGGAACACCTATCTTGAACAAGTAGGACAAAATGCTGCTTACGCACTACCGTGGTTGGCATTCAAGCAATTGATGAACGAGCAGTACCGTCCTAGAAACGAAGTCAATAAACTCAAGGCAGAACTTAGAGAGTTACGAACACAAGGGTTCGACATTACCACGTATGAACGACGATTCACAGAGTTGTGCCTATTGTGTCTGGGAGCATTCGAAGAGGAAGAAGAGAAGATCGACGCATTTGTAAAAGGGTTACCAGTAAGGATTCAAGAAGTTGTGAGTTCACACGAGCCCGCTTCTATACAGAAGGCAAGTCGAATGGCTCATAAACTCATAAATCAGATTGAGGGAAGAATTAAAGAGCAGGCGGCCGAAGAAGCCAACACGAAACAACTCAAGAGGAAGTGGGAGGAAAACGGTGACAAGAGTCACCAGTACAACAACAACAACAATTACAACCACAATCGCAACAACTATCCCAACAACCGCAACAACAATCGCAACAATAACCTCAATCCTAACAATAACTACAACAAACATCCGAACAACAACAACAACTACAACAACCGTTTCAACAACAATAACAATCCCAACAATAACCTCAATAACAACAACGGCAACAAAAACCAAAAATAGCCATGTCATAGGTGTGAAGAAAATCATCAGGGGTTTTGCACGACATTTTGCAACAGGTGTAAAAGAAATGGTCATAGAGCGATAAAGTGTGAGGTCTACGGACCAAAGTTTAACAGAACTAAAGGAACAAATAATGTCAGAACAAGTAATGCCGAAACGAATAGTGTCGGAGCAAGTAATACCAACGCTGTTTGTTATAAATGTGGAAAACAGTGCCACATTATTAGAAATTGCCCGAATCAGGGGAATACTAATGGGCAGGGCCGTGGAAAAGTTTTCAATATTAATGCGGCAGAAGCACAGGAAGACCCAGAGCTTGTTACGGGTACATTTCTTATTGACGATAAATCTGCTTATGTTTTATTTGATTCGGGTGCGGATAGAAGCTATATGAGTAGAGAATTTTGTGCTAAATTAAGTTGCCCATTGACGCCTTTGGTGTAGTGACCCGAACTTTTTCATGTTTATATATATTAATTGAGATTGATATTTACATGATTAAATGTTTCCAACATGTTAAGCAATCAAACTTGTTAAGACTTGATTAATTGAAATATGTTTCATATAGACAATTGACCACCTAAGTTGACCGGTAATTCACGAACGTTAAAACTTGTAAAAACTATATGATGACATATATATGGATATATATATAGTTAACATGATACTATGATAAGTAAACATATCATTAAGTATATTAACAATGAACTACATATGTAAAAACAAGACTACTAACTTAATGATTTTTAAACGAGACATATATGTAACGATTATCGTTGTAAAGACATTTAATGTATATATATATCATATTAAGAGATATTCATACATGATAATATCATGATAATATAATAATTTAAAATCTCATTTGATATTATAAACATTATTATAAACATTGGGTTAACAACATTTAACAAGACCGTTAACATAAAGGTTTAAAAACAACACTTACATGTAACGACTAACGATGACTTAACGACTCAGTTAAAATGTATATACATGTAGTGTTTTAATATGTATTTATACACTTTTGAAAGACTTCAATACACTAATCAAAATACTTCTACTTAACAAAAATGCTTACAATTACATCCTCGTTCAGTTTCATCAACAATTCTACTCGTATGCACCCGTATTCGTACTCGTACAATACACAGCTTTTAGATGTATGTACTATTGGTATATACACTCCAATGATCAGCTCTTAGCAGCCCATGTGAGTTACCTAACACATGTGGGAACCATCATTTGGCAACTAGCATGAAATATCTCATAAAATTACAAAAATATGAGTAATCATTCATGACTTATTTACATGAAAACAAAATTACATATCCTTTATATCTAATCCATACACCAACGATAAAAAACACCTACAAACACTTTCATTCTTCAATTTTCTTCATCTAATTGATCTCTCTCAAGTTCTATCTTCAAGTTCTAAGTGTTCTTCATATATTCTACAAGTTCTAGTTACATAAAATCAAGAATACTTTCAAGTTTGCTAGCTCACTTCCAATCTTGTAAGGTGATCATCCAACCTCAAGAAATCTTTGTTTCTTACAGTAGGTTATTATTCTAATACAAGGTAATAATCATATTCAAACTTTGGTTCAATTTCTATAACTATAACAATCTTATTTCAAGTGATGATCTTACTTGAACTTGTTTTCGTGTCATGATTCTGCTTCAAGAACTTCGAGCCATCCAAGGATCCGTTGAAGCTAGATCCATTTTTCTCTTTTCCAGTAGGTTTATCCAAGGAAATTAAGGTAGTAATGATGTTCATAACATCATTCGATTCATACGTATAAAGCTATCTTATTCGAAGGTTTAAACTTGTAATCACTAGAACATAGTTTAGTTAATTCTAAACTTGTTCGCAAACAAAAGTTAATCCTTCTAACTTGACTTTTAAAATCAACTAAACACATGTTCTATATCTATATGATATGCTAACTTAATGATTTAAAACCTGGAAACACGAAAAATACCGTAAATCCGGATTTACGCCGTCGTAGTAACACCGTGGGCTGTTTTGGGTTAGTTAATTAAAAACTATGATAAACTTTGATTTAAAAGTTGTTATTCTGAGAAAATGATTTTTATTATGAACATGAAACTATATCCAAAAATTATGGTTAAACTCAAAGTGGAAGTATGTTTTCTAAAATGGTCATCTAGACGTCGTTCTTTCGACTGAAATGACTACCTTTACAAAAATGACTTGTAACTTATTTTTCCGACTATAAACCTATACTTTTTCTGTTTAGATTCATAAAATAGAGTTCAATATGAAACCATAGCAATTTAATTCACTCAAAACGGATTTAAAATGAAGAAGTTATGGGTAAAACAAGATTGGATAATTTTTCTCATTTTAGCTACGTGAAAATTGGTAACAAATCTATTCCAACCATAACTTAATCAACTTGTATTGTATATTATGTAATCTTGAGATACCATAGACACGTATACAATGTTTTGACCTATCATGTCGACACATCTATATATATTTCGGAACAACCCTAGACACTCTATATGTGAATGTTGGAGTTAGCTATACAGGGTTGAGGTTGATTCCAAAATATATATAGTTTGAGTTGTGATCAATACTGAGATACGTATACACTGGGTCGTGGATTGATTCAAGATAATATTTATCGATTTATTTCTGTACATCTAACTGTGGACAACTAGTTGTAGGTTACTAACGAGGACAGCTGACTTAAGAAACTTAAAACATCAAAATATATTAAAAGTGTTGTAAATATATTTTGAACATACTTTGATATATATGTATATATTGTTATAGGTTCGTGAATCAACCAGTGGCCAAGTCTTACTTCCCGACGAAGTAAAAATCTGTGAAAGTGAGTTATAGTCCTACTTTTAAAATCTAATATTTTTGGGATGAGAATACATGCAGGTTTTATAAATAATTTACAAAATAGACACAAGTACGTGAAACTACATTCTATGGTTGAATTATCGAAATCGAATATGCCCCTTTTTATTAAGTCTGGTAATCTAAGAATTAGGGAACAGACACCCTAATTGACGCGAATCCTAAAGATAGATCTATTGGGCCTAACAAACCCCATCCAAAGTACCGGATGCTTTAGTACTTCGAAATTTATATCATATCCGAAGGGTGTCTCGGAATGATGGGGATATTCTTATATATGCATCTTGTTAATGTCGGTTACCAGGTGTTCACCATATGAATGATTTTTATCTCTACGTATGGGATGTGTATTGAAATATGAAATCTTGTGGTCTATTATTATGATTTGATATATATAGGTTAAACCTATAACTCACCAACATTTTTGTTGACGTTTTAAGCATGTTTATTCTCAGGTGATTATTAAGAGCTTCCGCTGTCGCATACTTAAATAAGGTTGAGATTTGGAGTCCATGCTTGTATGATATTGTGTAAAAACTGCATTCAAGAAACTTATTTTGTTGTAACATATTTGTATTGTAAACCATTATGTAATGGTCGTGTGTAAACAGGATATTTTAGATTATCATTATTTGATAATCTACGTAAAGCTTTTTAAACCTTTATTGATGAAATAAAGGTTATGGTTTGTTTTAAAATGAATGCAGTCTTTGAAAAACGTCTCATATAGAGGTCAAAACCTCGCAACGAAATCAATTAATATGGAACGTTTTTAATCAATAAGAACGGGACATTTCAGTTGGTATCCGAGCGTTGGTCTTAGAGAACCAGAATTTTGCATTAGTGTGTCTTATTGAGTTTGTTAGGATGCATTAGTAAGTCTGGACTTCGACCGTGTTTACTTGAAAAATGATTGCTTAACAAATTTTGTTGAAAACTATATATTTTTAACATGTGAATATTATGTGATATATTAATCTCTTAACGCGTTTGATATTATGTGATAGATGTCTACCTCTAGAACAAGTCCCATTGACTCACCTAATAATAATGAAGAGTCAAATGTAAATTGGAATGATTCGTGGACTGATTCACAAGTTCCCGAAGAGGAACCGGAAGAAGAGTCGGAACCGGAAGAAGAATCGGAACCGGAAGAAGAATCGGAACCGGATGAAGAAATAGAACCGGTGGGGGAAATAATAAAACGGTTAAGTAAAAGAAAATCCTCAACCAACCGACCAAGGTTAATTATGGTCAATGGTGTTTCCACCAAGGAAGCAAAATATTGGGAGGATTACCAATTCTCCGATGAATCGGATTCCGACGAGAATTCCGATGATGTTATAGAAATTACCCCAACTGAATTTAAAAAGGCAAAAGAAAATAATAAGGGAAGGGGCATAAAAATAGAGAAATCTAATTCCAACCCCGATGAACTTTATATGTATCGTCAACTCCCGAAGTCCTTAAGTTGTAACAATGACCCGGGAACCTCTAAACCACCAGGTTTTTCTAAACCAATGTGGAAAACGACGGCTCGTATTAGGGGAACATCATATATCCTTAGAAACTTGGCAAAACGAACCAAAACCGAAGAAGAAGAAACAAGCGAGTCGGAATAAGATAGTTGTATTCGTGTGGTGTAATATATGTAATATAGTGTGCTATTACTTTATTATATATGTAAAAATTGCTTGTATTAATATGTATTTTTTTATGAATCTAACTCTTGTCTATTTTACAGTATAAAAACACAAAATGGATAGACAACCCAATATTTTAAGAGACCTACCCGGAGACATGATTGATGAAATCTTGTCTAGAGTCGGTCAGAATTCTTCGGCACAACTATTTAAGGCGAGATCAGTTTGTAAGACATTCGAAGAACGTTCCAAGAATGCCTTGGTTTATAAAAGGCTTTCGTTCGAAAGATGGGGGATATCACATTGGGAAATCCATAAGTTACGATGTGTTTACTTTGACGCATATATTGCGGGGAACCCAAATGCTATTTTACGCAATGGGTTAAGAAATTATTTTGACTCAATATATCCGAATATTGGACTTCGTGATTTTGAAAAAGCGGCTAACATGCAATATAAAGAAGCATGTTATGCTTACGGATTAGTAATGTTCGCTTCTCACCAAAGTGAGAACAAGAACATCGGGCTACAACTATTAAACAAAACGTTCCCACAAGTGACGGAGTCGGTAATTGGGGTAAGAAATGAGGTTTTTAGATTGTTACGGGACTGTTGGACATTACGTAACCCTCGTCCCTTTGACGACGTTACAACACGATGTCTTATCAATGGCCATAACGGTTATGTTCCACAAGACCAAGGATGGGAAGTAATCCTAGTAAAACCAGAATGCATGACTTGTTTCTGGACGTATGAATTACGTGTCTTTATTGCCTTTGCTGAACGACTTGTGTACTAGCTAGAATTATCTTCACAACCATCTTGTATCAAATTTATTGCGTGCTATATTTCATGCTATATGTAAAATAAGCGGTATTGTAAGTTTGTAAAATATTGTGTAAAAGTTTGAACGCGAAATATTATTATAATCAGTTTTTCATATAGAATTGTAGTAGTTGAATTGTATATTAGCTACTAAGTATGAACTTAACGGGTAGGTACTGCGCGAATTTAAACTTATAAAACGCTAATATGAAGAAAAAGCTTTTATAAATGAGTTCATATTATGCTACGAAATACTATTAACTACACTTAATATTCTGTATGATTAACTTGTTCCATTTGACTATTTTGAAGGAAATGGCACCGACTACTCGACACACCTTGAATATGAATGAAGAGGAATTCCGTACTTTTCGAGCTTCAAACATAGCCGCAGTACCGGCTGCGCTACATACCAACAATAACCTTGGATCTAGCAGTAGAGGAAATCGTGTAGGATGCACCTACAAAGAATTCACTGCCTACAAACCTTTGGAATTTGATGGAACCGAAGGACCGATCAGATTGAAACGGTGGACCGAGAAGGTCGAATCGGTGTTTGCCATAAGTAAGTGTACGGAAGAGGACAAAGTGAAGTACGCTACGCATACCTTCACAGGTTCTACATTAACATGGTGGAATACCTATCTAGAGCAAGTGGGACAAGACAATGCGTACTCACTACCGTGGTCAGCATTCAAGCACTTGATGAATGAGAAGTACCGTCCCAGAACCGAGGTCAATAAGCTCAAGACAGAACTTAGAGGGTTACGAACCCAAGGATTTGATATTACCACGTACGAAAGACGATTCACAGAATTGTGCCTATTGTGTCCGGGAGCATTTGAAGATGAGGAAGAGAAGATCGACGCGTTTGTGAAAGGATTACCGGAAAGAATCCAAGAAGATATAAGTTCACACGAGCCCACCTCCATACAACAGGCATGTAGAATGGCTCACAAACTAGTGAACCAGATTGAAGAAAGAATTAATGAACAGACTGCTGAAGAGGCCAATGTGAAGCATGTCAAAAGAAAGTGGGAGAAAAACGGTGATAAGAATCACCAATACAACAACAACATCAATTACAACAATAATCGCAACAATTATCCCAACAATCGCAACATCAATCGCAACTACAACAAACGGCCCAACAACAACATCAACAACAACAACAACAACAACAACAACAGCAACTACAACAATCATCCCAACAACAATAATAACCGCAACAACAACAACAATCAGAAGCAGCTATGCTAAAGGTGTGAAAAGTATCACTCGGGGTTCTGCACCAAATTTTGCAACAAGTGTAAAAGAAATGGTCATAGCGCGGTGAAGTGTGAGGTCTACGGACCAGGGGTTAATAGAACGAAAGGAACAAATGGTGTCGGAACGAGTAATGGCGGAGCAAGTAGTGTCGGAGCAAGTTATGCCAATGTAGTTTGTTATAAATGTGGAAAACCGGGCCACATTATTAGAAATTGCCCGAACCAGGAGAACACGAATGGACAAGGCCGCGGAAGAGTTTTCAATATTAATGCGGCAGAGGCACAGGAAGACCTGGAGCTTGTTACGGGTACGTTTCTTACTGACAATAAATCTGCTTACGTTTTATTTGATTCAGGTGCGGATAGAAGCTATATGAGTAGAGATTTTTGTGCTAAATTAAGTTGTCCATTGACGCCTTTGGATAGTAAATTTTTACTCGAATTAGCAAATGGTAAATTAATTTCAGCAGATAATATATGTCGGAATCGAGAAATTAAACTGGTTAGCGAAACATTTAAGATTGATTTGATACCAGTAGAGTTAGGGAGTTTTGATGTGATAATCGGTATGGACTGGTTGAAAGAAGTGAAAGCAGAGATCGTTTGTTACAAAAATGCAATTCGCATTATACGAGAAAAAGGAAAACCCTTAATGGTGTACGGAGAAAAGGGAAACACGAAGCTACATCTTATTAGTAATTTGAAGGCACAAAAACTAATAAGAAAAGGTTGCTATGCTGTTCTAGCACACGTCGAGAAAGTACAAACTGAAGAAAAGAGCATCAATGATGTTTCCATTGCAAAAGAATTTCCCGATGTATTTCCGAAAGAATTACCGGGATTACCCCCACATCGATCCGTTGAATTTCAAATAGATCTTGTACCAGGAGCTGCACCAATAGCTCGTGCTCCTTACAGACTCACACCCAGCGAGATGAAAGAACTGCAGAGCCAATTACAAGAACTTTTAAAGCGTGGTTTCATTCGACCAAGCACATCACCGTGGGGAGCTCCTGTTTTGTTTGTCAAGAATAAAGATGGTACATTCAGGTTGTGTATCGACTACTGAGAGTTGAACAAACTTACCATCAAGAACCGCTACCCACTACCGAGAATCGACGACTTATTTGATCAACTACAAGGCTCATCTGTTTATTCAAAGATTGACTTACGTTCCGGGTATCATCAAATGCGGGTGAAAGAAGATGATATTCCAAAGACTGCTTTCAGAACACGTTACGGTCATTACGAGTTTATGGTCATGCCGTTTGGTTTAACTAATGCACCAGCTGTGTTCATGGACCTTATGAACCGAGTGTGTGGACCATACCTTGACAAGTTTGTCATTGTTTTCATTGATGACATACTTATTTACTCAAAGAATGACCAAGAACACGGTGAACATTTGAGAAAGGTGTTAGAAGTATTGAGGAAGGAAGAATTGTACGCTAAGTTTTCAAAGTGTGCATTTTGGTTGGAAGAAGTTCAATTCCTCGGTCACATAGTGAACAAAGAAGGTATTAAGGTGGATCCGGCAAAGATAGAAACTGTTGAAAAGTGGGAAACCCCGAAAACTCCGAAACACATACGCCAGTTTTTAGGACTAGCTGGTTACTACAGAAGGTTCATCCAAGACTTTTCCAGAATAGCAAAACCCTTGACTGCATTAACGCATAAAGGGAAGAAATTTGAATGGAATGAAGAACAAGAGAAAGCATTTCAGTTATTGAAGAAAAAGCTAACTACGGCACCTATATTGTCATTGCCTGAAGGGAATGATGATTTTGTGATTTATTGTGACGCATCAAAGCAAGGCCTCGGTTGTGTATTAATGCAACGAACGAAGGTGATTGCTTATGCGTCTAGACAATTGAAGATTCACGAACAAAATTATACGACGCATGATTTGGAATTAGGCGCGGTTGTTTTTGCATTAAAGACTTGGAGGCACTACTTATATGGGGTCAAAAGTATTATATATACCGACCACAAAAGTCTTCAACACATATTTAATCAGAAACAACTGAATATGAGGCAGCGTAGGTGGATTGAATTATTGAATGATTACGACTTTGAGATTCGTTACCACCCGGGGAAGGCAAATGTGGTAGCCGATGCCTTGAGCAGGAAGGACAGAGAACCCATTCGAGTAAAATCTATGTATATAATGATTCATAATAACCTTACTACTCAAATAAAGGAGGCGCAACAAGGAGTTTTAAAAGAGGAAAATTTAAAGGATGAAATACCCAAATGATCGGAGAAGCATCTTAATATTCGGAAAGATGGAACCCGGTATAGGGCTGAAAGGATTTGGGTACCAAAATTTGGAGATATGAGAGAAATGGTACTTAGAGAAGCTCATAAAACTAGATACTCAATACATCCTGGAACGGGGAAGATGTACAAGGATCTCAAGAAACATTTTTGGTGGCCGGGTATGAAAGCCGATGTTGCTAAATACGTAGGAGAATGTTTGACGTGTTCTAAGGTCAAAGCTGAGCATCAGAAACCATCAGGTCTACTTCAACAACCCGAAATCCCAGAATGGAAATGGGAAAACATTACCATGGATTTCATCACTAAATTGCCAAGGACTGCCAGTGGTTTTGATACTATTTGGGTAATAGTTGATCGTCTCACCAAATCAGCACATTTCCTGCCAATAAGAGAAGATGACAAGATGGAGAAGTTAGCACGACTGTATTTGAAGGAAGTCGTCTCCAGACATGGAATACCAATCTCTATTATCTCTGATAGGGATGGCAGATTTATTTCAAGATTCTGGCAGACATTACAGCAAGCATTAGGAACTCGTCTAGACATGAGTACTGCCTATCATCCATAAACTGATGGGCAGAGCGAAAGGACGATACAAACACTTGAAGACATGCTACGAGCATGTGTTATTGATTTCGGAAACAGTTGGGATCGACATCTACCGTTAGCAGAATTTTCCTACAACAACAGCTACCATTCAAGCATTGAGATGGCGCCGTTTGAAGCACTTTATGGTAGAAAGTGCAGGTCTCCGATTTGTTGGAGTGAAGTGGGGGATAGACAGATTACGGGTCCGGAGATTATACAAGAAACTACCGAGAAGATCATCCAAATTCAACAACGGTTGAAAACCGCCCAAAGTCGACAAAAGAGCTACGCTGTCATTAAAAGAAAAGATATAGAATTTGAAATTGGAGAGATGGTCATGCTTAAAGTTGCACCTTGGAAAGGCTATGTTCGATTTGGTAAACGAGGAAAATTAAATCCAAGGTATATTGGACCATTCAAGATTATTGATCGTGTCGGACCAGTAGCTTACCGACTTGAGTTACCTTAACAACTCGCGGCTGTACATAACACTTTCTACGTCTCGAATTTGAAGAAATGTTTTGCTAAAGAAGATCTCACTATTCCGTTAGATGAAATCCAAATCAACGAAAAACTTCAATTCATCGAAGAACCCGTCGAAATAATGGATCGTGAGGTTAAAAGACTTAAGCAAAACAAGATACCAATTGTTAAGGTTCGATGGAATGCTCGTAGAGGACCCGAGTTCACCTGGGAGCATGAAGATCAGATGAAGAAGAAATACCCGCATCTATTTCCAGAAGATTCGTCAACACCTTCAATAGCTTAAAATTTCGGGACGAAATTTATTTAACGGGTAGGTACTGTAGTGACCCGAACTTTTTCATGTTTATATATATTAATTGAGATTGATATTTACATGATTAAATGTTTCCAACATGTTAAGCAATCAAACTTGTTAAGACTTGATTAATTGAAATATGTTTCATATAGACAATTGACCACCCAAGTTGACCGGTGATTCACGAACGTTAAAACTTGTAAAAACTATATGATGACATATATATGGATATATATATAGTTAACATGATACTATGATAAGTAATCATATCATTAAGTATATTAACAATGAACTACATATGTAAAAACAAGACTACTAACTTAATGATTTTTAAACGAGACATATATGTAACGATTATCGTTGTAAAGACATTTAATGTATATATATCATATTAAGAGATATTCATACATGATAATATCATGATAATATAATAATTTAAAATCTCATTTGATATTATAAACATTGGGTTAACAACATTTAACAAGACCGTTAACCTAAAGGTTTAAAAACAACACTTACATGTAACGACTAACGATGACTTAACGACTCAGTTAAAATGTATATACATGTAGTGTTTTAATATGTATTTATACACTTTTGAAAGACTTCAATACACTAATCAAAATACTTCTACTTAACAAAAATGCTTACAATTACATCCTCGTTCAGTTTCATCAACAATTCTACTCGTATGCACCCGTATTCGTACTCGTACAATACACAGCTTTTAGATGTATGTACTATTGGTATATACACTCCAATGATCAGCTCTTAGCAGCCCATGTGAGTCACCTAACACATGTGGGAACCATCATTTGGCAACTAGCATGAAATATCTCATAAAATTACAAAAATATGAGTAATCATTCATGACTTATTTACATGAAAACAAAATTACATATCCTTTATATCTAATCCATACACCAACGACCAAAAACACCTACAAACACTTTCATTCTTCAATTTTCTTCATCTAATTGATCTCTCTCAAGTTCTATCTTCAAGTTCTAAGTGTTCTTCATATATTCTACAAGTTCTAGTTACATAAAATCAAGAATACTTTCAAGTTTGCTAGCTCACTTCCAATCTTGTAAGGTGATCATCCAACCTCAAGAAATCTTTGTTTCTTACAGTAGGTTATTATTCTAATATAAGGTAATAATCATATTCAAACTTTGGTTCAATTTCTATAACTATAACAATCTTATTTCAAGTGATGATCTTACTTGAACTTGTTTTCGTGTCATGATTCTGCTTCAAGAACTTCGAGCCATCCAAGGATCCGTTGAAGCTAGATCCATTTTTCTCTTTTCCAGTAGGTTTATCCAAGGAAATTAAGGTAGTAATGATGTTCATAACATCATTCGATTCATACGTATAAAGCTATCTTATTCGAAGGTTTAAACTTGTAATCACTAGAACATAGTTTAGTTAATTCTAAACTTGTTCGCAAACAAAAGTTAATCCTTCTAACTTGACTTTTAAAATCAACTAAACACATGTTCTATATCTATATGATATGCTAACTTAATGATTTAAAACCTGGAAACACGAAAAACACCGTAAAACCGGATTTACGCCGTCGTAGTAACACCGTGGGCTGTTTTGGGTTAGTTAATTAAAAACTATGATAAACTTTGATTTAAAAGTTGTTATTCTGAGAAAATGATTTTTATTATGAACATGAAACTATATCCAAAAATTATGGTTAAACTCAAAGTGGAAGTATGTTTTCTAAAATGGTCATCTAGACGTCGTTCTTTCGACTGAAATGACTACCTTTACAAAAATGACTTGTAACTTATTTTTCCGACTATAAACCTATACTTTTTCTGTTTAGATTCATAAAATAGAGTTCAATATGAAACCATAGCAATTTAATTCACTTAAAACGGATTTAAAATGAAGAAGTTATGGGTAAAACAAGATTGGATAATTTTTCTCATTTTAACTACGTGAAAATTGGTAACAAATCTATTCCAACCATAACTTAATCAACTTGTATTGTATATTATGTAATCTTGAGATACCATAGACACGTATACAATTTTTTGACCTATCATGTCGACACATCTATATATATTTCGGAACCACCATAGACACTCTATATGTGAATGTTGGAGTTAGCTATACAGGGTTGAGGTTGATTCCAAAATATATATAGTTTGAGTTGTGATCAATACTGAGATACGTATACACTGGGTCGTGGATTGATTCAAGATAATATTTATCGATTTATTTCTGTACATCTAACTGTGGACAACTAGTTGTAGGTTACTAACGAGGACAGCTGACTTAAGAAACTTAAAACATCAAAATATATTAAAAGTGTTGTAAATATATTTTGAACATACTTTGATATATATGTATATATTGTTATAGGTTCGTGAATCAACCAGTGGCCAAGTCTTACTTCCCGACGAAGTAAAAATCTGTGAAAGTAAGTTATAGTCCCACTTTTAAAATCTAATATTTTTGGGATGAGAATACATGCAGGTTTTATAAATAATTTACAAAATAGACACAAGTACGTGAAACTACATTCTATGGTTGAATTATCGAAATCGAATATGCCCCTTTTTATTAAGTCTGGTAATCTAAGAATTAGGGAACAGACACCCTAATTGACGCGAATCCTAAAGATAGATCTATTGGGCCTAACAAACCCCATCCAAAGTACCGGATGCTTTAGTACTTCGAAATTTATATCATATCCGAAGGGTGTCCCGGAATGATGGGGATATTCTTATATATGCATCTTGTTAATGTCGGTTACCAGGTGTTCACCATATGAATGATTTTTATCTCTATGTATGGGATGTGTATTGAAATATGAAATCTTGTGGTCTATTATTATGATTTGATATATATAGGTTAAACCTATAACTCACCAACATTTTTGTTGACGTTTTAAGCATGTTTATTCTCAGGTGATTATTAAGAGCTTCCGCTGTCGCATACTTAAATAAGGACGAGATTTGGAGTCCATGCTTGTATGATATTGTGCAAAAACTGCATTCAAGAAACTTATTTTGTTGTAACATATTTGTATTGTAAACCATTATGTAATGGTCGTGTGTAAACAGGATATTTTAGATTATCATTATTTGATAATCTGTGTAAAGCTTTTTAAACCTTTATTGATGAAATAAAGGTTATGGTTTGTTTTAAAATGGATGCAGTCTTTGAAAAACGTCTCATATAGAGGTCAAAACCTCGCAACGAAATCAATTAATATGGAACGTTTTTAATCAATAAGAACGGGACATTTCATTTGGATAGTAAATTTTTACTCGAATTAGCAAACGGTAAATTAATTTCAACAGATAATATATGTCGGGAGAGAGAAATTAAACTGGGGGATGAAACATTTAAAATTGATTTAATACCAGTCGAGCATAGGTCGTTTGTTACAAAAATGCGATTCGCATTATGCGTGAAAAAGGAAAACCTTTAATGGTGTACGGAGAAAAGAACAACGCGAAATTAAATCTTATTAGTAGTTTGAAGGCGCAAAAGAATTTCCCGATGTATTTCCCGATGTACATAGGTCAGTGATGTTCCCGTCGCAAAAGAATTTCCCGATGTATTTCCGAAAGAATTACCGGGATTACCCCTACATCGATCCGTTGAATTTAAAATAGACCTTGTACCAGGAGCTGCACCAATAGCTCGTGCTCCATACAGACTCGCACCCAGCGAAATGAAATAATTACAAAGTCAGTTACAGGAAATTTTAGAGCGTGGTTTCATTCGACCAAGCACATCACCATGGGGAGCTCCTGTTTTGTTTGTTAAGAATAAAGATGTGTAACGACCCGTCAAAATCGCTATTGACGCAGCACGTTAATCATTGATTCCACAGTGAGGTTTTGACCTCTATATGATACGTTTTGATAAAATATTGCATTCATTAAAATAAGTGACTTTCTAAACATAGAAAGTTATAAACATGTGGGCGAGTGCTTAGGTATAAGCAAAACCCCAAAATATATAAGTCTTTAATTTACAGGTTGACTTCACAGTCCAATTATTTATTACACAACGAAGTTTTATTTTGAATGCAATAAACTTTGTACAAAGCATGAGAGACTCCATGCAGGCAACAAGCACATCACATCAGAAGCATTCTAAGGACCTGAGAATAAAACATGCTAAAATGTCAACAAGAATGTTGGTGAGTTATAGGTTTAATTGCTCGAGTCATAAACATATATAAAGATAGACCACAAGATTTCATCAAAAGTTTATCAATAGATTCTACGTAACAGAGCACCCTGGTAACTAAACTTAACGCTACAGTGATAATTACCCCATTCGTTTTAATACGCGCAAACCAACGTGTCTTAAACTCAAATAACATACGTCCGTTAAAAGGCTAGCGCTCTAGCTCGGACGGGGATGTCAAGCCCTATGGATCCATATACAATTATTCGCGCCCACCAGTCCATATCCTATGTACTGGCAGCTACTAGTTACCAAAGCTAAGGGATTTTCGGTTTAACTCAGTGTAGAATTTTGTATGTACTTGTGTCTTATTGCGTTTAATATAAATTGCATGTATTTTCAGCCCAAAAATATTTAAAGTATTTAAAAAGGGAGACTATAACTCACAGTTCAATATTGCGATTCAATATTGTAGGAAAATTGCGTAGACGTAATGATGGTAGACGAATGTATGGTTGGTCTTGGATTCAAGAACAATACCCCGAACAATACCCAATATTTCCTTATTTTAAAACGGTTTGAAACCCGAATTAAAAATACCCTCGAATATACTTTATTATTATTAAACTTAAAATTAAAATTATAATTATAATTATAAATATAAAATTTACGTACAGAAATGATTATGAAAAATTCGTCGAGCAAAACTGACCTTTTATAGTACTTTTCAATTTACTGTAGCTCATGCGATCGCATGAGTTTTCAGTATTTTTGCCATGCGATCGCATGACCGCCTTTTCTGTTTCTGTTTGCTAGTTCGTCGACACAAAATAGTGTTACTGTAGCAAATATTGTTTACTGTAGTAAATAGTGTTTTAATGTAGCAATAGTGTGTTACTGTAGCAAATAGTGTTTTACTGTAGCAAATCACTGTAGCACTGTAGCAAAATATGGTTTTACTGTAGCAAATAGTGTTTTACTGTAGCAAAGTAATTTTTACTGTAGCAAATAGGGTTTTACTGTAGGAAAGTCGTTTTTACTTGTACATATATATATACATACATATAATTGTTCATGAATCGTCGAGAGTAGTCAAAGGTAATTGTATATATGAAACAGTTCTAAAATTTTGAGACTCAATCTAACAGACTTTGTTTAACGTGTTAAAATAATAAATCGTATAGAAAATTGGTTTAAATAAGTAAAAAATTTTCGGGTCATCACAGTACCTCCCCGTTAAAGAAAATTTCGTCCCGAAATATTGAATAGTACCTGTATTATGAGCGATATTAGTGAACAAATGTGGATGCTTTTGCTTCATTTGATCTTCACGTTCCCAAGTAAACTCGGGTCCTCGTCTAGCGTTCCAACGAACTCCAACTATCGGTATTTTGCTTTGTTTTAATTGTTTGACCTCACGGTCCATGATTTTAACAGGTTCTTCGACAAAATGGAGTTTATCATTGATTCGTATTTCGTCAAGAGGAATTACGACATCCTCTTCAGCTAAATATTTCTTCAAATTTGACACGTGAAATGTGTCGTGAACACTACTAAGTTCTTGCGGTAGCTTTAATCGATAAGCAACTGCTCCAATTCTTTCGGTGATTTCAAAGGGTCCTACATACCTAGGACTTAACTTTCCTCATTTACCGAATCGTACTACGCCTTTCCAGGGTGACACTTTCAACATGACTTTATCGCCCACTTGAAATTCTAGCGGTTTTCTTCTTACATCAGCATAACTCTTTTGGCGACTCATGGCCGTTTTCAATCGCTGTTGTATTTGAATGATCTTTTCGGTGGTTTCATGAATAATTTCTGGTCCAGTAAGTTGTCTTTCTCCTACTTCACTCCAACAGATAGGAGATATGCACTTTCTACCGTAAAGTGCTTCAAATGGCGCTGCGTTGATGCTCGTATGATAGCTGTTATTGTATGAAAATTCTGCCAACGGTAAGTGTCAATCCCAACTGGTTCTAAAGTCAATCACGCATGCCCGTAACATGTCTTCCAATGTTTGTATTATTCTTTCACTTTGACCATCTGTCTGTGGGTGATAAGCAGTGCTCATATCTAATCGAGTTCCCAATGATTTTTGTAATGACTGCTAGAAACGTGATGTGAATCGGGTGTCGCGATCAGATATGATAGAGATGGGTACACCATGCCTGGAAACTACTTCCTTCAAATATAGGCGTGCTAATTTCTCCATACTGTCTGTCTCCTTTATTGGTAGAAAGTGAGCTGATTTAGTTAGACGATCAACTATCACCCAAATAGTATCATGACTACTTGCAGTCCTTGGCAATTTTGTAATGAAATCCATAGTTATTCTTTCCCATTTCCACTGCGGAATTTCTGGTTGTTGCAGTAATCCTGACGGCTTTTGGTGCTCAGCTTTGACCTTTGCACACGTTAAACATTTGCTTACATAAGTAGCAATTTCTGTTTTCATATTAGGCCACCAATAAAACTTCTTGAGATCGTGGTACATTTTTCCGTTTCCTGGGTGAATTGAGTACCTCGATTTATGTGCTTCATCCAGTACTAGTTGCCTTAGGTTACCATGTTTTGGTACCCATATCCTACCAGTAAAATACAGGTTTCCATCGGCTTTTTCTTCAAGTTGTTTTTCTAACCCTTTGCTTATTTCGCCTTTTTCGTTTTCTTCTTTTAAAGCTTCTAACTGTGCTGCTTGAATTTGCTTTGTGAGATCAGTACAAATTGTAATATTCAATGCTCAGACCCTAAGAGGTTTTACTCTTTCTTTTCGACTTAGGGCATCAGCTACAACATTAGCCTTTTCGGGGTGGTAACGGATTTCACAATCGTAATCGTTTAACAACTCTACCCAGTGACGTTGCCTCATATTGAGTTGTTTTTGATCAAAAATATGCTGAAGACTCTTATGGTCGGTATACACTGTACACTTGGTGCCATATAGATAGTGTCTCCATATTTTGAGTGCAAAAACTACTGCTCCAAGTTCTAAATCGTGCGTCGTATAGTTCTTTTCATGAATTTTTAGTTGTCGTGAGGCATATGCGATAACTTTTGTGCGTTGCATTAATACACATCCTAAACCTTGGTGCGAAGCGTCACAGTAGATCACGAAATCATCATTTCCTTCCGGTAATGACAAAATGGGTGCAGACGTTAACTTCTTCTTTAATAACTGGAATGAGGATTCCTGTTCCGTGGACCAATCATACTTCTTTCCCTTTTGAGTCAATGCAGTTAAGGGTTTGGCGATTCTAGAGAAATCTTGAATGAATCTTCGGTAGTAACCAGCAAGACCTAAGAATTGGCGAATTTGTGTTGGAGTCTTTGGGGTTTCCCATTTACTAATGGCTTCGATGTTGGCGGGGTCAACTTTAATTCCATGTTTACTGACAACATGGCCCAAAAATTGTACTTCTTGTTACCAGAAATCACACTTCAAAAATTTTGCATACAATTCTTCTTTCTTGAGTATCTCCAGTACCAGTCTTAAGTGTTGCTCATGTTCTTCCTTGTTCTTCGAGTAAATCAATATGTCGTCGATAAAAACAATGACAAATTTGTCTAAATACGGTCTACAGATGCGATTCATTAGATCCATGAATACTGCTGGAGCATTAGTTAATCCAAAAGGCATGACAAGAAACTCATAGTGACCGTAACAGGTTCTGAACGCGGTTTAAGGAACATCTTCTTCCTTCACTCTCAGCTGATGATATCCGGAGCGTAGATCAATCTTAGAATAAACACTTGATCCTTGCAATTGATCAAACAAATCATCAATCCTCGGTAATGGGTACCGATTCTTGATCATTAATTTGTTTAATTCTCGGTAATCTATGCACATTCTCATAGATCCATCCTTCTTCTTGACGAACAGAATAGGAGCACCCCAAGGTGAAAAACTAGGACGAATAAATCCACGGTCCGATAATTCTTGCAACTGGTCTTGCAATTCTTGCATTTCTGAAGGTGCAAGTCTATATGGAGATCGGGCTACAGGTGCAGCTCCTGGTATGAAATCAATCTGGAATTCTACAAATCTGTGTGGAGGTAGCCCCGGTAATTCTTCTGGAAATACTCCGGGATATTCTCTTACAACCGGCATGTCATTAATGCTTCTTTCTTCAGTATCGATCTTCTTTATGTGTGCCAGAATAGCATAACAACCTTTTCTTATAAGTTTCTGGGCCTTCATACAGCTGATAAAGTTCAGCTTTGAGTTGCTCTTCTCCCCATAAATCATTAATGACGTTTCATCCTTAAGAGGGATGCGGATTGCTTTCTCAGTGCAAACAACTTCCGCTCTTGTTTTGGACATCCAGTCCATGCCAACGATTACGTCAAAACTTCCTAATTCTACGGGTATCAAATCAATTTTGAAGGTTTCACCAGCGAGATTCATTTCGCAACCATGGCAAATTTTATCTGCTTTTATCAGTTTACCATTAGCTAATTCAGTAGTATATTTATCGTCTAGAGGCAATGATGCACATTTTAGTTTAGAACTAAAGTCTTTACACATATAACTTCTATCAGCACCCGTATCAAACATAATAGAAGCTAGTTGATTATTAACGGTAAACGTACCCGTGACAAGATTAGGATCCTCACGTGCTTCACTGGTACTAACATTAAATGCCCTCCCACGTGCGGATTCTTTGTTCTTCTCCTTATCAGGGCATTGATTTATAAAGTGACCAGACTTCCCGCATCCAAAACATTTCGTGACATCGGTCAGTTTTGTCTTTACTTCAAAAACGGTGGCATAACAATCTTTCGCCACATGTCCTTTCTTGTTGCACTTATCACAGACCACTTGGCAATAACCTGCATGATGTGTGTAACATCTTTTGCAGAACGGATGGGGTCCCTTATAGTTTGGACTTGCAGTTGCCCCATCTTGTTTACCTTTAAAAGTTTTTTGTTTCTTCAGGTGAGTACTTTTGGCCTTATAGTCTTCCCATTTCCTCTTTCCTTCAGTTGTCTTGACTTCGGTAATTGGTGCCTTAATCGAACTCTCTGTGATCTGGTCCATGAGTTGGTGTGCCATTGTCATGGCTTCCTGCATCGTATTCGGTTTGGACGATGTAACATTTCCTTTGATATTGATCGATAAACCGTCAATATACATTTCTATCTTTTGTTTCTCATTTGGCACCAATTCGGGACACAACAAGGCTAGTTCCATGAAACGCTTTTCATAGTTATTGAGATTCGCGCCGATAACCTTCAGATTACGTAACTCAGATTCCATTTTTCTGATCTCATTTCGAGGACAGTACTCCTCGATTAGCATCTTTTTCAGTTCTTCCCAAGAGATATCATATGCCGTATCTATTCCTTCTGCTTTAGCATAATTGTTCCACCAAGTAAGTGCACCGTCATGCAACGTGCACGAAGCATACTTTGACTTGTCTCCGTTTGCACAATTACTGATTTTGAAAACGGACTCCATCTTTTCAAACCATCGGGTTAGACCGACTGGTCCCTCAGTTCCACTAAACGTCTGTGGTTTGCATCCTTGAAAAGTTTTGTATGAGCATCCGTTTCGTGAATTTGTGTTTACGTGTAAGGACCCGTCCTAATCCACCTGGACGAAGTCAACAACATCTGCTCCCATTGCGAGGTACTGACCTAAATATGCCATGTACGACTCCATATAATATCTTTAAAGTGAGTAAAAGCACAGTGGAAGACTTCTTTCATACCTGAGAATAAACATGCTTAAAAGTGTCAACCAAAAGGTTGGTGAGTTCATAGGTTTATCATAACAATCATTTCAATATATTAATAGACCATAAGATTTCCATTTATAAATATATGTACACTCGCAAGTGTATAAAAGTATTCTATAAATTGTAGGCACCCGGTAACAAGCCTTAACATTCATGTTTTACCCTCTGAAGTACACCAGATCATGTGTGTTACAAATAACCTCAAAGTACTAAAACATCCCATAGTCAGGATGGAGTTTGTCAGGCCCAATAGATCTATCTTTAGGATTCGCGCCTACCGTACATAGACAAGTAGTTTAATGTTACCAAGCTAACTGTATATTTCTGGTTTAAACCCACATAGAATTAGTTTTAGTACTTGTGCCTATTTCGTAAAACATTTATAAAACAGCGCATGTATTCTCAGCCCAAAAATATATATATAAAAAGGGAGTAATGAAACTCACATAATGTATTTTGTAGTAAAAATACATATCACTATATTGAACAATGCAGGGTTGGCCTCGGATTCACGAACCTGTATCAATTATATATATTAAGAGATATAATGACAATTAATTAGTTTATATATTAATATTGTTAATATACTTCTTGTATTAATAATTTGTTAGTTAAGTAATTATATTTATTTCATATGTAGATACCTTTTGTTTGAAAAATAATACTTATAATAATACTAACATAATTTGTAATAATAATAATAATATTAACAATGATAATAATAAATATAATGTTAAAAATAATAATAAGGTTAATGTTAAAACTAATAATAATAATGATGATACTTTTAATTTTAATAAAAAGATAAGTTTAATAATAATGTTAATTCTAATATTAGTCTTAATGATAATATTACTAATTTTAATGGTAAAAGTCATAATAATTATGATAATCATAATAAGGATAATATTATTACTAATAGTTATATTAATACTTATAATAATAAATATTAATGATAAAGAATAATAATAATAATAGTAATGTCAAATAATACCTTAAAAACATTAAAAAGAAATAAACTTCCCGGGACGGGACTCGAACCCGCGACCTCTAGCTTACACCACAACACTCCTAATCCTTGAGGTGCCTTTTACATTTGTAATTTAACTCGGGCCTAAGATCATTTAACTCGTTTTCTGCATCAAGCCCGCAGAGCCCAATCACACCTGGCCCAATCCGTGTAGCTATTAATTGAAAAAAAATTATAACCTGCAGCAACATAGGTTCGATTTCAGGACCCCTTGTCAACCAACCAACCACTTAAACCAATGAACCGTCGTATTATTTCTGTTTTAATTCGTACCATTAAGCTATTTATCATTTTCATCCTACTTCTACAATCATCAATATTGAATCATCATTATCATTCATTCATACCTACTGCATTATTCGCTAATCATCATCATTAATCAAGATCACTACGAATTCATCATCTTCTCAATCATCATTTCCATCGTTAACCATCATCATGTATCACATACCATGTAATAACATAATATCATATCATAATTATAATCATATCCTAACGTCATCATTATCTATCATAATCATCATTTTCATTTAATCATCCTATCTATCGTCATTGAGCAAGAACATATCGAATAAGTTGCAGAAGCAGCTTAATTTGGATGATAATGGTAGCAATAGTAGGAGAGTATAATAGGTAGAATTGAGATTTTAATTTGGACCATTTATTAATTCGACTTAACAACATCTAATTACGGCCCATTAAACAAACGGATCACAAGCCCATATAAAAAAATGGAACACGGCTCATAACATTGGATTTAAAGGACTACTAGTGTGTTCTTATTTTAATCCCACCGATGGAATGGTGGGGTATTAAGTTTGGTATCTGTCGACCATTATGCACGAGTTTGTCCACATGCACTTGTAGCGACACTTTTTTTTTATGCATCTTAAAAAGCACCCCAATACATTAGACAATCTTTTATATATAAAAAGTGGTTTGGTTGTTTTATGGTTTGTAGAAACAGATATAACAGGTGATACGTGATTGGTTCGAAGAAAGTAGAAATAGAGGTGAGTTTCCGTTTCGTAATCGAGCAGAAGCCGCAGCAACCTGTAAGTGGTTGTTCGTTTGAAACCAGACCCAAAAACAGAAACAATAAATGATTTATGGTGGCTATGGGTGGCCGGTGGCGATGGAGTGTGATCATGGCGGTTTGTAAGGATAGTTGTGAGTTTAATTTGAAGGTGTTTATTCATTAACTAAAGGTGGTGTTAGGAGGTTTCATGATGAAGGTGGTTTACGGTTGTTCCAGTGCTTTAAGAGAAAACTAATAGAGGGACAAGATAGATGGTAGCGGCGGTTATAGATGCATGATCGTGGGTGGTGTCGTTAAGATGGTTCAAGAGATGGAAGTGTATGGGGGTTGGTGACATAGGTCAAGGATGGTTTCGGTTTTGGTTGAGGGTGGTGGTATTCACAATGGGTGATCGAGGGTAACAAACAACACAAGGTGGCTCTTGGTGGTTAGATGGTGGTAATATGAGAGGAAGAGTGGTTCATGAATGAAAACATAAAACGGTATCGTAGCAGATTCAAATAGAAAGTGTTTAGATGTCGGTTTGAAATGAAAAGAAACATAAAACTAAAAGGAATTGAAGCGTAGCAGCGGGTTTCAAAGGAAAAATAGAAGTGAGATAGAGGAAAGGAGAGAAGAGAAATGGTTGATATAATCATATTTGTATAATATGTATATTATATATATAAATAGATAGATGATAGATAATTGAATCACAAGCGAAACAGTAATCCTAATTTATCAATCATGCACAGTAATAATTTACTTTTCATATAAAATAGAATTTGAAACGTGTTAATTTGTTAGCCGTCACCATTTACGGACTAAATTTCATTCTCCGCTGTCAATCAGTGACGGATAAAAATCTTCAGAAAAATCCCAGATGTTAAGATTAATTATCTTTAATTATTTTAGTCTTTATGATATAAAATTCGGTCATTAACTATTAACTAAAATTTACATTAATTATTCATTCCCGACCCCAAGTAAAAATATATAAAAGTCTTAAAATTCAACAAATGGTTCCTAGATATAATTTTAATAAGTCTATAATTTATATAACTCGTTTTCGAATCATCCTTTAAAATCATATAAGTTCGAGTTAATCTAATCATTTGAATGACAAACGAGTGTTATTATTGTTTTCTAAATGAATTCAAAACCTTTTATTTTTGAATTACATTATATTTACTTAAATATATATTAACTAACAATTTAATTATTAATTCAAATCATCAAATCATATAATGCTTTATTTAATATCTCTAATTATTATATATATATATATATATATATATATATATATATATATATATATATATATACATATTTATTTACAATTAATTGTTCGTGAATCGTCGGAAATGGTCGAAAGTCAAATGAATCCATGTAAACAGTTCAAAAATTTTGAAACTCAACCTAACAGACTTTGCTTATCGTGTCACAGATATTAAATCGTATCGAGAGTTTGGTTTAAAATTAGTCGAAATTTCCGGGTCGTGACAGTACCCACCCGTTAAAGAAATTTCGTCCCGAAATTTGAGTGAGGTCGTCGTGGCTAACAATAAAAATGTTTTTCATGACGAATATGAATAGTGTTTTATCATTTTCGATTAAGATGAATAAAACGATTCGATCATGCGAAGCGTACGAGTGAAGCTATCACAAAAGAGTGAAATGAAGTGATTAGAGGTTCGTCTTAACTTCTGACATAGTCAAGATTGGTTTTTAGAATTCAAGGAATTTAAAGAAATCTTCTAATCAGAAAGAAAATGTAATCGCACGATTTATTAGCAAACTTTTGGAATTACGGAAGAACAGAAATATCATGGAAATATTTCCGTGATATGCTTAGAGATTAAGTAGAATGAAAGAGTTGTGTAACATGGCACATGATGATGGTACTGAGAATCATCACGCTTCATTAGAAACTCATCATGACTTACTGTAATATAACCACGTTGGCCAAGCGCATTATATTATACTAACTCATGCATCAATTCCCAACACTTCTCCACAATTCATTCATAATTTATACTTAAATTTTACAGAAGTTTCCAATATAATGGAATACAGATAGCACGAAGAGGTATATAATTTCGGACGAGAATATTTATGAAAATATCTTCAGAAATATCGAAGATATTTATAACGAAAAATGCGATGATATCTTAGAATTAAAAATATTTAAGATCAGAAGATGATGAAGAAATTTGTCCGAAAGGATTTAGAATAAGAAGAAGCAAGGTATTCGCTAAAGGTTTTTTTTTTTTGTCGGATCCCGAATTACCTGGATTCTTCGAATATAGGGTTTGGTCCTTGTATTTGTCCTAGGTGTCCTTCGTGGTTAGCTCAATCCGTTTTTTTTTCAGTACCAAATTTTCTATCGAGCGTTCCCAACATTCCATTCTTATTATCAAACTTTTGGCCGTTTAGACCATTTATGACATGCTGCTTCATCAGCATTTTCAAAGTTAACGGATCTGGGTCATAGGTTATCAACCCGAGGTGGTTTCAGGAGATTTGTGTTTTTAGATGATTAAACGCTGATGATAATATGGTGGAATATAAAGAGTACGCATATATATCAAGGTTATATTAAGGTTGTTTCGGATGAAGAGTCGGAGTTGACTTGCTGTAGCTGTGATAAAATTTGCTACTTTGAAAGGAATTACCAAATTATTTTGAGTAGTAATAACACTAAAGGAATTAGCACAGCTATGTGTTAAACGTTTACTCAGTTTCCGAGGGTTTTTCAGGTGCATAACTGAAAGGACCCGTTCATATACATTATAAACGATTCACAATAGTTGATTACATTGCGAGGTATTTGACCTCTATATGATACATTTTACAAACATTGCATTCGTTTTTAAAAGACAAACTTTCTTTACATCGAAAATTGACAGGCATGCATACCATTTCATAATATCCACTATCCAACTATAAATTGATTTAATAATAATCTTTGATGAACTCAATGACTCGAATGCAACGTTCTTCGAAATATGCTATGAAAGACTCCAAGTAATATCTTTAAAATGAGCAAATGCACAGCGGAAGATTTCTTTAACACCTGAGAATAAACATGCTTTAAAGTGTCAACCAAAAGGTTGGTGAGTTCATTAGTTTATCATAATCATTTATTTCCATCATTTTAATAGACCACAAGAATTTCATTTTTAGTTCTCATAAATATACGTCCCATGCATAGAGACAAAAATATTCATTCATATGGTGAACACCTGGTAACCGACATTAACTAGATACATATAAGAATATCCCCTATCATTCCGGGATCCTCCTTCGGACATGATATAAATTTCGAAGTACTAAAGCATCCGGTACTTTGGATGGGGTTTGTTAGGCCCAATAGATCTATCTTTAGGATTCGCGTCAATTAGGGTGTCTGTTCCCTAATTATTAGATTACCAGACTTAATAAAAAGGGGCATATTCGATTTCGATAATTCAACCATAGAATGTAGTTTCACATACTTGTGTCTATTTCGTAAAACATTTATAAAAGTTGCGCATGTATTCTCAGCCAAAAAATATAAAGGGTAAAAAGGCAAATGAAACTCACCATACTGTATTTCATAGTAAAAATACATATAACATTATTGAACAAGTGCAAGGTTAGCCTCGGATTCACGAACCTAAATTAATTATATATATTTATATGT
This sequence comes from Rutidosis leptorrhynchoides, assembly GCF_046630445.1. NCBI lineage: Eukaryota > Viridiplantae > Streptophyta > Magnoliopsida > Asterales > Asteraceae > Rutidosis > Rutidosis leptorrhynchoides. The sequence continues at coordinate 330,306,088 of NC_092333.1, read as the reverse complement.
TGGTCAATATTTGTCTAACAAATTAGGTCAAGTCATAGTGTACCACAATCCTAATGCTCGAGACTAATATGCAAAAGTCAACAAAAGTAAATTTGACTCAAAATAATTTCCAAAAATCTATACATGATTAATATATAGTTTAAATATCGTCGTTTTATATTTTTAAATATTTTTAAAAGATTTATTAGAGTAAATAATATAATTTATTTATTAATAAATAAAATTTTATATTAAATTTATATAATAAAATATACTTTTATATATATTAAGTAATAAAATTTATAGGGTTCATTTAATATCATAAAGATAATATGATAGGTATTATTAAAGTAAGTTATTACACGTAGTAAAAATATCAATTTGTTACAAGTAAAAGTTGTATTATTTTGTAATAATAATTATTATTATAAAAATATCAATATTTATAATTACTAAGATGACATTATGATAAAACGATAATTCTAATTATGATAACTTTAATATTTACGATAATTTTTAATATTATCTTTAAAATAATAATTCTATTTAAAATAATAATAATGATATTTTATTGTAACAATGACATTTCTATTAAAATGATAATTTTTGTTAAAATGATAGTTTTAATACTAACGATACTTTTAATAATAATAGTAATGATAAAAATAATAAGAACGATAATTTTATCTAAATTAATATCTTATAATATTTTAATTTCATCATGATACTCTTACTCATTATTTCTTAATCGTTTCGTTTAATAGCTTTTAATCGTCTTTTATATCGTGTTCATAATAATGATAATAATAGTAATAAAAATATTTAGGTGTTACAATTATTTGTTTTAATTACACTAATATTAATAATGATAGTTACTATAATATTATTAACGATAATACTAATAATTATCTTAATGATAATATAGTAATAATAATAATAACAATAACAATAACCATTTTTAAATAATGATATATATATATTAATAATGATAATAATAATAATAATACTAATAATAATAATAATAATAATAATGATAATTGGATAATAATAATAATAATACTAATTATAACTTTAACGATAATAACGATAGTAATAAAAAAAACAATTTTTAATGATAAATCCCTTTTATTGATAAAGATAATAATAATGATAATAATAAGATAAAACTAGAACGACGACAAAACGACGATAATAATAATCATTTTTAATAAAAATATTGAAAATTCAATTGATTATAACTTCTAATCCGTTCATCGAAACCATTCGATATCTAAAGGAAAAGTTCTTAATTTTTTGCTAGCTTTCCAAGGACATGCATATCTTATACCTTATCTCAACCGCAAGTGTAACTAATTCAAGATTCAACCTAACCTGTCTAAGGGCAATATCAAAAGTACAAGCATGCATAATCCAAAATACTCGAGCACTAGTCAGGGATACACTATTAGTATGTAAATGTTAAATTATGAGTACTCACGTATCAATATTGACCTCACGAGCATACCCATGAACCATACACAATCACCTCCATAGCTATAACCCATAATTTCCTTAATCCTATCCTACTCGAAAAACAATTTCGAAATCACTCGTACAACACTCCGTCGTAATATTTTATGTATACTAATAATATCTTGAAATAATACGGAGTAAATATATATATGTAAATTGATTGAGAGAGTTTAGAGAAAAATATTTTCAAGTTTTTATGAAATAATGAAACCTATTGAATTCTATTTATAATAGATTTTTGAATTATTAAAGTGAATTATTAAAGTATGAATTATTAAAGTGAATTATTAAAGTATAAATTATTAAAGTATGAATTATTAAAGTGAATTATTAAAGTATAAATTATTAAAGTATGAATTATTAAAGTGAATTATTAAAGTTAAAGTAAAGTAAAAATAAAGTAAAAGTAAAGTTTAAGTATAGTAAAAATATAAAACTATGTACGTATTATACGCGTATAAATATATATAATATTAATTTAAATCGTTATATATATTTAATAAAATAAAATATAAATATCGTTATCTTTATCATACTAGTTAAGTATTGAGTTGTCAAAAGTGGTTCTAGATATTTATAAAAGTTATATTCGTTTTAATAATAAAGTTCTTTTTAAACTGAAAACGTTTTTGTACGTTTGAAACTAAATAGATCAATCGAGTCTTTATGAGATTCAATCTTCCACTATCCTTTGTCTAGTTCTCAATGATTGACAATTTGTTCTTATTTATAAATTACTTTACCATTTTCCGAATATTGTTAAAATGGAAAGATTTCTCAAATCAACGTGGGCCTTTCAACAAAGACTTGTAATCATAATTTAATATATCTGATAATTCAATCATTTGATCTTATCTTCTAATTCCATTGTTAAACATTTTGAAACAGATACAATCATATAAAGTATTTAATCTAATATTTTGTTTACGTTTCAAGTTATAATATATATACACATATACATATATAATCATATTCGTTTAATGGTTCGTGAATCGTTGGAACTTGGTCGAGGTTGAATAAATGTATGAACATAGTTTAAAATTCTTGAAATTTAACTTAACAAATATTGCTTATTGTGTCAGAAACATATAAAGATTAAAGTTTAAATTTGGTTGGAAATTTCCGGGTTGTCACAGTACCTACCCGTTAAAGAAATTTCGTCTCGAAATTTAAGTGGAAAGGTCGTGAATGATAATAAGTATGTTTTCATGATACATACGGGCTGAAAATTAGAGTTTTATCATCAGCGAATAATTTGGATAAACAATCCATTTATATGAAGAGTACGAATGAAGCTAACATAGAAGAGTGAAATGAGTAAGTGTAGATTCATCTTATCATTTGACGTAGATATGATTGATTCCCAGATTTCAAGGGATTTGAAGAAAATCTTCTTAATAAGATTTGACTCTCCGGTAATCAAGGAAATTAGGATCCGCTTTAAATGCGATCGTCCATTTTAATTATTCTGTCGGAGATTTTCTTATAAATTCACCTCCTTCATTTCCTTACAACTCACACCTTCTGTTGATGCATTTTATGCAAGTCCCTAGACATCTACCCACGTCCATTGCAGGTACAACAGTTTACAGGCCACCATGATTGCTCATTATTATCCTGTGTTTACAGGAACTGCAGGAACGAGATTTAGATGTTTGACTATGTTAGACTTAGTCAGACGTACGAGTGAAGCCTCACTAGTACGGCTGACAGGCTCATACGCACGGTTGATGCTGAGCTAAGTCACAATTACAACCTAAATGAGAAGACACGAGTGAGTGATCACCTGTACGGCTGATGAAGCCAACTCGTACGTGTGATGAATGAATTGTATGGGTGAGTCAACAGCAGGGGTATATAAAGTCTTATGTTCTTCATTTTAGGTTAAGCCTCTTATTTGTTACACACACTCAGATCTAGTGAGCTCCTCCGATTCTCTCTCAGTCCAAATCACCCATGTGGTGAATAATAGCTCTAGGTGTTGATCTAATCACACTTGATTTAGTTGTGGTTTGACTAAATTAATCAAAAAAAAAACTTAACCTATTCACTAGAGGGTTTGATTCACTTATTCTGCCATTGTGTGAGTTAAATCTGTTGATTTCTAAGTTCCTAGTTATGTTTCATCACCTTCTATTCTTTCCCCCTCAACTCATATTTTAAAGTATTCATCAATATGCTCCATCCAGCTCTGATTCTCGATATACTTCTAACTTTCATATCGGTCATTCTTCTTTTTCATCTACCGCCGGAAGAATCTATTTACTTCTACTATACTCTTGGGTTTATAGTGTTTCTAGTTCTCCCGTGTCTTTATATTGCTATATGCATCGATATATGGTTTATAATTTCTGGTTTGTCGTTGGGCTTTATATGTTCCCTTATATTTCAAAGTCTCTGCTTCTGTCTTCTATAATCATTATCATTCACAGTTAATGCTCTCTTTTATTTGCTGCAATTTATACCCCAATTTCTATTTTGGAGTTTTGTCCTTTCGTTTCTTCTTCTTGCGATTAAGCACCGCTTGTAATGGTCCAGAATTCACAGATATGAATTTCGGAATGAACATTGTTAATGTTCTAGGAAGGAAATTGTGATGGCACGATCTTGACTTGTCAAATTACTAGAATACCTTGGAAAAGGCCGAATCATCAAGAAATATTTTCTTGATATTTTAGAGGTTAAATAGAATACAAGAGTCGTATAACATGGCACATGATGATGTTATGATCTGTGAATCATCATGTTCCATTTAGAAACTCAGCATGACTTACTGTAATATAATCACATTGATCAAGTGTCATTATATTATACTAATTCATGCTTCAGTTCTCAACACTACTTCAAAATATTCCTATTTTAAACTTGAATCTTTTAGAATTTAGAAACTAAAATAGTTTCTTTTATGATGTAATACAGATAGCGCGAAGAGGTAAATGATTTCAAATAAGAAAAATTAAGAAAATATCTTCAGAAATATGGAGGATATTTATAATGAAAGATATGATGATATTTTAGAATTTCTAATATCAGAGGATGATGAAGAATATTGTCCGCAGGGGTTTAGAGTCAGGAGCAAGGTATTCGTTAATGACTTCAGCAGGTACTGAATCATTTGGATCCTTTAAAGTCAGGTTCAGTCTTTGTAATTTGTCCACAGCCTCCTTCCTACTTTGCTCAATCCGTTTTCCAGTTCCAAAACTTCTCTTTTTCTGCGCTTTGCCAGCACACTTCATCATTATCATCCAGCTTTTACCATTTAAAGTCGTTTATAGTTTTTGCTGCTTCATCAGCATTTTTTTCCATTTTTGGAGAATCAATTCGTAGTTCGGAGTGTTTTTCAGAAACTTCACATTCAAATTAAGTCCAGAAGATAGACGTTATATATACACATATAACTGTTGGCGCAGACATGCTGCAAGATTTGAAAATACTGATTGCTAATTCCCAATGATTCGTATGGCAATTCTCATTACAAGATGCGAATGAGTAAATGATGGGTTTTCAATGAATAATTATGATGACTTTTTGGAGAGGCTAAAGTCAAAGGGTAATGAAGTTGTTGGTACATCTGCTAATAATATGGTGGAATGTAAAAGGTTCCCTGGTAACGATGGTGTATATCTCAAGGTTATAATAAGGTTAGTCTGACTGAAAAGTCGAAGTTGACTTGCTGGAGCTGTGACAAAACTGGCTACTTTGAATAGGAGTCGCAAAGTTATTTTTGCTAATAAATGCCAAAGAATCTGACGCGGATACGTTGCGGATACGTTGTTTAAACTTTTACTTTGGTTTCAAGAGTTTTTCGGGTACATAACTGTGGGTAACATGTGGTTGGATCATCATCTCGATTGCTCATCATTCGAAGTGTCTTCAGAAATTTTCGAAGGGTTTGAACACCGATTGTAATCGTTAACATACATTTGATGTTCTAACACAGTTTTGAAGTCAAAATATAGCTTGTGAAAGATGTAAGGATCTAAGAGTGATGATTTTGGTCATATCTCAAGTTAAATTTTGAGATTTCAAAATCAGAATATGTAATTAAATTTTGAGTGAGTATGGTTGTTTTGATTTCGATAAAAGAATGTATATTGTTGTGAAAGTAGGGAGTATAATGGATGATTTGCTGAATTAGATTCGAAGAATGTAACATATTAATTGTGAATTTATATATCTCTCGGGTATTACCTACCCGTTAAAAAAAATTCACAATTAATATTTTGTACAAAAGAATTTTATTACAGTCTTTATGAAAATATATATATGTATATTTTCTTCAGATGTAACATAGATTTAATGAGTTAATGTTAAATTAAACTCATTTGATTTACGGTTGAAACTAGAATTGAATAATCCCTAAAGGCTTTAAAAAGTACATAACTTTTACGCAGTATTTCTTTAATGACATTGAAATTATGAATCAATACTTCGTTATTTGTTGATGTATGGTGTTCGGTTCGTGGAATTCTTGTGAATTTTGCAAAGTACGAATGATGTTATCTGAAAAGTTTCGGGTACATTGATGATGAAAGTGTAAAATCAAATATATACTTGATTTATTATGAATTGGAATTTGTTGAATTGCGACAGAGATTGTAGTTAACACTGGTTAAGTTGCGGCCGAAGGACGTACATTATTGCATATTTGTAATATGAATTAACCGAGTAGTTAAGATTCACACACAATAGCTTAGCACTGAAAGATTTATTTCAATATATATATATATATATATATATATATATATATATATATATATATATATATATATATATATATATATATATATAATATACATATAATTTCTTCAGAGGAAATGAGTTAATTCTTCATAACTCGTTGATACAATATAAACATTATTGATTCGTAATGATGTCCACAGTGATTCTTGAACTGAAGGAGTTTGTGATGTTATCGGTGTTGTTGATTCGGATGTTGACTGTACTGACGATGCTAGTAACGCTGATGGTACTATTGATGTTGTTGGTAAAGCAAGTTTAGCTTGTTAATCACACACCATTTTTGTATGGGTTTCTACTCTTCCTTCCATCATTTTGGTTCGCTTAACTGATTTATGGTTAGGGCTAGATTAGATAATCTCTAAGACTTTAGAGATTACATAATCGCCACGGAATGTTTCTCCAATGAAGTTATGAATTAATACTTCGTCAGTTATTGTTGTTGGTACTCCTTGGTATCTATGGTGTATATGACGTTGATGCTCGTGGGACAGATTGTGAAGTTGAGGTTTACGATGCGGTTGTGGTTGGAGGTGGTAATGGTACTGTTGGCGTTGATGATGGTGGTACTAGTTATGCTGCTGATGCTGCTGCTGGTGTTTGTAATCTATGCACCATATTCTCCAAAGCCACTACCCGAGCGCGAAGCTCGTTGACTTCTTCTATTACACCGGGGTGATTGTCGGTTCGGACGAGCGGATAAATAAAATCTAAAATTTGATGTAATATATAATCGTGACGAGATACTCTGGAAATGAGCGAGAAAATGGTGTTTCGGACAGGTTCGCCGGTAAGTGCTTCTGGTTCTTCATCAAGAGGGAAATGTGGTGGATGGAAGGGATCACCTTCTTCTTGTCTCCAATGATTGAGGAGGCTACAAACCCATCCCCAATTTATCCAGAATAGGTGATGACTGATTGGTTGATCTATTCCGGTCACACTGCTTTCGGAGCTTGAATGGGATTCCATTTCGGAATCTGAGTGACTTGAACTGATGAAGAATTCCATTTCGTATGATTGGATAAAGGATTTTTTTTTTTCAATATGAAATGATTTTGGCTAACGGATGGTATTCTAATTACATAGAATATATATATATATAGATCAAAAGATTTTGTAGATTATGGAGGACTTTGCGGGATATGTCAGGCAAAGTTTAAAGTAACAGATACGATAAGATATGATTTAGCAGATATGCTAAGATATGAATTTTTATCTATACACTATTCATGCAATCAATACAGCAAGACGTGTCTTAGACTAAAAATGATAAGCAGGTAATTTCATGAGGATGATAAGTAGTTAATTTTCGACAAAAAATGATAAGCAAAACTTTTGACATGCAGATACGGTCGAAGTCCAGACTCACTAATGCATCCTATCGACTTATCAGTTAGACACACTAATGTAGACCTGGTTCGCTAAGACCACCGCTCTGATACCAACTGAAAGGACCCGTTCATATACATTAAGAACGATTCACAGTAGTTGATTACATTGCGAGGTATTTGGCCTCTATATGATACATTTTACAAACGTTGCATTCGTTTTTAAAAGACAAACTTTCTTTACATCGAAAATTGACAGGCATGCATACCATTTCATAATATCCACTATCCAACTATAAATTGATTTAATAATAATCTTTGATGAACTAAATGACTCGAATGCAACGTTCTTTGAAATATGCTATGAAAGACTCCAAGTAATATCTTTAAAATGAGCAAATGCACAGCGGAAGATTTCTTTAACACCTGAGAATAAACATGACTTAAAGTGTCAACCAAAAGGTTGGTGAGTTCATTAGTTTATCATAATCATTTATTTCCATCATTTTAATAGACCACAAGAATTTCATTTTCAGTTCTCATAAATATACGTCCCGTGCATAGAGACAAAAATAATCATTCATATGGTGAACACCTGGTAACCGACATTAACTAGATACATATAAGAATATCCCCTATCATTCCAGGATCCTCCTTCGAACATGATATAAATTTCGAAGTACTAAAGCATCCGGTACTTTGGATGGGGTTTGTTAGGCCCAATAGATCTATCTTTAGGATTCGCGTCAATTAAGGTGTCTGTTCCCTAATTCTTAGATTACCAGACTTAATAAAAAGGGGCATATTCGATTTTGATAATTCAACCATAGAATGTAGTTTCACGTACTTGTGTCTATTTCGTAAAACATTTATAAAAGTTGCGCATGTATTCTCAGCCCAAAAATATAAAGGGTAAAAAGGCAAATGAAACTCACCATACTGTATTTCGTAGTAAAAATACATATAATGTCATTGAACAAGTGCAAGGTTAGCCTCAGATTCACGAACCAAAATTAATTATATATATTTATATGTTGGTCAATATTTGTCTAACAAATTAGGTCAAGTCATAGTGTACCACAATCCTAATGCTCGAGACTAATATGCAAAAGTCAACAAAAGTAAATTTGACTCAAAATAATTTCCAAAAATCTATACATGATTAATATATAGTTTAAATATCGTCATTTTATATTTTTAAATATTTTTAAAAGATTTATTAGAGTAAATAATATAATTTATTTATTAATAAATAAAATTTTATATTAAATTTATATAATAAAATATACTTTTATATATATTAAGTAATAAAATTTATAGGGTTCATTTAATATCATAAAGATAATATGATAGGTATTATTAAAGTAAGTTATTACACGTAGTAAAATATGTTTGTATCACATATTTATTTGATAACATAATATCTATAATGATAGTAAGTAAAAGTTGTATTATTTTGTAATAATAATAATTATTATAAAAATATCAATATTTATAATTACTAAGATGACATTATGATAAAACGATAATTCTAATTATGATAACTTTAATATTTACGATAATTTTTAATATTATCTTTAAAATAATAATTCTATTTAAAATAATAATAATAATGATATTTTATTGTAACAATGACATTTCTATTAAAATGATAATTTTTGTTAAAATGATAGTTTTAATACTAACGATACTTTTAATAATAATAGTAATGATAAAAATAATAAGAACGATAATTTTATCTAAATTAATATCTTATAATATTTTAATTTCATCATGATACTCTTACTCATTATTTCCTAATCGTTTCATTTAATAGCTTTTAATCGTCTTTTATATCGTGTTCATAATAATGATAATAATAGTAATCAAAATATTTAGGTGTTACAATTATTTGTTTTAATTACACTAATATTAATAATGATAGTTACTATAATATTATTAACGATAATACTAATAATTATCTTAATGATAATATAGTAATAATAATAATAACAATAACAATAACCATTTTTAAATAATGATATATATATATTAATAATAATAATAATAATAATAATACTAATAATAATAATAATAATAATAATAATAATAATAATGATAATTGGATAATAATAATAATAATACTAATTATAACTTTAACGATAATAACGATAGTAATAAAAAAAACAATTTTAATGATAAATTCCTTTTATTGATAAAGATAATAATAATGATAATAATAAGATAAAACTAGAACGACGATAAAAACGATGATAATAATAATCATTTTTAATAAAAATATCGAAAATTCAATTGATTATAACTTCTAATCCGTTCATCGAAACCATTCGATATCTAAAGGAAAAGTTCTTAATTTTTCGCTAGCTTTCCAAAGACATGCTTATCTTATACCTTATCTCAACCGCAAGTGTAACTAATTCAAGATTCAACCTAACCTGTCTAAGGGCAATATCAAAAGTACAAGCATGCATAATCAAAAATACTCGAGCACTAGTCAGGGATACACTATTAGTATGTAAAAGTTAAATTATGAGTACTCACGTATCAATATTGAGATTCAATATTGCAGGAAAGGTACGTAGACGCAACGGAAATGATAAACACTATATTGACCTCACGAGCATACCCATGAACCATACTCAATCACCTCCATAGCTATAACCCATAATTTCCTTAATCCTATCCTACTCGAAAAACAATTTCGAAATCACTCGGACAACACTCCGTCGTAATATTTTACGTATACTAATAATATCTTGAAATAATACGAAGTAAATATATATATGTAAATCGATTGAGAGAGTTTAGAGAAAAATATTTTCAAGTTTCTATGAAATAATGAAACCTATTGAATTCTATTTATAATAGATTTTTGAATTATTAAAGTGAATTATTAAAGTATGAATTATTAAAGTGAATTATTAAAGTATGAATTATTAAAGTATGAATTATTAAAGTGAATTATTAAAGTATAAATTATTAAAGTATGAATTATTAAAGTGAATTATTAAAGTTAAAGTAAAGTAAAAATAAAGTAAAGGTAAATTTTAAGTATAGTAAAAGTATAAAACTATGTACATATTATACGCGTATAAATATATATAATATTAATTTAAATCGTTATATATATTTAATAAAATAAAATATAAATATCGTTATCTTTATCATACTAGTTAAGTAATGAGTTGTCAAAAGTGGTTCTAGATATTTATAAAAGTTATATACGTTTTAATAATAAAGTTCTTTTTAAACTGAAAACGTTTTTGTACGTTTGAAACTAAATAGATCAATCGATTCTTTATGAGATTCAATCTTCCACTATCCTTTGTCTAGTTCTCAATGATTGACAATTTATTCTTATTTATAAATTACTTTACCATTTTCCGAATATTGTTAAAATGGAAAGATTTCTCAAATCAACGTGGGCCTTTCAACAGAGACTTGTAATCATAATTTAATATATCTGATAATTCAATCATTTGATCTTATCTTCTAATTCCATTGATAAATATTTTGAAACAGATACAATCATATAAAGTATTTAATCTAATATTTTGTTTACGTTTCAAGTTATAATATATATACACATATACATATATAATCATATTCGTTTAATGGTTCGTGAATCGTTGGAACTTGGTCGAGGTTGAATGAATGTATGAACATAGTTTAAAATTCTTGAAATTTAACTTAACAAATATTGCTTATTGTGTTGGAAACATATAAAGATTAAAGTTTAAATTTGGTTGGAAATTTTCGGGTTGTCACAGTACCTACCCGTTAAAGAAATTTCGTCCCGAAATTTAAGTGGAAAGGTCGTGAATGATAATAAGTATGTTTTCATGATACATACGGGCTGAAAATTAGAGTTTTATCATTAGCGAATAATTTGGATAAACAATCCATTTATATGAAGAGTACGAATGAAGCTAACATAGAAGAGTGAAATGAGTAAGTGTAGATTCATCTTATCATTTGACGTAGATATGATTGATTTCCAGATTTCAAGGGATTTGAAGAAAATCTTCTTAATAAGATTTGACTCTCTGGTAATCAAGGAAATTAGGATCCGCTTTAAATGCGATCGTCCATTTTAATTATTCTGTCGGAGATTTTCTTATAAATTCACCTCCTTCGTTTTCTTACAACTCACACCTTCTGTTGATGCATTTTATGCAAGTCCCTAGACATCTACCCACGTCCATTGCAGGTACAACAGTTTACAGGCCACCATGATTGCTCATTATTATCCTGTGTTTGTATGTGGTTACAGGAACTGCAGGAACGAGATTTAGATGTTTGACTATGTTAGACTTAGTCAGACGTACGAGTGAAGCCTCACTAGTACGGTAAACAGGCTCATACGCACGGTTGATGCTGAGCTAAGTCACAATTACAACCTAAATGAGAAGACACGAGTGAGTGATCACCCGTACGACTGATGAAGCTAACTCGTACGTGTGATGAATGAAGCGTATGGGTGAGTCAATAGCAGGGGTATATAAAGTCTTATGTTCTTCATTTTAGGTTGAGCCTCTTATTTGTTACACACACTCTGATCTAGTGAGCTCCTCCGATTCTCTCTCAGTCCAAATCACCCATGTGGTGAATAATAGCTCTAGGTGTTGATCTAATCACACTTGATTTAGTTGTGGTTTGACTAAATTAATCAAAAAAAAAAAAACTTAACCTAATCACTAGAGGGTTTGATTCACTTATTCTGCCATTGTGTGAGTTAAATCTGTTGATTTCTAAGTCCCTAGTCATGTTTCATCACCTTCTATTCTTTCCCCCTCAACTCATATTTTAAAGTATTCATCAATATGCTCCATCCAGCTCTGATTCTCGATATACTTCTAACTTTCATATCGGTCATTCTTCTTTTTCATCTACCGCCGGAAGAATCTATTTACTTCTACTATACTCTTGAGTTTATAGTGTTTCTAGTTCTCCCGTGTCTTTATATTGCTATATGCATCGATATATGGTTTATAATTTCTGGTTTATCGTTGGGCTTTATATGTTCCCTTATATTTCAAAGTCTCTGCTTCTGTCTTCTATAATCATTATCATTCACAGTTAATGCTCTCTTTTATTTGCTGCAATTTATACCCCAATTTCTATTTCGGAGTTTTGTCCTTTCGTTTCTTCTTCTTGCGATTAAGCACCGCTTGTAATGGTCCAGAATTCACAGATATGAATTTCGGAATGAACATTGTTAATGTTCTAGGAAGGAAATTGTGATGGCACGATCTTGACTTGTCAAATTACTAGAATACCTTGGAAAAGGCCGAATCATCAAGAAATATTTTCTTGATATTTTAGAGGTTAAATAGAATACAAGAGTCGTATAACATGGCACATGATGATGTTATGATCTGTGAATCATCACGTTCCATTTAGAAACTCAGCATGACTTACTGTAATATAATCACATTGATCAAGTGTCATTATATTATACTAATTCATGCTTCAGTTCTCAACACTACTTCAAAATATTCCTATTTTAAACTTGAATCTTTCAGAATTTAGAAACTAAAATAGTTTCTTTTATGATGTAATACAGATAGTGCGAAGAGGTAAATGATTTCAAATAAGAAAAATTAAGAAAATATCTTCAGAAATATGGAGGATATTTATAATGAAAGATATGATGATATTTTAGAATTTCTAATATCAGAGGATGATAAAGAATATTGTCCGCAGGGGTTTAGAGTCAGGAGCAAGGTATTCGTTAAGGACTTCAGCAGGTACTGAATCATTTGGATCCTTTAAAGTCAGGTTCAGTCTTTGTAATTTGTCCACAGCCTCCTTCCTACTTTGCTCAATCCGTTTTCCAGTTCCAAAACTTCTCTTTTTCTGCGCTTTGCCAGCACACTTCATCATTATCATCCAGCTTTTACCATTTAAAGTCGTTTATAGTTTTTGCTGCTTCATCAACATTTTTTCCATTTTCGGAGAACCAATTCGTAGTTCGGAGTGTTTTTCAGAAACTTCACATTCAAATTTAGTCCAGAATATAGACGTTATATATACACATATAACTGTTGGCGCAGACATGCTGCAAGATTTCAAAATACTGATTGCTAATTCCCAATGATTCGTATGGCAATTCTCATTACAAGATGCGAATGAGTAAATGATGGGGTTTCAATGAATAATTATGATGACTTTTTGGAGAGGCTAAAGTCAAAGGGTAATGAAGTTGTTGGTACATCTACTAATAATATGGTGGAATGTAAAAGGTTCCCTGGTAACGATGGTGTATATCTCAAGGTTATAATAAGGTTAGTCTGACTGAAAAGTCGAAGTTGACTTGCTGGAGCTGTGACAAAACTGGCTACTTTGAATAGGAGTCGCAAAGTTATTTTTGCTAATAAATGCCAAAGAATCTGACGCGGATATGTTGTTTAAACTTTTACTTTGGTTTCAAGAGTTTTTCGGGTACAAAACTGTGGGTAACATGTGGTTGGATCATCATCTCGATTGCTCATCATTCGAAGTGTCTTCAGAAATTTTCGAAGGGTTTGAACACAGATTGTAATCGTTAACATACATTTGATGTTCTAACACAGTTTTGAAGTCAAAATATAGCTTGTGAAAGATGTAAGGATCTAAGAGTGATGATTTTGGTCATATCTCAAGTTAAATTTTGAGATTTCAAAATCAGAATATGTAATTAAATTTTGAATGAGTATGGTTGTTTTGATTTCTATAAAAGAATGTATATTGTTGTGAAAGTAGGGAGTATAATGGATGATTTGCTGAATTAGATTCGAAGAATGTTGAAATGTCCCGTTCTTATTGATTAAAAACGTTCCATATTAATTGATTTCGTTGCGAGGTTTTGACCTCTATATGAGACGTTTTTCAAAGACTGCATTCATTTTTAAAACAAACCATAACCTTTATTTCATAAATAAAGGTTTAAAAAGCTTTACGTAGATTATCAAATAATGATAATCTAAAATATCCTGTTTACACACGACCATTACATAATGGTTTACAATACAAATATGTTACATCGAAATTAGTTTCTTGAATGCAGTTTTTACACAATATCATACAAACATGGACTCCAAATCTTGTCCTTATTTTAGTATGCAACAGCGGAAGCTCTTAGTATTCACCTGAGAATAAACATGCTTTAAATGTCAACAAAAATGTTGGTGAGTTATAGGTTTAACCTATATATATCAAATCGTAACAATAGACCACAAGATTTCATATTTCAATACACATCCCATACATAGAGATAAAAATCATTCATATGGTGAACACCTGGTAACCGACAATAACAAGATGCATATATAAGAATATCCCCATCATTCCGGGACACCCTTCGGATATGATATAAATTTCGAAATACTAAAGCATCCGGTACTTTGGATGGGGTTTGTTAGGCCCAATAGATCTATCTTTAGGATTCGCGTCAATTAGGGTGTCTGTTCCCTAATTCTTAGATTACCAGACTTAATAAAAAGGGGCATATTCGATTTCGATAATTCAACCATAGAATGTAGTTTCACGTACTTGTGTCTATTTTGTAAATCATTTATAAAACCTGCATGTATTCTCATCCCAAAAATATTAGATTTTAAAAGTGGGACTATAACTCACTTTCATAGATTTTTTACTTCGTCGGGAAGTAAGACTTGGCCACTGGTTGATTCACGAACCTATAAAAATATATACATATATATCAAAGTATGTTCAAAATATATTTACAATACTTTTAATATATTTTGATGTTTTAAGTTTATTAAGTCAGCTGTCCTCGTTAGTAACCTACAACTAGTTGTCCACAGTTAGATGTACAGAAATAAATTAATAAATATTATCTTGAATCAATCCACGACCCAGTGTATACGTATCTCAGTATTGATCACAACTCAAACTATATATATTTTGGAATCAACCTCAACCCTGTATAGCTAACTCCAACATTCACATATAGAGTGTCTATGGTTGTTCCGAAATATATATAGATGTGTCGACATGATAGGTCGAAACATTGTATACGTGTCTATGGTATCTCAAGATTACATAATATACAATACAAGTTGATTAAGTTATGGTTGGAATAGATTTGTTACCAATTTTCACGTAGCTAAAATGAGAAAAATTATCCAATCTTGTTTTACCCATAACTTCTTCATTTTAAATCCGTTTTGAGTGAATCAAATTGCTATGGTTTCATATTGAACTCTATTTTATGAATCTAAACTGAAAAAGTATAGGTTTATAGTCGGAAAAATAAGTTACAAGTCGTTTTTGTAAAGGTAGTCATTTCAGTCGAAAGAACGACGTCTAGATGACCATTTTAGAAAACATACTTCCACTTTGAGTTTAACCATAATTTTTGGATATAGTTTCATGTTCATAATAAAAATCATTTTCTCAGAATAACAACTTTTAAATCAAAGTTTATCATAGTTTTTAATTAACTAACCCAAAACAGCCCGCGGTGTTACTACGACGGCGTAAATCCGGTTTTACGGTGTTTTTCGTGTTTCCAGGTTTTTAATCATTTAGTTAGCATATCATATAGATATAGAACATATGTTTAGTTGATTTTAAAAGTCAAGTTAGAAGGATTAACTTTTGTTTGCGAACAAGTTTAGAATTAACTAAACTATGTTCTAGTGATTACAAGTTTAAACCGTCGAATAAGATAGCTTTATATGTATGAATCGAATGATGTTATGAACATCATTACTACCTTAATTTCCTTGGATAAACCTACTGTAAAAGATAAAAATGGATCTAGCTTCAACGGATCCTTGGATGGCTCGAAGTTCTTGAAGCAGAATCATGACACGAAAACAAGTTCAAGTAAGATCATCACTTGAAATAAGATTGTTATAGTTATAGAAATTGAACCAAAGTTTGAATATGATTATTACCTTGTATTAGACTGATAACCTACTGTAAGAAACAAAGATTTCTTGAGGTTGGATGATCACCTTACAAGATTGGAAGTGAGCTAGCAAACTTGAAAGTATTCTTGATTTTATGAAACTAGAACTTTTGAAATTTATGAAGAACACTTAGAACTTGAAGATAGAACTTGAGAGAGATCAATTAGATGAAGAAAATTGAAGAATGAAAGTGTTTGTAGGTTTTTTTGGTCGTTGGTGTATGGATTAGATATAAAGGATATGTAATTTTGTTTTCATGTAAATAAGTCATGAATGATTACTCATATTTTTGTAATTTTATGAGATATTTCATGCTAGTTGCCAAATGATGGTTCCCACATGTGTTAGGTGACTCACATGGGCTGCTAAGAGCTGATCATTGGAGTGTATATACCAATAGTACATACATCTAAATGCTGTGTATTGTACGAGTACGAATACGGGTGCATACGAGTAGAATTGTTGATGAAACTGAACGAGGATGTAATTGTAAGCATTTTTGTTAAGTAGAAGTATTTTGATAAGTGTATTGAAGTCTTTAAAAAGTGTATAAATACATATTAAAACACTACATGTATATACATTTTAACTGAGTCGTTAAGTCATCGTTAGTCGTTACTTGTAAATGTTGTTTTGAAACCTTTAGGTTAACGATCTTGTTAAATGTTGTTAACCCAATGTTTATAATATCAAAAGAGATTTTAAATTATTATATTATCATGATATTATGATGTACGAATATCTCTTAATATGATATATATACATTAAATGTCGTTACAACGATAATCGTTACATATATGTCTCGTTTCAAAATCATTAAGTTAGTAGTCTTGTTTTTACATATGTAGTTCATTGTTAATATACTTAATGATATGTTTAATTATCATAATATAATGTTAACTATATATATAACCATATATATGTCATCATATAGTTTTTACAAGTTTTAACGTTCGTGAATCACCGGTCAACTTGGGTGGTCAATTGTCTATATGAAACCTATTTCAATTAATCAAGTCTTAACAAGTTTGATTGCTTAACATGTTGGAAACATTTAATCATGTAAATATCAATCTCAATTAATATATATAAACATGGAAAAGTTCGGGTCACTACAGTACCTACCCGTTAAATAAATTTCGTCCCGAAATTTTAAGCTGTTGAAGGTGTTGACGAATCTTCTGGAAATAGATGCGGGTATTTCCTCTTCATCTGATCTTCACGCTCCCAGGTGAACTCGGGTCCTCTACGAGCATTCCATCGAACCTTAACAATTGGTATCTTGTTTTGCTTAAGTCTTTTAACCTCACGATCCATTATTTCGACGGGTTCTTCGATGAATTGAAGTTTTTCGTTGATTTGGATTTCATCTAACGGAATAGTGAGATCTTCTTTAGCAAAACATTTCTTTAAATTCGAGACTTGGAAAGTGTTATGTACAGCCGCGAGTTGTTGAGGTAACTCTAGTCGGTAAGCTACTGGTCTGACACGATCAATAATCTTGAATGGTCCAATATACCTTGGATTTAATTTCCCTCGTTTACCAAATCGAACAACGCCTTTCCAAGGTGCAACTTTAAGCATGACCATCTCTCCAATTTCAAATTCTATATCTTTTCTTTTAATGTCAGCGTAGCTCTTTTGTCGACTTTGGGCGGTTTTCAACCGTTGTTGAATTTGGATGATCTTCTCGGTAGTTTCTTGTATAATCTCCGGACCCGTAATCTGTCTATCCCCCACTTCACTCCAACAAATCGGAGACCTGCACTTTCTACCATAAAGTGCTTCAAACGGCGCCATCTCAATGCTTGAATGGTAGCTGTTGTTGTAGGAAAATTCTGCTAACGGTAAATGTCGATCCCAACTGTTTCCGAAATCAATAACACATGCTCGTAGCATGTCTTCAAGCGTTTGTATCGTCCTTTCGCTCTGCCCATCAGTTTGTGGATGATAGGCAGTACTCATGTCTAGACGAGTTCCTAATGCTTGCTGTAATGTCTGCCAGAATCTTGAAATAAATCTGCCATCCCTATCAGAGATAATAGAGATTGGTATTCCATGTCTGGAGATGACTTCCTTCTAATACAGTCGTGCTAACTTCTCCATCTTGTCATCTTCTCTTATTGGCAAGAAGTGTGCTGATTTGGTGATACGGTCAACTATTACCCAAATAGTATCAAAACCACTTGCAGTCCTTGGCAATTTAGTGATGAAATCCATGGTAATGTTTTCCCATTTCCATTCAGGGATTTCGGGTTGATGAAGTAGACCTGATGGTTTCTGATGCTCAGCTTTGACCTTAGAACACGTCAAACATTCTCCTACGTATTTAGCAACATCGGCTTTCATACCCGGCCACCAAAAATGTTTCATGAGATCCTTGTACATCTTCCCCGTTCCAGGATGTATTGAGTATCTGGTTTTATGAGCTTCTCTAAGTACCATTTCTCTCATATCTCCAAATTTTGGTACCCAAATCCTTTCAGCCCTATACCGGGTTCCGTCTTCCCGAATATTAAGATGCTTCTCCGATCCTTTAGGTATTTCATCCTTTAAATTTCCCTCTTTTAAAACTCCTTGTTGCGCCTCCTTTATTTGAGTAGTAATGTTATTATGAATCATTATATTCATAGATTTTACTCGAATGGGTTCTCTGTCCTTCCTGCTCAAGGCATCGGCTACCACATTTGCCTTCCCCGGGTGGTAACGAATCTCAAAGTCGTAATCATTCAATAATTCAATCCACCTACGCTGCCTCATATTCAGTTGTTTCTGATTAAATATGTGTTGAAGACTTTTGTGGTCGGTATATATAATACTTTTGACCCCATATAAGTAGTGCCTCCAAGTCTTTAATGCAAAAACAACCGCGCCTAATTCCAAATCATGCGTCGTATAATTTTTTTCGTGAATCTTCAATTGTCTAGACGCATAAGCAATCACCTTCGTTCGTTGCATTAATACACAACCGAGACCTTGCTTTGATGCATCACAATAAATCACAAAATCATCATTCCCTTCAGGCAATGACAATATAGGTGCCGTAGTTAGCTTTTTCTTCAATAACTGAAACGCTTTCTCTTGTTCATCATTCCATTCAAATTTCTTCCCTTTATGCGTTAATGCAGTCAAGGGTTTTGCTATTCTGGAAAAGTCTTGGATGAACCTTCTGTAGTAACCAGCTAGTCCTAAAAACTGGCGTATGTGTTTCGGAGTTTTCGGGGTTTCCCACTTTTCAACAGTTTCTATCTTTGCCGGATCCACCTTAATACCTTCTTTGTTCACTATGTGACCGAGGAATTGAACTTCTTCCAACCAAAATGTACACTTCGAAAACTTAGCGTACAATTCTTCCTTCCTCAATACTTCTAACACCTTTCTCAAATGTTCACCGTGTTCTTGGTCATTCTTTGAGTAAATAAGTATGTCATCAATGAAAACAATGACAAACTTGTCAAGGTATGGTCCACACACTCGGTTCATAAGGTCCATAAACACAGCTGGTGCATTAGTTAAACCAAATGGCATGACCATAAACTCGTAATGACCGTAACGTGTTCTGAAAGCAGTCTTTGGAATATCATCTTCTTTCACCCGCATTTGATGATACCCGGAACGTAAGTCAATCTTTGAATAAACAGACGAGCCTTGTAGTTGATCAAATAAGTCATCGATTCTCGGTAGTGGGTAGCGGTTCTTGATGGTAAGTTTGTTCAACTCTCGGTAGTCGATACACAACCTGAATGTACCATCTTTCTTCTTGACAAACAAAACAGGAGCTCCCCACAGTGACGTGCTTGGTCGAATGAAACCACGCTCTAAAAGTTCTTGTAATTGGCTTTGTAGTTCTTTCATCTCGCTGGGTGCGAGTCTGTAAGGAGCACGAGCTATTGGTGCAGCTCCTGGTACAAGATCTATTTGAAATTCAACGGATCGATGTGGGGGTAATCCCGGTAATTCTTTCGGAAATACATCAGGAAATTCTTTTGCGACGGGAACATCATTGATGCTCTTTTCTTCAGTTTGTACTTTCTCGACGTGTGCTAGAACAGCATAGCAACCTTTTCTTATTAGTTTTTGTGCCTTCAAATTACTAATAAGATGTAGCTTCGTGTTGCCCTTTTCTCCGTACACCATTAAGGGTTTTCCTTTTTCTCGTATAATGCGAATTGCATTTTTGTAACAAACGATCTCCACTTTCACTTCTTTCAACCAGTCCATACCGATTATCACATCAAAACTCCCTAACTCTACTGGTATCAAATCAATCTTAAATGTTTCGCTAACCAGTTTAATTTCTCGATTCCGACATATATTATCTGCTGAAATTAATTTACCATTTGCTAATTCGAGTAAAAATTTACTATCCAAAGGCGTCAATGGACAACTTAATTTAGCACAAAAATCTCTACTCATATAGCTTCTATCCGCCCCCGAATCAAATAAAACGTAAGCAGATTTATTGTCAATAAGAAACGTACCCGTAACAAGCTCCGGGTCTTCCTGTGCCTCTGCCGCATTAATATTGAAAACTCTTCCACGGCCTTGTCCATTCGTATTCTCCTGGTTCGGGCAATTTCTAATAATGTGGCCCGGTTTTCCACATTTATAACAAACTACATTGGCATAACTTGCTCCGACACTACTTGCTCCGCCATTACTCGTTCCGACACCATTTGTTCCTTTCGTTCTATTAACCCCTGGTCCGTAGACCTCACACTTCGCCGCGCTATGACCATTTCTTTTACACTTGTTGCAAAATTTGGTGCAGAACCCCGAGTGATTCTTTTCACACCTTTGGCATAGCTGCTTCTGATTGTTGTTGTTGTTGCGGTTATTATTGTTGTTGGGATGATTGTTGTAGTTGCTGTTGTTGTTGTTGTTGTTGTTGTTGGGCCGTTTGTTGTAGTTGCGATTGATGTTGCGATTGTTGGGATAATTGTTGCGATTATTGTTGTAGTTGCTGTTGTTGTTGTATTGGTGATTCTTATCACCGTTTTCCTCCCACTTTCTTTTGACTTGCTTCACATTGGCCTCTTCAGCAGTCTGTTCTTTAATTCTTTCTTTAATTTGGTTCACGAGTTTGTGAGCCATTCTACATGCCTGTTGTATGGAGGCGGGCTCGTGTGAACTTATATCTTCTTGGATTCTTTCCGGTAATCCTTTCACAAACGCGTCGATCTTCTCTTCCTCATCTTCGAATGCTCCCGGACACAATAGGCACAATTCTGTGAATCGTCTTTCGTACGTGGTAATATCAAATCCTTGGGTTCGTAACCCTCTAAGTTCTGTCTTGAGCTTATTGACCTCGGTTCTGGGACGGTACTTCTCGTTCATCAAGTGCTTGAATGCTGACCACGGTAGTGCGTACGCATCGTCTTGTCCCACCTGCTCTAGATAGGTATTCCACCATGTTAACGCAGAACCTGTGAAGGTATGTGTAGCGTACTTTACTTTGTCCTCTTCAGTACACTTACTTATGGCAAACACCGATTCGACCTTCTCGGTCCACCGTTTCAATCCGATCGGTCCTTCGGTTCCATCAAATTCCAAAGGTTTGCAGGCAGTGAATTCTTTGTAGGTGCATCCTACACGATTTTCTGTACTGCTAGATCCAAGGTTATTGTTGGTATGTAGCGCAGCCTGTACTGCAGCTATGTTTGAAGCTAGAAAAGTACGGAATTCCTCTTCATTCATATTCACGGTGTGTCGAGTAGTCGGTGCCATTTCCTTCAAAATAGTTAAATGGAACAAGTTAATCATACAGAATATTAAGAGTAGTTAATAGTATTTCGTAGCATAATATGAACTCATTTATAAAAGTTTTTTCTTCATATTAGCGTTTTATAAGTTTAAATTCGGGTAGTACCTACCCGTTAAGTTCATACTTAGTAGCTAATATACAATTCAACTACTACAATTCTATATGAAAAACTGATTATAATAATATTTCGCGTTCAAACTTTTATACAATAGTTTACAAACTTACAATACCGCTTATTTTACATAAAGCATGAAATATAGCACACAATAGCTTTGATACAAGATAGTTGTGAAGATAATTCTAGCTAGTACACAATTCGTTCAGCAAAGGCAATAAAGACACGTAATTCATACGTCCAGAAACAAGTCATGCATTCTGGTTTTACTAGGACTACTTCCCATCCTTGGTCTTGTGCAACATAACCGTTATGGCCGTTGATAAGACAGCGTGTTGTAACGTCGTCAAAGGGACGAGGGTTACGTAATGTCCAACAGTCCCGTAATAATCTAAAAACCTCATTTCTTACCCCAATTACCGACTCCGTCACTTGTGGAAACGTTTTGTTTAATAGTTGTAGCCCGATGTTCTTGTTCTCACTTTGGTGAGAAGCGAACATTACTAATCCGTAAGCATAACATGCTTCTTTATGTTGCATGTTAGCCGCTTTTTCTAAATCACGAAGTCCAATATTCGGATATATTGAGTCAAAATAATTTCTTAACCCGTTGCGTAAAATAGCATTTGGGTTCCCCGCAATATATGCATCAAAGTAAACACATCGTAACTTATGGGTTTCCCAATGTGATATCCCCCATCTTTCAAACGAAAGTCTCTTATAAACCAAGACATTCTTGGAACGTTCTTCGAATGTCTTACAAACTGATCTCGCCTTAAATAGTTATGCCGAGGAATTCTGGCCGACTCTAGACAAGATTTCATCAATCATGTCTCCGGGTAGGTCTCTTAAAATATTAGGTTGTCTATCCATTTTGTGTTTTTAAACTGTAAAATAGACAAGAGTTAGAATCATAAAAAAAATACTTATTAATACAAGCAATTTTTACATATATCATAAAGCATAAGAACACTATATTACATATATTACACCACACGAATACAACTATCTTATTCCGACTCGCTCGTTTCTTCTTCTTCGGTTTTGGTTCGTTTTGCCAAGTTTCTAGGGATATATGATGTTCCCCTAATACGAGCCGTCGTTTTCCACATTGGTTTAGAAAAACCTGGTGGTTTAGAGGTTCCCGGGTCATTGTTACAACTTAAGGACTTCGGGCGTTGACGATACATATAAAGTTCATCGGGGTTGGAATTAGATTTCTCTATTTTTATGCCCTTTCCCTTATTATTTTCTTTTGCCTTTTTAAATTCAGTTGGGGTAATTTCTATAACATCATCGGAATTCTCGTCGGAATCCGATTCATCGGAGAATTGGTAATCCTCCCAATATTTTGCTTCCTTGGCGGAAACACCATTGACCATAATTAACCTTGGTCGGTTGGTTGAGGATTTTCTTTTACTTAACCGTTTTATTATTTCCCCCACCGGTTCTATTTCTTCATCCGGTTCCGATTCTTCTTCCGGTTCCGATTCTTCTTCCGGTTCCGACTCTTCTTCCGGTTCCTCTTCGGGAACTTGTGAATCAGTCCACGAATCATTCCAATTTACATTTGACTCTTCATTATTATTAGGTGAGTCAATGGGACTTGTTCTAGAGGTAGACATCTATCACATAATATCAAACGCGTTAAGAGATTAATATATCACATAATATTCACATGTTAAAAATATATAGTTTCCAACAAAATTTGTTAAGCAATCATTTTTCAAGTAAACACGGTCGAAGTCCAGACTCACTAATGCATCCTAACAAACTCGATAAGACACACTAATGCAAAATTCTGGTTCTCTAAGACCAACGCTCGGATACCAACTGAAATGTCCCGTTCTTATTGATTAAAAACGTTCCATATTAATTGATTTCGTTGCGAGGTTTTGACCTCTATATGAGACGTTTTTCAAAGACTGCATTCATTTTTAAAACAAACCATAAACTTTATTTCATAAATAAAGGTTTAAAAAGCTTTACGTAGATTATCAAATAATGATAATCTAAAATATCCTGTTTACACACGACCATTACATAATGGTTTACAATACAAATATGTTACATCGAAATTAGTTTCTTGAATGCAGTTTTTACACAATATCATACAAACATGGACTCCAAATCTTGTCCTTATTTTAGTATGCAACAGCGGAAGCTCTTAGTATTCACCTGAGAATAAACATGCTTTAAATGTCAACAAAAATGTTGGTGAGTTATAGGTTTAACCTATATATATCAAATCGTAACAATAGACCACAAGATTTCATATTTCAATACACATCCCATACATAGAGATAAAAATCATTCATATGGTGAACACCTGGTAACCGACAATAACAAGATGCATATATAAGAATATCCCCATCATTCCGGGACACCCTTCGGATATGATATAAATTTTGAAGTACTAAAGCATCCGGTACTTTGGATGGCGTTTGTTAGGCCCAATAGATCTATCTTTAGGATTCGCGTCAATTAGGGTGTCTGTTCCCTAATTCTTAGATTACCAGACTTAATAAAAAGGGGCATATTCGATTTCGATAATTCAACCATAGAATGTAGTTTCACGTACTTGTGTCTATTTTGTAAATCATTTATAAAACCTGCATGTATTCTCATCCCAAAAATATTAGATTTTAAAAGTGGGACTATAACTCACTTTCACAGATTTTTTACTTCGTCGGGAAGTAAGACTTGGCCACTGGTTGATTCACGAACCTATAACAATATATACATATATATCAAAGTATGTTCAAAATATATTTACAATACTTTTAATATATTTTGATGTTTTAAGTTTATTAAGTCAGCTGTCCTCGTTAGTAACCTACAACTAGTTGTCCACAGTTAGATGTACAGAAATAAATTAATAAATATTATCTTGAATCAATCCACGACCCAGTGTATACGTATCTCAGTATTGATCACAACTCAAACTATATATATTTTGGAATCAACCTCAACCCTGTATAGCTAACTCCAACATTCACATATAGAGTGTCTATGGTTGTTCCGAAATATATATAGATGTGTCGACATGATAGGTCGAAACATTGTATACGTGTCTATGGTATCTCAAGATTACATAATATACAATACAAGTTGATTAAGTTATGGTTGGAATAGATTTGTTACCAATTTTCACGTAGCTAAAATGAGAAAAATTATCCAATCTTGTTTTACCCATAACTTCTTCATTTTAAATCCGTTTTGAGTGAATCAAATTGCTATGGTTTCATATTGAACTCTATTTTATGAATCTAAACAGAAAAAGTATAGGTTTATAGTCGGAAAAATAAGTTACAAGTCGTTTTTGTAAAGGTAGTCATTTCAGTCGAAAGAACGACGTCTAGATGACCATTTTAGAAAACATACTTCCACTTTGAGTTTAACCATAATTTTTGGATATAGTTTCATGTTCATAATAAAAATCATTTTCTCAGAATAACAACTTTTAAATCAAAGTTTATCATAGTTTTTAATTAACTAACCCAAAACAGCCCGCGGTGTTACTACGACGGCGTAAATCCGGTTTTACGGTGTTTTTCGTGTTTCCAGGTTTTAAATCATTAAGTTTGCATATCATATAGATATAGAACATGTGTTTAGTTGATTTTAAAAGTCAAGTTAGAAGGATTAACTTTTGTTTGCGAACAAGTTTAGAATTAACTAAACTATGTTCTAGTGATTACAAGTTTAAACCTTCGAATAAGATAGCTTTATATGTATGAATTGAATGATGTTATGAACATCATTACTACCTTAATTTCCTTGGATAAACCTACTGTAAAATAGAAAAATGGATCTAGCTTCAACGGATCCTTGGATGGCTCGAAGTTCTTGAAGCAGAATCATGACACGAAAACAAGTTCAAGTAAGATCATCACTTGAAATAAGATTGTTATAGTTATAGAAATTGAACCAAAGTTTGAATATGATTATTACCTTGTATTAGAATGATAACCTACTGTAAGAAACAAAGATTTCTTGAGGTTGGATGATCACCTTACAAGATTGGAAGTGAGCTAGCAAACTTGAAAGTATTCTTGATTTTATGAAACTAGAACTTTTGAAATTTATGAAGAACACTTAGAACTTTAAGATAGAACTTGATAGAGATCAATTAGATGAAGAAAATTGAAGAATGAAAGTGTTTGTAGGTGTTTTTGGTCGTTGGTGTATGGATTAGATATAAAGGATATGTAATTTTGTTTTCATGTAAATAAGTCATGAATGATTACTCATATTTTTGTAATTTTATGAGATATTTCATGCTAGTTGCCAAATGATAGTTCCTACATGTGTTAGGTGACTCACATGGGCTGCTAAGAGCTGATCATTGGAGTGTATATACCAATAGTACATACATCTAAAAGCTGTGTATTGTACGAGTACGAATACGGGTGCATACGAGTAGAATTGTTGATGAAACTGAACGAGGATGTAATTGTAAGCATTTTTGTTAAGTAGAAGTATTTTGATAAGTGTATTGAAGTCTTTCAAAAGTGTATAAATACATATTAAAACACTACATGTATATACATTTTAACTGAGTCGTTAAGTCATCGTTAGTCGTTACATGTAAATGTTGTTTTGAAACCTTTAGGTTAACGATCTTGTTAAATGTTGTTAACCCAATGTTTATAATATCAAAAGAGATTTTAAATTATTATATTATCATGATATTATGATGTACGAATATCTCTTAATATGATATATATACATTAAATGTCGTTACAACGATAATCGTTACATATATGTCTCGTTTCAAAATCATTAAGTTAGTAGTCTTGTTTTTACATATGTAGTTCATTGTTAATATACTTAATGATATGTTTAATTATCATAATATAATGTTAACTATATATATAACCATATATATGTCATCATATAGTTTTTACAAGTTTTAACGTTCGTGAATCACCGGTCAACTTGGGTGGTCAATTGTCTATATGAAACCTATTTCAATTAAACAAGTCTTAACAAGTTTGATTGCTTAACATGTTGGAAACATTTAATCATGTAAATATCAATCTCAATTAATATATATAAACATGGAAAAGTTCGGGTCACTACAAATGTAACATATTAATTGTGAATTTATATATCTCTCGGGTATTACCTACCCGTTAAAAAAAAATTCACAATTAATATTTTGTACAAAAGAATTTTATTACAGTCTTTATGAAAATATATATATGTATATTTTCTTCAGATGTAACATAGATTTAATGAGTTAATGTTAAATTAAACTCATTTGATTTACGGTTGAAACTAGAATTGAATAATCCCTAAAGGCTTTAAAAAGTACATAACTTTTACGCAGTATTTCTTTAATGACATTGAAATTATGAATCAATACTTCGTTATTTGTTGATGTATGGTGTTCGGTTCGTGGAATTCTTGTGAATTTCGCAAAGTACGAATGATGTTATCTGAAAAGTTTCGGGTACATTGATGATGAAAGTGTAAAATCAAATATATACTTGATTTATTATGAATTGGAATTTGTTGAATTGCGACAGAGATTGTAGTTAACGCTGGTTAAGTTGCGGCCGAAGGATGTACATTATTGCATATTTGTAATATGAATTAACCGAGTAGTTAAGATTCACACACAATAGCTTAGCACTGAAAGATTTATTTCAATATATATATATATATATATATATAATATACATATAATTTCTTCAGAGGAAATGAGTTAATTCTTCATAACTCGTTGATACAATATAAACGTTATTGATTCGTAATGATGTCCACAGTGATTCTTGAACTGACAGAGTTTGTGATGATATCGGTGTTGTTGATTCGGATGTTGACTGTACTGACGATGCTGGTAACGCTGATGGTACTATTGATGTTGTTGGTAAAGCAAGTTTAGCTTGTTAATCACACACCATTTTTGTCAGGGTTTCTACTCTTCCTTCCATCATTTTGGTTCGCTTAACTGATTTATGGTTAGGGCTAGATTAGATAATCTCTAAGACTTTAGAGATTACATAATCGCCGCGGAATGTTTCTCCAATGAAGTTATGAATTAATACTTCGTCAGTTATTGTTGTTGGTACTCCTTGGTATCTATGGTGCGTATGACGTTGATGCTCGTGGGACAGATTGTGAAGTTGAGGTTTACGACGCGGTTATGGTTGGAGGTGGTAATGGTACTGTTGGCGTTGATGATGGTGGTACTGGTTACGCTGCTGATGCTGCTGCTGGTGTTTGTAATCTATGCACCATATTCTCCAAAGCCACTACCCGAGCGCGAAGCTCGTTGACTTCTTCTATTACACCGGGGTGATTGTCGGTTCGGACGAGCGGATAAATAAAATCTAAAATTTGATGTAATATATAATCGTGACGAGATACTCTGGAAATGAGCGAGAAAATGGTGTTTCGGACAGGTTCGCCGGTAAGTGCTTCAGGTTCTTCATCAAGAGGGCAATGTGGTGGATGGAAGGGATCACCTTCTTCTTGTCTCCAATGATTGAGGAGGCTACGAACCCATCCCCAATTCATCTAGAATAGGTGATGACTGATTGGTTGATCTATTCCGGTCACACTGCTTTCGGAGCTTGAATGGGATTCCATTTCAGAATCTGAGTAACTTGAACTGATGACGAATTCCATTTCGCACGATTGGATAAAGGATTTTTTTTTCCGATATGAAATGATTTTGGCTAACGGATGGTATTCTAATTACATAGAATATATATATAGATCAAAAGATTTCGTAGATTACGGAGAACTTTGCGGGATATGTCAGGCATAGTTTAAAGTAACAGATACGATAAGATATGATTTAGCAGATATGCAAAGATATGAATTTTTGTCTATACACTATTCATGCAATCAATACAGCAAGACGTGTCTTAGACTAAAAATGATAAGCAGGTAATTTCCTAAGGATGATAAGTAGTTAATTTTTGACACAAAATGATAAGCAAAACTTTTGACATGCAGATACGGTCGAAGTCCAGACTCACTAATGCATCCTATCGACTTATCAGTTAGACACACTAATGCAGACCTGGTTCGCTAAGACCACCGCTCTGATACCAACTGAAAGGACCCGTTCATATACATTATAAACGATTCACAATAGTTGATTACATTGCGAGGTATTTGACCTCTATATGATACATTTTACAAACATTGCATTCGTTTTTAAAAGACAAACTTTCTTTACATCAAAAATTGACAGGCATGCATACCATTTCATAATATCCACTATCCAACAATAAATTGATTTAATAATAATCTTTGATGAACTCAATGACACGAATGCAACGTTCTTCGAAATATGCTATGAAAGACTCCAAGTAATATCTTTAAAATGAGCAAATGCACAGCGGAAGATTTCTTTAACACCTGAGAATAAACATGCTTTAAAGTATCAACCAAAAGGTTGCTGAGTTCATTAGTTTATCATAATCATTTATTTCCATCATTTTAATAGACCACAAGAATTTCATTTTCAGTTCTCATAAATATACGTCCCATGCATAGAGACAAAAATAATCATTCATATGGTGAACACCTGGTAACCGACATTAACTAGATACATATAAGAATATCCCCTATCATTCCGGGATCCTCCTTCGGACATGATATAAATTTCGAAGTACTAAAGCATCCGGTACTTTGGATGGGGTTTGTTAGGCCCAATAGATCTATCTTTAGGATCCGCGTCAATTAGGGTGTCTGTTCCCTAATTCTTAGATTACCAGACTTAATAAAAAGGGGCATATTCGATTTCGATAATTCAACCATAGAATGTAGTTTCACGTACTTGTGTCTATTTCGTAAAACATTTATAAAAGTTGCGCATGTATTCTCAGCCCAAAAATATAAAGGGTAAAAAGGCAAATGAAACTCACCATACTGTATTTCGTAGTAAAAATACATATAACGTCATTGAACAAGTGCAATGTTAGCCTCGGATTCACGAACCTAAATTAATTTTATATATTTATATGTTGGTCAATATTTGTCTAACAAATTAGGTCAAGTCATAGTGTACCACAATCCTAATTCTCGAGACTAATATGCAAAAGTCAACAAAAGTAAATTTGACTCAAAATAATTTCCAAAAATCTATACATGATTAATATATAGTTTAAATATCGTCGTTTTATATTTTTAAATATTTTTAAAAGATTTATTAGAGTAAATAATATAATTTATTTATTAATAAATAAAATTTTATATTAAATTTATATAATAAAATATACTTTTATATATATTAAGTAATAAAATTTATAGGGTTCATTTAATATCATAAAGATAATATGATAGGTATTATTAAAGTAAGTTATTACACGTAGTAAAATATGTTTGTATCACATATTTATTTGATAAAATAATATCTATAATGATAGTAAGTAAAAGTTGTATTATTTTGTAATAATAATTATTATTATAAAAATATTAATATTTATAATTACTAAGATGACATTATGATAAAACGATAATTCTAATTATGATAAATTTAATATTTACGATAATTTTTAATATTATCTTTAAAATAATAATTCTATTTAAAATAATAATAATAATGATATTTTATTGTAACAATGACATTTCTATTAAAATGATAATTTTTGTTAAAATGATAGTTTTAATACTAACGATACTTTTAATAATAATAGTAATGATAAAAATAATAAGAACGATAATTTTATCTAAATTAATATCTTATAATATTTTAATTTCATCATGATACTCTTACTCATTATTTCCTAATCGTTTCGTTTAATAGCTTTTAATCGTCTTTTATATCGTGTTCATAATAATGATAATAATAGTAATCAAAATATTTAGGTGTTACAATTATTTGTTTTAATTACACTAATATTAATAATGATAGTTACTATAATATTATTAACGATAATACTAATAATTATCTTAATGATAATATAGTAATAATAATAATAACAATAACAATAACCATTTTTAAATAATGATATATATATATTAATTAATAATGATAATAATAATAATAATACTAATAATAATAATAATAATAATAATGATAATTGGATAATAATAATAATAATACTAATTATAACTTTAACGATAATAACGATAGTAATAAAAAAAAACAATTTTAATGATAAATCCCTTTTATTGATAAAGATAATAATAATGATAATAATAAGATAAAACTAGAACGATGATAAAAACGACGATAATAATAATCATTTTTAATAAAAATATCGAAAATTCAATTGATTATAACTTCTAATCCGTTCATCGAAACCATTCGATATCTAAAGGAAAAGTTCTTAATTTTTCGCTTGCTTTCCAAGGACATGCATATCTTATACCTTATCTCAACCGCAAGTGTAACTAATTCAAGATTCAACCTAACCTGGCTAAGGGCAATATCAAAAGTACAAGCATGCATAATCCAAAATACTCGAGCACTAGTCAGGGATACACTATTAGTATGTAAAAGTTAAATTATGAGTACTCACGTATTAATATTGAGATTCAATATTGCAGGAAAGGTACGTAGACGCAACGGAAATGATAAACACTATATTGACCTCACGAGCATACCCATGAACCATACTCAATCACCTCCATAGCTATAACCCATAATTTCCTTAATCCTATCCTACTCGAAAAACAATTTCGAAATCACTCGGACAACACTCCGTCGTAATATTTTATGTATACTAATAATATCTTGAAATAATACGGAGTAAATATATATATTTAAATCGATTGAGAGAGTTTAGAGAAAAATATTTTCAAGTTTCTATGAAATAATGAAACCTATTGAATTCTATTTATAATAGATTTTTGAATTATTAAAGTGAATTATTAAAGTATGAATTATTAAAGTGAATTATTAAAGTATGAATTATTAAAGTATGAATTATTAAAGTGAATTATTAAAGTATAAATTATTAAAGTATGAATTATTAAAGTGAATTATTAAAGTTAAAGTAAAGTAAAAATAAAGTAAAGGTAAAGTTTAAGTATAGTAAAAGTATAAAACTATGTACGTATTATACGCTTATAAATATATATAATATTAATTTAAATCGTTATATATATTTAATAAAATAAAATATAAATATCGTTATCTTTATCATACTAGTTAAGTAATGAGTTGTCAAAAGTGGTTCTAGATATTTATAAAAGTTATATACGTTTTAATAATAAAGTTCTTTTTAAACTGAAAAAGTTTTTGTACGTTTGAAACTAAATAGGTCAGTCGAGTCTTTATGAGATTCAATCTTCCACTATCCTTTGTCTAGTTCTCAATGATTGACAATTTGTTCTTATTTATAAATTACTTTACCATTTTTTGAATATTGTTAAAATGGAAAGATTTCTCAAATCAACGTGGGCCTTTCAACAGAGACTTGTAATCATAATTTAATATATCTGATAATTCAATCATTTGATCTTATCTTTTAATTCCATTGATAAACATTTTGAAATAGATACAATCATATAAAGTATTTAATCTAATATTTTGTTTACGTTTCAAGTTATAATATATATACACATATACATATATAATCATATTCGTTTAATGGTTCGTGAATCGTTGGAACTTGGTCGAGGTTGAATGAATGTATGAACATAGTTTAAAATTCTTGAAATTTAACTTAACAAATATTGCTTATTGTGTCGGAAACATATAAAGATTAAAGTTTAAATTTGGTTGGAAATTTCCAGGTTTTCACAATAACCATATGCATCAATCTTTTCTTCCGTAGATGAAGTGCGGCTGGTTCATCCTCTCGATCGAAGTGTTTTCAAGAATCATGAAAGATTTGAACATGGATTGGAATCGTCAAGATTCAATTGAGGTTTAAGATGAAATCAAGTGGCAAACTTGAAGAATTGTTTAGTTTCATATGTTATAATCAATATTTTAATCCATTTTAATTGTCCAATCTTATTAGTCCACAGTCGATAGTCCAAAATTAACAGTCCAATAATTCATATATAGTTTAATATATAATACTCGAATTAGTTAATACGTATCGTGACCCGTGTACCGGTCTCAGTATTGATCACAACTCAAACTATATATATATTTTGGAATCAACCTCAACCCTGTATAGCTAACTCCGTCATTTGCATATAGAGTATCTATGGTTGTTCCAAGATAGATATATAGATGGGTCAATATGATATGTCGAAACCTTGTATATGTGTCCCGTTATCTAAAGTGCGTAAAATAAATACAGAAATTAAATGACAATAAATAAAATTGCGAGAATGTAAATTGAGAATTAAATTGCGATAAATAAAATGTAGCCAGTTAGCTAGGAACAGTTAGCGTGGATTCTTAACAATATTTAAATTAGTTAATTCGTTTGTTTCTAACAAATTTTATTTTGTTCAATGTTTTCTTCATTATGCCACTTGTTGGATTCTGAGAAGTCAAAATTCAAATATGTAATTGAATGAAAATGTTTACTCTATGGTAAATGGATTCGTATGTCGGTGGATGTAAGTAGGATAGTAATTGACCGTTGAATCAGGTTCGAAGAATGTACAGTGTAATTTATTAATGTGAAATATAAATATTCCTCGGGTATTACCTACCCGTTAAAATATTTTCATCATTAACAGTTTGTACGAAAGAATTTATAATTACAATCTTTATGAAAATATATATACATATATTTTTTCTTCAAATGTAATCATGGATTTAATGAGTCAATATGATATTAAACTCATTTGATTTACCGTTAAAACAAGAATATATAATCTCTAGAACATTAGAGATTACATAATTGTCATGTCGTACGAAGATAAATGATGTAGAACAATACGTAGAACGAAGATCATACTCGAAGTACAGATGGTGATATTGAGGCGTGTGATGTTGAAACTTGGGTTGTTGGTGGTACTGGTATTGATGTTGGTGGTACTGTTGGTTCCGGTGATGTTGCTGGAGCTGTTAAGTTTTGTACCATATTCTCCAAAGCTACAACTCGAGCGCGAAATTCGTTGACGTCTTCTATTATTTCGAGATGATTGGCGGTTTGAACAAGGGGATGGATAAGGTTTAGAATTTGAGATATTATATAATCGTTTCGAGATATTCTGAAAATGAGAGTAAAGATGGTGTTTCGAACTGGTTCGTTGGTAAGTGCTTCAGGTTTTTCGCCAAGAGGTGAATTCGGTTGGTGGAAGGAAAGGATCGCATTCTTCTCATCTCCATTGATTAAATCAACTACGAACACATCAGATGAATTGGGGGATGGGTGACTGGGTGATTCATTCTGGGGACGCTGCTTTCGGAGCTTAGGTGAAACTCCATATCGGAATCCGAGGGACTTAAACTAGTGGTGAGTTCCATTTCCTACGATTAGATACAGGGTTTTTGATATGAAACGATTTTCGGATATCGGATGATATTATAATTACATAGAATACCTATACATAGTACAGGAGATCCCGTAGATTACGGAGGGAATTAAAGAAACGTGTCAGACAAGACTTAATGTGATGGGATGTGAATTTGTCTGTACACCGTCTATGCAATGATTGCAATAAGATGCATCGAGACTGAAAATGACAAGTAGATATTTTTCGACAAATGGTGGTAAGCAAACACTTTTAACATGCAGACCAGGTTCAAGTCTAGACTCATAAATATAACCTAACAACTACTAGGTCGAAGTCCAGACTCATTAATGCATCCTAACAACTACTAGTTAGACACACTAATGCAAGACCTGGTTCGCTACGACCACCGCTCTGATACCACCTGTAAGGACCCGTCCTAATCCACCTGGACGAAGTCAACAACATCTGGTCCCATTGCGAGGTACTGACCTAAATATGCCATGTACGACTCCATATAATATCTTTAAAGTGAGTAAAAGCACAGCGGAAGACTTCTTTCATACCTGAGAATAAACATGCTTAAAAGTGTCAACCAAAAGGTTGGTGAGTTCATAGGTTTATCATAACAATCATTTCAATATATTAATAGACCATAAGATTTCCGTTTATAAATATATGTACACTCGCAAGTGTATAAAAGTATTCTATAAATTGTAGGCACCCGGTAACAAGCCTTAACATTTATGTTTTACCCTCTGAAGTACACCAGATCAGGTGTGTTTAAAATAACCTCAAAGTACTAAAGCATCCCATAGTCAGGATGGAGTTTGTCAGGCCCAATAGATCTATCTTTAGGATTCGCGCCTACCGTACATAGACAAGTAGTTTAATGTTACCAAGCTAAGGGTATATTTCTGGTTTAAACCCACATAGAATTAGTTTTAGTACTTGTGCCTATTTCGTAAAACATTTATAAAACAGCGCATGTATTCTCAGCCCAAAAATATATATATAAAAAGGGAGTAATGAAACTCACATAATGTATTTTGTAGTAAAAATACATATCACTATATTGAACAATGCAGGGTTGGCCTCGGATTCACGAACCTATATCAATTATATATATTAAGACATATAATGACAATTAATTAGTTTATATATTAATATTGTTAATATACTTCTTGTATTAATAATTTGTTAGTTAATTAATTATATTTATTTCATATGTAGATACCTTTTGTTTGAAAAATAATACATATAATAATACTAACATAATTTGTAATAATAATAATAATAATATTAATAATGATAATAATAAATATAATGTTAAAAATAATAATAAAGTTAATGTTAAAACTAATAATAATAATGATGATACTTTTAATTTTAATAAAAGATAAGTTTAATAATAATGTTAATTCTAATATTAATCTTAATGATAATATTACTAATTTTAATGGTAAAAGTCAAAATAATTATGATAATCATAATAAGGATAATATTATTACTAATAGTAATATTAATACTTATAATAATAAATATTAATGATAAAGAATAATAATAATAATAGTAATGTCAAATAATACCTTAAAAACATTAAAAAGAAATAAACTTCCCGGGACGGGACTCGAACCCGCGACCTCTAGCTTACACCACAACACTCCTAATCCTTGAGGTGCCTTTTAAATTTGTAATTTAACTCGGGCCTAAGATCATTTAACTCGTTTTCTGCATCAAGCCCGCAGATCCCAATCACACCTGGCCCAATCCGTGTAGCTATTAATTGAAAAAAATTATAACCTGCAGCAACCTAGGTTTGATTTCAGGACCCCTTGTCTACCAACCAACCACTTAAACCAATGAACCGTCGTATTATTTCTGTTTTAATTCGTACCATTAAGCTATTTATCATTTTCATCCTACTTCTACAATCATCAATATTGAATCATCATTATCATTCATTCATACCTACTGCATTATTCGCTAATCATCATCATTAATCAAGATCACTACGAATTCATCATCTTCTTAATCATCATTTCCATCGTTAACCATCATCATGTATCATATACCATGTAATAACATAATATCATATCATAATTATAATCATATCCTAACGTCATCATTATCTATCATAATCATCATTTTCATTTAATCATCCTATCTATCGTCATCGAGCAAGAACATATCGAATAACTTGCAGCAGCAGCTTAATTTGGATGATAATGGTAGCAATAGTAGGAGAGTATAATAGCTAGAATTGA
The DNA here is from genome assembly GCF_046630445.1 of Rutidosis leptorrhynchoides. NCBI lineage: Eukaryota > Viridiplantae > Streptophyta > Magnoliopsida > Asterales > Asteraceae > Rutidosis > Rutidosis leptorrhynchoides. The sequence goes on along the minus strand of NC_092333.1, from coordinate 330,269,129 downwards.
GATTTTAATTTGGACCATTTATTAATTCGGCTTAACAACATCTAATTACGGCCCATTAAACAAACGGATCACAAGCCCATATAAAAAAATGGAACACGGCTCATAACATTGGATTTAAAGGACTACTAGTGTTTTCTTATTTTAATCCCACCGATGGAATGGTGGGGTATTAAGTTTGGTATCTGTCGACCATTATGCACGAGTTTGTCCACATGCACTTGTAGCGACACTTTTTTTTTATGCATCTTAAAAAGCATCCCAATACATTGGACAATCTTTTATATATAAAAAGTGGTTTGGTTGTTTTATGGTTTGTAGAAACAGATATAACAGGTGATACGTGATTGGTTCGAAGAAAGTAGAAATAGAGGTGAGTTTCCGTTTCGTAATCGAGCAGAAGCCGCAGCAACCTGTAAGTGGTTGTTCGTTTGAAACCAGACCCAAAAACAGAAACAATAAATGATTTATGGTGGCTATGGGTGGCCGGTGGCGATGGAGTGTGATCATGGTGGTTTGTAAGGATAGTTGTGAAGGTATTTCGTATGCCCGAGAGACATATTAAATTAATGTGGCTAACATGTTATGATCCAAGTCGGGCCATACCCAATAACAAGCTTACCGACACTTTACAAGTATTTAATCTTAACGTTTGGATCGTTAAATAAATACGCGACACTTGAATTTTAGAAAATCGGTTTTCTAAAATATTATCACTTGAGATAAATTATTTGGATAATTTATATTTAATTATTTATAAGTTTAAATAATTAAGTTGTGTTTTATTTTATAAAGTGGTTTATAAAATGAAAGTAACTTAACAAATAACAAGTATTATATAAAATTCCAAGGTATTTTATAACAAGTTTGTTATAAAATATAAATCTTGTTTTTTGAATGCCCTTGGTGGACGTTTTTTGGGGTCTTCAAGGAGACTCCCATCCCTTGTTATGTTGCTTTTAAGATAACACAAATACTTATGTGCATGCTTGTCTCATATACCATCTTATTGACCAAAAGAAAGAGACTAAGTTTATGGAATAACTCTCTCATCTTGTGGAGTGGGCTGCTGGCCGTTTTTCACAAAAGGAAAAGAGAGGTTTTTGAGCTTGATTATCTAGTTCATTTAGTGTCAAAATCCTAACCAAATTAAAGGTAGTGTTGGTGCACAAAAGGCTTGTGGGTATTACACACTTGAGGCTTCAAGTTAGAAGCTAATATTCATCACATTCATCTTCATTTTGAGCTGTAAAAAAAAAAACTGCTGCTGTCCGAATTTTTACAAGGCAGAAAAGTGGGTCTTCAAGCTAGATTAACAAGGGTGTTAAGGTTATAAAGTCTATCTAACTTAAGGGTGGTGTTGGAGGATCAAAGGCTTGAAGTTCTACACTTTTGTTCATCATCTTACTACCATTTTGGACAGCCCTTAAACTTATTTTAAGGAGGTATATTACTCTTCCTTTTCTTGTTAATTGTAAGCATATATTTTCACAACTTCATCCTTGATGGGATTTGGCCTTAAATGGTTTAAAGATGACAAGTAAAATTGATAATTACACGCTTCCGTTTATAATGATTCTTAAAAGGTTTTAAGATATATGAACTTGTTAAATCCCTACAATGGTATCAGAGCAGAAGTTGTTGAAATATGCTTCGAATTGTTGTCTTTAAACCCACTATATTTGCATTTCAAGTACATGCATGAATATGGAATGCAAAAAATTTCGGGTTTGGGAGGGTTGGTCATGTTGGCCGAATTCTAGGACACCCAAAATGGGTTTTGGGTTGCTCTATTTTGGTCACTTTGATTGATATATTGATGTTCACAATTCTAGCCTTGACCTTGTGTTGCATGCATGTGTGTTTGGTTGATTTATGATTCATTTGGTATGTATTATTATTCATTCAAATGGCATGTAATAATTATTCAATTGGTTTGTAATAATTCATTCATTTGGTTATGTAATTCATTTTGGTATGTAAAATAGAATAAGTTGTAATTTCATTTTCTAGATAAATGTATTAGGATACATATTTTGTAAAAATGAAGAACAAGATCATGAAGACTTGAAGAACACAAGGAGCATTTGGATGCAAGGTTAAGTGGGAGATTGGAAATCTCTTGCTTTGTGTTATAACCCCTTAACCGGTGGCATTTGTTTTCGGCTAAACAAATGCCCACCAAAATGGCTAGATTGTGAACACACTTATTTTGCATGTGTGGTTGTTTGTATGATTATTGTTTTGTATGTTTGGTTGATACAATTAATCAAAAGATAACAACAAACAAAACGACAATTTAATTGGTTAAATTAGACGTTCTAAGTACATGCAAAACGGAAATTTAAATGGTTAAATTAAAATAGCAACCAAAAACCTTAATAAATGGTTATTAAGAACAAGAAAAGGATAACGTGTATAAAATGGTTTATATCAAGTAATTGGCTCAATTACAAAACATGAAATTGGTTTTTCATAAGTACCATACACTAAATGCATGTTGGTGTATGGCATAAAAGTTTTCTCAAACTAGAATTAAACGAAAACTTAAAATCCCTTTTACTAACAAGGCAACAAGTTTAACGCCATACTTTTGTGTGACACTTGAACATATTAGGGAACTCGTGATGGGATAAAGGTCACCTAACCGTCATGAACAAACTAATGTGGTTAAGGTGAATTTGACATACTTGTGGGATAAAGGTCACCTAACCATTTGTATGTTAAGTTTACACGTCTATACAAGTAGGACGACTTGATTTGGGAATCATGAACTTAGGGTCACCGAAGCATGAAGAACAAATAGGCGTTGATGGGATAAATATGCCATGTAAAAGGATTGCATGATCCCATACACTAGAAATTGCAAATGGATTGCAATTGTCATTTAATGACTACCTAGCTAAATCAAATAACGGGATAAAGGTCACCTAACCGAAATTTGGTTTACCGTTGGATTCTAAAATTTAATATATCAATTGGATTAAAAGGGTATTGAATGTTAAATTAAAATTAATACTTAAACGAACTTTGTTAAATTTTGTAGATGGCCGCCAATAACAACAACATTCCAAACGCACCAATCAACTTTAATAACCTATCATTGAGGTCCATCCTCGAAAAGGAAAATAACTCCCAATCCGATTCATCCAATGTACTAAAGATGAAAAGCCTCATTGATCGATTGCACCGTTTCAACAGTCCCGTGTCTAATGAATTAACCACGGACCTTATCCTCAACTCTTTGTCAAAAAGGTTTGACACATGCATGTTGAATTACAGCATGAATGATTGGGATAAGAGCATTGGCGAATTACATGTCATGCTAAGGACGGATGAATCATGCATGGGTAAAAAGGCTTCACCCATGCTCATGATCAAAGAAGGTGGATCCAAGGATGAATCCTCTTCTAAGCCAAAGGTGGCTAAGAAGAAAGGACCCACCTACAAGGGCAAAAGAAAAGGGAAGATGGTTGCCCCAACCAAAAACACTAAATGGCAAAAGGTTGCCAAACAAGCAAACCCCAAGGAAGATCCGTGCTTTGGTTGCGGTGTGATAGGTCACTGGAAACGCAACTGCCCGGTCTACCTAAAAGAGTTGAATGCAAAGAGGGATGCAGGGCAAACCTCAGGTAATGTATACATGATATACGTTGAGCTTAGTATTACTTCTTCTAATACATGGGTATTAGACACAGGATGTGGAACTCATATTTGCAATTCATTGCAAGGGTTCATAAGAAGTAAACTAAATACGGGAACAACAAGTCTCTACATGGGAAATGGTGCAAAGGTGCACGTAAAAGCTCAAGGAGACTTTGTTTTAAAGCTACCAAGTGGTTTGGAACTTATATTGAAAAATGTTTTGTATGCACCTGATTTAACACGAAACATTATTTCTGTTTCCCGTTTGAAACAATATGGTTTTAATCTTAATTTCATTAATGATGATATCCATGTTTCTTTGGATAATGTATTCTATTTTAAGGCTACGCCTTCAAATGGAATTTATGAATTGGTTCATGACGACACATTATCTAGTAGCTCAATATACCATACTAGCACCAAGAAACTCAAAAGGGATTTGAGTGATTCCTACTTATGGCATTGTCGCCTTGGTCACATAAACAAGAATCGAATACATACACTTCAAAAGAATGGACTTTTGAAATCAAATGAACTTGGCTCATTTGATGTATGTGAATCTTGTTTGCAAGGCAAAATGACTAAAGCACCTTTCAAAGGGACCTATGAAAGGGCTAAGGACTTATTGGAATTAATACATTCGGATGTATGTGGACCCTTTAAGCCCATAGCTAGGAATGGTGAAAGATACTTCGTTACTTTCATTGATGACTTCAGTCGTTTCGGATATGTCTACTTATTAAGACACAAGGACGAAACTTTTGAAGCATTCAAGGAATATCAAAACGAAGTACAAAATCAACTCAATAAGACAATCAAGGTACTTCGTACCGATAGAGGAGGTGAATACCTAAGCGATGCTTTCCAAGATCATCTTAGGAGTTGTGGGATTATCTCACAACTTACTCCACCCAGAACACCTCAGCTTAATGGAGTGTCCGAAAGGAGAAACCGAACCCTAATGGATATGGTTCGATCTATGATGGCAAGAAGCTCGTTACCTCTATCATTTTGGGGTTATTGTCTATGCTCTGCGGCTCGTATTTTAAATATGGCCCCAACCAAGAAAGTGGAACGAACACCTCATGAGATATGGTTTGGTAAACCTCCATCTCTATCATACTTAAAGGTATGGGGATGTGAAGCTTATCCTAAGCGTTACGTCCCTAATAAGTTGAATGCTCGATCCACGAAGTGTATCTTCATAGGATATCCCAAGGACGATATGGGATATTATTTCTATGATCCATCCGAGCAGAATATATTTGTTGCTCGGAAGGCTGAATTCCTTGAAACTAAGTTCCTCCTGGAAGGAAATAGTGAAAGGAAGATAGATCTTGAAGAGGTTCAAGATCAAGTAGATGATACACAATTGGTTGACACTAGCACTCAACATGAAAATGTTGAGAGTGATCAAATGGATGATCAAAATACACAAGACATTCGTAGATCTGGTAGGATTAGCAATCCTCCCGAGAGATATGGGTTTCTCATAGATGGTTGCTATACGGTTGATTTGGATGAACCAACAAACTACCAAGATGCTTTATCAAGGATTGATAAAGATAAATGGCAGGAAGCCATGAACGCTGAGATGCAATCCATGTATGACAACCAAGTTTGGGAACTTGTTGCTCAACCTCCTGGCTCTAGGCTAGTTGATTGTAAATGGCTTTTCAAGATGAAAACCGACATACATGGAAACTTGGATACATATAAAGTTAGACTTGTTGCAAAAGGTTTCACTCAAACTCAAGGGGTTGATTATGATGAAACCTTTTCGCCTGTGGCAATGCTGAAGTCTATAAGGATATTATTTGCCATTGCCGCTCATTATGATTACGAAATATGGCAAATGGATGTCAAAACTGCTTTCCTAAATGGATATCTTATGGAAGATGTCTATATGGTTCAGCCCGAAGGTTTTGTCGATCCAAAATATCCTAAAAAGGTATGCAAGTTAAAGAAGTCAATCTACGGATTGAAACAAGCATCTAGAATGTGGAATCATCGTTTTAATGAGGAAGCCGAGAAATTTTGACTTCATTAATAACGGTGATGAAAGTTATGTATACAAGAAAGCTAGTGGGAGCACTATCATGTTCCTTGTACTATATGTGGATGATATATTATTATTTGGAAATAATATTCCGCAAATCCAAGGAGTTAAAAACTTGGCTAAGTAGTTGCTTCTCCATTTAGGATCTTGGAGAAGCACAATACATTTTGGGGATTGGGATCTACAGGGATAGATCCAAGAAATTAATAGGTTTGAATCAAAGTGCATACAATAAAAGGCTTGAAAAGGTTCAAGAAGGAAAACTCTAAGAAAAGTTTGGTACCTTTTCAAAGAGGAGCGATTCTCAGTTTATCTCAGTGCCCCACCACGAAAGATGAACAAGAAAGCAAAAGAATGTCCAATATGCGTCTGCTATTGGGTCAATCATGTATGCGATGATATGCACTACACCGGATGTGTCATGCGCTCTTAGCATGACAAGTAGATACCAGAATAACCCAGAAAATAGTCATGGGACTGTGGTTAAAAGTATATTGAAATACCTTGGAAGGACTAAGGGTATGTTTCAAATATACGGGTCTGGTGAGGAGGAACTCGCTGTAAAAGGTTACGTGGACGCGAGCTTCCAAACTGAAGGTGCGGTCTCTTGGAAGAGTTAAAAATAGAATGTTGTTGCTTTATCCACTACAGAATCAGAATACATCGCCGTCTCATTGGCAACTAAGGAAGCTGCATGGATGAAGAAATTCATCGACGACTTAGGAGTGGTCCCTTCCATTCAGGACCCTCTTGAGATCTTTTGTGATAACGAGGGTGTGATTGCTCAAATCAAGGAACCTTGTGCTCACCGAAAGACCCGTCACATTGAGCGGAGTTTCAACTTCATATGGGATGAGGTTGAAAAGGGAAAGATATGTATTCGCAAAGTTCACACAGATCTTAATGTAGCGGATCCACTCACGAAGCTCTTACATGGATCAAAACATGATGGACATGTTTGTGCATTAGAGCTTCGACATTCTAGTGATTGGTTATGATCTGTTTTAAGTATTATAACGGAACGAAGTGGTTCAAACTCATTAATATAACTATGGTGTTTATTTATTTTGAGTTATGTTCCTATTTTGCATATTTTATCCATGAATAAGTAATTATTCTAAATTCCGTAGTTGATCACATTTGTGGGAGCAAGTGTGAGGTTTAGACTATTATGAACTTGGATTGGTATACATTCAGGTTGAATGTGGGGCAAGGTTGCTACCAAGGTTCATAGATATTTGTGGGATAAAAATATTGGAAGACCCGCTCTCAAGATTTACTGTATGGAGCCTTTGTGGTTGATCACATGTAATCTTGAGTAAAGGAGAATATCACTGTATCCTCTGACCTGAGACACATATTGGGTTCAGATATTCACCGAATATCGTACCTTGATTCTTTCCTTCGCTATTCTGAGAAGGTAACTCATAAGGGAGGCTTCAGGTGTGGTACAAGGTGTAGTGTCTAGGACGTATGTAGTCAAGATGGAATTTGTCCCTCTTATTCGTTGAGAGTCAGATGTCTAAGGCCTGATAAAGTTAAATCTATAAGAGAGTGATCACTCTATATCTCTTGGATTTAACATGACATCTAGGACGAAAGGATATATTGAAAGATTCACCTATATATCAGTTCGAGTAAGGAACTCGAAAGGGATGATGTTATTGAATGGCACAAAGTCATAACATATTAGGGGTGATGGACAGTGTGTTAGGATGTATCCATCACTTGCATTAATTTCTTATGTTTCTCGTGCAAGTGGGAGATTGAAGGTATTTCGTATGCCCGAGAGACATATTAAATTAATGTGGCTAACATGTTATGATCCAAGTCGGGTCATACCCAATAACAAGCTTACCGACACTTTACAAGTATTTAATCTTAACGTTTGGATCGTTAAATAAATACGCGACACTTGAACTTTAGAAAATCGGTTTTCTAAAATATTATCACTTGAGATAAATTATTTGGATAATTTATATTTAATTATTTATAAGTTTAAATAATTAAGTTGTGTTTTATTTTATAAAGTGGTTTATAAAATGAAAGTAACTTAACAAATAACAAGTATTATATAAAATTCCAACGTATTTTATAACAAGTTTGTTATAAAATATAAATCTTGTTTTTTGAATGCCCTTGGTGGACGTTTTTTGGGGTCTTCAAGGAGACTCCCATCCTTTGTTATGTTGCTTTTAAGATAACACAAATACTTATGTGCATGCTTGTCTCATATACCATCTTATTGACCAAAAGAAAGAGACTAAGTTTATGGAATAACTCTCTCATCTTGTGGAGTGGGCTGCTGGCCGTTTTTCACAAAAGGAAAAGAGAGGTTTTTGAGCTTGATTATCTAGTTCATTTAGTGTCAAAATCCTAACCAAATTAAAGGTAGTGTTGATGCACAAAAGGCTTGTGGGTATTACACACTTGAGGCTTCAAGTTAGAAGCTAATATTCATCACATTCATCTTCATTTTGAGCTGTAAAAAAAAATTGCTGCTGTCCGAATTTTTACAAGGCAGAAAAGTGGGTCTTCAAGCTAGATTAACAAGGGTGTTAAGGTTATAAAGTCTATCTAACTTAAGGGTGGTGTTGGAGGATCAAAGGCTTGAAGTTCTACACTTTTGTTCATCATCTTACTACCATTTTGGACAGCCCTTAAACTTATTTTAAGGAGGTATATTACTCTTCCTTTTCTTGTTAATTGTAAGCATATATTTTCACAACTTGATCCTTGATGGGATTTGGCCTTAAATGGTTTAAAGATGACAAGTAAAATTGATAATTACACGCTTCCGTTTATAATGATTCTTAAAAGGTTTTAAGATATATGAACTTGTTAAATCCCTACAAGTTGTGAGTTTAATTTGAAGGTATTTATTCATTAACTAAAGGTGGTGTTAGGAGGTTTCATGATGAAGGTGGTTTACGGTTGTTCCAGTGCTTTAAGAGAAAACTAATAGAGGAACAAGATAGATGGTAGCGGCGGTTATAGATGCATGATCGTGGGTGGTGTCGTTAAGATGGTCAAGAGATGGAAGTGTATGGGGGTTGGTGACATAGGTCAAGGATGGTGTCGGTTTTGGTTGAGGGTGGTGGTATTCACAATGGGTGATCGAGGGTAACAAATAACACAAGGTGGCTCGTGGTGGTTAGATGGTGGTAATATGAGAGGAAGAGTGGTTCATGAATGAAAACATAAAACGGTATCGTAGCAGATTCAAATAGAAAGTGTTTAGATGTCGGTTTGAAATGAAAAGAAACAGAAAACTAAAAGGAATTGAAGCATAGCAGCGGGTTTCAAAGGAAAAATAGAAGTGAGATAGAGGAAAGGAGAGAAGAGAAATGGTTGATATAATCATATTTGTATAATATGTATATTATATATATAAATAGATAGATGATAGATAATTGAATCACAAGCGAAACAGTAATCCTAATTTATCAATCATGCACAGTAATAATTTACTTTTAATATAAAATAGAATTTGAAACGTGTTAATTTGTTAGCCGTCACCATTTACGGACTAAATTTCATTCTCCGCTGTCAATCAGTGACGGATAAAAATCTTCAGAAAAATCCCAGATGTTAAGATTAATTATCTTTAATTATTTTAGTCTTTATGGTATAAAATTCGGTCATTAACTATTAACTAAAATTTACATTAATTATTCACTCCCGACCCCAGGTAAAAATATATAAAAGTCTTAAAATTCAACAAATGGTTCCTAGATATAATTTTAATAAGTCTATAATTTATATAACTCGTTTTCGAATCATCCTTTAAAATCATATAAGTTCGAGTTAATCTAATCATTTGAATGACAAACGAGTGTTATTATTGTTTTCTAAATGAATTCAAAACCTTTTATTTTTGAATTACATTATATTTACTTAAATATATATTAACTAACAATTTAATTATTAATTCAAATCATCAAATCATATAATGCATTATTTAATATCTCTAATTATTTTATATATATATATATATATATATATATATACATACATATTTATTTACAATTAATTGTTCGTGAATCATCGAAAATGGTAGAAAGTCAAATGAATCCATGTAAATAGTTCAAAAATTTTGAAACTCAACCTAACAGACTTTGCTTATCGTGTCACAGATATTAAATCGTATCGAGAGTTTGGTTTAAAATTAGTCAAAATTTCTGGGTCGTGACATTACGACTGCTGCTTTGGCTGCTGCTTCGGCTGTTGCTTTTGCTACTTCGGTTGCAGCAATTCTTTCATTCACACGTTTCTCGACTAGTTGCTCAAACTCAGCATCCGACATTTGAGACATGTTTCTTCAATAAACACAGCAGATAAAATTTAATCATATAGAATATTATAGGTAAAATGAGTTGTCAATAGTTAATCGTAGCATATTAATAATATGAACCGATTATTATAAAAGCCTTTTCTTCTTATTAGCATTTTATAATTATTTCTAGGGTATTACCTACCCGTTAAGTTCATACATAATAGCTAGTACAAGGAATTAACTACTAAAATCCTAATAATATTCCACTATGAAAAATTATAGCGAGTTACTACATTATTATGTAATAATAATAATAATAAGAAGTAGTAATAATACAAATAATCATTCCATGCATTTATTATTAATAAACCAAAATAATACAATACCATACAATACTGATATTTTACATATGCTTATTTTACATAACAAGATAGAGTAGCACACATAAGCAATAAAATAGCGCATGGAAGATTTATGGTTGCGAGGTCATTTATTCAGAACTATCAGAAACTTCTTCCCATTTGGTTCTCTCTGCCAATTGTTTGTGTGCACATGGTCCGACAGACATTCTGGCAGTGTATTTTATTTTTGGTTGGGGTTTTGAGGTACCCGTTGCCTCAGTGGGTTTAATACAATAAGGGTGGTTACAGATCGAATGGTCATGTTCCTTTTTAATAATTAAGGACTTTTTATTATTGTGGTTGTTTTTCTTATCTATAGCAAGTTGGAATTTCTCCTTAGTGATCTCTTTTATTTCATTAGCGAAATCCTCCTCCTTACTGATCTCGTTTGATGACGAACTGTCTGAGTCATGTGTAGGAGAATATGATGACGAACTACGAGAATATGTACCGGTGGTCATGAACCGAAATCTGCCAGGCGTAATCGGCACAACCCGCCCGTCGGCGGTATATCTGGACCAATGTCCATATTTGTTTAGAAATGGACGATCCTCGTTTACTCCAGGGATCATGGGTCCATGACAATGATACTGTGGCTCCGGAAAACTAAAGCTGGGTGGAGCTGGAACCTCCTCTGGGTTTACCGGGAGTTGAGATTCCCCGGCTAACACAATTTCTTCTTTAATAGGTATTGGAACGCCCTTTTCAGTTGTGGATAGAATAGATTCAGTGTCCGATTCCGAGTCGTACAAAATGATAGGATTAGAGGAAGTCATCTCTCACATAATTGAAAAAACAATTACGTTAGCATATAAATATATCACATATAATGTTTTTAACCAAATAATAAGCAAAAATCAGTAAAAACAGATATGGTCATAGTCCAGACTCACTAATGCATCCTAACAATTACCAGTTAAACACACTAATGTAATTTCTGGTTCCCTATGACCTCAAGCTCGGATACCAACTGTAACGACCCGTCAAAATCGTTATTGACGCAGCACGTTAATCATTGATTCCACAGTGAGGTTTTGACCTCTATATGATACGTTTTGATAAAATATTGCATTCATTAAAATAAGTGACTTTCTAAACATAGAAAGTTATAAACATGTGGGCGAGTGCTTAGGTATAAGCAAAACCCCAAAATACATAAGTCTTTAATTTACAGGTTGACTTCACAGTCCAATTATTTATTACACAACGCAGTTTTATTTTGAATGCAATAAACTTTGTACAAAGCATGAGAGACTCCATGCAGGCAACAAGCACATCACAGGAGAAGCATTCTAAGGACCTGAGAATAAAACATGCTAAAAAGTCAACACGAATGTTGGTGACTTATAGGTTTAATTGCTCGAGTCATAAACATATATAAAGATAGACCACAAGATTTCATCAAAAGTTTATCAATAGATTCTACGTAACAGAGCACCCTGGTAACTAAACTTAACGCTATAGTGATAATTACCCCATTCGTTTTAATACGCGCAAACCAACGTGTCTTAAACTCAAATAACATACGTCAGTTAAAAGGCTAGCACTCTAGCTCGGACGGGGATGTCAAGCCCTATGGATCCATATAAAATTATTCGCGCCCACCAGTCCTTATCCTATGTACTGGCAGCTACTGGTTACCAAAGCTAAGGGATTTTCGGTTTAACTCAGTGTAGAATTTTGTATGTACTTGTGTCTTATTGCGTTTAAAATAAATTGCATGTATTCTCAGCCCAAAAATATTTAAAGTATTTAAAAAGGGAGACTATAACTCACAGTTTAATATTGCGATTCAATATTGTAGCCAAATTGCGTAGACATAATGATGGTAGACGACTGTATGGTTGATCTTGGATTCAAGAACAATACCCCGAACAATACCCAATATTTTCTTATTTTAAAACGGTTTGAAACCCGAATTAAAAATACCCTCGAATATACTTTATTATTATTAAACTTAAAAATTAAAATTAAAATTATAATTATAAATATAAAATTTACGTACAGAAATGATTATGAAAAATTCGTCGAGCAAAACTGACCTTTTATAGTACTTTTCGTTTTACTGTAGCTCATGCGATCGCATGAGTTTTCAGTGTTTTTTCCATGCGATCGCATGGCCGCTTTTTCTGTTTTTGTTTGCTAGTTCGCCGACATCAAATAGTGTTTACTGTAGCAAATAGTGTGTTACTGTATCAAATAGTGTTTACTGTAGCAAATAGTGTTTACTGTAGCAAATAGTATTTCACTGTAGCACTGTAGCAAAATATGGTTTCACTGTAGCAAATAGTGTTTTACTGTAGCAAAGTAATTTTTACTGTAGCAAATAAGGTTTTACTGTAGGAAAGTCGTTTTTACTTGTACATATATATATACATACATATAATTGTTCATGAATCGTCGAGAGTAGTCAAAGGTAATTGTATATATGAAACAGTTCTAAAATTTTGAGACTCAATCTAACAGACTTTGTTTAACGTGTTAAAATAATAAATTGTATAGAGAATTGGTTTAAATAAGTCAAAAATTTTCGGGTCATCACAAGATGGTACATTCAGGTTGTGTATCGACTACCGAGAGTTGAACAAACTTACCATCAAGAACCGCTACCCACTATCGAGAATCGACCACTTATTTTATCAACTACAAGGCTCGTCTGTTTATTCGAAGATCGATTTACGTTCTGGATATCATCAAATGCGGGTTAAGGAGGATGATATTCCAAAGACTGCTTTTAGGACGCGTTACGATCATTACGAGTTTATGGTTATGCCGTTTGGATTGACTAACGCACCAGCTGTGTTCATGGACCTCATGAACCGAGTGTGTGGGCCATATCTTGACAAGTTTGTCATTTTTTTCATCGATGACAAACTTATTTACTCGAAGAATGATCAAGAGCACGAAGAACATTTCAGAAAAGTGCTAGAGTTGCTGAGAAAAGAAAAACTGTACGCTAAGTTTTCAAAGTGTGCATTTTGGTTGGAAGAAGTTCAATTCTTCGGTCACATAGTGAACAAAGAAGGTATTCAGGTAGATCCAGCAAAGATTGAAACCGTTGAAAAGTGGAAAACCCCGAAAACTCCGAAACACATACACCAGTTTTTAGGACTAGCTGGTTACTACCGAAGGTTTATCGAAGACTTTTCCAGAATAGCAAAACCCTTGACTGCATTAACGCATAAAGGGAAGAAATTTGAATGGAAAGATGAACAAGAGAAAGCGTTTCAATTTTTAAAGAAAAAGTTAACTACGGCACCTATATTGTCATTACCTGAAGGGAATGATGATTTTGTGATATATTGTGACGCCTCAAAGCAAGGTCTCGGTTGTGTATTAATGCAACGAACGAAAGTAATTGCTTATGCGTCTAGACAATTGAAGATTCATGAACAGAATTATATGACGCATGGTTTGGAATTAGGCACGGTTGTTTTTGCATTAAAGACTTGGAGGCACTACTTATATGGGGTCAAACGTATTATATATACCGACCACAAAAGTCTTCAACACATATTTAATCAGAAACAACTGAACATGAGGCAGCGCAGATGGATTGAATTGTTGAATAATTACGACTTTGAGATTCGTTATCACCCAAGGAAGGAAAATGTGGTAGCCACGCCTTGAGCAGAAAGGACAGAGAACCCATTCAAGTAAAAGCTATGAATATAATGATTCACACTAACCTTACTACATAAATAAAGGAGGAGCAAAAAGGAGTTTTAAAAGAGGGAAATTTAAAGGATGAAATACCCAAAGGATCGGAGAAGCATCTTAATATTCGGGAAGACGGAATCCGGTATAGGGCTGAAAGGATTTGGGTACCAAAATTTGGAGATATGAGAGAAATGGTACTTAGAGAAGCTCATAAAATCAGATACTCAATACATCCTGGAACGGGGAAGATGTACAAAGATCTCAAGAAATATTTTTGGTGGCCGGGTATGAAAGCCGATGTTGCTAAATACGTAGGAGAATGTTTGACGTGTTCTAAGGTCAAAGCAGAGCATCAGAAACCATCAGGTCTACTTCAATAACCCGAAATCCCGGAATGGAAATGGGAAAACATTACCATGGATTTCATCACTAAATTGCCAAGGACTGCAAGTGGTTTTGATACTATTTGGGTAATAGTTGATCGTCTCACCAAATCAGCACACTTCCTGCCAATTAGAGAAGATGACAAGATGGAGAAGTTAGCACGACTGTATTTGAAGGAAGTCGTCTCCAGACATGGAATACCAATCTCTATTATCTCTGATAGGGATGACAGATTTATTTAAGATTCTGGCAGACATTACAACAAGCATTAGGAACTCGTCTAGACATGAGTATTGCCTATCATCCACAAACTGATGTGCAAAGCGAAAGGATGATACAAATGCTTGAAGACATGCTACGAGCATGTGTTATTGATTTCGGAAACAGTTGGGATCGACATCTACTGTTAGCAGAATTTTCCTACAACAACAGCTACCATTCAAGCATTGAGATGGCGCCGTTTGAAGCACTTTATGGTAGAAAGTGCAGGTCTCTAATTTGTTGGAGTGAAGTGGGGGATAGACAGATTACGGGTCCGGAGATAATACAAGAAACTACCGAGAAGATCATCCAAATTCAACAACGGTTGAAAACCGTCCAAAGTCGACAAAAGAGCTACGTCGATATTAAAAGAAAAGATAAAGAATTTGAAATTGGAGATATGGTCATGCTTAAGGTTGCACCTTGGAAAGGCGTTGTTCGATTTGGTAAATGAGGGAAATTAAATCCAAGGTATATTGGACCATTCAAGATTATTGATCGTGTCGGACCAGTAGCTTACCGACTTGAGTTACCTCAACAACTCATGGCTGTATATAACACTTTTCACGTCTCGAATTTGAAGAAATGTTTTGCTAAAGAAGATCTCACTATTCCGTTAGACGAAATCCAAATCAACGAAAAATTTCAATTCATCGAAGAACCCGTCTAAATAATGGATCGTGAGGTTAAAAGACTTAAACAAAACAAGATACCAATTGTTAAGGTTCGATGGAATGCTCATAGAGGACCCGAGTTCACCTGGGAACGATTAGATTAGATGAAGAAGAAATACCCACACTTATTTCCAGAAGATACGTCAACACCTCCAACTACTTAAAATTTCGGGACGAAATTTATTTAACGGGTAGGTACTGTAGTGACCCAAACTTTTCCATGTTTATATATATTAAATGAAATTGATATTTACATGACTAAGTGTTTCTAACATGTTAAGCAATCAAACTTGTTAAGACTTGATTAATTGAAATAGGTTTCATATAGACATTTGACCACCCAAGTTGACCGTTGATTCACGAACGTTAAAACTTGTAAAAACTATATGATGACATATAATGGATTATATATATAGTTAACATGATATTATGATAAGTAAGTATCTCATTAGGTATTTTAACAATGAGTTATATACATAAAATTGTGTTTATTGAATTAAGAAACTCGAAACGATATATATAACGATTATCGTTATAACAACGTCTTACTAATTACATATGAATCATATTAAGATATTGTTAAACTATGTTTAATCATGATAAATGATAAGCAAACATGCCATTATGTGTATTAACAATGAACTACATATGTAAAAACAAGACTACTAACTTAAGGATTTCGAAACGAGACATATATGTAACGATTATCGTTGTAACAACATTTAAATGTATATATATCATATTAAGATATATTAATATATCAAAATATCATGATAATATTATAATTTAACATCTCATTAGATATAATAAACATTGGGTTAACAACATTTAACAAGATTGTTAACTTAAATGTTTCAAATCAACATTTACATGTAACGACTAACGATGACTTAACGACTCAGTTAAAATGTATATACATGTAGTGTTTTAATATGTATTTATACACTTTTGAAAGACTTCAAGACACTTATCAAAATACTTCTACTTAACAAAAATGCTTACAATTACATCCTCGTTCAGTTTCATCAACAATTCTACTCGTATGCACCCGTATTCGTACTCGTACAATACACAACTTTTAGATGTATGTACTATTGGTATATACACTCTAATGATCCACTCTTAGCAGCCCATGTGAGTCACCTAACACATATGGGAACCATCATTTGGCAACTAGCATGAAATATCTTATAAAATTACAAAAATATTAGTAACCATTCATGTTAATTTACATGTAAACAAAATTACACATTCTTTATATCTAATCCATATACCAACGACCAAAAACACCTACAAACACTTTCATTCTTCAATTTTCTTCATCTAATTGATCTCTCTCAAGTTCTATCTTCAAGTTCTAAGTGTTCTTCATAAATTCTATAAGTTCTAGTTTCATAAAATCAAGAATACTTCCAAGTTTGCTAGCTTACTTCCAATCTTGTAAAGTGATCATCCAACCTCAAGAAATCTTTCTTAATTACAGCAAGATATCTTTCTAATAGAAGGTAATACTCATATTCAAACTTTGATTCAATTTCTATAACTATAACAATCTTATTTCGAGTGAAAATCTTACTTGAACTTGTTTTCGTGTCATGATTCTGCTTCAAGAACTTTCAAGCCATCCAAGGATTCTTTGAAGCTAGATCTATTTTTCTCATTTCCAGTAGGTTTATCCACAAAACCTGAGGTAGTAATGATATTCAAAACATCATTCGATTCTTATATATAAAACTACCTTATTCGAAGGTTTAAACTTGAAATCACTAGAACATAGTTTAGTTAAATATAACTTGACTTTTAAAATCAACTAAAGACATGTTATATATCTATATGATATGCTAACTTAATGATTTAAAACCTGGAAACACGAAAAATACCGTAAAACCGGACATACGCCGTCGTAGTAACACCGCGGGCTGTTTTGGGTTTGATAATTAAAAACTATGATAAACTTTGATTTAAAAGTTGTTCTTCTAGGAAAATGTTTTTTCTTATAAACATGAAACTATATCTAAAAATCATGGTTAAACTCAAAGTGGAAGTATGTTTTTCAAAATGGTCATCAAAATGTCGTTCTTTCGACTGAAATGACTATCTCTTACAAAAACAACTGGTAACTTATATTTCTGACAATAAACCTATACTTTTTCTATTTAGATTCATAAAATAGAGTGCAATATAAAACCATAGCAATTTTATTCACTCAAAACGGATTTAAAACGAAGAAGTTATGGGTAAAACAAGATTGGATATTTTTTGATTGTTGTAGCTACGGGAAATATTGTAACAATTCTATACAAATCATATCCTAGCTAAATTTTATTGTATTATACATGTATTTTAATATATTATGTAATCTTGGGATACCATAGACACGTATACAAATGTTTTGACATATCATATCGACCCATGTATATATATTATTTGGAACAACCATAGACACTCTATATGCAGTAATGTTGGAGTTAGCTACACAAAGTTGAGGTTGATTCCAAAAATATATATACTTTGAGTTGTGATCTAGCCTGAGACGTGTATACACTGGGTCGTGGATTGATTCAAGATAATATATATCGATTTATTTCTGTACATCTAATTGTGGATAACTAGTTGTAGGTTACTAACGAGGACAGCTGACTTAATAAACTTAAAACATTAAAAGGTATTAAAAATGTTGTAAATATATTTTGGACATACTTTGATATATATGTACATATTTGTTATAGGTTCATGAATCGACCAGTGGCCAAGTCTTACTTCCCGATGAAGTAAAAATCTCTGAAAGTGAGTTATAGTCCCACTTTTAAAATTTAATATTTTGGGATGAGAATACATGTAGTTTTATAAATGTTTTACGAAATAGACACAAATAATTGAAACTACATTATATGGGTGAATGATCGAAGCCAAATATGCCCCTTTTGCTTGGTAACCTAAGAATTAGTAAGCTGATCTACTAATTGACGCGAATCCTAAAGATAGATCTATTGGGCCTAACGAACCCCATCCAAAGTACAGGATGCTTTAGTACTTCGAATTCTTTTTTATCATGTTCGAAGGATTTTCCGGAATGATATGGGATATTCTTATATGCATCCTGTTAATGTCGGTTACCAGGTGTTCACCATATGAATGAATTTTATCTCTATGTATGGGATGTATATTGAAATATAAAATCTTGTGGTCTATTATTATGATTTGATAATATATAGGTTAAACCTATAACTCACCAACATTTTTGTTGACATTTTAAGCATGCTTATTCTCAGGTGATTATTAAGAGCTTCCGCTGTTGCATACTAAAATAAGGATAAGATTTGGAGTCCATGCTTGTATGATATTATGTAAAAACTGCATTCAAGAAACTTATTTTTGATGTAATATATTCTTATTGTAAACCATTATGTAATGGTCGTGTGTAAACGGTATGTTTTAGATTATCATTATTTGATAATCTACGTAATGTTTTTTTAAATCTTTATAGATAAAATAAAGGTTATGTTTGTTTTAAAAATGAATGCAGTCTTTGAAAAACGTCTCATATAGAGGTCAAAACCTCGCGACGAAATCAATTAATATGGAACGTTTATAATCAATATGAACGTGACATTTCAACTTTGACCATGTTTTAACCATCAACACACAACTAAAAGTAAAAGCTAACTTTTTATAAGTTTTGAACATCAAAGTTGTCTCTTTATTGTATAAACACAATAAAGCTTCAACCTTTGTCCTTTTGACACAAGTTTATGCATCTTCATCATATGAGATGATGAAGACTTGATTTTTATCACCATAAAAATCATAAAAAGGTTCCAAGTAAGTGAGATCTACAATAATAACTTAGATCTCAAGCCTAAGCTAGAAAGCTTGGATTTTTACAAGATTAAGGAGACCATAAGCTAGAAAGCTAAGATCTTGTAAAAGTAATGAGATCATAAACTTAAAAAGCTTAGATCTAAACAAAATAATGAAACCCTAAGCTAGAAAGCTTGGATCTTTAATGTTCTTGAAGATCTTTAAAGAAAAAAGCTAGATCTAGAAGTTACATGAAGATCATTAACACAAGTTTTGATCTTTTAACAAAATAAATTGATCTTAAGCTTCAAAACATAGATCCAACAAAGTAATGAAGTTTAAAAGCTAAAAAGCTTGAATCTTTCATGTTCTTGAAGGATTCAAATCAAAGTTTGAATCTACAAGATATAACAAGATCAAAAAGCTAAAAAGCTTGATCCTTTGATGATGATGATGATGTCGAAATTAAAGAAGAAAAAGAAGAAGAAATAAAATTCAAGAACTTACAATTTTGTCATTATGGATATTGAGGAAGACACAAAGGTCCCACTCATACTTGGCAGACCATTCTTGAATACTGCCAACGCCATATATGATGCACACGAGAAATCATTGAAATTCAGAGTTGGTAGTGAAGAAGTCACATTTAATGTTGACCGACTCATGGCCATCCTCGCTAAGAAGATCTCAATCTCGTTGATTCTTTTCAAGAACTAGTCAATGAATATCTGGTGGTTATTATGGCTATATGTAGTCAAGATCAAATTTCTAAGGATCTGTTCTCTACACATCCTGAAGGAATTCTCGACATCCATTCAGTCATAAATCCTGGTCAATATAAATCTCCCCTCTCCGAAAGTAACTTTCTCAGGAAGACTATCCAAATAACACCGCTAGGTCAAGGCATTTCTCTACCTCTATTAAGGAGAAGACCGAATGAAAAAATGGATTTCATTATGGTATTTCAGGAAACACAGTTAAATGAGGACTGTGTTGAAATCCCTGAACCAACCTTCGAAAGTAAAGAAGACGTTTCTGAAGATGAAGCATTAAGAAGGACAATTTCAAGGACCAAAGAACAGATAGCATCAGTGACCGCTATTAAGAAAGAAGAATCGGAATTCCAGGAGAGATATGACTCGTTAGACAGAGAGGAGATAGCTAGAATGAAGCCATCTATCAAGGAACCTCCGTGAAAGGATCCGTTCATATACATTATAAACGATTCACAATAGTTGATTACATCGCGAGGTATTTGACCTCTATATGATACGTTTTACAAACATTGCATTCGTTTTTAAAAGACAAACTTTTTTTACATAAAAAATTGACGGCATGCATACCATTTCATATTACATCCAACTATAATTGACTTAATATTAATCTTGATGAACTCAACGACTCGAATGCAACGTCTTTCAAAGTATGTCATGAATGACTCCAAGTAATATCCTTAAAATGAGCTAATGCACAGCGGAAGATTTCTTTAATACCTGAGAATAAACATGCTTTAAAGTGTCAACCAAAAGGTTGGTGAGTTCATTAGTTTATCATAATCAATCATTTCCGTAATAGTAATAGACCACAAGATTTCAGTTTCTATAAATATCCGTACACTCGCGAGTGTATAAAAGTATTCTATAAGTTGTAGGCACCCGGTAACAAGCCTTAACGTTCATGTTTTACCCTCTGAAGTACACCAGATCAGGTGTGTTTAAAATAACCTCGAACTACTAAAGCATCCCATAGTCAGGATGGGGTTTGTCAGGCTCAATAGATCTATCTTTAGGATTCGCGCCTACCGTACATAGACAAGTAGTTTAATGTTACCAAGCTAAGGGTATATTTCTGGTTTAAACCCACATAGAATTAGTTTTAGTACTTGTGCCTATTTCGTAAAACATTTATAAAACAGCGCATGTATTCTCAGCCCTAAAATATATATAAAAAAGGGAGTAATGAAACTCACCATACTGTATTTCGTAGTAAAAATACATATAACGTCATTTAACAAGTGCAAGGTTGGCCTCGGATTCACGAACCTATATTAATTATATATATTTATATGTTGGTCAATATTTGTCTAACAATTTTTGGTCAAGTCATAGTGTACCACAATCCTAATGCTCGAGACTAATATGCAAAAGTTAACAAAAGTCAACTTAACCCAAAATGACTTCTAAAATTTATACGTGTTTATTATATAACTTAACTATAGTCATTTTATATATTTAAATATATTTATTAGATTTTATAATAATAAAAGTCATTTATTAATAAAAATTTATATTAACGTTTATATATGATAAAATATACTTTTATATATCTTAAGTAGTAAAATTTATAAAGTTCACTCAATATCGTAAAACTATAGTGGTAAGTATTATTAATGTAATTATATTAAGCGTGGTGAAAAATATCTTTGTATCCCCTATTTATTTGATAAAATAATATTGATCATAATAATAATAAGTAAAAGTTGTATTATTTTGTAATAATAATTATTATTATTCTATAAAAAAATAACAATATTTATATTTACTAAAAATGTTATTATGATAAAATGATAATACTAACATAATAGTAATAATGATATTTTATAATAACAATGATATTTCTATTAAAATAATAACGACGATAGTAATAATAATCATTTTAACAATAATACTAAAATTCAGTTGACTATAACTTCTAATCCGTTCATCGAAACTATTCGATATCTAAATGAAAAGTTCTTAATTTTTCGCTAGCTTTCCAATGACATGCATATCATATACCCTATCTCAGTAGCATATGTATCTAATTCAGGATTCAACAAACCTATCTAAGGACAATATCGAATGTACAAGCATGCATAATCCTATATACTCGAGCACTAGTCAGGGATACACTATTGAAATATAAAAGTTAAGTTATGAGTGCTCACGTATCAATATTGAGATTCAATATTGCAGGAAAGTACGTAGACGAAACGAAAATGATAAACGTTAGGTTGACCTCACGAGCAATACCCTCGATCAATACCCATAACCTCCATAGCTATAACCCATAATTTCCTTAGCTCTATCCCGTTTGAAAACTTATTTTAAAATCGTCTGAATATAACTCCGTCGTAGTATTTTATGTATACTAATAATATCTTGAAATAATACAAAGAAAATATATATGTGTAATTCGATTGAGAGAGTTTAGAGAAATATATTTTCAAGTTTCTATGAAATAATAAAACCTATTGAATTCTATTTATAATAGATTTTTGAATTATTAAAGTGAATTATTAAAGTATGAATTATTAAAGTAAATTATTAAAGTATGAATTATTAAAGTGAATTATTAAAGTATGAATTATTAAAGTGAATTATTAAAGTATGAATTATTAAAGTGAATTATTAAAGTGAATTATTAAAGTATGAATTATTAAAGTGAATTATTAAAGTATGAATTATTAAAGTGAATTATTAAAGTATGAATTATTAAAGTTAAAGTAAAGTAAAAGTAAAGTAAAGGTAAAGTTAAAGTATAGTAAAAGTATAAAACTATGTACGTATAATACGCGTATAAATATATATAATATTAATTTAAATCGTTATATATATTTGATAAAATAAAATATAAATATCATTATTTTATCATACTAGTTAAGTAATGAGTGGTCAAAAAGAATAGATTTCTTAAATCACAGTGGACCTCATAACATAGGCCCGTAATCATATCATAATGTATCTGATAATTCAATCATTTGATATTATCTCTTAATTCTGTCAATAAATATATCGAAACAAATACGTTCATGTAAAGTATCATATATCTAATACTTTGTTAATGTTTTGAGTTAATATTATATATTATATATACATATCTATATACACATAATTGTTCGTGAATCGTCGAACACGGCCAAAGGATAATTGATTACATGAATGTAGTTCCAAACTTTTTGAGATTCAACACTACAAATTCTGCTTATCGTGTCGGAAACATATAAAGGTTAAGTTTAAATTTGGTCGGAAATTTTCGGGTCGTCACAGTACCTACCCGTTAAAGAAATTTCGTCCCAAAATTTGATCGAGGTCGTCATGGCTAACTATAAAAATGTTTTCATGACGAATATGAGTTGATAAATAGAGTTTTATCATCATTGAGTAATATAGATAAAACAATTTGATTACGCGAAGAGTATAAGTGAAGCTATCGCAAGAGAGTGAAATGAGTAAACATATATTTATTTTAACCGATGACGTAGTTATGATTGATTTCCAGAATTCATTAGATTTAAAGAAAATCTTTGCAATAAGATTTGGTGACCTTCTTTGATTAAATGCGATAATCTGTCTAGATTTCCCTGTCTGATATTTTACTATAAATCCACCCCCTTCGTTTCTTTATTTCCACAGCTCACACCTTCTAGTCTTTCTCCCCAATTCATACTTTAAAGCATTCGTTAATATGCTTCATCCAGTATTGATTCTTGATATACTCTTAACTTTCATATCTGTCATTCTTCTTTTTCATCTACCACCGGAGGAAGTTATTTTCTTCTACCATTACCTTGGGGTTATTGTGTTTTTCATTCTCCCGTGTCTTTATATTGCTATACGCATTGATATACACGGTTTGTAATTTCGGGGTTGTTATCGGGCTTTATATTCTCCATTATATTTCGGAGCTTCATGCTTTCGTTTTCTCTTCCCAGCCTTAAGTCAAGCGGATAATGGTCCAGAATTCGTAGATATGAATTTTTGGATGAACATAGTTAATGTTCCAAGAAGAAAATCGTACTGGCACGATCTTAATTTGGCAACTTACCAGAATATCTGAAAATATAGAGCTATCAAGATGATATGTTCTTAATATGTTTGGAAATTGGGTAGAATGTAAGAGTCGTGTAAATAGTACATGATGACGGTATGTTCTATGAATCATCACGTTCCATTAGAAACTCAGCATGACTTACTGTAATATAATCACGTTGATCAAGTGTCATTATATTATACTAACTCATGTTTCAGTTCCCAACACTGCTTTAAAAACATTCCTATTTTAAATTCGAATTTTTTTTCTTCAGAATTTAGAAACTAACACGGTTTCTTTTTATGTTGTAACGCAGATATTGCAAAGAGATAAAAGATTTCGGATAAGAATAGTTGTGAAAATATCTTCAGGAATATCGAAGATATTTATAATAAAAGATACGATAATATCTTAGAATTCTTAACATAGATGGATGATGAATAAGATTTGTCTGTGAAGGTTCAGAATAAGAAGTAAGGTGTTTGCTAACGATTTCAGTAGACACTGAAACATTTGGATCCTTTGAAGGCAGGTTTAGTCTTTGTGATTTGTCCACAGCCTCCTTCATGGTCTGCTCAATCCATTTTCCAGTTTCAAACCTTCTCTTTTTCTCAGCTTTACCACCATACTATTCTTTATCATCAAACTTTTGACTGTTAAAGTCGTTTACAGTTTTTGCTGCTTCATCAGCATTTTTCCAATTTCGGAGAACTAGTTCATAGTTTGGGATGTTTTTCAGAAAATTCACATTCGAAGTATGTAAGTCTAGGAGATAGACGTTATATGTATACATATAACTTTTAACGTAAAATTGTCGCGAAATTCAAAATACTGATTGCTAATTCCCAGTAGTTAGTGTGACAATTATTGTTACAGGATGTAGGTGAGTACATGATGGGGTTTTAATGAATAAGTATAGTGGATTTTCGGAGAGGCTTAAGTCGAAGGTTAATGAAGTTGTTGATAAGTTTACTGCTAATGTGACGAGATATGAAAGGTTCCCCGGTAACCATGATGAAGGGTTTATTCGTATAAACAAATGAAGGTGATTTGCTGGAGCTGTGACAAAACTGTCTATTTTGGAAAGAGATTGAAAAATTATATTTGGTAATAAATATCAAAGGATCTGACATTGATACATGTTAAACTATAACTTTGGTTTCGAGAGCTTTTCAGGTGCATGACAGTGGGTAATGTGTATTTGGATAATCATCTCGCATGTCTTTAGGAATTTCGAAGTGTTTGAACACATATTGTAATTGTTAATATACATATGATGTTCTAAGATTTTGAATGATACAAATATTTTTGCGAGTTCCATGAATAGAAATGAGGTTCTAGGACAGTTTTGAAGTCAAAGTATAGTTTTGAAAGATGTAGGAATCTAAGAGTGATGATTTCGGTTATATCTTGAATCGAATTCTGAGATTTTAAAATCAGAATATGTAATTAGATTTTGAATGAGTATGGTTGTTTTGATTTCTATAAAAGAATGTATATTGTTGTGAAAGTAGGGAGTATAATGGATGACTTGCAGAATCAGATTCGAAGAATGTAACATATTAATTGTGAATTTATATATCTCTCGGGTATTACCTACCCATTAAAAAAAAAAATTTCACAATTAATATTTTGTACAAAAGAATTTTATTACAGTCTTTATGGAAATATATATGTGTATATTTCTTTAGATGTAATATAGATTTAATGAGTTAATATTAAATTAAACTCATTTGATTTATGGTTAAGGCTAGGAAAGATAATTTCTAAACATTAGAAATTACATAATCGCCGTAGAATGTTTCCCCAATGAAGTTATGAATCAATACTTAATCGTTGTGGTATTCCTTGGTATCTACATGGCGTATGACGTCGATGCTCGTGGGACAGATTGTGAAGTTGAGGTTTGCGATGCGGTTGTTGTTGGTGGTGGTAATGGTACTGTTGATGTTGTTGATGGTGGTACTGGTTATGCTGCTGGTGCTGCTGCTGGTGTTTGTAACCTTTGCACCATATTCTCCAAAGCCACTACCCGAGCGCGAAGCTCGTTGACTTCTTCTATTACACCGGGGTGATTGTCGGTTCGGACGAGCGGATAAATAAGATCTAGAATTTGGTGTAGTATATAATCATGACGAGATACTCTGGAAATGAGAGAGAAAATGGTGTTTCGGACAGGTTCGCCAGTAAGTGCTTCAGGTTCATTGCCAAGAGGGCAATGTGGTGGATGAAAGGGATCACCTTCTTCTTGTCTCCAATGGTTAAGTAGATTACGAACCCATCCCCAATTCATCCAGAATAGATGATGGCTAATTGGTTGATCCATTCCGGTCACGCTGCTTTCGGAGCTCATGTGGAAATCCATATCGGCATAGCTGTCGGAATCCGAGGAACTCAAACTGGTTGAGGGATCCATCTTGTATGATCAGGGAAAGAATTTTTTTGTATGAAATAGATTGTAGAATTTAGATTTGGTATTCTTCAATACATAATTTACATATGTATATATAATAACAAAATCCCATAAATTACGGAGGAATCTTTGAAAGATGTCAGTCAAAGTTCACAGTAACAGATATGCTAAGATAAGAATTCGTCTATACACTATTATGCAATAAATGTAGGAAAACGCGTCTAGACTTAAGAATGATAAGCAGGTAATTTTCTAAGGGTGGTAAGTAGATGATTTCAGACTAAAAATGATAAGCAAAACTTTTGACATGCAGACACGGTCGAAGTCCAGACTCACTGATGCATCTTAACAACTATCAGTTAGACACACTAATGCAAGACCTGGTTCGCTAAGACCACCGCTCTGATACCAACTGAAAGGATCCGTTCATATACATTATAAACGATTCACAATAGTTGATTACATCGCGAGGTATTTGACCTCTATATGATACGTTTTACAAACATTGCATTCGTTTTTAAAAGACAAACTTTCTTTACATCAAAAATTGACGGCATGCATACCATTTCATATTATATCCAACTATAATTGACTTAATATTAATCTTGATGAACTCAACGACTCGAATGCAACGTCTTTCAAAGTATGTCATGAATGACTCCAAGTAATATCCTTAAAATGAGCTAATGCACAGCGGAAGATTTCTTTAATACCTGAGAATAAACATGCTTTAAAGTGTCAACCAAAAGGTTGGTGAGTTCATTAGTTTATCATAATCAATCATTTCCGTAATAGTAATAGACCACAAGATTTCAGTTTCTATAAATATCCGTACACTCGCGAGTGTATAAAAGTATTCTATAAGTTGTAGGCACCCGGTAACAAGCCTTAACGTTCATGTTTTACCCTCTGAAGTACACCAGATCAGGTGTGTTTAAAATAACCTCGAAGTACTAAAGCATCCCATAGTCAGGATGGGGTTTGTCAGGCCCAATAGATCTATCTTTAGGATTCGCGCCTACCGTACATAGACAAGTAGTTTAATGTTACCAAGCTAAGGGTATATTTCTGGTTTAAACCCACATAGAATTAGTTTTAGTACTTGTGCCTATTTCGTAAAACATTTATAAAACAGCGCATGTATTCTCAGCCCAAAAATATATATAAAAAAGGGAGTAATGAAACTCACCATACTGTATTTCGTAGTAAAAATACATATAACGTCATTTAACAAGTGCAAGGTTGGCCTCGGATTCACGAACCTATATTAATTATATATATTTATATGTTGGTCAATATTTGTCTAACAATTTTTGGTCAAGTCATAGTGTACCACAATCCTAATGCTCGAGACTAATATGCAAAAGTTAACAAAAGTCAACTTAACCCAAAATGACTTCTAAAATTTATACGTGTTTATTATATAACTTAACTATAGTCATTTTATATATTTAAATATATTTATTAGATTTTATAATAATAAAATTCATTTATTAATAAAAATTTATATTAACGTTTATATATGATAAAATATACTTTTATATATCTTAAGTAGTAAAATTTATAAAGTTCACTTAATATCGTAAAACTATAGTGGTAAGTATTATTAATGTAATTATATTACGCGTGGTGAAAAATATCTTTGTATCCCCTATTTTTTTGATAAAATAATATTGATCATAATAATAATAAGTAAAAGTTGTATTATTTTGTAATAATAATTATTATTATTCTATAAAAAAATAACAATATTTATATTTACTAAAAATGTTATTATGATAAAATGATAATACTAACATAATAGTAATAATGATATTTTATAATAACAATGATATTTCTATTAAAATAATAACGACGATAGTAATAATAATCATTTTAACAATAATACTAAAATTCAGTTGACTATAACTTCTAATCCGTTCATCGAAACCATTCGATATCTAAATGAAAAGTTCTTAATTTTTCGCTAGCTTTCCAATGACATGCATATCATATACCCTATCTCAGTAGCATATGTATCTAATTCAGGATTCAACAAACCTATCTAAGGATAATATCGAATGTACAAGCATGCATAATCCTATATACTCGAGCACTAGTCAGGGATACACTATTGAAATATAAAAGTTAAGTTATGAGTGCTCACGTATCAATATTGAGATTCAATATTGCAGGAAAGTACGTAGACGAAACGAAAATGATAAACGTTAGGTTGACCTCACGAGCAATACCCTCGATCAATACCCATAACCTCCATAGCTATAACCCATAATTTCCTTAGCTCTATCCCATTTGAAAACTTATTTTAAAATCGTCTGAATATAACTCCGTCGTAGTATTTTATGTATACTAATAATATCTTGAAATAATACAAAGAAAATATATATGTGTAATTCTATTGAGAGAGTTTAGAGAAATATATTTTCAAGTTTCTATGAAATAATAAAACCTATTGAATTCTATTTATAATAGATTTTTGAATTATTAAAGTGAATTATTAAAGTATGAATTATTAAAGTAAATTATTAAAGTATGAATTATTAAAGTGAATTATTAAAGTATGAATTATTAAAGTGAATTATTAAAGTATGAATTATTAAAGTGAATTATTAAAGTGAATTATTAAAGTATGAATTATTAAAGTGAATTATTAAAGTATGAATTATTAAAGTGAATTATTAAAGTATGAATTATTAAAGTTAAAGTAAAGTAAAAGTAAAGTAAAGGTAAAGTTAAAGTATAGTAAAAGTATAAAACTATGTACGTATAATACGCGTATAAATATATATAATATTAATTTAAATCGTTATATATATTTGATAAAATAAAATATAAATATTGTTATTTTATCATACTAGTTAAGTAATGAGTGGTCAAAAAGAATAGATTTCTTAAATCACAGTGGACCTCATAACATAGGCCCGTAATCATATCATAATGTATCTGATAATTCAATCATTTGATATTATCTCTTAATTCTGTCAATAAATATATCGAAACAAATACGTTCATGTAAAGTATCATATATCTAATACTTTGTTAATGTTTTCAGTTAATATTATATATTATATATACATATCTATATACACATAATTGTTCGTGAATCGTCGAACACGGCCAAAGGATAATTGATTACATGAATGTAGTTCCAAACTTTTTGAGATTCAACACTACAAATTCTGCTTATCGTGTCGGAAACATATAAAGGTTAAGTTTAAATTTGGTCGGAAATTTTCGGGTCGTCACACTCCGGAATTGGAATTGAAGAAATTACCCGAACATCTGGAGTATGCATTCTTAGAAGGAGAATCACATAAGAAAGCAATTGCTTGGAAGATTTTCGACATAAAGGGAATCAGTCCAAATTATTGCACCCACACGATCTTCATGGAAGATGATTTCAAAGCATCAGTTCAGACGCAAAGAAGGACCAATCCAATGATTCAAGAAGTCGTGAAGAAAGAAGTAACCAAACTTCTGGATGACGGTCTGATATATCCTATTTTTGATTCGTCATGGGTCAGTCCTGTTCAAGTGGTACCCAAGAAGGGAGGAATGGCCGTAATAAAAAATGAGAATAATGAAGTTACTCCAACACGGGAGGTCACCTGTTGGAGGGTTTGCATAGATTATCGTAAACTAAATGATGCAACCCAGAAAGATAATTTTCCATTACCATTCATCGATCAAATATTGGAACGCCTACCAGGAAATGAGTTCTATTGTTTCCTAGATGGTTTTTCCGGCTACTTTCAAATTCCCCTCGATCCAAAGGACCAAGAAAAGACAACCTTCACATGTCCTTATGGAACATTTGCCTATCGACGCATGCCCTTTGGGTTATGCAATGCACCTGCTACATTTCAGCGATGCATGGTAGCAATATTCCACGACATGATCGAACATTTTATGGAAGTCTTCATGGATGACTTCTTCATCTTCAGTTGTAACAACCCTGCTTTTTTCGTCACTTTCGTTAACTGTCTGTTAGTTGTATTAACGGTGATATTTGACTTTTATATGTATAGGTGTATTAAATGCATACTTGATCCTTGGAGGGTTACATGAATTAATAGGGGTTAATATTAATCAATAAATATATTTCGGATAAAGAAATATGATAAAAACGTAATGGTTTGAATAACTGCAAAAACTACTTTCTGAGTAACGAAACGCTCGGGTTTATTTTAATAATTATTTTAAAAATTAATAACTTTTAAAAATATTTAATTTATTGTGAATTTTAATAAATTAAACGATTGGTTGTATTTTAACGATCAGTTTAGCATTCTGTGTGACGCCCCGTACATAATCAACGTGTACGGATCATCAACAACAGGATCATTACACGGTTACAACATTATATGATGTTTTAAAACAAGTTTTGCATTCATGAAAAGACAACGTTTTTACCAACGTCAATTCTTTTGCAAAAGGTAACGTCTTTACCGATGTCAAATGTTTTACAAAAGATAACGTGCTTCTACGAATTGAGAGCATTAACATAAGTACGTGACGCAAAGGTCATTACAAAGCCATTGTTTAAATGTAACATAAGTTGTGAATGTAAAGTAAAAGTTCCATGATTGAGACATCTCTAAACAATGCAGCGTAAGTCTAACACAGCGAGTCTGTAACAGCAAGTCTATAGCACCAAGACTATAACAGCAAGTCTAACAGTGAAAGCAACAACGTCTAAGCACCTGAGAAATACATGCTTAAAATGTCAACACGAATGTTGGTGAGCTATAGTTTTAATGTGCGCAACAAAGTAATGTAGACCACGAGATTTCAGTGCTTCAAATCAGCATTTCAAATCAGTATTTCAAATCAATATGATAAAGTATATGCTTATCCGTGGGCACCTGGCAACTAACTTAACGTAAAATAAATATCACCCCCGAAAAGTACACTTGGCTAGTGCGTTTGTTCTCGAAGTATTAAACACCCGTTAAATGCTAGCGCCACTAGCCCGAGTGGGATGTCAAACCCTATGGATCCATATCTAAGATTTGCGTCTACCGGTTCATAAATCAATAGTTAAATGTTACCGAGCTAAGGGGAAAATTTGTGCCGTTATATCACCCACACATATATAATGTTTAAGTACTCGTGTCTAGTATGTAAAAACATAAAAAGCGCATGTATTCTCAGTCCCAAAAATAGTTAAAGTAAAAATGGAGCTATAACTCACAGTAAATTTGCGGTAAAATCGATACGAAAATGTAAGCAAGTAGTAAGTTGGTCCAAACAAGTAAGTTGGTCGATCCAAAAGGTCCTCAACCTAAGTCAATGGTTACTAAGTCAGTAAATTGTCCCAAAAGGTTCAAAAGTACGTAAGTAAAGTCATAAGCATCATCATCGTCATCATCATTCATAAAAGATAAAGTAAGTTTTCAACAAGAATAGAGATAAAAAAAAAGGCTGACTTCGATCAGCTGCTACGACCTCTATACAAACTGAAAAGAGGCGTGGTTAGTGGCCAAGGCTCCGTATGTGAGTCCTCTTACCTCTGTCCAATTTTCAGATCCTAACTCGATGTCGTTTGACCGTGGTGACGGTTCAAGTGCGAGTAGGTCAGAATTTTTCAGCACGTCGTTACAAAGGCGTAGTGATTTTCGGAAGGCTATAAATCCTAAACCGTATATCGGATTTAGGCGAGTCTTAAACGAAAAGTCATCTACTCAAACCGAGCTATCTGAAATCAACTTTCTAGAAGTCCCAGGAGTCTGATCAGAGCCTGAAAAACAGAAAACAAGTGCTCAGGTGGGTTTCTTGGTGCTTGATGCTTATCATGGTTCTCATCCTTGATGCGTATAAGCCTCAAGTGTACATCTCTTTGATGTTTTAACATCATTTTGACCAAATTTTAACCATCAACACACAACTAAAAGTAAAAGCTAACTTTCTATAAGTTTTGAACATCAAAGTTGTCTCTTTATTGTATAAACACAATAAAGCTTCAACCTTTGTCCTTTTGACACAAGTTTATGCATCTTCATCATATGAGATGATGAAGACTTGATTTTTATCACCATAAAAATCATAAAAATGTTCCAAGTAAGTGAGATCTACAATAATAACTTAGATCGCAAGCCTAATGAAATGTCCCGTTCTTATTGATTAAAAACGTTCCATATTAATTGATTTCGTTGCGAGGTTTTGACCCTTATATGAGACGTTTTTCAAAGACTGCATTCATTTTAAAACAAACCATAACCTTTATTTCATCAATAAAGGTTTAAAAAGCTTTACGTAGATTATCAAATAATGATAATCTAAAATATCCTGTTTACACACGACCATTACATAATGGTTTACAATACAAATATGTTACAACAAAATAAGTTTCTTGAATGCAGTTTTTACACAATATCATACAAGCATGGACTCCAAATCTCGTCCTTATTTAAGTATGCGACAGCGGAAGCTCTTAATAATCACCTGAGAATAAACATGCTTAAAACGTCAACAAAAATGTTGGTGAGTTATAGGTTTAACCTATATATATCAAATCATAATAATAGACCACAAGATTTCATATTTCAATACACATCCCATACATAGAGATAAAAATCATTCATATGGTGAACACCTGGTAACCGACATTAACAAGATGCATATATAAGAATATCCCCATCATTCCGGGACACCCTTCGGATATGATATAAATTTCGAAGTACTAAAGCATCCGGTACTTTGGATGGGGTTGGTTAGGCCCAATAGATCTATCTTTAGGATTCGCGTCAATTAGGGTGTCTGTTCCCTAATTCTTAGATTACCAGACTTAATAAAAAGGGGCATATTCGATTTCGATAATTCAACCATAGAATGTAGTTTCACGTACTTGTGTCTATTTTATAAAACCTGCATGTATTCTCATCCCAAAAATATTAGATTTTAAAAGTGGGACTATAACTCACTTTCACAGATTTTTACTTCGTCGGGAAGTAAGACTTGGCCACTGGTTGATTCACGAACCTATAACAATATATACATATATATCAAAGTATGTTCAAAATATATTTACAACACTTTTAATATATTTTGATGTTTTAAGTTTCTTAAGTCAGCTGTCCTCGTTAGTAACCTACAACTAGTTGTCCACAGTTAGATGTACAGAAATAAATCGATAAATATTATCTTGAATCAATCCACGACCCAGTGTATACGTATCTCAGTATTGATCACAACTCAAACTATATATATTTTGGAATCAACCTCAACCCTGTATAGCTAACTCCAACATTCACATATAGAGTGTCTATGGTTGTTCCGAAATATATATAGATGTGTCGACATGATAGGTCGAAACATTGTATACGTGTCTATGGTATCTCAAGATTACATAATATACAATACAAATTGATTAAGTTATGGTTGGAATAGATTTGTTACCAATTTTCACGTAGCTAAAATGAGAAAAATTATCCAATCTTGTTTTACCCATAACTTTTTCATTTTAAATCCGTTTTGAGTGAATCAAATTGCTATGGTTTCATATTGAACTCTATTTTATGAATCTAAACAGAAAAAGTATAGGTTTATGGTTGTAAAAATAAGTTACAAGTCGTTTTTGTAAAGGTAGTCATTTCAGTCGAAAGAACGACGTCTAGATGACCATTTTAGAAAACATACTTCCACTTTGAGTTTAACCATAATTTTTGGATATAGTTTCATGTTCATAATAAAAATCATTTTCTCAGAATAACAACTTTTAAATCAAAGTTTATCATAGTTTTTAATTAACTAACCCAAAACAGCCCGCGGTGTTACTACGACGGCGTAAATCCGGTTTTACGGTGTTTTTCGTGTTTCCTGGTTTTAAATCATTAAGTTAGCATATCATATAGATATAGAACATGTGTTTAGTTGATTTTAAAAGTCAAGTTAGAAGGATTAACTTTTGTTTGCGAACAAGTTTAGAATTAACTAAACTATGTTCTAGTGATTACAAGTTTAAACCTTCGAATAAGATAGCTTTATATGTATGAATCGAATGACGTTATGAACATCATTACTACCTTAAGTTCCTTGGATAAACCTACTGGAAAAGAGAAAAATAGATCTAGCTTCAATGGATCCTTGGATGGCTCGAAGTTCTTGAAGCAGAATCATGACACGAAAACAAGTTCAAGTAAGATCATCACTTGAAATAAGATTGTTATAGTTATAGAAATTGAACCAAAGTTTGAATATGATTATTACCTTGTATTAGAATGATAACCTACTGTAAGAAACAAAGATTTCTTGAGGTTGGATGATCACCTTACAAGATTGGAAGTGAGCTAGAAAACTTGAAAGTATTCTTGATTTTATGAAAATAGAACTTTTGGAATTTATGAAGAACACTTAGAACTTGAAGATAGAACTTGAGAGAGATAAATTAGATGAAGAAAATTGAAGAATGAAAGTGTTTGTAGGTGTTTTTGGTCGTTGGTGTATGGATTAGATATAAAGGATATGTAATTTTGTTTTCATGTAAATAAGTCATGAATGATTACTCATATTTTTGTAATTTTATGAGATATTTCATGCTAGTTGCCAAATGATGGTTCCCACATGTGTTAGGTGACTCACATGGGCTGCTAAGAGCTGATCATTGGAGTGTATATACCAATAGTACATACATCTAAAAGCTGTGTATTGTACGAGTACGAATACGGGTGCATGCGAGTAGAATTGTTGATGAAACTGAACGAGGATGTAATTGTAAGCATTTTTGTTAAGTAGAAGTATTTTGATAAGTGTATTGAAGTCTTTAAAAAGTGTATAAATACATATTAAAACACTACATGTATATACATTTTAACTGAGTCGTTAAGTCATCGTTAGTCGTTACATGTAAGTGTTGTTTTGAAACCTTTAGGTTAACGATCTTGTTAAATGTTGTTAACCCAATGTTTATAATATCAAATAAGATTTTAAATTATTATATTATAATGATATTATCATGTATGAATATCTCTTAATATGATATATATACATTAAATGTCTTTAAAACGATAATCGTTACATATATGTCTCGTTTAAAAATCATTAAGTTAGTAGTCTTGTTTTTACATATGTAGTTCATTGTTAATATACTTAATGATATGTTTACTTATAATAGTATCATGTTAACTATATATATATCCATATATATGTCATCATATAGTTTTTACAAGTTTTAACGTTCGTGAATCACCGGTCAACTTGGGTGGTCAATTGTCTATATGAAACATATTTTAATTAATCAAGTCTTAACAAGTTTGATTGCTTAACATGTTGGAAACATTTAATCATGTAAATATCAATCTCAATTAATATATATAAACTTGGAAAAGTTCGGGTCACTACAGTACCTACCCGTTAAATAAATTTCGTCTCGAAATTTTAAGCTGTTGAAGGTGTTGACGAATCTTCTAGAAATAGATGCGGATATTTCTTCTTCATCTGATCTTCACGCTCCCAGGTGAACTCGGGTCCTCTACGAGCATTCCATCGAACCTTAACAATTGGTATCTTGTTTTGCTTAAGTCTTTTAACCTCACGATCCATTATTTCGACGGGTTCTTCAATGAATTGAAGTTTTTCGTTGATTTGAATTTCATCTAATGGAATAGTGAGATCTTCGTTAGCAAAACATTTCTTCAAATTCGAGACGTGGAAAGTGTTATGTACAGCCGCGAGTTGTTGAGGTAACTCAAGTCGGTAAGCTACTGGTGCGACACGATCAATAATCTTGAATGGTCCAATATACCTTGAATTTAATTTCCCTCGTTTACCAAATCGAACAACGCCTTTCCAAGGTGCAACTTTAAGCATGACCATCTCTCCAATTTCAAATTCTATATCTTTTCTTTTAATGTCAGCGTAGCTCTTTTGTCGACTTTGGGCGGTTTTCAACCGTTGTTGAATCTGGATGATCTTCTCGGTAGTTTCTTGTATAATCTCCGGACCCGTAATCTGTCTATCGGAGACCTGCACTTTCTACCATAAAGTGCTTCAAACGGCGCCATCTCAATGCTTGAATGGTAGCTGTTGTTGTAGGAAAATTCTGCTAACGGTAGATGTCGATCCCAACTGTTTCCGAAATCAATAACACATGCTCGTAGCATGTCTTCAAGCGTTTGTATCGTCCTTTCGCTCTGCCCATCAGTTTGTGGATGATAGGCAGTACTCATGTCTAGACGAGTTCCTAATGCTTGCTGTAATGTATGCCAGAATCTTGAAATAAATCTACCATCCCTATCAGAGATAATAGAGATTGGTATTCCATGTCTGGAGACGACTTCCTTCAAATACAGTCGTGCTAACTTCTCCATCTTGTCATCTTCTCTTATTGGCAGGAAGTGTGCTGATTTGGTGAGACGATCAACTATTACCCAAATAGTATCAAAACCACTTGCAGTCCTTGGCAATTTAGTGATGAAATCCATGGTAATGTTTTCCCATTTCCATTCCGGGATTTCGGGTTGTTGAAGTAGACCTGATGGTTTCTGATGCTCAGCTTTGACCTTAGAATACGTCAAACATTCTCCTACGTATTTAGCAACATCGGCTTTCATACCCGACCACCAAAAATATTTCTTGAGATCCTTGTACATCTTCCCCGTTCCAGGATGTATTGAGTATCTGGTTTTATGAGCTTCTCTAAGTACCATTTCTCTCATATCTCTAAATTTTGGTACCCAAATCCTTTCAGCCCTATACCGGGTTCCGTCTTCCCGAATATTAAGATGCTTCTCCGATCCTTTGGGTATTTCATCCTTTAAATTTCCCTCTTTTAAAACTCCTTGTTGCGCCTCCTTTATTTGAGTATTAATGTTATTATGAATCATTATATTCATAGATTTTACTCGAATGGGTTCTCTATCCTTCCTGCTCAAGGCATCGGCTACCACATTTGCCTTCCCCGGGTGGTAACGAATCTCAAAGTCGTAATCATTCAATAATTCAATCCACCTACGCTGCCTCATATTCAGTTGTTTCTGATTAAATATGTGTTGAAGACTTTTGTGGTCGGTATATATAATACTTTTGACCCCATATAAGTAGTGCCTCCAAGTCTTTAATGCAAAAACAACCGCGCCTAATTCCAAATCATGCGTCGTATAATTTTGTTCGTGAATCTTCAATTGTCTAGACGCATAAGCAATCACCTTCGTTCGTTGCATTAATACACAACTGAGACCTTGCTTTGATGCATCACAATAAATCACAAAATCATCATTCCCTTTAGGCAATGACAATATAGGTGCCGTAGTTAGCTTTTTCTTCAATAACTGAAACGCTTTCTCTTGTTCATCATTCCATTCAAATTTCTTCCCTTTATGCGTTAATGCAGTCAAGGGTTTTGCTATTCTGGAAAAGTCTTGGATGAACCTTCTGTAGTAACCAGCTAGTCCTAAAAACTGGCGTATGTGTTTCGGAGTTTTCGGGGTTTCCCACTTTTCAACAGTTTCTATCTTTGCCGGATCCACCTTAATACCTTCTTTGTTCACTATGTAACCGAGGAATTGAACTTCTTCTAACCAAAATGCACACTTTGAAAACTTAGCGTACAATTCTTCCTTCCTCAATACTTCTAACACCTTTCTCAAATGTTCACCGTGTTCTTGGTCATTCTTTGAGTAAATAAGTATGTCATCAATGAAAACAATGACAAACTTGTCAAGGTATGGTCCACACACTCGGTTCATAAGGTCCATGAACACAGCTGGTGCATTAGTTAAACCAAACGGCATGACCATAAACTCGTAATGACCGTAACGTGTTCTGAAAGCAGTCTTTGG
This sequence comes from Rutidosis leptorrhynchoides, assembly GCF_046630445.1. Taxonomy (NCBI): domain Eukaryota; kingdom Viridiplantae; phylum Streptophyta; class Magnoliopsida; order Asterales; family Asteraceae; genus Rutidosis; species Rutidosis leptorrhynchoides. Next base: position 330,230,990 of record NC_092333.1, on the reverse strand, counting down.
AATATCATCTTCTTTCACCCGCATTTGATGATACCCGGAACGTAAGTCAATCTTTGAATAAACAGACGAGCCTTGTAGTTGATCAAATAAGTCGTCGATTCTCGGTAGTGGGTAGCGGTTCTTGATGGTTAGTTTGTTCAACTCTCGGTAGTCGATACACAACCTGAATGTACCATCTTTCTTCTTGACAAACAAAACAGGAGCTCCTCACGGTGATGTGCTTGGTCGAATGAAACCACGCTCTAAAAGTTCTTGTAATTGGCTTTGCAGTTCTTTCATCTCGCTGGGTGCGAGTCTGTAAGGAGCACGAGCTATTGGTGCAGCTCCTGGTACAAGATCTATTTGAAATTCAACGGATCGATGTGGGGGTAATCCCGTTAATTCTTTCGAAAATACATCAGGAAATTCTTTTGCGACGGGAACATCATTGATGCTCTTTTCTTCAGTTTGTACTTTCTCGACGTGTGCTAGAACAGCATAGCAACCTTTTCTTATTAGTTTTTGTGCCTTCAAATTACTAATAATATGTAGCTTCGTGTTGCCCTTTTCTCCGTATACCATTAAGGGTTTTCCTTTTTCTCGTATAATGCGAATTGCATTTTTGTAACAAACGATCTCCGCTTTCACTTCTTTCAACCAGTCCATACCGATTATCACATCAAAACTCCCTAACTCTACTGGTATCAAATTAATCTTAAATGTTTCGCTAACCAGTTTAATTTCTCGATTCCGACATATATTATCTGCTGAAATTAATTTACCATTTGCTAATTCGAGTAAAAATTTACTATCCAAAGGCGTCAATGGACAACTTAATTTAGCACAAAAATCTCTACTCATATAGCTTCTATCCGCACCGAATCAAATAAAACGTAAGCAGATTTATTGTCAATAAGAAACGTACCCGTAACAAGCTCCGGGTCTTCATGTGCCTCTGCCGCATTAATATTGAACACTCTTCCACGGCCTTGTCCATTCGTGTTCTCCTGGTTCGGGCAATTTCTAATAATGTGGCCCGATTTTCCACATTTATAACAAACTACATTGGCATAACTTGCTCCGACACTACTTGCTCTGCCATTACTCGTTCCGACACCATTTCTTCCTTTCGTTCTATTAACCCCTTGTCCGTAGACCTCACACTTCGCCGCGCTATGACCATTTCTTTTACACTTGTTGCAAAATTTGGTGCAGAACCCCGAGTGATTCTTTTCACACCTTTGGCATAGCTGCTTCTGATTGTTGTTGTTGTTGCGGTTATTATTGTTGTTGGGATGATTGTTGTAGTTGTTGTTGTTGTTGTTGTTGTTGTTGTTGTTGTTGTTGGGCCGTTTGTTGTAGTTGCGATTGATGTTGCGATTGTTGGGATAATTGTTGCGATTATTGTTGTAATTGCTGTTGTTGTTGTATTGGTGATTCTTATCACCGTTTTCCTCCCACTTTCTTTTGACTTGCTTCACATTGGCCTCTTCAGCAGTCTGTTCTTTAATCCTTTCTTCAATCTGGTTCACTAGTTTGTGAGCCATTCTACATGCCTGTTGTATGGAGGCGGGCTCGTGTGAACTTATATCTTCTTGGATTCTTTCCGGTAATCCTTTCACAAACGCGTCGATCTTCTCTTCCTCATCTTCGAATGCTCCCGGACACAATAGGCACAATTCTGTGAATCGTCTTTCGTACGTGGTAATATCAAATCCTTGGGTTCGTAACCCTCTAAGTTCTGTCTTGAGCTTATTGACCTCGGTTCTGGGACGGTACTTCTCGTTCATCAAGTGCTTGAATGCTGACCACGGTAGTGCGTACGCATCGTCTTGTCCCACTTGCTCTAGATAGGTATTCCACCATGTTAACGCAGAACCTGTGAAGGTATGCGTAGCGTACTTCACTTTGTCCTCTTCAGTACACTTACTTATGGTAAACACCGATTCGACCTTCTCGGTCCACCGTTTCAATCCGATCGGTCCTTCGGTTCCATCAAATTCCAAAGGTTTGCAGGCAGTGAATTCTTTGTAGGTGCATCCTACACGATTTCCTGTACTGCTAGATCCAAGGTTATTGTTGGTATGTAGCGCAGCCTGTACTGCGGCTATGTTTGAAGCTAGAAAAGTACGGAATTCCTCTTCATTCATATTCACGGTGTGTCGAGTAGTCGGTGCCATTTCCTTCAAAATAGTCAAATGGAACAAGTTAATCATACAGAATATTAAGAGTAGTTAATAGTATTTCGTAGCATAATATGAACTCATTTATAAAAGCTTTTTCTTCATATTAGCATTTTATAAGTTTAAATTCGGGTAGTACCTACCCGTTAAGTTCATACTTAGTAGCTAATATACAATTCAACTACTACAATTCTATATGAAAAACTGATTATAATAATATTTCGCGTTCAAACTTTTATACAATATTTTACAAACTTACAATACCGCTTATTTTACATAAAGCATGAAATATAGCACACAATAACTTTGATACAAGATAGTTGTGAAGATAATTCTAGCTAGTACACAAGTCGTTCAGCAAAGGCAATAAAGACACGTAATTCATACGTCCAGAAACAAGTCATGCATTCTGGTTTTACTAGGACTACTTCCCATCCTTGGTCTTGTGGAACATAACTGTTATGGCCATTGATAAGACAGCGTGTTGTAACGTCGTCAAAGGGACGAGGGTTACGTAATGTCCAACAGTCCCGTAATAATCTAAAAACCTCATTTCTTACCCCAATTACCGACTCCGTCACTTGTGGGAACATTTTGTTTAATAGTTGTAGCCCAATGTTCTTGTTCTCACTTTGGTGAGAAGCGAACATTACTAATCCGTAAGCATAACATGCTTCTTTATGTTGCATGTTAGCCGCTTTTTCTAAATCACGAAGTCCAATATTCGGATATATTGAGTCAAAATAATTTCTTAACCCATTGCGTAAAATAGCATTTTGGTTCCCTGCAATATATGCATCAAAGTAAACACATCGTAACTTATGGATTTCCCAATGTGATATCCCCCATCTTTCGAACGAAAGCCTTTTATAAACCAAGGCATTCTTGGAACGTTCTTCGAATGTCTTACAAACTGATCTCGCCTTAAATAGTTGTGCCGAGGAATTATGGCCGACTCTAGACAAGATTTCATCAATCATGTCTCCGGGTAGGTCTCTTAAAATATTGGGTTGTCTATCCATTTTGTGTTTTTAAACTGTAAAATAGACAAGAGTTAGATTCATAAAAAAATACTTATTAATACAAGCAATTTTTACATATATCATAAAGCATAAGAACACTATATTACATATATTACACCACACGAATACAACTATCTTATTCCGACTCGCTCATTTCTTCTTCTTCGGTTTTGGTTCGTTTTGCCAAGTTTCTAGGGATATATGATGTTCCCCTAATACTAACTGTCATTTTCCACAACGGTTTAGAAAAACCTGGTGGTTTAGAGGTTCCCGGGTCATTGTTACAACTTAAGGACTTCGGGGGTTGACGATACATATAAAGTTCATCGGGGTTGGAATTAGATTTCTCTTTTTTTATGCCCTTTCCCTTATTATTTTCTTTTGCCTTTTTAAATTCAGTTGGGGTAATTTCTATAACATCATCGGAATTCTCGTCGGAATCCGATTCATCGGAGAATTGGTAATCCTCCCAATATTTTGCTTCCTTGGCGGAAACACCATTGACCATAATTAACCTTGGTCGGTTGGTTGAGCATTTTCTTTTACTTAACCGTTTTATTATTTCCCCCACCGGTTCTATTTCTTCATCCGTTTTCGATTCTTCTTCCGGTTCCGATTCTTCTTCCGGTTCCGGCTCTTCTTCCGGTTCCTCTTCGGGAACTTGTGAATCAGTCCACGAATCATTCCAATTTATATTTGACTCTTCATTATTATTAGGTGAGTCAATGGGACTTGTTCTAGAGGTAGACATCTATCACATAATATCAAACGCGTTAAGAGACTAATATATCACATAATATTCACATGTTAAAAATATATAGTTTCCAACAAAATTTGTTAAGCAATCATTTTTCAAGTAAACACGGTCAAAGTCCAGACTCACTAATGCATCCTAACAAACTCGATAAGACACACTAATGCAAAATTCTGGTTCTCTAAGACCAACGCTCGGATACCAACTGAAATGTCCCGTTCTTATTGATTAAAAACGTTCCATATTAATTGATTTCGTTGCGAGGTTTTGACCCTTATATGAGACGTTTTTCAAAGACTGCATTCATTTTAAAACAAACCATAACCTTTATTTCATCAATAAAGGTTTAAAAACCTTTACGTAGATTATCAAATAATGATAATCTAAAATATCCTGTTTACACACGACCATTACATAATGGTTTACAATACAAATATGTTACAGCAAAATAAGTTTCTTGAATGCAGTTTTTACACAATATCATACAAGCATGGACTCCAAATCTCGTCCTTATTTAAGTATGCGACAGCGGAAGCTCTTAATAATCACCTGAGAATAAACATGCTTAAAACGTCAACAAAAATGTTGGTGAGTTATAGGTTTAACCTATATATATCAAATCATAATAATAGACCACAAGATTTCATATTTCAATACACATCCCATACATAGAGATAAAAATCATTCATATGGTGAACACCTGGTAACCGACATTAACAAGATGCATATATAAGAATATCCCCATCATTCCGGGACACCCTTCGGATATGATATAAATTTCGAAGTACTAAAGCATCCGGTACTTTGGATGGGGTTTGTTAGGCCCAATAGATCTATCTTTAGGATTCGCGTCAATTAGGGTGTCTGTTCCCTAATTCTTAGATTACCAGACTTAATAAAAAGGGGCATATTCGATTTCGATAATTCAACCATAGAATGTAGTTTCACGTACTTGTGTCTATTTTGTAAATCATTTATAAAACCTGCATGTATTCTCATCCCAAAAATATTAGATTTTAAAAGTGGGACTATAACTCACTTTCACAGATTTTTACTTCGTCGGAAAGTAAGACTTGGCCACTGGTTGATTCACGAACCTATAACAATATAAACATATATATCAAAGTATGTTCAAAATATATTTACAACACTTTTAATATATTTTGATGTTTTAAGTTTATTAAGTCAGCTGTCCTCGTTAGTAACCTACAACTAGTTGTCCACAGTTAGATGTACAGAAATAAATCGATAAATATTATCTTGAATCAATCCACGACCCAGTGTATACGTATCTCAGTATTGATCATAACTCAAACTATATATATTTTGGAATCAACCTCAACCCTCTATAGCTAACTCCAACATTCACATATAGAGTGTCTATGGTTGTTCCGAAATATATATAGATGTGTCGACATGATAGGTCGAAACATTGTATACGTGTCTATGGTATCTCAAGATTACATAATATACAATACAAATTGATTAAGTTATGGTTGGAATAGATTTGTTACCAATTTTCACGTAGCTAAAATGAGAAAAATTATCCAATCTTGTTTTACCCATAACTTCTTCATTTTAAATCCATTTTGAGTGAATCAAATTGCTATGGTTTCATATTGAACTCTATTTTATGAATCTAAACAGAAAAAGTATAGGTTTATAGTCGGAAAAATAAGTTACAAGTCGTTTTTGTAAAGGTAGTCATTTCAGTCGAAAGAACGACGTCTAGATGACCATTTAAGAAAACATACTTCCACTTTGAGTTTAACCATAATTTTTGGATATAGTTTCATGTTCATAATAAAAATCATTTTCTCAGAATAACAACTTTTAAATCAAAGTTTATCATAGTTTTTAATTAACTAACCCAAAACAGCCCGCGGTGTTACTACGACGGCGTAAATCCGGTTTTACCGTGTTTTTCGTGTTTCCAGGTTTTAAATCATTAAGTTAGCATATCATATAGATATAGAACATGTGTTTAGTTGATTTTAAAAGTCAAGTTAGAAGGATTAACTTTTGTTTGCGAACAAGTTTAGAATTAACTAAACTATGTTCTAGTGATTACAAGTTTAAACCTTCAAATAAGATAGCTTTATATGTATGAATCGAATGATGTTATGAACATCATTACTACCTTAAGTTCCTTGGATAAACCTACTGGAAAATAGAAAAATGGATCTAGCTTCAATGGATCCTTGGATGGATCGAAGTTCTTGAAGCAGAATCATGACACGAAAACAAGTTCAAGTAAGATCATCACTTGAAATAAGATTGTTATAGTTATAGAAATTGAACCAAAGTTTGAATATGATTATTACCTTGTATTAGAATGATAACCTACTGTAAGAAACAAAGATTTCTTGAGGTTGGATGATCACCTTACAAGATTGGAAGTGAGCTAGCAAACTTGAAAGTATTCTTGATTTTATGAAAATAGAACTTTTGGAATTTATGAAGAACACTTAGAACTTGAAGATAGAACTTGAGAGAGATAAATTAGATGAAGAAAATTGAAGAATGAAAGTGTTTGTAGGTGTTTTTGGTCGTTGGTGTATGGATTAGATATAAAGGATATGTAATTTTGTTTTCATGTAAATAAGTCATGAATGATTACTCATATTTTTGTAATTTTATGAGATATTTCATGCTAGTTGCCAAATGATGGTTCCCACATGTGTTAGGTGACTCACATGGGCTGCTAAGAGCTGATCATTGGAGTGTATATACCAATAGTACATACATCTAAAAGCTGTGTATTGTACGAGTACGAATACGGGTGCATGCGAGTAGAATTGTTGATGAAACTGAACGAGGATGTAATTGTAAGCATTTTTGTTAAGTAGAAGTATTTTGATAAGTGTATTGAAGTCTTTCAAAAGTGTATAAATACATATTAAAACACTACATGTATATACATTTTAACTGAGTCGTTAAGTCATCGTTAGTCGTTACATGTAAGTGTTGTTTTGAAACCTTTAGGTTAACGATCTAGTTAAATGTTGTTAACCCAATGTTTATAATATCAAATGAGATTTTATATTATTATATTATAATGATATTATCATGTATGAATATCTCTTAATATGATATATATACATTAAATGTCTTTACAACGATAATCGTTACATATATGTCTCGTTTAAAAATCATTAAGTTAGTAGTCTTGTTTTTACATATGTAGTTCATTGTTAATATACTTAATGATATGTTTACTTATAATAGCATCATGTTAACTATATATATATCCATATATATGTCATCATATAGTTTTTACAAGTTTTAACGTTCGTGAATCACCGGTCAACTTGGGTGGTCAATTGTCTATATGAAACATATTTTAATTAATCAAGTCTTAACAAGTTTGATTGCTTAACATGTTGGAAACCTTTAATCATGTAAATATCAATCTCAATTAATATATATAAACATGGAAAAGTTCGGGTCACTACACCTAAGCTAGAAAGCTTGGATTTTTACAAGATTAAGGAGACCATAAGCTAGAAAGCTAAGATCTAGTAAAAGTAATGAGATCATAAACTTAAATGGCTTAGATCTAAACAAAATAATGAAACTCTAAGCTAGAAAGCTTGGATCTTTAACGTTCTTGAAGATCCTTAAAGCAAAAAGCTAGATCTAGAAGTTACATGAAGATCATAAACACAAGTTTTGATCTTTTAACAAAATAAAGTGATCTTAAGCTTCAAAACTTAGATCCAACAAAGTAATGAAGTTTAAAAGCTAAAAAACTTGAATCTTTCATGTTCTTGAAGGATTCAAATCAAAGTTTGAATCTACAAGATATAACAAGATCAAAAAGCTAAAAAGCTTGATCCTTTGATGATGATCATGATGTCGAAATTAAAGAAGAAAAAGAAGAAGAAATAAAATTCAAGAACTTACAATTTTGTCATTATGGATATTGAGGAAGACACGAAGGTCCCACTCATACTTGGCAGACCATTCTTGAATACTGCCAACGCCATATATGATCCACACGAGAAATCATTGAAATTCAGAGTTGGTAGTGAAGAAGTCACATTTAATGTTGACCGACTCATGGCCATCCTCGCGAAGAAGATCTCAATCTCGTTGATTCTTTTCAAGAACTAGTCAATGAATATCTGGTGGTTATTATGGCTATATGTAGTCAAGATCAAATTTCTAAGGATCTGTTCTCTACACATCCTGAAGGAAATCTCGACATCCATTCAGTCATAAATCCTGGTCAATATAAATCTCCCCTCTCCGATTGTAACTTTCTCAGGAAGACTATCCAAATAACACCGCTAGGTCAAGGCATTTCTCTACCTCTATTAAGGAGAAGACCGAATGAAAAAATGGATTTCATTATGGTATTTCAGGAAACACAGTTAAATGAGGACTGTGTTGAAATCCCTGAACCAACCTTCGAAAGTAAAGAAGACGTTTCTGAAGATGAAGCATTAAGAAGGACAATTTCCAGGACCAAAGAACAGATAGCATCAGTGACCGCTATTAAGAAAGAAGAATCGGAATTCCAGGAGAGATATGACTCGTTAGACAGAGAGGAGATAGCTAGAATGAAGCCATCTATCAAGGAACCTCCGGAATTGGAATTGAAGAAATTACCCGAACATCTGGAGTATGCATTCTTAGAAGGAGAATCACATAAGAAAGCAATTGCTTGGAAGATTTTCGACATAAAGGGAATCAGTCCAAATTATTGCACCCACACGATCTTCATGGAAAATGATTTCAAATCATCAGTTCAGAGGCAAAGAAGGGCCAATCCAATGATTCAAGAAGTCATGAAGAAAGAAGTAACCAAACTTCTGGATGACGGTCTGATATATCGTATTTTCGATTCGTCATGGGTCAGTCCTGTTCAAGTGGTACCCAAGAAGGGAGGAATGGCCGTAATAAAAAATGAGAATAATGAACTTACTCCAACACGGGAGGTCACCGATTGGAGGGTTTGCATAGATTATCATAAACTAAACGATGCAACCCGGAAAGATCGTTTTCCATTACCATTCATCGATCAAATATTGGAACACCTACCAGGAAATGAGTTCTATTGTTTCCTTGATGGTTTTTCCGGCTACTTTCAAATTCCCCTCGATCCAAAGGACCAAGAAAAGACAACCTTCACCTGTCCTTTATGCAACATTTGCCTATCGATACATACCCTTTGGGTTATGCAATGCACCTGCTACATTTCAGTGATGCATGGTAGCAATATTTCACGACATGATCGAACGTTTTATGGAAGTCTTCATGGATGACTTCTTCGTATTCAGTTGTAACAACCCTGCTTTTTCCATCACTTTCGTTAACTGTCTGTTAGTTGAATTAACGGTGATATTTGACTTTTATGTGTTTAAGTGTATTAAATGCATACTTGATCCTTGGAGGGTTACATGAATTAATAGGAGTTAATATTAATCAATAAATATATTTCGGATAAAGAAATGTAATAACAACGTAATGGTTTGAATAACTGCAAAAACTACTTTCTGAGTAATGAAACGCTCGGGTTTATTTTAATAATTATTTTAAAAATTATTAACTTTTAAAAATATTTAATTTATTGTGTATTTTAATAAATTAAACGATTGGTTGCATTTTAACCATCAGTTTAGCATTCTGTGTGACGCCCCATACAAAATCAACGTGTACGGATCAATAACAACAGGATCATTACACTGTTACAACATTATATGATGTTTTAAAACAAGTTTTGCATTCATGAAAAGATAACGTTTTTACCAACGTCAATTCTTTTGCAAAAGGTAACGTCTTTACCGACGTCAAATGTTTTACAAAAGATAACGTGCTTCTAAGAATAGAGAGCATTAACATAAGTACGTGACGCAAAGGTCATTACAAAGCCATTGTTGAAATGTAACATTAGTTGTGAATGCAAAGTAAAAGTTCCATGATTGAGACATCTCTAAACAATGCAGCGTAAGTCTAACACAGCGAGTCTGTAACATGAAGTCTATAGCATCAAGACTATAACAGCAAGTCTAACAGTGGAAGCAACAATGTCTAAGCACCTGAGAAATACATGCTTAAAAATGTCAAGACGAATGTTGGTGAGCTATAGTTTTAATGTGCGCAGCAAAGTAATGTAGACCACGTGATTTTAGTGCTTCAAATTAGCATTTCAAATCAGTATTTTAAATCAGTATGATAAAGTATATGCTTATCCTTGGGCACCCGGTAACTAACTTAACGTAAAATAAATATCACCCCCTAAAAGTACACTTGACGAGTGCGTATGTTCTCGAAGTATTAAACACCCTATAATGGTAGTGTGACTAGGCCGAGTGGGGATGTCAAACTCTATGGATCCATATCTAAGATTCGCGTCTACCGGTTCATAAACCAATAGTTAAACGTTAATGAGCTAAGGGGAAAATTTGTGCCGTTATATCACCCACACATATATAAAGTTTAAGTACTCGTGTCTAGTATGTAAAAACATAAAAAGCGCATGTATTTTCAGTCCCAAAAATAGTTTAAGTAAAAAGGGAGCTATAACTTATAGTGAATTTGCGGTAAAATTGATACGAAAATGTAAGCAAGTAGTAAGTCGGTCCAAACAAGTAAGTTGGTTGATCCAAAAGGTCCTCAATCTAAGTCAATGGTCACTAAGACAGTAAATTGTCCCAAAAGGTTCAAAAGTACGTAAGTAAAGTCCTAAGCTGTGACGACTCGGAAATTTCTGACCAAATTTAAACTTGATCTTATTATGAATCATGCACGATAATTCAAAGTCTATAATGTTGAGTCATGAAAATTTTTTTGAACTGTTTACATGATTTCAGATAACCTTTGACCGTTCTCAACGATTCACGAATAATTGTTTGTAAATATATATATATATATATATATATATATATATATATATATATATATATATATATATATATATATATATATATATATATATATATATATATATATATATATAAGAAAATATAAAATAATTGAGTCATAAAACTCACATTAACCAATTGAAGTTAGAAATTAAAATAATAAACAAAATAGTTAAGTTACCATTAAAAAAAAATATATATATATATATATATATATATATATATATATATATATATATATATATATATATATATATACGATTTATATTAATCATTATTTGAATAGGTATAAAATATATAAACATTAAATAAATATTATCATATAATATATATTGTATAATTATAAGATATAATGTTAAAATAATTAAACATAATTACAAATTTAATCATAATTATTATATTATTATTACAATCATTACTAATATTAATATTAATATCAGTATTATTAATATTATTAAGAGTATAATATTGAAATTTGATATACTTGATTTGTTATATCATTGTCAATATCATATTTATTATAACTAGTAGAAGAGTTATAATTTTAGTTATTATGATTAATATTAGTACTATAGCTATTAATATAAATTATTACTACTATCATAGTTATTGGGAAATAACACAATTTATTATTATTATCATTAATAAACTCATTATCAATTTAATGATTATTAGTATTCTTATTAAAAATTAATAACATCCTTAAATTTATTAGTAAATTTATATATTTATGTAATGTAATATTATAAAATTCAGTAAGCAGAGATATAGATATACATCAGATATATATGGATTCAGCATATATATAAATACAATTTTTATCTAAATAAATAAAGATAAATCTTATTCAGCTTTATATCCTAATCGACCTGTAGAGGATTGGTACTTCTGTCCTTAATCTGATTACTAAATTGAATCCCATCACAGCACGATGACAAATTCGGTTAGCAGTACAAATCACCTTTAATTCTGTGATATATATATATTTTTTTTCTTCTTCTTTGTTTGGTTAGTAAAAGCTGTCGACACCTACATCTTTTGAAGCAGTCGATTTCAATTATTTAGACCCTTTATCAGATGTTAAATATCATTGTAAGTTGAATGGAAAAAGACCCAAAAAGAATTGAAGAACACAGCTATAATTTTTTTTTTCTCCGTTTCTGCCTTTCACGAACTCCATTTCACAAAAACTTTAATTTGAGTTGTTTTTCAAAAACTATAAATGCAATGTTGTTATAAATCTTCAGTCTAAACTATCTGCAGAGTTGCAGATCCTAATTTTTTTATCTAGAACGAATTTGTGAGTCAAACTTTTGGTTTCAAAAAGTCAACAAATGTTCATGAAGCAAATTCGAGTTTTCTGTGATGATTTAATTTAAATTAATGATTCTAATAGTTTCTGGTAATGATTTGTAAACTCTTTTATTTAGGAATCATAAGCTATAACTTCCTAAATCTCGAAAACCAATTTATTTTTTTTTAAAACCACCGAGAACAACAGAATTGCTGTAACTGTTTTTTTTATTTTTATTTTTGTTTTCAAATAGATTAAAGATAGATATAGGTTGATTAAATGATGTTTGAAAATCCTAAAATCAATTTGAAGCTGTGTTGTATGGATTTGGTCTTTGGAGTTACGAGGAGGAAGAAGAAGTGAGGAAAACAGAATAAGCGTTTATATATATACGGGTTGGGTATAAATACAGAAACGGGCAAGGAGGGATGGTTTGATGAGTATGACGGGTTTCGAGAGGTCTAGGGTTCAAACCTTGTTGGGTGCATTTTTTTTAAAAGGGAGTTTTAAGGTATTATTTTCTTTTGTAATTTTCATTATTTCCTTATTATTATTATTATTTCTAATTAATATTATTATTGTTATTATTTTTATTATCATTATTATTATTAGTATTATTATTAAGTATTAGTATTATTATCATTAGTATTATTATTATTACGTATAATAATAATTATTATTATTAATATTACCAATACAAGTAGTAAGTAACAATTATTATTATTAGGTATTAGTATCAATAGGATTATTATTATTATTATTATTATCATTTTACTATTATGTAACATCATTAAGTACTACAAATATTAATATTATTGTTATTACCAAAAATAACACAAACTAATATTATTATCATTAATAATAGTATTAGTATCAAGTTATAACTATTATTATTATTGTTATTATTATTATTAACATAGGTATTATTATTAGTATTATCATTATTATTATTAATATTACAAAGTATCATTAATAGACTTATCATTTAAACATTAATATTAGTGATACTATATGATTACTGAAAATTTCTATTAAAACCATTAAAAATTACCATTATTGTTAAAAGTATTATTTTTACTAAAACTATCATTATTATTGTTATCAGTATTATCTATATCATTATTATTAAAATAATTACGATTATGAAAAGAAGAGTTTTAATGACGTTATAAGCATAAAAATAAAGATTTTATATATAAATATATACTAATACACATAACTTAACTATATCTATATATAAACGGAAAATATATATAATGAAACTTATTAATATACTATATATATAAATTACATCACTAATAATAATATATATATACTTGTTCGATTACAATTATGTGTATTAATATATATACAAATGATATAGGTTCGTGAATCAAAGGCCAACCCTGCATTGTTCAGTTTCGTCATATGTATTTTTACTACAAAATACAGTATAGTGAGTTTCATTTGCCTTTTTACCCTTTATATTTTTGGGCTGAGAATACATGCGAAATTTTTTATAAATGTTTTACGAAATAGACACAAGTAATTGAAACTACATTATATGGGTGAATGATCGAAGCCGAATATGCCCCTTTTGCTTGGTAACCTAAGAATTAGTAAACCGATCTACTAATTGACGCGAATCCTAAAGATAGATCTATTGGGCCTAACGAACCCCATCCAAAGTACCGGATGCTTTAGTACTTCGATGTTGTTTTTATCATGTCCGAAGGATTTCCCGGAATGATAGGGGATATTCTTATATGCATCTTGTTAATGTCGGTTACCAGGTGTTCAATCCATATGAATGATTATTTTTGTCTCTATGCATGGGACGTATATTTATGAGAAATGAAAATCTTGTGGTCTATTAAAATGATGAAAATAAATGATTATGATAAACTAATGAACTCACCAACCTTTTGGTTGACACTTGAAAGCATGTTTATTCTCAGGTTTGAAAGAAATCTTTCGCTGTGCATTTGTTCATTTTAGAGATATTACTTGGAGTCATTGATGGCATATTTCAAAAGACGTTGTATTCAAGTCATTGAGTTCAATAAAGATTAATACTAAAGTAAATGACAGATTAGGTCATTTATAGTTTGGATGTTCTGAAATGATATGCATGCCGTCAACTTTCGATGAAATCGAAGTTTGTCTTTTAAAAACGAATGCAATGTTTGTAAAATGTATCATATAGAGGTCAAGTACCTCGCGATGTAATCATATGTTATTGTATTCGTCCTTATAGATTGGGACGGGTCACTTCATAAGCATCATCATCGTCATCATCATTCGTAAAAGATAAAGTAAGTTTTCAACAAGAATAGAGATCGAAACAAAAGGCTGACTTCGATCAGCTGCTACAACCTCTATACAAGCTGAAAAGAAGCGTGGTCAGTCGCCAAGGCTCCGTATGTGAGTCCTCTTACCTCTGTCCAATTTTCAGATCCTAACTCGATGTCGTTTGACCGTGGCGACGGTTCAAGCGCGAGTAGGTCAGAATTTTCAGCACGTCGTTACAAAAGCGTAGTGATTTTCGAAAGGCTATAAATCCTAAAGCGTATATCTGATTTAGGCGAGTCTTAAACGAAAAGTCATCTACTCAAACCGAGCTATCTGAAATCAACTTTACAGAAGTCCCAATAGTCTGATCAGATCCTGAAAAGTAGAAAACAAGTGCTCTGGTGGGTTTCTTGGTGCTTAATGCTTATCACGGTTCTCATCCTTGATGCGTATAAGCCTCAAGTGTACATCTCTTTGATGTTTTAGCATCACTTTTGTAGTGACCCGAACTTTTCCATGTTTATATATATTAATTGAGATTGATATTTACATGATTAAATGTTTCCAACATGTTAAGCAATCAAACTTGTTAAGACTTGATTAATTGAAATATGTTTCATATAGACAATTGACCACCCAAGTTGACCGGTGATTCACGAACGTTAAAACTTGTAAAAACTATATGATGACATATATATGGATATATATATATAGTTAACATGATACTATGATAAGTAAACATATCATTAATTATATATTAACAATGAACTACATATGTAAAAACAAGACTACTAACTTAATGATTTTAAAACGAGACATATATGTAACGATTTTGTAAAGATATTTAATGTATATATATCATATTAAGAGATATTCATACATGATAATATCATGATAATATAATAATTTAAAATCTCATTTGATATTATAAACATTGGGTTAACAACATTTAACAAGATCGTTAACCTAAAGGTTTCAAAACAACACTTACATGTAACGACTAACGATGACTTAACGACTCAGTTAAAATGTATATACATGTAGTGTTTTAATATGTATTTATACACTTTTTA
The DNA here is from genome assembly GCF_046630445.1 of Rutidosis leptorrhynchoides. NCBI lineage: Eukaryota > Viridiplantae > Streptophyta > Magnoliopsida > Asterales > Asteraceae > Rutidosis > Rutidosis leptorrhynchoides. Next base: position 330,215,545 of record NC_092333.1, on the reverse strand, counting down.
AAGACTTCAATACACTTATCAAAATACTTCTACTTAATAAAAATGCTTACAATTACATCCTCGTTCAGTTTCATCAACAATTCTACTCGTATGCACCCGTATTCGTACTCGTACAATACACAGCTTTTAGATGTATGTACTATTGGTATATACACTCCAATGATCAGCTCTTAGCAGCCCATGTGAGTCACCTAAAACATGTGGGAACCATCATTTGGCAACTAGCATGATATATCTCATAAAATTACAAAAATATGAGTAATCATTCATGACTTATTTACATGAAAACAAAATTACATATCCTTTATATCTAATCCATACACCAACGACCAAAAACACCTACAAACACTTTAATTCTTCAATTTTCTTCATCTAATTGATCTCTCTCAAGTTCTATCTTCAAGTTCTAAGTGTTCTTCATAAATTCCAAAAGTTCTAGTTTCATAAAATCAAGAATACTTTCAAGTTTGCTAGCTCACTTCCAATCTTGTAAGGTGATCATCCAACCTCAAGAAATCTTTGTTTCTTACAGTAGGTTATCATTCTAATACAAGGTAATAATCATATTCAAACTTTGGTGCAATTTCTATAACTATAACAATCTTATTTCAAGTGATGATCTTACTTGAACTTGTTTTCGTGTCATGATTCTGCTTCAAGAACTTCGAGCCATCTAAGGATCCATTGAAGCTAGATCCATTTTTCTCTTTTCCAGTAGGTTTATCCAAGGAACTTAAGGTAGTAATGATGTTCATAACATCATTCGATTCATACATATAAAGCTATCTTATTCGAAGGTTTAAACTTGTAATCACTAGAACATAGTTTAGTTAATTCTAAACTTGTTCGCAAACAAAAGTTAATCCTTCTAACTTGACTTTTAAAATCAACTAAACACATGTTATATATCTATATGATATGCTAACTTAATGATTTAAAACCTGGAAACACGAAAAACACCGTAAAACCGGATTTACGCCGTCGTAGTAACGCCGCGGGCTGTTTTGGGTTAGTTAATTAAAAACTATGATAAACTTTGATTTTAAAGTTTTTATTTTGAGAAAATGATTTTTATTATGAACATGAAACTATATCCAAAAATTATGATTAAACTCAAAGTGGAAGTATGTTTTCTAAAATGGTCATCTAGACGTCGTTCTTTCGACTGAAATGACTACCTTTACAAAAACGACTTGTAACTTATTTTTCCGACTATAAACCTATACTTTTCTATTTAGATTCATAAAATAGAGTTCAATATGAAACCATAGCAATTTGATTCACTCAAAACGGATTTAAAATGAAGAAGTTATGGGTAAAACAAGATTGGATAATTTTTCTCATTTTAGCTACGTGAAAATTGGTAACAAATCTATTCCAACCATAACTTAATCAACTTGTATTGTATATTATGTAATCTTGAGATACCATAGACACGTATACAATGTTTCGACCTATCATGTCGACACATCTATATATATTTTGGAACAACCATAGACACTCTATATGTGAATGTTGGAGTTAGCTATACAGGGTTGAGGTTGATTCCAAAATATATATAGTTTGAGTTGTGATCAATACTGAGATACGTATACACTGGGTCATGGATTGATTCAAGATAATATTTATCGATTTATTTCTGTACATCTAACTGTGGACAACTAGTTGTAGGTTACTAACGAGGACAGCTGACTTAATAAACTTAAAACATCAAAATATATTAAAAGTGTTGTAAATATATTTTGAACATACTTTGATATATATGTATATATTGTTATAGGTTCGTGAATCAACCAGTGGCCAAGTCTTACTTCCCGACGAAGTAAAAATCTGTGAAAGTGAGTTATAGTCCCACTTTTAAAATCTAATATTTTTGGGATGAGAATACATGCAGGTTTTATAAATGATTTACAAAATAGACACAAGTACGTGAAACTACATTCTATGGTTGAATTATCGAAATCGAATATGCCCCTTTTATTAAGTCTGGTAATCTAAGAATTAGGGAACAGACACCCTAATTGACGCGAACTCTAAAGATAGATCTATTGGGCCTAACAAACCCCATCCAAAGTACCGGATGCTTTAGTACTTCGAAATTTATATCATATCCGAAGGGTGTCCCGGAATGATGGGGATATTCTTATACATGCATCTTGTTAATGTCGGTTACCAGGTGTTCACCATATGAATGATTTTTATCTCTATGTATGGGATGTGTATTGAAATATGAAATCTTGTGGTCTATTGTTACGATTTGATATATATAGGTTAAACCTATAACTCACCAACATTTTTGTTGACGTTTAAAGCATGTTTATTCTCAGGTGAATATTAAGAGCTTCCGCTGTTGCATACTAAAATAAGGACAAGATTTGGAGTCCATGTTTATATGATATTGTGTAAAAACTGCATTAAAGAAACTGATTTCGATGTAACATATTTGTATTGTAAACCATTATGTAATGGTCGTGTGTAAACAGGATATTTTAGATTATCATTATTTGATAATCTACGTAAAGCTTTTTAAACCTTTATTTATGAAATAAAGGTTATGGTTTGTTTTAAAAATGAATGCAGTCTTTGAAAAACGTCTCATATAGAGGTCAAAACCTCGCAACGAAATCAATTAATATGGAACGTTTTTAATCAATAAGAACGGGACATTTCAGTTGGTATCCGAGCGTTGGTCTTAGAGAACCAGAATTTTGCATTAGTGTGTCTTATCGAGTTTGTTAGGATGCATTAGTGAGTCTGGACTTCGACCGTGTTTACTTGAAAAATGATTGCTTAACAAATTTTGTTGGAAACTATATATTTTTAACATGTGAATATTATGTGATATATTAATCTCTTAACGCGTTTGATATTATGTGATAGATGTCTACCTCTAGAACAAGTCCCATTGACTCACCTAATAATAATGAAGAGTCAAATGTAAATTGGAATGATTCGTGGACTGATTCACAAGTTCCCGAAGAAGAACCGGAAGAAGAGTCGGAACCGGAAGAAGAATCGGAACCGGAAGAAGAATCGGAACCGGATGAAGAAATAGAAGCGGTGGGGGAAATAATAAAAAGGTTAAGTAAAAGAAAATCCTCAACCAACCGACCAAGGTTAATTATGGTCAATGGTGTTTCCGCCAAGGAAGCAAAATATTGGGAGATTACCAATTCTCCGATGAATCGGATTCCGACGAGAATTCCGATGATGTTATAGAAATTACCCCAACTGAATTTAAAAAGGCAAAAGAAAATAATAAGGGAAAGGGCATAAAAATAGAGAAATCTAATTCCAACCCCAATGAAGTTTATATGTATCGTCAACCCCCGAAGTCCTTAAGTTGTAACAATGACCCGGGAACCTCTAAACCACCAGGTTTTTCTAAACCAATGTGGACAACAATGGCTTGTATTAGGGGAACATCATATATCCCTAGAAACTTGGCAAAACGAACCAAAACCGAAGAAGAAGAAATGAGCGAGTCGGAATAAGATAGTTGTATTCGTGTGGTGTAATATATGTAATATAGTGTTCTTATGCTTTATGATATATGTAAAAATTGCTTGTATTAATAAGAATTTTTTTATGAATCTAACTCTTGTCTATTTTATAGTTTAAAAACACAAAATAGATAGACAACCCAATATTTTAAGAGACCTACCCGGAGACATGATTGATGAAATCTTGTCTAGAGTCGGCCAGAATTCCTCGGCACAACTATTTAAGGCGAGATCAGTTTGTAAGACATTCGAAGAATGTTCCAAGAATGTCTTGGTTTATAAGAGACTTTCGTTTGAAAGATGGGGGATATCACATTGGGAAACCCATAAGTTACGATGTGTTTACTTTGACGCATATATTGCGGGGAACCCAAATGCTATTTTACGCAACGGGTTAAGAAATTATTTTGACTCAATATATCCGAATATTGGACTTCGTGATTTAGAAAAAGCGGCTAACATGCAACATAAAGAAGCATGTTATGCTTACGGATTAGACAAAACGTTTCCACAAGTGACGGAGTCGGTAATTGGGGTAAGAAATGAGGTTTTTAGATTATTACGGGACTGTTGGACATTACGTAACCCTCGTCCCTTTGACGACGTTACAACACGCTGTCTTATCAACGGCCATAACGGTTATGTTGCACAAGACCAAGGATGGGAAGTAGTCCTAGTAAAACCAGAATGCATGACTTGTTTCTGGACGTATGAATTACGTGTCTTTATTGCCTTTGCTGAACGACTTGTGTACTAGCTAGAATTATCTTCACAACTATCTTGTATCAAAGTTATTGTGTGCTATATTTCATGCTTTATGTAAAATAAGCGGTATTGTAAGTTTGTAAAATATTGTATAAAAGTTTGAACGCGAAATATTATTATAATCAGTTTTTCATATAGAATTGTAGTAGTTGAATTGTATATTAGCTACTAAGTATGAACTTAACGGGTAGGTACTACCCAAATTTAAACTTATAAAACGCTAATATGAAGAAAAAGCTTTTATAAATGAGTTCATATTATGCTACGAAATACTATTAACTACTCTTAATATTCTGTATGATTAACTTGTTCCATTTAACTATTTTGAAGGAAATGGCACCGACTACTCGACACACCGTGAATATGAATGAAGAGCAATTCCATACTTTTCTAGCTTCAAACATAGCCGCAGTACAGGCTGCGCTACATACCAACAATAACAATGGATCTAGCAGTACAGGAAATCGTGTAGGATGCACCTACAAAGAATTCACTGCCTGCAAACCTTTGGAATTTGATGGAACCGAAGGACCGATCGGATTGAAACGGTGGACCGAGAAGGTCGAATCGGTGTTTGCCATAAGTAAGTGTACTGAAGAGGACAAAGTAAAGTACGCTACGCATACCTTCACAGGTTCTGCGTTAACATGGTGGAATACCTATCTAGAGCAAGTGGGACAAGACGATGCGTACGCACTACCGTGGTCAGCATTCAAGCACTTGATGAACGAGAAGTACCGTCCCAGAACCGAGGTCAATAAGCTCAAGACAGAACTTAGAGGGTTACGAACCCAAGGATTTGATATTACCACGTACGAAAGACGATTCACAGAATTATGCCTATTGTGTCCGGGAGCATTCGAAGATGAGGAAGAGAAGATCGACGCGTTTGTGAAAGGATTACCGGAAAGAATCCAAGAAGATATAAGTTCACACGAGCCCGCTCCATACAACAGGCATGTAGAATGGCTCACAAACTCGTGAACCAAATTGAAGAAAGAATTAAAGAACAGACTGCTGAAGAGGCCAATGTGAAGCAAGTCAAAAGAAAGTGGGAGGAAAACGGTGATAAGAATCACCAATACAACAACAACAGCAATTACAACAATAATCGCAACAATTATCCCAACAATCGCAACATCAATCGCAACTACAACAAACGGCCCAACAACAACAACAACAACAACAACAGCAACTACAACAATCATCCCAACAACAATAATAACCGCAACAACAACAACAATCAGAAGCAGCTATGCCAAAGGTGTGAAAAGAATCACTCGGGGTTCTGCACCAAATTTTACAACAAGTGTAAAAGAAATGGTCATAGCGCGGCGAAGTGTGAGGTCTACGGACCAGGGGTTAATAGAACGAAAGGAACAAATGGTGTCGGAACGAGTAATGGCGGAGCAAGTAGTGTCGGAGCAAGTTGCGGCAGAGGCCGTGGAAGAGTTTTCAATATTAATGCGGCAGAGGCACAGGAAGACCCGGAGCTTGTTACGGGTACGTTTCTTATTGACAATAAATCTGCTTACGTTTTATTTGATTCGGGTGCGGATAGAAGCTATATGAGTAGAGATTTTTGTGCTAAATTAAGTTGTCCATTGACGCCTTTGGATAGTAAATTTTTACTCGAATTAGCAAATGGTAAATTAATTTCAGCAGATAATATATGTCGGAATCGAGAAATTAAACTGGTTAGCGAAACATTTAAGATTGATTTGATACCAGTAGAGTTAGGGAGTTTTGATGTGATAATCGGTATGGACTGGTTGAAAGAAGTGAAAGCGGAGATCGTTTGTTACAAAAATGCAATTCGCATTATACGAGAAAAAGGAAAACCCTTAATGGTGTACGGAGAAAAGGGCAACACGAAGCTACATCTTATTAGTAATTTGAAGGCACAAAAACTAATAAGAAAAGGTTGCTATGCTGTTCTAGCACACGTCGAGAAAGTACAAACTGAAGAAAAGAGCATCAATGATGTTCCCGTCGCAAAAGAATTTCCCGATGTATTTTCGAAAGAATTACCGGGATTACCCCCACATCGATCTGTTGAATTTCAAATAGATCTTGTACCAGGAGCTGCACCAATAGCTCATGCTCCTTACAGACTCGCACCCAGCGAGATGAAAGAACTACAAAGCCAATTACAAGAACTTTTAGAGCGTGGTTACATTCGACCAAGCACATCACCGTGGGGAGCTCCTGTTTTGTTTGTCAAGAAGAAAGATGGTACATTCAGGTTGTGTATCGACTACCGAGAGTTGAACAAACTTACCATCAAGAACCGCTACCCACTACCGAGAATCGATGACTTATTTGATCAACTACAAGGCTCGTCTGTTTATTCAAAGATTGACTTACGTTCCGGGTATCATCAAATGCGGGTGAAAGAAGATGATATCCAAAGACGGCTTTCAGAACACGTTACGGTCATTACGAGTTTATGGTCATGCCGTTTGGTTTAACTAATGCACCAGCTGTGTTCATGGACCTTATGAACCGAGTGTGTGGACCATACCTTGACAAGTTTGTCATTGTTTTCATTGATGACATACTTATTTACTCAAAGAATGACCAAGAACACGGTGAACATTTGAGAAAGGTGTTAGAAGTATTGAGGAAGGAAGAATTGTACGCTAAGTTTTCAAAGTGTGCATTTTGGTTGGAAGAAGTTCAATTCCTCGGTCACATAGTGAACAAAGAAGGTATTAAGGTGGATCCGGCAAAGATAGAAACTGTTGAAAAGTGGGAAACCCCGAAAACTCCGAAACACATACGCCAGTTTTTAGGACTAGCTGGTTACTACAGAAGGTTCATCCAAGACTTTTCCAGAATAGCAAAACCCTTGACTGCATTAACGCATAAAGGGAAGAAATTTGAATGGAATGATGAACAAGAGAAAGCGTTTCAGTTATTGAAGAAAAAGCTAACTATGGCACCTATATTGTCATTGCCTGAAGGGAATGATGATTTTGTGATTTATTGTGATGCATCAAAGCAAGGTCTCGGTTGTATATTAATGCAACGAACGAAGGTGATTGCTTATGCGTCTAGACAATTGAAGATTCACGAACAAAATTATACGACGCATGATTTGGAATTAGGCGCGGTTGTTTTTGCATTAAAGACTTGGAGGCACTACTTATATGGGGTCAAAAGTATTATATATACCGACCACAAAAGTCTTCAACACATATTTAATCAGAAACAACTGAATATGAGGCAGCGTAGGTGGATTGAATTATTGAATGATTACGACTTTGAGATTCGTTACCACCCGGGGAAGGCAAATGTGGTAGCCGATGCCTTGAGCAGGAAGGACAGAGAACCCATTCGAGTAAAATCTATGAATATAATGATTCATAATAACATTACTACTCAAATAAAGGAGGCGCAACAAGGAGTTTTAAAAGAGGGAAATTTAAAGGATGAATTACCCAAAGGATCGGAGAAGCATCTTAATATTCGGGAAGACGGAACCCGGTATAGGGCTGAAAGGATTTGGGTACCAAAATTTGGAGATATGAGAGAAATGGTACTTAGAGAAGCTCATAAAACCAGATACTCAATACATCCTGGAACGGGGAAGATGTACAAGGATCTCAAGAAACATTTTTGGTCGCCGGGTATGAAAGCAGATGTTGCTAAATACGTAGGAGAATGTTTGACGTGTTCTAAGGTCAAAGCTGAGCATCAGAAACCATCAGGTCTACTTCAACAACCCGAAATCCCGAAATGGAAATGGGAAAACATTACCATGGATTTCATCACTAAATTGCCAAGGACTGCAAGTGGTTTTGATACTATTTGGGTAATAGTTGATCGTCTCACCAAATCAGCACACTTCTTGCCAATAAGAGAAGATGACAAGATGGAGAAGTTAGCACGACTGTATTTGAAGGAAGTCATCTCCAGACATGGAATACCAATCTCTATTATCTCTGATAGGGATGGCAGATTTATTTCAAGATTCTGGAAGACATTACAGCAAGCATTAGGAACTCGTCTAGACATGAGTACTGCCTATCATCCACAAACGGATGGACAGAGCGAAAGGACGATACAAACGCTTGAAGACATGCTACGAGCATGTGTTATTGATTTCAGAAACAGTTGGGATCGACATCTACCGTTAGCAGAATTTTCCTACAACAACAGCTACCATTCAAGCATTGAGATGGCGCCTTTTGAAGCACTTTATGGTAGAAAGTGCAGGTCTCCGATTTGTTGGAGTGAAGTGGGGGATAGACAGATTATGGGTCCGGAGATTATACAAGAAACTACCGAGAAGATCATCCAAATTCAACAACGGTTGAAAACTGCCCAAAGTCGACAAAAGAGCTACGCTGACATTAAAAGAAAAGATATAGAATTTGAAATTGGAGAGATGGTCATGCTTAAAGTTGCACCTTGGAAAGGCATTGTTCGATTTGGTAAACGAGGGAAATTAAATCCAAGGTATATTGGACCATTCAAGATTATTGATCGTGTCGGACCAGTAGCTTACCGACTAGAGTTACCTCAACAACTCGCGGCTGTACATAACACTTTCCACGTCTCAAATTTAAAGAAATGTTTTGCTAAAGAAGATCTCACTATTTCGTTAGATGAAATCCAAATCAACGAAAAACTTCAATTCATCGAAGAACCCGTCGAAATAATGGATCGTGAGGTTAAAAGACTTAAGCAAAACAAGATACCAATTGTTAAGGTTCGATGGAATGCTCGTAGAGGACCCGAGTTCACCTGGGAGCATGAAGAACAGATGAAGAAGAAATACCCGCATCTATTTCCAGAAGATTCGTCAACACCTTCAACAGCTTAAAATTTCAGGACGAAATTTATTTAACGGGTAGGTACTGTAGTGACCCAAACTTTTCCATGTTTATATATATTAACTGAGATTGATATTTACATGATTAAATGTTTCCAACATGTTAAGCAATCAAACTTGTTAAGACTTGATTAATTGAAATATGTTTCATATAGACAATTGACCACCCAAGTTGACCGGTGATTCACGAACGTTAAAACTTGTAAAAACTATATGATGACATATATATGGATATATATATAGTTAACATGATACTATGATAAGTAAACATATCATTAAGTATATTAACAATGAACTACATATGTAAAAACAAGACTACTAACTTAATGATTTTTAAACGAGACATATATGTAACGATTTTGTAAAGATATTTAATGTATATATATCATATTAAGAGATATTCATACATGATAATATCATGATAATATAATAATTTAAAATCTCATTTGATATTATAAACATTGGGTTAACAACATTTAACAAGATCGTTAACCTAAAGGTTTCAAAACAACACTTACATGTAACGACTAACGATGACTTAACGACTCAGTTAAAATGTATATACATGTAGTGTTTTAATATGTATTTATACACTTTTGAAAGACTTCAATACACTTATCAAAATACTTCTACTTAATAAAAATGCTTACAATTACATCCTCGTTCAGTTTCATCAACAATTCTACTCGTATGCACCCGTATTCGTACTCGTACAATACACAGCTTTTAGATGTATGTACTATTGGTATATACACTCCAATGATCAGCTCTTAGCAGCCCATTTGAGTCACCTAACACATGTGGGAACCATCATTTGGCAACTAGCATGAAATATCTCATAAAATTACAAAAATATGAGTAATCATTCATGACTTATTTACATGAAAACAAAATTACATATCCTTTATATCTAATCCATACACCAACGACCAAAAACACCTACAAACACTTTCATTCTTCAATTTTCTTCATCTAATTGATCTCTCTCAAGTTCTATCTTCAAGTTCTAAGTGTTCTTCATAAATTCCAAAAGTTCTAGTTTCATAAAATCAAGAATACTTTCAAGTTTGCTAGCTCACTTCCAATCTTGTAAGGTGATCATCCAACCTCAAGAAATCTTTGTTTCTTATAGTAGGTTATCATTCTAATACAAGGTAATAATCATATTCAAACTTTGGTTCAATTTCTATAACTATAACAATCTTATTTCAAGTGATGATCTTACTTGAACTTGTTTTCGTGTCATGATTCTGCTTCAAGAACTTCGAGCCATCCAAGGATCCATTGAAGCTATATCCATTTTTCTCTTTTCCAGTAGGTTTATCCAAGGAACTTAAGGTAGTAATGATGTTCATAACATCATTCGATTCATACATATAAAGCTATCTTATTCGAAGGTTTAAACTTGTAATCACTAGAACATAGTTTAGTTAATTCTAAACTTGTTCGCAAACAAAAGTTAATCCTTCTAACTTGACTTTTAAAATCAACTAAACACATGTTCTATATCTATATGATATGCTAACTTAATGATTTAAAACCTGGAAACACGAAAAACACCGTAAAACCGGATTTACGCCGTCGTAGTAACACCGCGGGCTGTTTTGGGTTAGTTAATTAAAAACTATGATAAACTTTGATTTTAAATTTTTTATTCTGAGAAAATGATTTTTATTATGAACATGAAACTATATCCAAAAATTATGATTAAACTCAAAGTGGAAGTATGTTTTCTAAAATGGTCATCTAGACGTCGTTCTTTCGACTGAAATGACTACCTTTACAAAAACGACTTGTAACTTATTTTTCCGACTATAAACCTATACTTTTCTGTTTAGATTCATAAAATAGAGTTCAATATGAAACCATAGCAATTTGATTCACTCAAAACGGATTTAAAATGAAGAAGTTATGGGTAAAACAAGATTGGATAATTTTTCTCATTTTAGCTACGTGAAAATTGGTAACAAATCTATTCCAACCATAACTTAATCAACTTGTATTGTATATTATGTAATCTTGAGATACCATAGACACGTATACAATGTTTCGACCTATCATGTCGACACATCTATATATATTTCGGAACAACCATAGACACTCTATATGTGAATGTTGGAGTTAGCTATACAGGGTTGAGGTTGATTCCAAAATATATATAGTTTGAGTTGTGATCAATACTGAGATACGTATACACTGGGTCGTGGATTGATTCAAGATAATATTTATCGATTTATTTCTGTACATCTAACTGTGGACAACTAGTTGTAGGTTACTAACGAGGACAGCTGACTTAATAAACTTAAAACATCAAAATATATTAAAAGTGTTGCAAATATATTTTGAACATACTTTGATATATATGTATATATTGTTATAGGTTCGTGAATCAACCAGTGGCCAAGTCTTACTTCCCGACGAAGTAAAAATCTGTGAAAGTGAGTTATAGTCCCACTTTTAAAATTTAATATTTTTGGGATGAGAATACATGCAGGTTTTATAAATGATTTACAAAATAGACACAAGTACGTGAAACTACATTCTATGGTTGAATTATCGAAATCGAATATGCCCCTTTTTATTAAGTCTGGTAATCTAAGAATTAGGGAACAGACACCCTAATTGACGCGAACTCTAAAGATAGATCTATTGGGCCTAACAAACCCCATCCAAAGTACCGGATGCTTTAGTACTTCGAAATTTATATCATATCCGAAGGGTGTCCCGGAATGATGGGGATATTCTTATATATGCATCTTGTTAATGTCATTTACCAGGTGTTCACCATATGAATAATTTTTATCTCTATGTATGGGATGTGTATTGAAATATGAAATCTTGTGGTCTATTGTTACGATTTGATATATATAGGTTAAACCTATAACTCACCAACATTTTTGTTGACGTTTAAAGGATGTTTATTCTCAGGTGAATATTAAGAGCTTCCGCTGTTGCATACTAAAATAAGGACAAGATTTGGAGTCCATGTTTGTATGATATTGTGTAAAAACTGCATTCAAGAAACTGATTTCGATGTAACATATTTGTATTGTAAACCATTATGTAATGGTCGTGTGTAAACAGGATATTTTAGATTATCATTATTTGATAATCTACGTAAAGCTTTTTAAACCTTTATTTATGAAATAAAGGTTATGGTTTGTTTTAAAAATGAATGTAGTCTTTGAAAAACGTCTCATATAGAGGTCAAAACCTCGCAACGAAATCAATTAATATGGAACGTTTTTAATAAATAAGAACGGGACATTTCAACTTTGACCAAGTTTTAACCATAAACACACAATTAAAAGTAAAAGCTAACTTTCTATAAGTTTTGAACATCAAAGTTTTCTCTTTATTGTATAGACACAATAAAGCTACAACCTTTGTCCTTTTGACACAAGTTTATGCATCTTCATCATATGAGATGATGAAGACTTGATTTTTATCACCATAAAAATTATAAAAAGGTTCCAAGTAAGTGAGATCTACAATAATAACTTAGATCTCAAGCCTAAGCTTGAAAGCTTGGATTTTTATATGATTAAGGAGACTATAAGCTAGAAAGCTAAGATCTAGTAAAAGTAATGAGATCATAAACTTAAAAAGCTTAGATCTAAACAAAATAATGAAACCCTAAGCTAGAAAGCTTGGATCTTTAACGTTCTTGAAGATCCTTAAAGCAAAAAGCTAGATCTACAAGTTATATGAAGATCATAAACACAAGTTTTGATCTTTTAACAAAATAAAGTGATCTTAAGCTTCAAAACTTAGATCCAACAAAGTAATGAAGATTAAAAGCTAAAAAGCTTGAATCTTTCATGTTCTTCAAGGATTCAAATCAAAGTTTGAATCTACAAGATATAACAAGATCAAAAATCTAAAAAACTTGATCCTTTGATGATGATGATGATGTTGAAATTAAAGAAGAAAAAGAAGTAGAAATAAAATTCAAGAACTTACAATTTTATTGTGAGAAATACTAGAGAGAGAATTAGAGAGCAAGTGTGTGTAAAATGAGAATGAAATCAAGTGTGAAATGAAGAATGATGCTTGTATATATAGTGGTGGAGGGGTGGTTTGGTGTCTCCAAAACCGTGGGCACCATGGGGGGACAATGGGACAACTTTTTACTTTTTGCATGCTGGTGGTCTAAAGGTAGTACTTGTTGTTGGGATCCCATGCAACATGTGTAGTAATGGTTAACAAAAATGCTAGTATGTTGGCTCATCTTAATGGGTTTTTGTCCTACATCTTAATGGATCATAAATCCATTAAAGTTGGGCTAATTCAATGGTCCATTAACTAGAGTAGGGTGGGCCTAAGTCCATTAAGGTAAAAAGTCCATTAAGACTAACTAGTGTGCATTAATAAATTACTAAGCGTAATTAAGCAACCAATAGGCTAAGTAATTGTCATTAGAAAATAACAATTAGTATCAAGTAGTCATAATATTCCAATTATGACCAAAGTTAAACGTGTACTAAGTACATAGCTCGTTTAAAATGACAAGTGACACTAACGGTCGTAAAAGCATTCGAGGATCAAGTGAAGTGATTAAACACTTAATAGCACGTTTTAAGGCATTAACCAAAGTAATTAATCATGAATAGAGATCCCAGAGCATAAACTAGCTCAGTACGCACAAATACGCAGTTTCGTGAAAGTATAGAGCACAAAAATATAAGTCAAAAATGTCAGGTCGTTACATTACCCACCCGTTAAAGAAAATTTCGTCCCGAAATTTTTAGCAGTGACTGTAACAACCCAACCCATTAACAATCCGTAAATGTGCCATAAAAAAAAAATCTGAGAGCCAGTTGATCTGGACGGCGTCCAGTAATCTGGACGGCGTCCAGTTGTAAAAAACCAGGACGGCGTCCAGCCATCTGGGACGGCGTCCAGATGTGCTGCCAGATTCTGATCAGTTTTACGTTTTACACACGGGTGAAAAACCCGCTTCCCGACACTTTTAAACCAACACACTTTCACAGTATATTACGATAGGTTAAACTAAGAGTTTTTTCATAATAAAAACTGAGTTTTACGACACCGGGCCCACATCGACCCAAAATACCACAAGTGACTATTTCGACCCATTAATTTATACAAAACATAGACCGAGCATGGGATTGGGGACACGCTACCCAATCCTAAACAAATCCAAAAGCAAGTCTTCTAAAGCAACTACGCAAGTCCACTAGTCCCCGCGCTTACCCGAGCCACTGCATCCATGCAATCTATAAAAATATAAACAACGAGAGGGTAAGCTAACGCTTAGTGAGTGAAAATATACTACATACATATATATGTATAAAATGGACACGCCACAATAATAATCAAATAGCGCATACCGAAGCATCCAAGTATAAGGCAAGCTAAACCTAGCATACCGTACGTTCACTAAGCACAAGCTAACAACACCAACAATATAGTAAGTTCGCAAACAACGTTGCGAACAATGCCAATAAGCTACTACCAGAAGTTTTGCTACATCACCTCAATACAACATTATACGTATACAATATATATATAACAACGCGTAAAACTCCCAAGGTTAACCATAACGCTATGGTGCTACCGGCTCGTGGTTCACACCATACGCAGTTGAGTCATACTCTTTTATAGTGCTACCGGCTCGTGGTTCACACTCGATGCTACCGGCTCGTGGTTCACATAAATTATTTTATAGTGCTACCAGCTCGTGGTTCACACTCGATGCTACCGGCTCGTGGTTCACATCAATTATTTTATAGTGCTACCGGCTCGTGGTTCACACTCGATGCTACCGGCTCGTGGTTCACATCCTATCACACACACACATTATGGCACTACCGGCTCGATGGTTCATACCATAACATTCACAAATAAATACGCCATATACACATACGTATAATTATTTCACTCACAATACTACCCTTCGCCATTGGGATTATATCTAAGTCCGCATCACAATATTAACCCTTCGCCATTGGGGTTATATAATCCACATCATACCGCGTGTGATAATGTACACACAAATTGTGTACCCCGCTAAAGGTGGCCAACCAAAACGCACAACCGTGCCAATTAGACCTATACACAAGTCCATCAAATCCACCTATATGTGAAGTGAGATCTATAACCAAGAAACACTTCACCCCGACCCGCACCCATCCTACACATACATATGCACATAGGATATTAACACTCACCTCGTCGTCTTGATGAATGCTTCCGAATAATCCGCAACGCGCCAATGGAAAGTACCTATTCCATTATCACAAATACAATAACACGATTAGGGTTGACTTACAAACCAACCCATATGACACTTAGTGCAATTTCGACCCAAATGCACTTCCAAGTACAAACCGCACCCAAAACTAATCAATAATCACTAACACGAGTGAAAATGGTCCTAACACACCAATTAAACCCGAACACAAGTGTTAAACACGTGTCATACCTATTTTGACACCAAAAGCCTAATTTTGACCCATTTCAAAATTAGTTAGCCAAACTCACCCAAAAGAGTTTCGCCACTTCCATAATCACTAAACCTAGTGATTAAACTCAAGATCAAACCCTAATCAACGCTAAAACGTCAACCAACCCAAAACCCGCCAAGTGACAAGATTAACAAGTCACCATGAACCTACTTCATCATCTAAAAGGGTTTCACAACAATCTAGCTCAAAACCCTAACTTGAACATCAAATCTAACAAATGAAATTCGGAGTTTGAGCTTACCAATACCACCACAACGTAGCTAGGAGCGAGATGAACAACTTTAGAACCCGAGCTTTTGCGAGAATCCGACTCCTTCTTCTCCAAATCCACCTCTCTCTCTCTAAAACCCTCCTCTCTCTCTCTAGATAAGGTTGAGAGTGTTTGTGAGGATGAAATATGATCCAAAGTGATCAATGAATCAGCCTTGAAGGCTCCAAACCGGCACCCATATGAATTTACCAAAATACCCCTTTTTAAAATAAAATAACAGCTGGCCCGTAGTTATGTTGGACGGCGTCCCAACCATTGGACGGCGTCCCAACTTTCATTCTTGGATGGCGTTTTAACATTTGGACGGTGTCCCATTTGTCTGAAACAGAAATCAGGGTCTTACAACTCTCCCCCACTTAAACACGATCGCGTCCTCGCGATCTGCAACACATAACCGAACAGACCTCACTCAACGGTCCTCAAACATAGCCCCAATCAGAGTTTCATAGGCAACTCTTCCCCATGAATCACCTTTAACAACCGAAATCATCGCACACGATTTATCAAATCGCATTTCGAGCACCAAGACCATGCTCCATCCCTCACATCGGGAAAAACTCAACCAATCTCGAACCGAGATATCAAACCTCTAGCGTACCATTACCAAGTACAATGCTAAAAGCAACCAAGTCTCAATCCTAAAGTCAATAATCCGAAACGATAAAGACCGATTCGAACGATGGATAACACCAATCACTAAACATCCCTTGTAGTGCGCAATACGACCAATACGCAACTACTGTAACACCATAATCCAACGGCTAAAACCAATAGCGCCCAGAACGACTATGGCAACGCTAGTCCTAAGGTGTACAAAATCGGCTATTGTCACACCCGTGACAACATGTGAGCGAAACACAGCTATCGCATCACAAATCACACCACACGGTCCTCACGACCCCACCATCGGCGTATAAAATAACCGATAGTTCCCACAACACAACTCAAGAATGGTACTCTCATTTCCCACCGGTACTCGCATTTCCCGATAATGTTATGCCATGCCGACGTAACACTACTCTTCTGACGAAGTCAGCGGACCCCGAAGGCCATGCTTCACCAATCTCAACACCGGATGAAGTCAGCGGACCCGAAAGTCATGCTTCACCGATATATCACCTCGCTCATGATGAAGTCAGCGGACCCGAAGATCATGCTTCACCAATCGCATACTTCCATGATGAAGTCAGCGGGCCCTAAAGGTCATGCTCCACCAATCAACAACCATGATGAAGTCAGCGGACTCCGAAAGTCATGCTTCATCATTCATCAATACCACAATGAAGTCAGCGGACCCCGAAGGTCATGCTTCATCAATCACATACGCACTTTCGGCCTCAAACAACGAGTAGTGCAACATCACGCTCTGTTACACTATAGTGAAACCTAGCGGATACCACTAACCATCCACAATCGAGCAAGAACCACCTATATCGAACATAGGTACCAAACAATAATTCTCCAAAAGAGAACACGACTCACACACATCCCTTAATCGAGGGATTTTACCTTGCTCGCCAAACACGTCCATTATCTCTCAACGAGATTCACCAACATACCACCTCAGTGATAATTTACAAATCCAATATCATAAGTACAAGTTAACCAAAATTGTACTCTACCACAAATCGACCCAAACTGTGTCTCGACCAAATTTCCGGATCTACCAAAAGTATCATCCGAAATCTCACACTAAAACTTCCTCGTGCGGGAGTGTAACTCCCCTACTTGGAACTACGTTCCAATATCCACAACTTGTACAATGCTACCAAAGGTAGACTTTACCAATAATTGGGTTCACACGACCCATCACTACATCTTGCTCCAACCTTGAGCATACGAAGGATTTTAACCAATCCTTAAAACCTTTCGAACGAAAAGTGCACCACATATTACACAAACCAATACCCTCGCAATCGTCCAATTGCTTTAGTTTGTCAACTTCCACTTACTCACTCATGTACCTAAGGGTTTCACTCCGGTACCCTAAGCACAATGTAACCGCAACACCATCGGAGTCGAACACCACGCTAGTAGGTATAAAAGAGGCACCTAATGTCGCGTCATGTAGGCTCCATTACCAACATACATCGATATCCAAAACACTCTATCTCAAGGGTTCCAACCCCCCGACGAACCTCACGGTTCATCAATCTCAACACAAAAGCGAACACGCGCTTAACAACCGAACACCAAAACCCATTTCCATGGCTTGGTAGAACATTTCCCAAATACTAAGGAATGCTTGGTTGCACCAAGTCTTAAGCCCTTTGCCCGACAATCCAATGTCACCATAGGGTACTTCCATTAGGAACGTCACCCATAACATCAATATGCACAACACAAGGCATTTAATCAACTCAAACGCAGCGGCTCATAATAAATAATCAAAGGACATATTTATTAAAATGAAACATACCTTAACGTCTTCTTGCCGCACCCGTCCCTGCTAACTTGGGACAATCTGACTTACGATGTCCTTCTTCTTGGTAATTAAAGCACACCATGCCATTACCCTTTGGTACCGAACATTCCCAAGACTTGTGACCCCTCACACCACAATTGTAACATCTAGCCGCACTAGAATCCGGTATACCCGTTCGCGTACCACCCGTGCTCACACTCGGACCCTTAGTCCTCTTACTCGGAGCACCATAAGAAACAACCCTTCTCTCCCTTGAAGGTTCACCCTTCTTCGATCGTGAATATGACTCGAAACCTCTAGCCGCGAAGAATAACTCCGCAAACGATTTCGCCTGAACTCTGCTAATATTACTCTTCAAGTCATCATTCAAGGTTCGAAAGAAATCTTGCATCAACAAATGATCATTCCCCAAATACTCCGGGAAAAAACGAGCCTTCGCCATAAAGGTCGTCTTGAGAGTATTCAAATCCATAGACCCTTGTCGCAAATTTCGCAACTCATTACGCAATTCCCACAAATCGGCCGAAGTCCGGAACTCCTCGAAGAATTCCTCCTTAAACTCGTCCCACGATAAGGCCATAAACGTTTCGCCACCGACAAGATCAATCTTACCATCCAACCAATCCCTCGCCCTACCCCACAACAAACTCGTAGCTAGTCTCGTCTTTTTCTCGGGAGGGCAATCAATAGTACGAAAACACCCTTCAACATCTGAGATCCAAGTTGTGCTTACCAAAGGATCCGGTTTTCCGTCATACATCGGGGGTTTAGTCCTCATGAAGCTCTTAAGACAACGCTCCATTTCACCACTACTTTGAAGTTCGGAATACTTCCTATCCATTTCTTCTCGAAACGCACTCATTTGCTCCGCAACGGAAACCGCAACTCTAGCGTTAAACTCCGCGTCATTCGCCTTGATCCCGTTTCGCGTCGTCATTCTAAAGAATGCAAAACAATTAGTCCACGAACGTATAAAATCGCACGCACAACACCGTCCCATCTTGCTAAACACTCGTCGTACATCACTCGTTAGACACGATTTGCACCCGTAATAAGGTTTGCAAGTCCTTATTACGCACACACGCCGCATCGACTTGTTAGTACAACGACCGCCTCGCTCGATGATATAAACAAACACAACCACAAACAAAACACAACGCAAGAATCAATATCGCAACACAATAGCATATTAATAATATCTGCATTACTAATATAAACGTTAGTCAACCTACAATCAAGGCACTAACTAAACCCATTCCGACCCGTAATCCTACAAGTCCCGCAACAAATAAGCACACACAAAAGTCTAAGTCTAGGCACCTATCTCAAGTCACCAAAATCCCTTAGACCATGCTCTGATACCACTTGTAACAACCTAACCCGTTAACCATCCGTAAATGTGCCATAAAAAAAATTTGAGAGCCAGTTGATCTGGACGGCGTCCAGTAATCTGGACGGCGTCCAATTGTAAAAAACAAGGACGGCTTCCAGCCATCTGGGACGGCGTCCAGATGTGCTGCCAGATTCTGATCAGTTTTACGTTTTACACACGGGTGAAAAACCCGCTTTCCGACACTTTTAAACCAACACACTTTCACAATATATTACAATAGGTTAAACTAAGAGTTTTTTCATAATAAAAACCGAGTTTTACGACACCGGGCCCACATCGACCCAAAATACCACAAGTGAATATTTCGACCCATTAGTTTATACAAAACATAGACCGAGCATGGGATTGGGGACACGCTACCCAATCCTAAACAAATCCAAAAGCAAGTCTTCTAAAGCAACTACGCAAGTTCACTAGTCCCCGCGCTTACCCGAGCCACCACATCCATGCAATCTATAAAAATGTAAACAACGAGAGGGTAAGCTAACGCTTAGTGAGTGAAAATATACTACATACATATATATGTATAAAATGGACACGCCACAATAATAATCAAATAGCGCATACCGAAGCATCCAAGTATAAGGCAAGCTAAACCTAGCATACCGTACGTTCACTAAGCACAAGCTAACAACACCAACAATATAGTAAGTTCGCAAACAACGTTGCGAACAATGCCAATAAGCTACAACCAGAAGGTTAGCTACATCACGTCAATACAACATTATACGTATACAATATATATATAACAACGCTTAAAACTCCCAAGGTTAACCATAACGCTATGGTGCTATCGGCTCGTGGTTCACACCATACACAATTGAGTTATACTCTTTTATAGTGCTACTGGCTCGTGGTTCACACTCGATGCTACCGGCTCATGGTTCACATCAATTATTTTATAGTGCTACCGGCTCGTGGTTCACACTCGATGCTACCGGCTCGTGGTTCACATCAATTATTTTATAGTGCTACCGGCTCGTGGTTCACACTCGATGCTATCGGCTCGTGGTTCACATCCTATCACACACACACATTATGGCACTATCGGCTCGATGGTTCATACCATAATATTCACAAATAAATACGCCATATACACATACGTATAATTATTCCACTCACAATACTACCCTTCGCCATTGGGGTTATATCTAAGTCCGCATCACAATATTAACCCTTCGCCATTGGGGTTATATAATCCACATCATACCGCGTGTGATAATGTACACACAAATTGTGTACCCCGCCAAAGGTGGCTATCCAAAACACACAACCGTACCAATTGGACCTATACACAAGTCCATCAAATCCACCTATATGTGAAGTGAGCTCTATAACCAAGAAACACTTCACCCCGACCCGCACCCATCCTACACATACCTATGCACATAGGATATTAACACTCACCTCTTCGTCTTGATGAATGCTTACGAATAATCCACAACGCGCCAATGGAAAGTACCTATTCCATTATCACAAATACAATAACACAATTAGGGTTGACTTACAAACCAACCCATATGACACTTAGTGCAATTTCGACCCAAATGCACTTCCAAGTACAAACCGCGCCCAAAACTAACCAATAATCACTAACACGAGTGAAAATGGTCCTAACACACCAATTAAACCCGAACACAAGTGTTAAACACGTGTCATACCCATTTTGACACCAAAACCCTAATTTTGACCCATTTCAAAATTAGTTAGCCAAACTCACCCAAAAGAGTTTCACCACTTCCATAATCACTAAACCTAGTGATTAAACTCAAGATCAAACCCTAATCAATGCTAAAACGTCAACCAACCTAAAACTCGCCAAGTGACAAGATTAACAAGTCACCATGAACCTACTTCATCATCTAAAAGGGTTTCACAACAATCTACTCAAAACCCAAACTTGAACATCAAATATAACAAATGAAATTCGGAGTTTGAGCTTACCAATACCACCACAACGTAGCTAGGAGCGAGATGAACAACTTTAGAACCCGAGCTTTTGCGAGAATCCGACTCCTTCTTCTCCAAATCCACCTCTCTCTCTCTAAAACCCTCCTCTCTCTCTAGATAATGTTGAGAGTGTTTGTGAGGATGAAATATGATCCAAAGTGATCAATGAATTAGCCTTGAAGGCTCCAAACCGGCACCCATATGAATTTACCAAAATACCCCTTTTTAAAATAAAATAACAGCTGGCCCGTAGTTATGTTGGACGGCATCCCAACTTTCATTCTTGGACGGCGTCCCAACATTTGGACGGTGTCCCATTTGTCTGAAACAGAAATTAGGGTCTTACAATGACCATCAACAGTACAAAATTTGAAGAAGAAGGAGTGTATCAAAGTTCCGAGAGACTCGTAGGCTCAGAAGTGAGCTATTTACCTTGAAAGGTACTTGGGCGAATAAAAGTAAGAATAGGTATATGCCATTAATTAAGTCTCTTGACCTTAAGATCAACATATTGATTTCGTTTCTTGTTATCATGAATATGTCATCTGAATATATATCCACAAAAGGAATTATGATGTTTTTAGCCTTACTGGCATCTCCAGTAAGCTGGATGCATGAAATGCATCATGAATGTTACCAAACTCATCTAAAAGATTGTGCGCTGATGTCACAATATAAAGCTGACAGATAGAATGGAAAACATGGCGATCACAACATACTGCATGTGAACTTATCCTTGGATGGAATGAAAGCACAGTTTCATAATGTAACTATATCCTTTCAGTTACATGTTGAAGTTATGGTTAACATCGACTAGAACAACATATAGTTGCAATCAATGAAGGAAGAAATATATAGAGTAACCACATCAGTGTTATAGATATTTTAAGCAGTCCCTTCTAAGAGGATAGCAAGACTCATAGATTTTTAAAGTAATTTACATTACATTTCCGAAAGAAAATTGCATGAAAGGTATGATCTTTGAACGAGAGTGAACTCTTTGTATGCACGGGTTGCCTCCCGAGAAGCGCTTTTGTTTAAGGTCATTGGCTCGACCGTAGTGATGTTTTAAAAACCAAACATTCCTCGCTGATGGTTTTGATCTTGGTCTTCTTGAGGGAATGTGAGTCTTGGCGAAAAAATCCTAAGAAAGTGTCTGGCCAATAGTGGTAGAAGATCTGGTACTTCTCTTGAAGATCTTCTGAACGATAATTAGTGCGCAGTTTCAGCTCTTGATAAGTCTTGAAGTCCGATGAGGATATGATCCACAGCTCTGCTGGTTGACCCATGAATATCAATCATAGAAGGAGTGCTGGTGTTGATGATTTCTCTGATGGGGTGCTCATTTCGGAGGTCTTCAAACAATGTCAGAAACTGTATCTTTAGAATTTCGAAGTCTTCGGAAAGGTGATCTCCACAGTAAAAGTCAGTAGCTTTGCACAGATTTACTAAGAGGCAAAGCTGAAAAGAAGTGAAGAGCAACCCTGACCTAAGTATTAATTTCACCGTCTTTGAGTATATCTCCCTACATCCAGCTTTAAATGTGAAACTAGGATCCGTGGATTCTTGGAAGATACGTGTTATCTGCTTAGTAACATACGTGGCAATGTTGACTCGGTCTGGTTCAAGATGAGAGAATGGATTGTTTCTCCTTGCTTATTCCATAACAACGTCTCGTAGCTCTTTGATAATCAGATCGGAGTGGTGATCAATGGTTACGTAAATTACTAGCCTCTCTGGTGTGCTTTCGAAATTATCTGTTTCCAAGAGAGCGAAAAAGCTGTGAATATCCTCGATCATTTGCAAGTCGGAGTGATAAGTCGGGCGTCCGGTGAAAAGATCCATATGCTTTCGGATGAGAGTCAGTAGTGCTCGTTGGTTTCGTGAGAACGGAAGTGCAGATCCGGCTAAGGCGTTATAAACCTTAGAGTAAATGATCTTCTGATCTCGATAGAATCTTGTCTCAAGAATAGTGCGAACCACTGAATTGTGCTCTCGTTGCCTTTCTTCGTGATAGATATGATCGTGAAGAGAATTGATAAAGTCTTGAATGCGTTCTTCTAGAATTTCAACATCATTGTCTCCTCGTCGGAGATAGAGGTGGTGTTCTTCTCGGATAGCCATAATTCATTCTGTTAAGCGTAGCGAAAAATCAATGGTTGATTTTCGAATGGCTTCCAGAATGTCTTCAAATTCATCGGTATCATTGATGAAGGTGATCATGTCTGCATGTGTGGATATAACCAGAAATCGATCTGAAGAAGAGTCCGGCTCCCCTTGATCTGGTTCGGTTGGAGAGTGTGATTTATTCAGAATGTCTTCATGTTGCTCTACCTCATCATCATCGGTGTATTGTTCTTCTGAAGATGCGTCTGATGAATGGGTTTCTTCATTATTCTGATTCTCCACTTTGATACTTGCAGGATCAATTTCTATATCGTCAACCTCAGCCTTATCGGTCTTCTTCTTGAAGCGAATGATTAAACTATGATCTGCCGTCTCAAGCCTCATTATTTCTTCATGACGCTCAATGCTTGGAGCGGGTATTGTCGCAGTTTTTTTTACGTCTTCCATTTCCTCTTCCTCTTCAGATTCCTCCTCTTCCTCTATTTCTTCGCTGGGATCCTCTTCTTCCATTTCTGGGTCATCTGCAGACTGTGATTTGACACCCATCTCGATATCGTCGGCTGGTGGTGAAAACTCGTCATCGGAAGTGATCCGTCTGGTGGAAATAGCAAACATCTCTGCCTGTCCAGAAAGATCGGTTGGTCGGTCAATTTTGAAGGTAACGCTCTCCCCATGTGATTGTAAGATCAAGGTTTGATTGTACACATCAATGACAGTCCTAGCCATATTCATGAAAGGTCTTCCTAACACCACTAGTATGTGTAGGTCTTCGTTAATGTCTATCACTACAAAATTCGTAGGATACAAGAATTTGTCGACTTTCACCAAGACGTTCTTAACTATGCCCTTAGGATATTGAATTGTGTGATCGGCAAGTTGGATTGTCATTTTGGTTGGTGATAAGTCTCCTAACTCTAATCTCTAATAGAGAGAGTAGGAGATTAGGTTGATACTTGCTCCTAAATCTGCTGGCGCATGAATGGTTCCAGATTGGTAGATTGAACATGGAAAAACGAATCGGCCCGTATCTCCTAGTTTTGGTGGTAAAGAGTTTCTGAGTAATGCAGAGCATTCTTCACTCAGTGGAATTTTGTTAGAGTCTGGTATCCTCTCCTTTGTAAAAGGAAGCCTTCGGATGTATCTCTTCTGGTTGGGAACTTTGGACATAGTCTCCAGGAATCTTTCATCAAGTTTGAAGGAATCAAGCTTAGATGGTTCTTCTTGTAGCCTTCCAGGATAAGGTATGTGAACTGGAGTTTCAGGGGTCAGCTTCTAAGTATATGTTGATTTATTCTTGAGCCTAGTTGACCTTCTCCGTGGTTCTTCCTCTGGGATTATGGAGTCCATTTGCTTTGCTTCTTCTATGTGGGGATTTTGGATAGTGTTACTTGGCAATCTTCCCTGCGGTCGGGTTTCAAGGCGATGTGATAACTGTCCGAGCTGTGTTTCTAAACTTTTGAGCAGAGCCAATTGATTTCTCATTAGTATCTCCGTCTGATCTTGTCTGGTTGCAGTTCTCTGATTTAACTGTTGTTACCCTTGAATGAACTGAGTTAACTGATCATCAGCTTCGAGAGTGGGGTTAGTTGTTTTTGTAATCTGGGCGGTAGGGGAATTTTCCTCAACTGGAGGACCAGTGAGTGGAAGTGGTTGATCGTAGGCCAATTGAGATTGTTGGGCTGGATAAGGTGGATAGCGATAGAAAAAAGGTTGATTGCTTCCTTGAAATTGATTAACCCTATGTGGTTGATTGAATCCGGGATATGGTGGACGAGCTGGGTATTGGATGTAACAGACTGAACCGTCATGGTTTTCGTACTCAACTTGATATTCTTCAGTAGGTTGCGGGTTGGTACAATTAACACAAGCCTGAGCTTGGTTAACCTGCTGCAGCTGCATCTTCAGTTCTCCGAGTTGTTTAGCAAGTGATTCCATCTTATCCATGAGGGATTTGATGGCCTCCGTTTAATTGTTAAGTGCAAATAGTGGGGCAGATGATGAAGTTATGTAATGACCCGAAATTTTTCGACCAAATTATACTTATGAGATTAATATTTACATAAATTAAACCATACCAACATGATAAGCAATCCAAATTGTTGAGACTTGTGTTTTTGAAAAGAGTTTTACACAACGTTTGACCGTCCAATATGACCGATGATATCACGAACAATATAACATACGATAATTATATGTTTGTGTATATATATGTATTTATATATATTTAACATGATCTAAGGATGGTTTAACATCTCATTGTGTACTAATGACAATGAGTTATAAGTATATTTTGAAACTACTAACTTAAGTTTTCAAAACGATAACTATACGTAACATTCTTTGATATATATACTTATAATCTATAATGCTTATACATGTATCGTATATATAATGTATTTAATCACTTTTTAAGGACTTAAATACATAAAACAATATAAGTATATTCACAAAAGATAGCTATATTTGAATTCTCATTCCGTTTCCTCAAGATTTCTATACGTATATCTAGGGTATATGTACCCGTATCATACCCAGCTTCTATATGTATTTACTATTGGTATATACACATCAAATCAACATCCTAATCAACATTATTACTGCCCTAGATATGAGGTAACTAGGATTTGTCAAGTAGTATGAATTATTAGTAAGAAAACAAAATTAGGAATCCTTTTCTTTCTTTATAACTAAAAACGTTTTTATAAATGAACACCATTTCTTCACTCCATTTTCTCATACCTACACCCTCATTTCTCTCTCAAAATACTCCTAACATCATACTTGATCATCTCCAAGCATTTTTCCCATCATTTAGCTTCAATTACAAGCCTTAAACACCATAAGAAAACTCTTTCAAGAACATATCAAAATAAACACCCATTTGAAGAAGTTTACTTCCAACCTTTTGATCTAACTCCACCACTCTTTGATTCCAAGATTATTTCTTATCTTTTGCAGTAACTTTGTCCAAGTAACTTGAGGTAGTAACCTTGTTCATAATCTTATTCAATTCATATTCATATAGCTATCTTATTTTGTGGTATAAAAGTTTAACAACAAGAACATAGTTTGAATGATTTCAAACTTGTTCGCAAACTAAATAGATCCTTGTAACTTGACTTTTAAAACACTTCAAGACCTGTAATATATCATAATGATATGCCAAACTAACAAGATATAACTTGGTTTTACAAAGAACATCTTAAAAACTGAATTTACGTCGTCGGAGTGCAACCGGGGGCTGTTTTGGGTTGGATAATTAAAAATCATCTTGAACTTTGAATTGGAAGTTCATGTTCTGGAAAAATGATATTTCTTATGAATATGTTAACACATAAAAATTTCATGGTTTAACTCAAAGTGTAAGTATTTTTAGAAAAATGATCATTAAATGTTGTTTTTATGATGGAAAATGATCACTTTCATAAGTTTCACCAAAGTTTGACCTATAACCTATGATTTTGAATACATACTAAGGTATTTTCAGTTCATATTCTTAAAATTTGACTCGATCCAAGGAAGTGGCAAGTTGAACCAACAAAAACGGAGTTGTAATGAAGAAACTACGACTACAACAAGATTGGGTATCCGAAGCTAGTTTAGCTACGAAAATATTTGGAGAAAAAGTAAATTAATCATATCTTTTCTAATTAATATGATATTTTATATATAATTACTTATGATTTGATTTTATATATTTCAGGACCACCCGTAAACAACACGAGAAGATTAATCATAAGACCTCATGATTGTACGCAACACGTCATTTGACAACACGGTACTTTATGTACGCAACACGTCATTTGACAACATGGTACCATGGGTCGAGATTAATTCTGATCAATACGAATACGATGGGGTCTTTATTTATTTTATTTAAGCAACTAATTGTGGACCACTAACATCGGACTGCTAACTACGGACTAAGAAAATATTAAAAGTATTAAAAGTATATATATATATATATATATATATATATATATATATATATATATATATATATATATATATATATATATATAACGATTACTTAAAAACAAAATATGTTGATATATTATATATATGGTTAGGTTCGTGATATCTATCGGAGACCAAGTCGAATTAAATACCTTCAAGGCAAAAGTGAGTTTCATTTGCTCCCTTTTTAATTGCTTTTGCAATATATATTTTTGGGCTGAAAATACATGCGCTGCTTTTATAAATGTTTACAAAATAGACACAAGTACTTAAAAATATATTCTACGTTGAGTTGTACCACTGGCATATTTTCCTGTAGCTTGGTAACTACTATTTACATGGGTATTGTAAACGCGAATCCTGTTAATAGATCTATCGTGCCTGACAACCCCAACCGGATTGGACGACCAGTATTCAACGGTTGCACAGTACTTCATTTTGGTGACTACACTTAGTACGGTGTAGTGAGATTTCATAATAAAGGGAATATGCGACGTTGATTAAATGTTAAGTATGGTTACCAAGTGCTCAACCACTTAAAATGCTTTACATACACTTGCGAGTGTATTATGTTTATGATTATGAAATCTTGTGGTCTATTAACATATTGAAATGATTGTTATGATAAACCTATGAACTCACCAACCTTTTGGTTGACACTTTAAAGCATGTTTATTCTCAGGCATGAATTAAGTCTTCCGCTGTGCATTTGCTCAATATAAGGACATTACTTGGAGCCGATCATCGCAATGGGACCAAATGTTGATGACTTCATCCAGGTGGATTAGGATGGGTCCTTTCAGTTGGTATTAGAGCGGTGGTCGTAGCGAACCAGGTCTTGCATTAGTGTGTCTAACTAGTAGTCGTTAGGATGCATTAATGAGTCTGGACTTCGACCGTGTCTACATGTCAAAAGTTTTGCTTATCATTTCTAGTCGAAAATCATCTGCTTATCATCCTTAGGAAATTACCTGCTTATCATTCATAAGTCTAGACACGTTTTACTGCATTTACTGCATTGATAATGTATAGACGAATTCTTATCTTAGCATATCTGTTATTGCGAACTTTGACTGATATATTTTCAAAGATTCTCCGTAATTTATGGGATTTTGGTATTATATATACATATGTAAATCATGTATTGAAGAGTACCAAATCTAACTCCTATAATCTATTCCATACCAAAAATTCATTTTCCCCATTATACAAGATGGATTCCGCATCTAGTTCGAATTCTTCAGATTCCGACAGTTATGCCGATATGGATTTCCATTCGAGCTCCGAAAGCAGCGTCATCGGAATGGATCAACCAATTTCCCATCATCTATTCTGGATGAATTAGGGATGGGTTCGTAATATACTAAATCACTGGAGACAAGAAGAAGGTGACCCATTCCATCCACCAAATTGCCCTCTTGGCAATGAACCTTAAGCACTTATCGGCGAACCTATTCGAAACACCATTTTCTCTCTCATTTCTAGAGTATCTCGTCACGATTATATACTATCCCATATTACAAATCTTGTTCATTCGCTCGCTCCAACCGCCAATCATCCCGGTGTACTAGCAGAAGTTAACGAACTTCGCGCTCGCGTGACGGCTTTGGAGAACATGGTGCGAAGGTTGCAAACACCAGCAGCATAATCAGCACCACCATCAATAACATCAACAATACCATCATAACCACTAACAAATAACATCCGCATCACACGTCTCGACATCATAATCTGTCCCACAAACATCAACATCATACGCACCATAGATACCAAGGAGTAAAAACAATAATGAACGATGAAGTATTGATCCATAACTTCATTGATATTTTGCGAAGAATATGTGGTTTCAAAAAGTTTTAGAGATTTCTTATTCTAGCTCAAATAGAAAAGCAAATGAGATTAATATCATATTAACTCATTAAATTCATGATTTCATCTGAAGAAAATATATATGTATATATGTTTTCATAAAGATTGTAATTAAAAGTTCTTTTGTACAAAATATTAATGGTGAAATTTTTTTTTAACGGGTAGGTAATACCAGAGGAATAATTTGATTTCATCTTAATAAGTTACATTGTACATTCATCGAAGCTGATTCGACAGTCATTTACTATCCTACTTACAACCACTGATATATGTATCTGTTCACCGCAGAATAACCATTTTCATTCAATTTTATATTTGGATTTTGACTTCCCAGAATCCAACAAGTGGCATATGAAGAAAACATATGACAAAATAAAATATGTTAGAAACAAACAAATTAACTATAAAAAATTTTGTTAAGAATCCACGCTAACTGTTCCAGCTAACTGTTCCTAGCTAACTGATTACATTTTATTTATCGCAGTTTATTTATCGCAATTTAATTATCGCACTTTTATTTATCGTCATTTAATTTCTGTAATTATTTTACGCACTTTAAATATCGGGACATGTATACAATGTTTTGACATATCATATCGTCGCATCCATATATATTATTTGGAATCACCATAGACACTCTATATGCAGTACTGATCGAGTTCTCTATACAGGGTTGAGGTTGATTCTACAATAATATATATAGTTTGAGTTGTGATCAAGTCTGAAGGTATACGGGTCACGACACGTATTAATTAATTCGTATATTATATATTAAACTATATATGAATTATTGGACTGTTAATGTGGACTATCGACTGTGGACTAATGACATTGGACAATTAAAATGAATTAAAATATTGATTATAACATATGAAACTAAACATTTCTTCAAGATTGCCACTTGATTTCATCTTAAACCTCATTGTATCTCGATGATTACAATCAGCGTTCAAATCTATCATGATTCTTAAAAACACCTCAATCGAGAGGATAAACCAACCGCACTTCATCTACGGAAGAAAAGATTGATGCATATCGTTATGCACCTAAAAAACCCTCGGAAACTGAGTAAACGTTTGACACGTATCTGTTCTAGTTCCTTTGACATTGTTATTACCAAAGATCATTTTGCAATCCCTTTCCAAAGTAGCTAATTTTGTCACAGCTCCAGCAAGTCAACTCCAACTTTTCATCCGAAACAACTTTATTATAACCGCGATATATATGCGTACTCTTTATTGTTATTGGGGAACCTTTTATATTCCACAATATTACCATCAGCGATTAATAATTCTAAAAACATAATTCTCCTGAAACTACCTCAGTTTGATAACCGATGACCCAGATCAGTTAACTTTGAAAATGCTGACGAAGCAGCATGTTGTAGATGATCTTAATGGCCAAAAGTTTGATGATAAAGAAAGGAGTGTTAGGAACGCTCGATAGAAAATTTAGTACCGAAAAGCGGATTATGCGAAACTATGAAGAAAGTCGTGGACAAATCACAAAGAATAAGTTTGCCTTCAAAGAATCCAAATGATTCTGTGCCTGCTGAAATCGTTAGCAAACATCTTATTTCTCATTCTAAACCTTCACAGACAAATCTTCTTCATCATCCATTGATATTAGAAATTCTAAGATATTCTCGTATGTTCTATTATAAATATCCTCCATATTTCTGGCGATATTTTCACAACTATTCTTATCTGAGATCATTTATCTCTCCGTAATATCTGCAACATAAAAGAAACTGTGTTAGTTTCTAAATTCTGAAACCTTCGAGTTTAAAATATGAATGTTTTGAAGTAGTGTTGGGAACTGAAGCATGGATTAGTATAATATAATGACACTTGATCAACGTCATTATATTACAGTAAGTCATACTGAGATTCTAATGAAGCATGAAGATTCACAGTACCGTCATCATGTGCCATTTACACGACTCTTACATTCTATCTAATCTCTAAACATATCAAGAGAATATTTTTCTGGATGACTCGGTCTTCTCCAGGGTATTCTGGTAATTTAACAAATCAAAATCGTTCTATTACCATTTTCTTCTTAGAGCATTAGCTATGTTCATTCTGAATTTCATATCTACGAATTCCGGACCATTACTCGCTTGACTCGAAGTCGGGAAGAGAAAACGAAAGCATGAAGCTCCGAAAAATAATGAATAATATAAACTCCGATAATAACCCCGAAATTACAAACCGTGTATATCGATGCAGATAGCAATATAGAGACACGGGAGAATTAGAAACACTATAAATACAAGAGTATAGTAGAAGTAAATAGATTCTTCTGGTGGTAGATGAAAAAGAAGAATGACAGATATAAAAGTTAGGAGTATATCAAGAATCAGGACTGGATGGAGCATATTGATGAATGCTTTAAAGTAAGAATCAAGGGAGAAAGAATATAAGGTGTGAGTCGTGGAAAATAAGGAAATGAAGGGGTGAATTTATAGTGAAATATCCGACAGAGCAATCGAAACAGATTATTGCATATAATCAAAGAAGATCCTGATTTCCTTAATCACCAAAGAACCAAATCTTATTACGTAAGATTCTCTTTAAATCCCGAAAATCAATCATAACTACGTCATCGGTTAAGACGAATATATTTTACTCATCTCACTCTTTTACGATAGTCTCATTTATATTCTTTGCATAATCGAATCGTTTTATCTACATTACTCAATGATGATAAAACTCCATTATCACCTTATATTTGTCATGAAAACCTTCTTATTGTTATCCATAACAACCTCTATCAAATTTCGAGGACGAAATTTCTTTAACGGGTAGGTACTGTAATGACCCAAAATTTTCCGACCAAATTATACTTATGAGATTAATATTTACATAAATTAAACCATACCAACATGATAAGCAATCCAAATTGTTGAGACTTGTATTTTTGAAAAGAGTTTCACACAACGTTTGACCGTCCAATATGACCGATGATATCACGAACTATATAACATACGATAATTATATGTTTGTGTATATATATGTATTTATGTATATTTAACATGATCTAAGGATGGTTTAACATCTCATTGTGTACTAATGACAATGAGTTATAAGTATATTTTGAAACTACTAACTTAAGTTTTCAAAACGATAACTATACGTAACATTCTTTGATATATATACTTATAATCTATAATGCTTATACATGTATCGTATATATAATGTATTTAATCACTTTTTAAGGACTTAAATACATAAAACAATATAAGTATATTCACAAAAGATAGCTATATTTGAATTCTCATTCCGTTTCCTCAAGATTTCTATACGTATCTCTAGGGTATATGTACCCGTATCATACCCAGCTTCTATATGTATTTACTATTGGTATATACACATCAAATCAACATCCTAATCAACATTATTACAGCCCTGGATATGAGGTAACTAGGATTTGTCAAGTAGTATGAATTATTAGTAAGAAAACAAAATTAGGAATCCTTTTCTTTCTTTATAAACTAAAAACGTTTTTATAAATGAACACCATTTCTTCACTCCATTTTCTCATACCTACACCCTCATTTCTCTCTCAAAATACTCCTAACATCATACTTGATCATCTCCAAGCATTTTTCCCATCATTTAGCTTCAATTACAAGCCTTAAACACCATAAGAAAACTCTTTCAAGAACATATCAAAATAAACACTCATTTGAGGAAGTTTACTTCCAACCTTTTGATCTAACTCCACCACTCTTTGATTCCAAGATTATTTCTTATCTTTTGCAGTAACTTTTTCCAAGTAACTTGAGGTAGTAACCTTGTTCATAATCTTATTCAATTCATATATTCATATAGCTATCTTATTTTGTGGTATAAAAGTTTAACAACAAGAACATAGTTTGAATGATTTCAAACTTGTTAGCAAACTAAATAGATCCTTCTAACTTGACTTTTAAAACACTTCAAGACCTATAATATATCATAATGATATGCTAACCTAACAAGATATAACTTGGTTTTACAAAGAACATCTTAAAAACTGAATCTACGTCGTCGGAGTGCAACCGGGGGCTGTTTTGGGTTGGATAATTAAAAATCATCTTGAACTTTGAATTGGAAGTTCATGTTCTGGAAAAATGATATTTCTTATGAATATGTTAACACATAAAAATTTCATGGTTTAACTCAAAGTGTAAGTATTTTTAGAAAAATGATCATTAAATGTTGTTTTTATGATGGAAAATGATCACTTTCATAAGTTTCACCAAAGTTTGACCTATAACCTATGATTTCGAATACAAACTAAGGTATTTTCAGTTCGTATTCTTAAAATTTGACTCGATCCAAGGAAGTGGCAAGTTGAACCAACAAAAACAGAGTTGTAATGAAGAAACTACGACTAAAACAAGATTGGGTATCCGAAGCTAGTTTAGCTACGAAAATATTTGGAGAAAAAGTAAATTAATCATATCTTTTCTAATTAATATGATATTTTATATATAATTACTTATGATTTGATTTTATATATTTCAGGACCACCCGTAAACAACACGAGAAGATTAATCATAAGACCTCATGATTGTACGCAACACGTCATTTGACAACACGGTACTTTATGTACGCAACACGTCATTTGACAACATGGTACCATGGGCCGAGATTAATTCTGATCAATACGAATACGATAGGGTCTTTATTTATTTTATTTAAGCAACTAATTGTGGACCACTAACATCGGACTGCTAACTACGGACTAAGAAAATATTAAAAGTATTAAGAGTATATATATATATATATATATATATATATATATATATATATATATATATATATATATATATATAACGATTACTTAAAAACAAAATATGTTGATATATTATATATATGGTTAGGTTCGTGATATCTATCGGAGACCAAGTCGAATTAAATACCTTCAAGACAAAAGTGAGTTTCATTTGCTCCCTATTTAATTGCTTTTGCAATATATATTTTTGGGCTGAGAATACATGCGCTGCTTTTATAAATGTTTACAAAATAGACACAAGTACTTAAAAATATATTCTACGTTGAGTTGTACCACTGGCATATTTTCCTGTAGCTTGGTAACTACTATTTACATGGGTATTGTAAACGCGAATCCTGTTGATAGATCTATCGGGCCTGACAACCCCAACCGGACTGGACGACCAGTATTCAACGGTTGCACAGTACTTCGTTTTGGTGACTACACTTGGTACGGTGTAGTGAGATTTCATAATAAAGGGAATATGCGACGTTGATTAAATGTTAAGTATGGTTACCAAGTGCTCAACCACTTAAAATGCTTTACATACACTTGCGAGTGTATTATGTTTATGATTATGAAATCTTGTGGTCTATTAACATATTGAAATGATTGTTATGATAAACCTATGAACTCACCAACCTTTTGGTTGACACTTTAAAGCATGTTTATTCTCAGGCATGAATTAAGTCTTCCGCTGTGCATTTGCTCAATATAAGGACATTACTTGGAGCCGATCATCGCAATGGGACCAAATGTTGATGACTTCATCCAGGTGGATTAGGACGGGTCCTTTGAAGTTGTTTCACTACTGTTCCAGTCATGATGATGCATTGCCATGTTCTCGAGCAATTCTCATGCTTCGTCTGCGGTTTGGTTCATCAGATTCCCTTGAGCTGCTGCATCGATTGTCGTCCTATGATTTACCGTAAGACCATTGTAGAAGGTACAGATTTGGGCTTACCGTTCTAGCTGGTGATTAGGGCATTTCTTTAGCAGGGTTTTGAATCGCTCCCATGCAGTGTAAAGAGATTCATCATAACTTTGTTTGAAGTTAATGATGTCATTCTTCAGTTTGGTTTGTTTAGAAGGAGGGAAATATTTGGTTAGGAATTTAGTATCCATCTCCGTCCATGACGTGATGGAATCTTTTTCCAGTCCTTCGAACCAAGTTTGAGCATGATGAGTGAGAGAATAGGGGAACAAGTATAGCCGGACTATATCTTATCCTATCCCTGGCTATTTGTAGGACTTCGAAAGAGATATGAATTTATCAAGGTGAGAATTAGGATCGTCATTCGGTAATCCATGAAACTGAAAGCTATTCTAGATGAGTTAGATGATGTGATGTTTTAACTCGAACGAGTGTCCTTGAATCTCTGGAAATCTGATTGGTCCTCCTCGACCTTCAATCGAGGGTTTGGTATTTTCTGCTAAAGCAACACGTAACGCCATTCGATTTCTGATTCGTGCTTCCATGCGTGCTTTAGAGATTATTGCGTCTGGATTAGGTACGAATAACAACGGCCCTGGTCTAGATCGGGTTTGGGTCATACACTAGGTATGCCTTTTTTTGTTTTTAATTTTCGCAAATAAACTAAATTATAATAAGCTAAACTAATCTAAAGTAATCTAATCTAGGGTAATCTAATCTAATTTAATCTATGGTAGTCTAAAGTAATCTAAGGTAATCTAATTTAATTAACTAACTATCCTACGGTGGAATATGTTTTTGGTTCTGGCTACTGATTCCCTGGTATTTCGGTAACAGAGCTCCGCACGAACTACTCAACAAACCAAGTGGCCAGGCCAACTACGGAGAGGCAGGATCCTTTTGGTCCCAATATAATTGGCGACTGTTCGAAAAATCCAATAACCAAGTCCGTGTATAATTGTCTTTCTTAGACACCACTAAATTCTTGTGAATAAGTTCGATAGAGATTAGTATTGCCTGATACCAGTTCCCCGGCAGCGGCGCCAAAAACTAGTATCCTCCCGTGATATGGCCGAAATGGACGATTTTTATTCGCGTGGTGTTGTTAGGCCACGGCTCGCCAGAATCAACCACTCGTGGGAGGAAGGTACTGTTTTAAATTTATATTTAGCGGGGCCTAAATCTTACTACTCCTTATAAGTAAGGGAAGTATGACCTAGAGTTGTATTTTTGAGATATCAATAGAATTGAACCTATATTTAAGCCTAAGATAGTTAGGGAGTAGTGAATATTTATTTTGGGGTTTTTCTAGTTTATGAGACAGATAAAGTAAATGCGATAAAATTCGTAATTCAGATAAGGTTAAAGTTAGTGCATACTATGACTTCATCAGTTATTTTGCCGAGATTATGGAATGCTGGCTCATGAATAGGCAGAGGCCTTGTATTCATTACACTGGTCCTAAATGCCCCTGTCATAAGACATGTCACTGGGTACTGCGTTAGGCTTGAAGATTCTGAATAGACAGCAACGTCCCTTACCCCCGACGCCCGTGCAGTCTGACTACAGGCATACAAATTCAGACGGCTCATCCAATTGAGCGACTCGGTTGGGTGACGTATTAACATTCCGAAATGGTCTAAACTTTCTTAAGCATAATAGAATACATGGTTTACCATATCCGAGAGATGTGATGTGTTTCAATGCTTTCGTTAATGATTGGTAAAAGATAGTTAGGCCCTTAAAAAGAGTTCAACCATAAAGAACACCATGGCCAAGTCAAGCTGACTTCCATGAACACGTTCGGTTATCCTAACGGTCCAATCCTTTATGTGTCTAAACAAACAGTTCCTTAATTAACTAAGAATCCCTCAAGCGGGGTGCAATGCTTGAGACCGCGTTATGGTGCAGTGTACTGGTCAACACTAATCGGGTTCCATGGCCTTACTTAGCAGAGGTACAGCTTACAACAACCGCTGTGCTTCAGCGTACACATACGAAGTTTATATGCTTGGTGACTACACTAGCATGGTCTAGGACTGACAATGTACTAAGGGTCTAGTCAGATGTTTCACTACGAAAGAGTCCTCAGGTGAAATCCAAAGCTCGATAGACTTACTACAACCGGTATGCCTCGGTCGATCTTACGTTGTATCCGATAGACGTCTCTTACCAAGGGGTGACACAAATAGTGTACTCTGAATCGGGGTTTGCAAATTCCCAATAACAGAGCCTATAACTACGTTCTATTAGTTGGAAAAGCGATTGAGTTTAAAGCATAATCGGAAAGCATTTCAACAACATACACAGACCATAATATTATTTTGGCATTATAACTGCTTACATCATAGCAAACACTAAAGATAACTACTCGCTAATCATGGAAACAATATCATAAAAAATTATATAAGATAAAGGATAGAAGTACCAGTAGATTAAATGAGTTCTGAATACAAAAGTGACAACTTCAAGACTCCAGACCGCTCCTAATACAATATTCAGCGTTCTTCTCCGGGTACTAGGTTTCCCGCACGGAGTCGAAGGCTTTGAGAGTATGACTAATACTGTACTAGAGAGAGAAAGAAGTGAATTAAAGTGTGTGTTGGAATGAATGACAAAGCCCCTTTAAATAGACTAGGAATTTGCCAAAATACGGCTAGCAGGCCGTATGGCAGCCCGTTAGGTGGCTCGTATTTGGTAGGCCGTTTTCCTGGCAGCCCGTGTGGAAGGCCGCTTGGTGAGCCGTATTTGGCAGGCCTTTTACATACTGGCAGGCCGTATGGCAGGCCGTTTTTGATGCTGGTCAGCCTTGATTCACGGGATCGTAATTTGATTTCTTGTCTTTTACCGTTTTCGCTCTAGAATCTTCGTTTTAGCTCCGATTCTCTTAATTCTTTTTGCACCGCCTTCGTAATTACTTGTTCTTCAATTCTAATCGACGAAGTGGGTATTTTGACAATAAAGTTAAAATCTTTGTTGTTTTTGGGCCTTAAT
Source organism: Rutidosis leptorrhynchoides (assembly GCF_046630445.1). NCBI lineage: Eukaryota > Viridiplantae > Streptophyta > Magnoliopsida > Asterales > Asteraceae > Rutidosis > Rutidosis leptorrhynchoides. The sequence continues at coordinate 330,177,262 of NC_092333.1, read as the reverse complement.
ACTGGGGTGAAAACGTGACTTTTTAGCCTATATCAGGTGCAAAGGTTACAAACACCAATAGCAGCACCAGCAGCATAACTAGTACCACCAGCATCAACGCCAACAGTACCATTACCAACCCCAACCACAACCGTGTCGTAAACCTCAACTTTACAATCTGTCCCACGAGCACCAATGACATACGCTCTGTAGATACCGAGGAATACCAACAACGATAAACGATGAAGTATTGATTCAAAACTTCATTGGAGAAACATTCTACGATGATTATGTAGTCTCTAAAGTCTTAGAGATTATCTATTCTAGCCCTATCCATAAATCAGTTGAGTGAATCAAAATGATAGAAGGAATAGTAGAAACCCTGACAAGAATGGTGTGTGACTTACAAGCTAGACTTGTTTTACCAGCAGCATCAACAGTACCATTAGCATCACCAGCAAGTCAGTGCCGTCAGTATCATCAGAATCAGTAGCACCTATAACGTTATAAACTCCGCAAGTTCAAGAATCACCATGGACATCATTACAAATCAACAACAAGTATGTCATATCAACGACTTATGAAGTATTAACTCATTTCCACTGAAGGATTTATATGTATATCTTATATATATATAAATTTTTAAACCATAATAAAACTTTTCGTACTAAGCTATTATGTGTGAATCTTAACTACTCGGTTAATTCATATTACTAATATGCAATGAGGTATGTCCTTCGTCTGCAACTTAACCATCGTTAGCTACAATTTCTGTCTCAATTCAATAAATTCCAACTCATAATAAACCAAATGTATTATTCAAATATATGTTTGGTTTTACACTTTCATCATCGATGTACTCGAAATTTTTCATATAACATCATTCTTACCTTGCGAAGTTCACAAGAATTCCATGAACACCAACATCATGCATCAACAAATAACGAAGTATTGATTCATAATTTCAATTACATCGAAGAAATACTCCGTAAAAGTTATGTAATTTCTAAAGTTTTAGGGATTATTCAATTCTAGTTTCAACTGTAAATCAAATGAGTTTAATTTAATATTAACTCATTAAATCTATGTTACATATGAAGAAAATATACACATATTTTCATAAAGATTGTAATAAAATTCTTTTGTACAAAATATTAATTGTGAATTTTTTTTAACGGGTAGGTAATACCCGAGAGATATATAAATTCACAATTAATATGTTACATTCTTCGAATTTGATTCAGCAATCGTCAACTGTACTCATCCAAATTTATTTACATATTCTGATTTTGACAAATCAAAATCCACGTCAAGATTTAACAGAAAATATCACTCTTAGATTCTTATATCTTTCAAGCTATACTTTGACTTCAAAACTGTGCTAGAACATCATTCTATTCATAGAACCCAGAAAAGTATTTGTATCATTCAAAATCCTAGAACATCATATGAATATTAACGATTACAATCTATGTTCAAATCCCTCAAAATTCCTGAAGACACTTCAAATAATGAACAATCGAGATGATGATCCAACTACATGTTATCCACAGTTATGCATCTGAAAAACTCTCAAAACCTAAGTAAAAGTTTAACACGTAGTCACGTCGGATCCTTTGGCATTTATTAGCAAAAACAACTTTGCGATCCGTTTTCAAAGTAGCCAATTTTGTCACTGCTCCAGCAAGTTAACTTCGACTTTTCATTCGAAGTAGTCTTACTATAATCCAGACATATACGACTACCCTTTTGTTACCGGAAAACATTTTATATTCCCTGACATTATCATCAGATGTATCAGCAACTTCGTTACCCTTTGGCGTAAGTCTCTCCGAAAAATCATTATATGTACTCATTGAAACCCCATCATTTACTTATCTGCATCTTGTAACGAGAATTTCCATACGGATCATCGGGAATTAGCAATCGGTAATTTGAAATCTCGTAGTATGTCTACGACAACAGTTATATGTGTACATATAACGTCTATCTCCTAGACTTACATACTATGAATGTGAAGTTTCTGAAAAACACCCAAAATTACGAACTAGTTCTCGAAATTTTGAAAAAATGCTGATGAAGCAGCAAAAACTGTGAACAATCTTAACAGTAAAAGATTTGATGATAAAGAATAGTGTGTTGGTAAAGCTCAGAAAAAGAGGAGATTTGGTACTGAAAAACGGTTGAGCAAACCATGAAGGAGGCTGTGGACAAATCACAAGGATGAAACCTTCCTTCAAAGAATCTAAATGATTCAGTATTTGCTGAAGTTATTAACGAATACCTTGCTCCTGAACTTAAACCCCTGCAGACAATATTCTTCATCATTCTCTGATATTAGAAATTCTAAGATATCATCGTATCTTTCATTATAAATATCCTCCATATTTCTGAAGATATTCCATAATTATTCTTATCTTAAATCATTTATCTCTTCGCGCTATCTGTAATACATCATAAAAGAAACTATTTTAGTTTCTAAATTCTGAAACTTTCGAGTGTAAAAATAAGAATGTTTTTGAACTGGTGTTGGGAGCTGAAGCATGAGTTAGTATAATATAATGACACTTGATCAACGTGATTATATTACAGTAATTCATGCTGAGTTTCTAAATGGAACGTGATGATTCACAGATCATAACGTCATCATGTGCTATGTTACACGACTCTTGTATTCTATTTAACCTCTAAAATATCAAGAAAATATTTCTTGATGATTCGGTCTTTTCCGAGGTATTCTGGTAATTTGACAAATCAAGATCGTGCCATTACAATTTTCATCTTAGAACATTAACTATATTCATTCTGAAATTCATATCTGCGAATTCTGGACCATTACAAGCAGTGCTTAATCGTAAGAAGAGGAAACTAAAGAATGAAACTCCGAAATAGAAATAGGAGTATAAATCGCAGCAAATAAAAGGGAGCATTAACCGGGGATGATAATGATTATAAAAGACAGAAGCAGAAACTATGAAATATAAGAAAATATATAAAGCCCAACAACAACTTGGAAATTACAACCCGTATATATCGATGCATATAGCAATATAAAGACACGGGAGAACTAAAAACACTATAAAACCAAGAGTATAGATTCTTCCGGCGGCAGATGAAAAAGAAGAACAACATATATGAAAGTGAGGAGTATATCGAGAATCAGCACTGGATGGATATTGACGAATACTTTAAAATATGAGTTAAGGGAGAAAGAATAGAAGGTGTGAATTGTAAGGAAACGAAGGAGGTGGATTTATAGTGAAATATCCGACAGAGAAATCAAGATGGATTATCGCATTAAATCAAAGAGGATCATAATTTCCTTAATTGCCGAAGAATTAAATCCTATATAGATTACAAAGATCTTCTTTAATTCAGAGATCAGCGGTGATGACGTTAAAAGATAAGGCAAATCTCTATTTTCTCATTTCACACTTTTACGATAGCTTCACTCATATGCTCCGAAGTAATCGAATTATCTTATCCATACTTCTTAATCATGATAAAACTCCATATTTGAAACGACTCGTCCATATTACTATAAACGTGGCACGTTATTCATTGGTCCCATAGCGAGGTATTTGACCTCTATATGATACGTTTTAGAAAATACTGCATTCGTTTCATAAAAACCACACTATTATTATACATAATGCATGTTTTAAACAATTGGGCGATTATTTAAGGAATAATCCCCATAATACATCGATTTTCAAATACTACACACGTGACATAACAGTCAAATATAATACATGACAAAGGTTTTATTAAATGCAACACTTTATTTAATTAAAAGCATGAGACTCCATGCACAGCTTGCTCAGATAATGCAACAACGAAAGACTTTCTTAAGGACCTGAGAATAAACATGCTTAAACTGTCAACACAAAGGTTGGTGAGATATATAGGTTTAGCATCGATATAAATATAGACCACAAGATTTCATAGTTATAAATATATGTACACTCGCAAGTGTATAAAAGTATTTTATAAGTTGTTGAGCGCTTCGGTAACCATACTTAACCATTAATGTAGCATATTTCCTTTATTATGAAATCTCCCTACACTGTACCAACTGTAGTAAAAACAAAGTACTATGCAACCATTTACGATACTAGAGCGACTAGCCCAGTTAGGGTTATCAAACCCGATAGATCTATCAATAGGATTCGAGCTTACATGCTCTTACAACATGTAAATATTAGTTACCAAGCTATTAGGGAAAAATATGCAAAGTGGTACAACTCAACGTAGAATATATTTTAAGTACTTGTGTCCATGGCGTAAAACATAAAATGCATGTATTCTCATCCCAAAATATTTTTAGAGTTTAAAAATGGGACTATATACTCACTGTAGTAAAAGTATATTAATAATAAGTTTTCAACTTATTAAAAATATGGCCGTCATCCTTGGATTCACGAACCTGTAACAAATATATATGTATATTAAAATGTAATACAACTATTATTCATATCATATCTTCAATCACATGTGATTGTTTAAGTTCATATTTTCAATCACGTGTGATTGTTTAAGTTTATATTTTCAATCACGTGTGATTGTTTAAGTTGTCAAGTTAGCAGTCCAACGTTAGTAGTCCACAATTAGTAGTCCATAGTTAGTTGTTCACAGTTAGTAGTCCACAATTAGTTGTACATAGTATACACGTGTTGTATAAGACTTAATCATGACCCAGAATACCGCTATTGTAGTTACACGTATTGTGTATGTGGTGTCTTTTGATTTATCCGACGTATTATGTAACCATGACATGTTAGAGTACATGCATAATACAAGAAAAGTTAGCTAGGATATGGTTAGTATAGATTTCAATGAATTAATCTCGTAATCAAATTATCCATTTCTAACCAATATTGTTTTGCCCATAATTTCTTCGTTATAAATCCGTTTTGAGTGAATTAAATTGCTATGGTTTCATAACAAACTGTAATTTGTGAAACTAAACTAAAAAAGTGGTGGTTTATAGTCGGAGTTATAAGTTATAATCCATATTTGAAAGAGGTAGTCATTTTCGTCGAAAGAACGACATCTTGATGACCATTTTGAAAAACATACTTCAATTTTGAGTTTAACCATGATTTTTGGATATAGTATCATGTTTGTATGAAATATCATTTTCCCAGAAGAACAAATTTTAAATCAAATATTATGATAGTGTTTAATTATCCAACCCAAAACAGCCCCCGGTTTTACTACGACGGCGTATGTCCGGTTTTACGGTGTTCTTCGTGTTTCCAAGTTTTAACTCATTAAGTTAGTATATCATATAGATATAAAACATGTATTAAGTTGTTTTTAAAAGTCAAGTTAGAAGGATTAACTTTGTTTGTGAATAAGTTTAGAATTAACTAAACTATGTTCCAGTTTATAAACTCTTATATAGATAGCTATAGACATATGAATTGAACAAGAGTTGAAGTAGAGTTTTTACCTCAAGTTTAGAATGTAAAGTTGCTGGAAAGAAGTAGTAGAACAAAACTTGAGAGAGTTCTTGCAAGTGTGTGTGAAAGTTGGAAGTAAAATTTGGAAAATGAATGTGTAAAAATGAGTTAGAAACGGTGCTTATTTATAGGCTTGAAAATTTGGTTTTTAGTGTAAATATCTAAGATAAGTTAAAATGTATTAAGTCATGGATGAGATATTAAATTGTTTAGGTCATGAATGACATATTAGACAAATAATTGCAGATTTCTATTGGTATATACCAATAGTAAATACTTCTAAAAGCTGTGTATAATACGGGTAAAAATGTCGTATGAATGTGAGTAGAATTCTTGAGAAAATTGAACGAAAATACGAGTATAGATATCCTTTATATGTATTGGTATATTATAAAGTGTATTTAATACTTTTAAGGATTTATTTACACTCGTAATACATTATATGTAAATACATTTTAACATAATTTAATTATGTCATTTAAATAGTAACATTATATTGTTCAAAAACTCTTTAAATTAGTAGTATGAATATATATATATATATATATATATATATATATATATATATATATATATATATATATATATATATATATATATAATACTTTGTAAATATACTTAATGAGATATTTAATTATCATATTTTCAAGTTAAATATATACAAATCCATATATATACACAATAAATAAACAATTAAACAATTAAATCAAGTTATGACGTTAGTGAATCGTCGGAATAAAAAGATGACCAAAAGCTTGTGTAAAACTCTTTCAGGAGGTTCAAGACTTATTAAAATTCATTGCTTATCAAGTCGGAATTATATAATGATTAAGTTTAAATTTGGTCAGAAATTTCCGGGTCGTCACGGTACCTACCAGTTAAAGAAATTTCGTCCCAAAATTTTATCGAGGTCGTCATGGCTAACAATAAGAATATTATTATGACGAATATAAGTTGATTCATAGGGTTTTATCATAATTGAGAAATATGAATAAAATAATTCGATTACTCGAAACGTATGAGTGAAGCTATCGTAAAAGAGTGAAATGAGAAAATAGGGATTCGTCTTATCTTTTGAAGTCATCACGGTTGATCTCTGGATTAAAGAAAATCTTTGTAATCTATATAAGATTTGATTCTTCGGAGATTAAGGAAATTATGATCCTCCTCGATTTAATGCAATAATCTGTCTCGATTTCTCTGTCGGATATTTTACTATAAATCAACCTCCTATTTTTTCTTATTTCCACATCTCCCATCGTTTATACTTTCTTCCTTTCTTCGTAATTTCAAAACATTCGTCAATATGCTCCATCCAGTTTTAATTCTTGATATATTCTTAACTATCACATCTGTCATTCTTCTTTTTCATCTTCCACCGGAGGAATCCGTTAATTTCTACTATGCTCTTGGGTTTTTAGTGTTCTTAGTTTTCCCGTGTCTTTATATTGCTATACGCATCGATATACATGATTTGTAATTTCTGCGTTGTCGTCGTGCTTATATTTTTCATTATATTTTGGAGTTTCATGCTTCCGTCTTCTTTTCCCAACTTCAAGGCAAGAGAATAATGGTCTAGAATTCATAGATATGAAATTCAAAATGAACATAGCTAATGCTCTAAGAGAGAAATTGTAATAGCACAATTTGACTTGTGAAATTACCAGAATCCAAAGGAAAGGATAGAACTATCAAGAGAATATGTTCTTGATATGGTTAGAGATTAGATTGAATGTTAGACTCGTGCAACATGGCACATGATGACGTTATGGTCTGTGAATCATCATGTTTCATTAGAAACTCAGCATGACTTATGAAATGTCCAGTTCTTATTGATTAAAAACGTTCCATATTAATTGATTTCGTTGCGAGGTTTTGACCTCTATATGAGACATTTTTCAAAGACTGCATTCATTCATTTTTAAAACAAACCATAACCTTTATTTCATAAATAAAGGTTTAAAAAGCTTTACGTAGATTATCAAATAATGATAATCTAAAATATCCTGTTTACACACGACCATTACATAATGATTTATAATACAAATATGTTACATCGAAATCAGTTCTTGAATGCAGTTTTTACACAATATCATACAAACATGGACTCCAAATTTTGTCCTTATTTTAGTATGCAACAGCGGAAGCTCTTAGTATTCACCTGAGAATAAACATGCTTTAAACGTCAACAAAAATGTTGGTGAGTTATAGGTTTAACCTATATATATATCAAATCGTAACAATAGACCACAAGATTTCATATTTCAATACACATCCCATACATAGAGATAAAAATCATTCATATGGTGAACACCTGGTAACCGACATTAACAAGATGCATATATAAGAATATCCCCATCATTCCGGGATCCTTCTTCGGACATGATATAAATTTCGAAGTACTAAAGCATCTAGTACTTTGGATGGGGTTTGTTAGGCCCAATAGATATATCTTTAGGATTCGCGTCAATTAGGGTGTCTGTTCCCTAAATCTTAGATTACCAGACTTAATAAAAAGGGGCATATTCGATTTCGATAATTCAACCATAGAATGTAGTTTCACGTACTTGTGTCTATTTTGTAAATCATTTATAAAACCTGCATGTATTCTCATCTCAAAAATATTAGATTTTAAAAGTGGGACTATAACTCAATTTCACAGATTTTTACTTCGTCGGGAAGTAAGACTTGGCCACTGGTTGATTCACGAACCTATAACAATATATACATATATATCAAAGTATGTTCAAAATATATTTACAACACTTTTAATATATTTTGATGTTTTAAGTTTATTAAGTCAGCTGTCCTCGTTAGTAACATACAACTAGTTGTCCACAGTTAGATGTACAGAAACAAATCGATAAATATTATCTTGAATCAATCCACGACCCAGTGTATATGTATCTCAGTATTAATCACAACTCAAACTATATATATTTTGGAATCAACCTCAACCTTGTATAGCTAACTCCAACATTCACATATAGAGTGTCTATGGTTGTTCCGAAATATATATAGATGTGTCGACATGATAGGTCAAAACATTGTATACGTGTCTATGGTATCTCAAGATTACATAATATACAATACAAGTTGATTAAGTTATGTTTGGAATAGATTTGTTACCAATTTTCACGTAGCTAAAATGAGAAAAATTATCCAATCTTGTTTTACCCATAACTTCTTCATTTTAAATCCGTTTTGAGTGAATCAAATTGCTATGGTTTCATATTGAACTCTATTTTATGAATCTAAACAGAAAAAGTATAGCTTTATAGTCGGAAAAATAAGTTACAAGTCATTTTTGTAAAGGTAGTCATTTCAGTCGAAAGAACGACGTCTAGATGACCATTTTAGAAAACATACTTCCACTTTGAGTTTAACCATAATTTTTGGATATAGTTTCATGTTCATAATAAAAATCATTTTCCCAGGATAACAACTTTTAAATCAAAGTTATCATAGTTTTTAATTAACTAACCCAAAACAGCCCGCGGTGTTACTACGACGGCGTAAATCCGCTTTTACGGTGTTTTTCGTTTTTCCAGGTTTTAAATCATTAAGTTAGCATATCATATAGATATAGAACATGTGTTTAGTTGATTTTAAAATTCAAGTTAGAAGGATTAACTTTTATTTGCGAACAAGTTTAGAATTAACTAAACTATGTTCTAGTGATTACAAGTTTAAACCTTCGAATAAGAAAGCTTTATATGTACGAATCGAATGATGTTATGAACATCATTACTACCTCAAGTTTTCTGGATAAAGCTACTGAAAATGAGAAAAATGGATCTAGCTTCAAAGGATCCTTGGATGGCTTAAAAGTTCTTGAAGCAGAATCATGACACGAAAACAGTTCAAGTAAGATTTTCACTCGAAATAAGATTGTTAAAGTTATAGAAATTGAATCAAAGTTTGAATATGAGTATTACCTTGTATTATAAAGATATCTTACTGTAAATAAGAAAGATTTCTTGAGGTTTTGATGATCACTCTACAAGATTGGAAGTAAGCTAGCAAACTTGGAAGTATTCTTGATTTTATGAAACTAGAACTTGTAGAATTTATGAAGAACACTTAGAACTTGAAGATAGAACTTGAGAGAGATCAATTAGATGAAGAAAATTGAAGAATGAAAGTTTTTGTAGGTGTTTTTGGTCGTTGGTGTATGGATTAGATATAAAAGATATGTAATTTTGTTTTCATGTAAATAAGTCATGAATGATTACTCATATTTTTGTAATTTTATGAGATATTTCATGCTAGTTGCCAAATGATGGTTTCCACATGTGTTAGGTGACTCACATGGGCTGCTAAGAGCTGATCATTGGAGTGTATATACTAATAGTACATACATCTAAAAGCTGTGTATTGTACTAGTACGAATACGGATGCATACGAGTAGAATTGTTGATGAAACTGAACGAGGATGTAATTGTAAGCATTTTTGTTAAGTAGAAGTATTTTGATAAGTGTCTTGAAGTCTTTCAAAAGTGTATGAATACATATTAAAACACTACATGTATATACATTTTAACTGAGTCATTAAGTCATCGTTAGTCGTTACATGTAAATGTTGTTTTGAAACCTTTAGGTTAACGATCTTGTTGAATGTTGATAACCCATTGTTTATTATAACAAATGAGATGTTAAATTGTTATATTATCATGATATTATGATATATAATATATCTTAGTATGATATATATACAGTTAAATGTCATTACAACGATAATCGTTACATATATGTCTCGTTTCGAAATCATTAAGTTAGTAGTCTTATTTTTACATATGTATTTCATTGTTAATACACTTAATAATATATTTATATATCATTTAACATAATTAACCAAGTGTATCAATATCTTAATATGATTCATATGTACCTAGTAAGACGTTGTTATAACGATAATCGTTATATATATCGTTTTCGAGTTTCTTAAATTAATAGTCTCATTTTTATGTATATAACTCATTGTTAAAATACCTAATGAGATACATACTTATAATAAAATCATGTTAACTATATATATAACCATATATATGTCATCGTATAGTTTTTACAAGTTTTAACGTTCGTGAATCACAGGTCAACTTGGGTGGTCAATTGTCTATATGAAACCTATTTCAATTAATCAAGTCTTAACAAGTTTGATTGCTTAACATGTTGGAAACACTTAATCATGTAAATAAAAATTTCATTTAATATATATATATATAAACATGGAAAAGTTCGGGTGACTACAGTACCTACCCGTTAAATAAATTTCGTCCCGAAATTTTAAGCAGTTGGAGGTGTTGACGTATCTTCTGGAAATAAATGCGGGTATTTCTTTTTCATCTAATTTTCATGCTCCCAGGTGAACTCGGGTCCTCTACGAGCATTCCATCGAACCTTAACAATTGGTATCTTATTTTGTTTAAGTCTCTTAACCTCACGATCCATTATTTTGACGGGTTCTTCAATGAATTGAAGTTTTTCATTGATTTGGATTTCGTCCAACGGAATAGTGAGATCTTCTTTAGCAAAACATTTCTTCAAATTTGAGACGTGGAAAGTGTTATGTACAGCTGCGAGTTGTCGAGGTAGCTCCAGTTGGTAAGCTACTGGTCCGACACGATATATAATCTTGAATGGTCCAATGTACCTTGGATTTAGTTTCCCCCGTTTACCAAATCAAACAACGCCTTTCCAAGGTGAAACCTTAAGCATGACCATTTCTCAAATTTCAAACTCTATATCTTTTCTTTTACTGTCCGCGTAGCTCTTTTGTCGACTCTGGGCGGTTTTCAATCTTTGTTGAATTTGGATGATTTTCTCAGTAGTTTCTTGTATTATCTCCGGACCCGTAATCTGTCTATCCCCCACTTCATTCCAACAAATCAGAGACCTGCACTTTCTACCATAAAGTGGCTCAAACAGCGCCATCTCAATACTAGAATGATAACTATTGTTGTCGGAAAATTCTGCTAACGGTAGGTGTCGATCCCAACTGTTTCCGAAATCAATAACACATGCTCGTAGCATGTCTTCAAACGTTTGTATCGTCCTTTCGCTCTGCCCATTAGTTTGTGGATGATAGGCAGTACTCATGTCTAGACGAGTTCCTAATGCTTGCTGTAATGTCTGCCAGAATCTTGAAATAAATCTGCCATCCCTATCAGAGATAATAGAGATTGGTATTCCATGTCTGGAGACGACTTCCTTCAAATACAGTCGTGCTAACTTATCCATCTTGTCATCTTCTCTTATTGACAGGAAGTGTGCTAATTTGGTGAGACGATCAACTATTACCCAAATAGTATCAAAACCACTTGCAGTCCTTGGCAATTTAGTGATGAAATCCATGGTAATGTTTTCCCATTTCCATTCCGGGATTTCGGGTTGTTGAAGTAGACCTGATGGTTTCTGATGCTCAGATTTGACCTTAGAACACGTCAAACATTCTCCTACGTATTTAGCAACATCGGCTTTCATACCCGGCCACCAAAAATGTTTCTTGAGATCCTTGTACATCTTCCCCGTTCCAGGATGTATTGAGTATCTGGTTTTATGAGCTTCTCTAAGTACCATTTCTCTCATATCTCTAAATTTTGGTACCCAAATCCTTTCAGCCCTATACCGGGTTCCGTCTTCCCGAATATTAAGATGCTTCTTCGATCCTTTGGGTATTTCATCCTTTAAATTTCCCTCTTTTAAAACTCCTTGTTGCGCCTCCTTTATTTGAGTAGTAAGGTTAGTGTGAATCATTATATTCATAGATTTTACTCGAATGGATTCTCTGTCCTTCCTGCTCAAGGCGTCGGCTACCACATTTCCTTCCCCGGGTGGTAACGAATCTCAAAGTCGTAATCATTCAACAATTCAATCCACCTACGCTGCCTCATATTCAGTTGTTTCTGATTAAATATGTGTTGAAGACTTTTTGGGTTGGTATATATAATACTTTTGACCCCATATAAGTAGTGTCTCCAAGTCTTTAATGCAAAAACAACCCGCCTAATTCCAAATCATGCGTCGCATAATTTTGTTCGTGAATCTTCAATTGTCTAGACGCATAAGCAATTACTTTTGTTCGTTGCATTAATACACAACCGAGACCTTGCTTTGAGGCGTCACAATATATCACAAAATCATCATTCCCTTCAGGTAATGACAATATAGGTGTCGTAGTTAACTTTTTCTTCAATAACTGAAACGCTTTCTCTTGTTCATTCTTCCATTCAAATTTCTTCCCTTTATGCGTTAATGCAGTCAAGGGTTTTGCTATTCTGGAAAAGTCTTGGATGAACCTTCTGTAGTAACCAGCTAGTCCTAAAAACTGGCGTATGTGTTTCAGAGTTTTCGGGGTTTCCCACTTTTCAACGGTTTCGATCTTTTCCGGGTCCACCTGGATACCTTCTTTGTTCACTATGTGACCGAGGAATTGAACTTCTTCCAACCAAAATGCACACTTTGAAAACTTAGCGTACAGTTTTTCTTTCCTCAATACTTTTAGCACTTTTCTCAAATGTTCTTCGTGCTCTTGATCATTCTTTGAGTAAATAAGTATGCCATCGATGAAAACAATGACAAACTTGTCAAGATATGGCCCACACACTCGGTTTATAAGGTCCATGAACACAGCTGGTGCGTTAGTCAATCCAAACGGCATAACCATAAACTCGTAATGACCATACCGCGTCTTAAAAGTAGTTTTTGGAATATCATCCTCCTTTACTCGCATTTGATGATATCCAGAACGTAAATTGATCTTCGAATAAACTGACGAGCCTTGTAGTTGATCAAATAAGTCGTCAATTCTCGGCAGTGGATAACAGTTTTTGATGGTAAGTTTGTTCAACTCTCTGTAGTCAATACACAACCTAAATGTACCATCCTTCTTCTTGACAAACAAAACAGGAGCTCCCCATGGTGATGTGCTTGGTCGAATGAAACCACGTTCTAATAGTTCTTGCAGTTGGCTTTGCAGTTCTTTCATCTCACTGGATGCGAGTCTATAAGGAGCACGAGCTATTGGTGTAGCTCCTGGTACAAGATCTATTTGAAATTCAACAGATCGATGTAGAGGTAGTCCCGGTAATTCTTTCGGAAATACATCGGGAAATTCTTTTGCGACGGGAACATCATTGATGCTCTTTTCTTTAGTTTGTACTTTCTCGACGTGTGCTAGAACAGCATAGCAACCTTTTCTTATTAGTTTTTTTTTTCCTTCGAATTACTAATAAGATGTAGCTTCATGTTTCCCTTTTCTCCGTACACCATTAAGGGTTCTCCTTCTTCTCGTACAATGCGAATTGCATTTTTATAACATACGATCTCTGCTTTCACCTTCTTCAGCCAGTCCATGCCAACTATTACATCAAAACTCCCTAACTCTACTGGTATCAAATCAATCTTAAATATTTCGCTACCCAGTTTAATTTCTCGATTCCGGCATATATTATCTGCTGAAATTAATTTACTGTTTGCTAATTCGAGTAAAAATTTACTATCCAACGGCGTCAATGGACAACTTAATTTAGCACAAAAATCTCTACTCATATAGCTTCTATCCGCACCCGAATCAAATAAAACGTAAGCAGATTTATTGTCAATAAGAAACGTACCCGTAACAAGATCCGGGTCTTCCTGTGCCTCTGCTGCATTAATATTGAAAACTCTTCCGCGGCCTTGTCCATTCGTGTTCTCCTGGTTCGGGCAATTTCTAATAATGTGGCCCGGTTTTCCACATTTATAACAAACTACATTGGCATAACTTGCTCCGACACTACTTGCTCCTCCATTACTCATTCTGACACCATTTGTTCCTTTCGTTCTGTTAACCCCTGGTCCGTAGACCTCACACTTCATCGCACTATGACCATTTCTTTTACACTTGTTGCAAAATTTGGTGCAGAACCCCGAGTGATACTTTTCACACCTTTGGCATAGCTGCTTCTGATTGTTGTTGTTGTTACGGTTGTTATTGTTGTTGGGATGATTGTTGTAGTTGTTGTTGTTGTTGTTGTTGTTGTTGGGCCATTTGTTGTAGTTGCGATTGATGTTGCGATTGTTGGGATAATTGTTGCGATTATTATTGTAATTACTGTTGTTGTTGTATTGGTGATTCTTATCACCGTTTTCCTCCCACTTTCTTTTGACTTGCTTCACATTGGCCTCTTCAGCCGTCTGTTCTTTAATTCTTTCCTCAATCTGGTTAATTAGTTTGTGAGCCATTCTACATGCCTGTTGTATGGAGGCGGGCTCGTGTGAACTTATATCTTCTTGGATTCTTTTCGGTAATCCTTTCACAAACGCGTCGATCTTCTCTTCCTCATCTTCGAATGCTCCCGGACACAATAGGCACAATTCTGTGAATCATCTTTCGTACGTGGTAATATCAAATCCTTGGGTTCGTAACCCTCTAAGTTCTGTCTTGAGCTTATTGACCTCAGTTCTGGGACGGTACTTCTCGTTCATCAAGTGCTTGAATGCTGACCACGGTAGTGCGTACGCATCATCTTGTCCCACTTGCTCTAGATAGGTATTCCACCATGTTAACGCAGAACCTGTGAAGGTATGCGTAGCGTACTTCACTTTGTCCTCTTCAGTACACTTACTTATGGCAAACACCGATTCGACCTTCTTGGTACACCGTTTCAATCTGATCGGTCCTTTGGTTCCATCAAATTCCAAAGGTTTGCAGGCAGTGAATTCTTTGTAGGTGCATCCTACATGATTTCCTGTACTGCTAGATCCAAGGTTATTGTTGGTATGTAGCGCAACCTGTACTGCGGCTATGTTTGAAGCTAGAAAAGTACGGAATTTCTCTTCATTCATATTCACGGTGTGTCGAGTAGTCGGTGCCATTTCCTTCAAAATAGTCAAATGGAACAAGTTAATCATACAGAATATTAAGAGTAGTTAATAGTATTTCGTAGCATAATATGAACTCATTTATAAAAGCTTTTTCTTCATATTAGCGTTTTATAAGTTTAAATTCGGGTAGTACCTACCCGTTAAGTTCATACTTAGTAGCTAATATACAATTCAACTACTACAATTCTATATGAAAAACTGATTATAATAATATTTCGCGTTCAAACTTTTATACAATATTTTACAAACTTACAATACCGCTTATTTTACATATAGCATGAAATATAGCACACAATAACTTTGATACAAGATAGTTGTGAAGATAATTCTAGCTAGTACACAAGTCATTCAGCAAAGGCAATAAAGACACGTAATTCATACGTCCAGAAACAAGTCATGCATTCTGGTTTTACTAGGACTACTTCCCATCCTTGGTCTTGTGGAACATAACCGTTATGGCCGTTGATAAGATAGCGTGTTGTAACGTCGTCAAAGGGACGAGGGTTATGTAATGACCAACAGTCTCGTAATAACCTAAAAACCTCATTTCTTAGCCCAATTACCGACTCCGTCACTTGTGGGAACGTTCTTTTTAATAGTTGTAGCCCGATGTTCTTGTTCTCACTTTGGTGAGAAGCGAACAGTACTAACCCGTAAGCATAACATGCTTCTTTATGTTGCATCTTAGCCGCTTTTTCTAAATCACGAAGTCCTATATTCAGATATATTGAGTCAAAATAATTTCTTAACCCGTTGCGTAAATTAGCATTTGGGTTCCCCGCAATATATGCGTCAAAGTAAACACATCGTAACTTATGGGTTTCCCAATGTGATATCCCTCATCTTTTGAACGAAAGCCTTTTATAAATCAAGGCATTCTTGGAACGTTCTTCGAATGTCTTACAAACTGATTTTGCCGTAAATAGTTGTGCCGAAGAATTCTGACCGACTCTAGACAAGATTTCATCAATCATGTCTCCGGGTAGGTCTCTTAAAATATTGGGTTGTCTATCCATTTTGTGTTTTTATACTGTAAAATAGACAAGAGTAAGATTCATAAAAAAAATACATATTAATACAAGCAATTTTTACATATATCATAAAGCATAAGCACACTATATTACATATATTACACCACATGAATACAACTATCTTATTCCGACTCGCTCGTTTCTTCTTCTTCGGTTTTGGTTCGTTTTGCTAAGTTTCTAGGGATATATGATGTTCCCCTAATACGAGCTGTCGTTTTCCACAACGGTTTAGAAAAACCGGGTGGTTTAGAGGTTCCCGGGTCATTGTTATAACTTAAGGGCTTCGGGGGTTGACGATATATATAAAGTTCATCGGGGTTGGAATTAGATTTCTCTATTTTTATGCCCTTTCCCTTATTATTTTCTTTTGCCTTTTTAAATTTAGTTGGGGTAATTTCTATAATATCATCGGAATTCTCGTCGGAATCCGATTCATCGGAAAATTGGTAATCCTCCCAATATTTTGCTTCCTTGATGGAAACACCATTGACCATAATTAACCTTGGTCGGTTGGTTGAGGATTTTCTTTTACTTAACCGTTTTATTATTTCCCCCACCGGTTCTATTTCCTCCTCCGGTTCCTCCTCTTCCGGTTCTGATTCTTCTTCCGGTTCTGATTCTTCTTCCGGTTCTTCTTCGGGAACTTGTGAATCAGTCCAATATATATTTGACTCTTCGTTATTATTAGGTGAGTCAATGGGATTTGTGCTAGAGGTAGACATCTATCACACAATATCAAACATGTTAAGAGATTAATATATCACATAATATATACTTGTTAATAATATATAGTTTCCAACAAAAATGTTAAGCAATCATTTTTAAAGAAACCACGGTCGAAGTCCAGACTCACTAATGCATCCTAACAAACTCGATAAGACACACTAATGCAAATTTTCTGGTTCTGTAAGACCAACGCTCGGATACCAACTGAAATGTCCCGTTCTTATTGATTAAAAACGTTCCATATTAATAGATTTCGTTGCGAGGTTTTGACCTCTATATGAGACGTTTTTCAAAGACTGCATTCATTTTTAAAACAAACCATAACCTTTATTTTATAAATAAAGGTTTAAAAAGCTTTACGTAGATTATCAAATAATGATAATCTAAAATATCCTGTTTACACACGACCATTACATAATGATTTATAATACAAATATGTTACATCGAAATCAGTTCTTGAATGCAGTTTTTACACAATATCATACAAACATGGACTCCAAATTTTGTCCTTATTTTAGTATGCAACAGCGGAAGCTCTTAGTATTCACCTGAGAATAAACATGCTTTAAACGTCAACAAAAATGTTGGTGAGTTATAGGTTTAACCTATATATATCAAATCGTAACAATAGACCACAAGATTTCATATTTCAATACACATCCCATACATAGAGATAAAAATCAATCATATGATGAACACCTGGTAACCGACATTAACAAGATGCATATATAAGAATATCCCCATCATTCCGGGATCCTCCTTCGGACATGATATAAATTTCGAAGTACTAAAGCATCCGGTACTTTGGATGGGGCTTGTTAGGCCCAATAGATCTATCTTTAGGATTCGCGTCAATTAGGGTGTCTGTTCCCTAATTCTTAGATTACCAGACTTAATAAAAAGGGGCATATTCGATTTCGATAATTCAACCATAGAATGTAGTTTCACGTACTTGTGTCTATTTTGTAAATCATTTATAAAACCTGCATGTATTCTCATCCCAAAAATATTAGATTTTAAAAGTGGGACTATAACTCACTTTCACAGATTTTTACTTCGTCGGGAAGTAAGACTTGGCCACTGGTTGATTCACGAACCTATAACAATATATACATATATATCAAAGTATGTTCAAAATATCTTTACAACACTTTTAATATATTTTGATGTTTTAAGTTTATTAAGTCAGCTGTCCTCGTTAGTAACCAAAAACTAGTTGTCCACAGTTAGATGTACAGAAACAAATCGATAAATATTATCTTGAATCAATCCACGACCCAGTGTATATGTATCTCAGTATTGATCACAACTCAAACTATATATATTTTGGAATCAACCTCAACCCTGTATAGCTAACTCCAACATTCACATATAGAGTGTCTATGGTTGTTCCGAAATATATATAGATGTGTCGACATGATAGGTCGAAACATTGTATAGGTGTCTATGGTATCTCAAGATTACATAATATACAATACAAGTTGATTAAGTTATGTTTGGAATAGATTTGTTACCAATTTTCACGTAGCTAAAATGAGAAAAATTATCCAATCTTGTTTTACCCATAACTTCTTCATTTTAAATCTGTTTTGAGTGAATCAAATTGCTATGGTTTCATATTGAACTCTATTTTATGAATCTAAACAGAAAAAGTATAGCTTTATAGTCGGAAAAATAAGTTACAAAAAAGGTAGTCATTTCAGTCGAAAGAACGACGTCTAGATGACCATTTTAGAAAACATACTTCCACTTTGAGTTTAACCATAATTTTTGGACATAGTTTCATGTTCATAATAAAAATCATTTTCCCAAAATAACAACTTTTAAATCAAAGTTTATCATAGTTTTTAATTAACTAACCCAAAACAGCCCGCGGTGTTACTACGACGGCGTAAATCCAGTTTTACGGTGTTTTTCGTTTTTCCAGGTTTTAAATCATTAAGTTAGCATATCATATAGATATAGAACATGTGTTTAGTTGATTTTAAAATTCAAGTTAGAAGGATTAACTTTTATTTGCGAACAAGTTTAGAATTAACTAAACTATGTTCTAGTGATTACAAGTTTAAACCTTCGAATAAGATAGCTTTATATGTACGAATCGAATGATGTTATGAACATCATTAATACCTCAAGTTTTCTGGATAAAACTACTGGAAATGAGAAAAATGGATCTAGCTTCAAAGGATCTTTGGATGGCTTAAAAGTTCTTGAAGCAGAATCATGACACGAAAACAGTTCAAGTAAGATTTCCACTCGAAATAAGATTGTTATAGTTATAGAAATTGAATCAAAGTTTGAATATGAGTATTACCTTGTATTAGAAAGATATTTACTGTAAATAAGAAAGATTTCTTGAGGTTGGATGATCACTCTACAAGATTGGAAGTAAGCTAGCAAACTTGGAAGTATTCTTGATTTTATGAAACTAGAACTTGTAGAATTTAAGAAGAACACTTAGAACTTGAAGATAGAACTTGAGAGAGATCAATTAGATGAAGAAAATTGAAGAATGAAAGTGTTTGTAGGTGTTTTTGGTCGTTGGTGTATGGATTAGATATAAAAGATATGTAATTTTGTTTTCATGTAAATAAGTCATGAATGATTACTCATATTTTTGTAATTTTATGAGATATTTCATGCTAGTTGCCAAATGATGATTCTCACATGTGTTAGGTAACTCACATGGGCTGCTAAGTGCTGATCATTGGAGTGTATATACCAATAGTACATACATCTAAAAGCTGTGTATTGTACGAGTACGAATACGGATGCATACGAGTAGAATTGTTGATGAAACTGAACGAGGATGTAATTGTAAGCATTTTTGTTAAGTAGAAGTATTTTGATAAGTGTCTTGAAGTCTTTCAAAAGTGTATGAATACATATTAAAACACTACATGTATATACATTTTAACTGAGTCGTTAAGTCATCGTTAGTCGTTACATGTAAATGTTGTTTTGAAACCTTTAGGTTAACGATCTTGTTGAATGTTGTTAACCCATTGTTTATTATAACAAATGAGATGTTAAATTGTTATATTATCATGATATTATGATATATAATATATAATATATCTTAGTATGATATATATACAGTTAAATGTCGTTACAACGATAATCGTTACATATATGTCTCGTTTCGAAATCATTAAGTTAGTAGTTTTATTTTTACATATGTATTTCATTGTTAATACACTTAATAATATATTTACTTATCATTTAACATAATTAACCAAGTGTATCAATATCTTAATATGATTCATATGTACCTAGTAAGACGTTGTTATAACGATAATCGTTATATATATCATTTTCGAGTTTCTTAAATTAATAGTCTCATTTTTATGTATATAACTCATTGTTAAAATACCTAATGAGACACATACTTATAATAAAATCATGTTAACTATATATATAACCATATATATGTCATCGTATAGTTTTTACAAGTTTTAACGTTCGTGAATCACAGGTCAACTTGGGTGGTCAATTGTCTATATGAAACCTATTTCAATTAATCAAGTCTTAACAAGTTTGATTGCTTAACATGTTGGAAACACTTAATCATGTAAATAACAATTTCATTTAATATATATATAAACATGGAAAAGTTCGGGTCACTACAACTTACTGTAATATAATCACGTTGATCAAGTGTCATTATATTATACTAACTCATGCTTCAGTTCCCAACATTACTTTAAAAACATTCATACTTTACACTCAGAGGTTTCAGATGTTTAGAAACTAAAACAGTTTCCTTTATGATGTGCTACAGATAACGCGAGGGGATAAATGATTTCAGATAAGAATGGTTATGAAAATATCTTCAAAAATATGGAGGATATTTATAATGGAAGATACGATGATATCTTAGAATATTTAAGATAAGAGGATGATGAAGAATATTTTCCGCAAGGGTTTCAAAGTAAAGAGCAAGGTATTTGCTAAGGATTTCAGTAGACACTGAATCATTTGGATTCTTTGAAGGTAGATTTCGTCCTTGTGATTTGTCCACAGCCTCCTTCATAGTTTGTTCAATCCGTTTTTCCAGTTCCAAACCTTCTCTTTTTCTGAGCTTTGCCAACATACTATTCTTTATCATCAAACATTTGACTGTTAAGGTCGTTTATAGTTTTTGTTGCTTCATCAGCATTTTTCCAAAATTCGGAGAACTAGTACGCAGTTTAGGGTGTTTTTCAGAAACTTCACATTCGAAGTCTGTAAGTCTTGGAGGTAGACGTTATATATATATATATATATATATATATATATATATATATATATATATATATATATATATATATATATATATATATAACTGTTGGCGTAAAATTGCTGCAAAATTCAAAATACGGATTGCTAATTCCCAGTAGTTGGTATGATAATTATTGTTACAAGTTGTAGATGAGTACATGATAAAGTTTCAATGAATAAGTATCGTGATTTTTTGGAGAGGCTTAGAGATCAATGAAGTTGTTGCTAATGTGGCGAGATATGAAAGGTTCCCCGATAACAATGATGAAGGGGTAATCGTTATAATAAGGCTTACTCGATGAATAATTGAAGGTGATTTGCTGGAGCTGTGACAAAACTGTCTATCTTGAAAAGAGATTGAAAAGTTATTTTAGCTAATAAATGCCAAAGGGTCTGACACGGATACGTGTTAAACTATGACTTTGGTTTCGAGGGTTTTTTAGGTACAAGACTGCGAGTAACATGTGGTTAGATCATCATCTCAAGTCTCATCTGGAATTTTGAAGGGTTTGAACACAGATTGTAATTGTTAATATACATATGATGTTCTAGGATTTTGAATGATACAAATATTTTTCTGGGTTCTATGAATAGAAATGATGTTCTAGTACAGTTTTGAAGTCAAAGTATAGTTTTGAAAGATGTAGGAATCTAAGAGTAATGTTTTCTATTTAATCCTGACTTGGATTCTGATCTGTCAAAACCAGAATATGTAATTGAATTTGAATGAGAATGGTTGTTCTAGTTTGTATGAAAGAATGTATATTGTTGTGAAAGTAGTGAGTATGGTTAATAATTATTGAATCAGAATTGAAGAATGTACAGTATAACATATTATTTGTGAATTTGTATAATTCTCGGGTATTACCTACCCGTTAAAGTTTCACAAGTAGAATTTTGTATAAGAGATTTTTTATTACAGTCTGTATGAAAATATATGTTTTTATATTTTCTACATATGTAATATAGATTTAATGAGTTAATATACTATTAAACTCATTTGATTTTTGCTGGATCTAGAATGAATAACCCCTAAAACTTTAGAGATTACATAATTTTTGCGGAGTATTTCTTCAATGTAAATGAAATTATGAATCAATACTTCGTTATTCATTTTTATTGATATTTCCTCGGTGATTGATGTTGGTGTTCGTAGAATTCTTGTGAACTTCGCAAGACACGAATGACGTTTTTTAGAAAGTTTAGAGTACATCGAAAATGAAAGTGTGAAATCTAACACGTACTCGAACAATACACTTGGTTTATTATGAAATAAAATCTATTGAGTTGAAGCAGAGATTATAATTAATGATTGTTAAGTCATTAACGAAGGATGTACATCATAGCATATTAGTAATATGAATTAACCGAGTAGTATCTACCCTTTAACATTCACAACTAATAGCTTAGTACGAAAAGATATATTGTGGTTTAAAAACTCATATGTATATATATATATATATATATATATATATATATATATATATATATATATATATATATATATATATATATATATATAAAATATACATATAAATTTTTTCAGAGGGAATGAGTTAATACTTCATAACTCGTTGATACAATATGCTCGTTCTTGATATGTGATGATGTCGGTGATTATGGAACTGGCGGAGCTTGTGATGTTGTAGATGCTGCTGGTACTGGTGATGATTTCGGTACTTCTGGTGCTGCTTGTATAACAAGTCTTTTTTTGTAACGCACGCACCATTCCTTTCAGGGTTTCTATTCTCCCCTCTATCATCTCTATCCATCCACTCATATTGATTTACGGTTATAATTAGAATAAATAATCTCTAAAACTTTAGAGATTACATAATCACCGTAGAATATTTCTCCTATGAAGTTATGAATCAATAATTCATCGTTTGATGTTGTTGGTATTCCTTGATATTTACAGGGCATATGACATTGATGCTTGTGGGACAGATTGTGATGTTGGGGCTTGCGATGCGGATGTTGTTGGTGGTGGTAATGGTACCATTGGTGTGGATGCAGGTGGTGCAGTTGGTGCTTGTGGGGCTTGTGATGCTTGTAAGTTCTGCATCATATTCTCTAAAGCCACCACTCTAGCGCGAAGCTCGTTGACTTCTTCTAGTACACCGAGATGATTGGCGGTTGGAACGAGAGGATGAATAAGATCTAGAAGTTTAGATAATATATAATCATGGCGAGATACTCTGGAAATGAGGGTGAAAATGGTGTTTCGGACTGGTTCGCCGGTAAGTGATTCAGGTTCTTCGCCTAGAGGGAAATTTGGTGGGTGGAAAGGATCACCTTCTTCTCGTCTCCATTGACTGAGTCAGCTACGAAGCCATCCCCAATCTATCCAGAATAGATGATGGCTAATCGGTTGATCCATTCCGGTTACACTGCTTTCGGAGCTCAGGTGAATATCCATATCAGAATAGCTGTCGAAATCCGTTGAACTTGAACCAGTTCAAGGATTCATCTCGTACAGAGTAGGGAAAAGATTTTTGAAATGAAATAAATTATAGGACTAGTTTAGTATTTCACAATACATAATTTACATATGTATTTATAATACCAGAATCCCATAAGTTACGGAGGATTTTTCAAAAGATGTCAGACAAAGTTTACTGTAACACATATGCAAAGATATGAATTTATCTATACACTATCTATGTAATGAATGCAGTAAGATGCTTATAGACTTAAGATGATAAGCAGGTAATTTCTGACAAAAATTGATAAGCAAAACTTTTGACATACACCTAAGGTCGAAGTCCAGACCCACTAATGCATTCTAACAACTATCAGTTAGACACACTAATGCAAGACCTGGTTCGCTAAGACCACCGCTATGATACCAACTGAAACGACCCGTCCATATTACTATAAACGTGGTACGTTATTCATTGGTCCCATAGCGAGGTATTTGACCTCTATATGATACGTTTTAGAAAATATTGAATTCGTTTCATAAAAAGCACACTATTATTATACATAATGCATGTTTTAAATAATTGGGAGATTATTTAAGGAATAATCTCCATAATACATCGATTTTCAAATACTACATACGTGACATAACAGTCAAATATAATACATGACAAAGGTTTTATTGAATGCAACACTTTATCTAATTAAAAGCATGAGACTCCATGCATAGCTTGCTCAGATAATTCAACAGCAGAAGACTTTCTTAAGGACCTGAGAATAAACATGCTTAAACAGTCAACACAAAGGTTGGTGAGATATATAGGTTTAGCATCGATATAAATATAGACCACAAGATTTCATAGTTATAAATATATGTACACTCGCAAGTGTATAAAAGTATTCTATAAGTTGTTGAGCTCTTCGGTAACCATACTTAACCATTAATGTAGCATATTTCCTTTATTATGAAATCTCCCTACACTGTACCAAGTGTAGTAAAAATGAAGTACTATGCAACCGTTTACGATACTAGAGCGACTAGCCCGGTTGGGGGTGTCAAACCCGATAGATCTATCAATAGGATTCGCGCTTACATGCTCTTACAACATGTAAATATTAGTTACCAAGCTATTAGGGAAAAATATGCAAAGTGTTATAACTCAACGTAGAATATATTTTAAGTACTTGTGTCCATGGCGTAAAACATAAAATGCATGTATTCTCATCCTAAAATATTTTTAGAGTTTAAAAATGGGACTATATACTCATCTATTTGCATATCATCTCGTAACAAAAGCTAGTATCGTCAAAATCATACAACTAGTAACATAATTAGCATAATAATCATAATAATAATTAAACGCTGAACAACAACGAGTATAAACCATGGTTAACCAATATTCGCGAACAAGTCATCGGTGTTCATAAAAACCGTTAGCTCCCAAAAACGGCTATGGTATGTTAACCCCCGAGGTGTTCCAAAACGGCTATGGCATCACCCCCAAGTGTTCCAAAACGGCTATGGCATCACTTGATCA
Organism: Rutidosis leptorrhynchoides; assembly: GCF_046630445.1. Lineage (NCBI taxonomy): Eukaryota > Viridiplantae > Streptophyta > Magnoliopsida > Asterales > Asteraceae > Rutidosis > Rutidosis leptorrhynchoides. The sequence goes on along the minus strand of NC_092333.1, from coordinate 330,151,975 downwards.
TCGTATGAGTAAGAACCGGCTATTCAGTTAGCACCCAAAAACGGCTATGGTATGCTAACCCCGAGGTATCCCAAAACGGCTATGGTATTCCCCTAAAGTGTTCCAAAACGGCTATAGCATTACTTAATAGCAGCTATTACTCACACCATGTGCACAAAACGACTATGTGCATAATATCAATGGTCACAAAACGGCTATGTGATAAATTGTTAAATAATAGCAATATAATACTAATATATCGCGTCCACAAACCTTAAGTCGCATGTAGTGCACAAAACCCGGCTATTGTGACACTATTCCCAAAGGTGTCCAAATGGCTATCGTCGCATCGAGGTGCATCAAAACCCGGCTATTGTGCACGTCGTGCAAAAGCAAATAAATTATATACATACATGTATAATTATTCCACTCACCTTGAAGTCTTGAAGAAAGCATCCAAGTCCATTAATCTGTCAATGAAACGTACCTATTACATTATCATAATAACAAACATCACAATTAGGGTGTATTACAAACCAACCCATATTGACACCTAGTGCAAATCTTGACCCAATTGTACTTCTAAGCCCAACCAAAGTCCAAACTCACCAATAATCACTAACTAGACTGATAATGGTTCTAATAACACCAATCAAACCCAATCATAAGTGTTAAACACCTATCTTGCCCAAGATGACTTCTAAACCCTAATTTTGACCCAATTCAAAATCAAGCTTCCAATAACACCCATTTGGGTTCTTTTAACAACAAAATAACTAATCATAGTGATTACACCAAAATTAAAGCCCTAATCATGGCTAAGTCATTAACCAACCCAAAACCCGCCAACAACAACAATAAACCCGATTACAAGCATCAACGAAATTACTTCAAGAGTTTAAATGGGTTTCTCTACAATTCAAGTTCAAACCCTAACTTTGAATATCAAATCAAACATTGAAATGCGGAGTTAGAACTTACCACAACAACTAAAACATAGCTAGGAATGCGGTGAATAACTTTAACACTCGAGCTTTTGATCGATTCAAGCTTCTTCTTCTCCAAAACCCCAAATCTCTCTCTCTCTAAGATAGATGAGAGTATTTGTGGATATGATAATGATCTAAAGTTGGATCCAAATCAACTGATGGCTTCAGATCTGTCCCCAAGTGAAATGACCAAAAAGCCCCTCATTTAACTTCAATCAGAAAAAGCAAGAAACTGTCGCCAAGCAGTGTTCGTGGCGCGCACCCTCTATCCTGTGTGGCGAGCACGAGGCTCAAAACAGTCTGTCATCTTTTAAATTTATACCATGCTTCACCCACTATACGTACATCATTTAAACTCTAAGTACCATAAATATTAAGGTCTTACAACTCTCCCCACTTAGAATCGATCACGTCCTCGTGATCCTCATCACTTAATCGACCGGACCCACACTCTATGGTCCTCAAACATACGTTCTAAACGACTTCTACCACAATTATCATTAACTCGAAGATTATCCCATTTAACCATTACACACTTGCAAGCATTCTGGAACATGGAATGCATACAATATCCAAATCTACTACAATCACTTAGCATACATGGAATCATCACATGTTTTCTCCAACTCCTCTAGGCAATTCTTCCTAATGAATCACCTTTATCACTCAATCATCACCCGTGATTTCATCAAATTCCCGAATCCGAGCACTAAAACTCGCTGAATCCCATACGTCGGGAAGAACTCAACCAAAATTTCATACCGAGACATCGTCTATATCGAATACCCTTAACAAGCATAATGCTATAGTAACCACGTCCCCAACATGAAGTCAACAACCCAACCGATTAAGACCGACAAAAGTGAATCCTTTTGGATAACACTTACCACCTAACATTCCTTGTAGTGCGCATACACGGCTATTGCATTGCTAACCACGTAACATGGTCCTCATGACCGAACCACCGGCGTATAAAACAACAGATAGTCCTCAATACTTAACAATAAGAAGGTTATTTCAACACAAAACTCAAGGTGTACAAAAACGGCTATTGTCACACCCTCAAGTACACGAAAACGGCTATCGTGATATATCTGTAGTGTGCATAAACGGCTATTGCAACACTACCAACAATATGTGAGCAAAACACGGCTATCACATCACTATTACCAACGTGTGAGTAAAAATCGACTATTACTCACAACCATGTGCACAAAACGTCTATGTGCACAATTCATACGGGAAAATTTAAATCATAAACATACAAGTAATGGTTCTTTCCGGAAACCACTTACCATCAAACACAACCAAGGGTGGTTAACGAAGAGCTAATCCTTCCGGATATCACTCATTACCTATCACAAGTCAAACGTGGTCAACATAGAGATAACCCTAAATAAACACATACATGTAATTACCTCGTTGTACTCAAAATGTCTATTGTGTAACTACTACCCAAAGTATACGATAACGATGTTGGGATTTAACAAGTTTCAAAACACTTAAATCATTTAAGAATCATTATAAGCGGAAGCATGTATTATATAGCCATTTAAACTTGTTATACTTTAACCTTTTAAAGTTAAATCCCAATTGGGATCAAGTTATGAAACATGCTTACAAAATAACAACTAGGAAGTAAGAAATATACCTCCTCAAGTGTATTGAGGGCTGTTTTGTATGATGAAGAAGGTGATGACCAAATGTGTAGAACTTCAACCCTTTAGTGCACCAACACCAACCTTTGAGTTAGTTAGACTTTAGAACCTAAACAACCTTGTTAACCAAGCTTGAAAACCTTTTTAATATGCTCACTGATTTTGGACAGCAGCAACCATAAAAGGTGATGATGAATGGAGTTCCAAAAGCATGAAACCTCAAGAGATTATACCCCAAACTTATCACCAACACCCTTGCCTTTAGTTAGGGTTTTATTAGACACTTGAAATGAGCTTGAAATATGATTTTTGAACTCCCTTTTGGTGCAAAAAAAGCCACGGCAGCAGCTACTGCAGAAGTGGTTTTTGTGCAGAATTTTTCAAGTTCAAAATGTGGAGAAAACTCTTAAGTGAAGTGGTCAAGCTTTGGTTCAAGTAAATAGCATGCACCACTAAAGTTGTGTGTGTGTTGGAAGTAACAAATGAGCATGGGATATTGTCTTGAAGACCAAAAATTCTGCACACTCATTTTATAAAATATTAATGTTATATATATATATATAAACTTGATACATATATAAACATGTATTTATTTTGTTACTTTCACATTTTATAAACAAGTGTTTATAAAATATAACACAACATAATCATTTAAACCTATAAACAATTATATATAAATTATCCAAATAATTTATCTCAAGTGATCATATTTTAGAAAACCGATTTTCTAAAGTCCAAGTGTCGCGTATTTATTTAATGACCCAAACGTCAAGACTAAATACGTTTTAAGGTGTCGGTAAGTTTGTTATTGGGTATGACCCGACTTGGATCATAACATACCAGCCACATTAATTTAATATGTCTCTCGGGCATACGAAATACCTTCAATCTCCCACTTGCACGGGAAACATAAGAAATTAATGCAAGTGATGGATACCACCTAACGACCGTCCATCACCCACAATATGTTATGAATTTGTGCCATTCAATAACATCATCCCTTTCGAGTCCCATCTCGAATATGAATAGGTGAATCTTTTCATTATATCCTTTTGTCCTAGATGTCATGTTAAATCCAAGAGATATTGAGTGATCACTCTCTTATAGATTTAACTTTTCAGGCCTTAGACATCTGACTCTCAACGAATAAGAGGGACAAATTCCATCTTGACTACATACGTCCTAGATATACACTTTGTAATATACCTGAGTTCTTCCTTATGTACTACCATGTTTCAGAATAGCGAAGGAAAGAATCAAGGCACAATACTTGATGAATATCCGAACCCAATATGTATCTCAGGTCAGAGGATACAATGATATTCGCCTTTACTCAAGATTACATGTGATCAACCACAAAGGCTCTATACAGTAATTCTTGAGAGCGGGTCTTCCAATATTTGTTTCCTACAAATATCTATGAACCTTGGTTGCAACTTTGCCCCACATTCAACCTATGAATGTATACCAATCCGAGTTCATAATAGTCTAAACCTCACACTTGTTCCCACAAATGTGATCGACTACGGAAATTTAGAATAATTACTTATTCATGGATGAAATATACAAAATAGGAACATAACTCAAATAAATTAACACCATAGTTATATTAATGAGTTTGAATAATTTCGTTCCGGTACAATACTTAAAACAGATTATAACCAATCATTAGAATATCGAAGCCCTAATGCACTAACATGCCCTTCATGTTTTGCTCCATGTAAGAGCTTCGTGAGTGGATCCGCTATATTAAGATCTGTGTGAATTTTGCGAATACATATCTTTCCTTTTTCAACTTCATCCCTTATGTAGTTGAATCTCCGCTCAATGTGACGGGTCTTTTGGTGAGCACGAGGTTCCTTGATTTGGGCAATCGCACCCTCGTTGTCACAAAAGATCTCAAGAGGGTCCTGAATGGAAGGGACCACTCCTAAGTCATCGATGAATTTCTTCATCCATGCAGCTTCCTGTGCTGCCAATGAGGCGGCAATGTACTCCGACTCTGTAGTGGATAACGCAACAACATCTTGTTTTGAACTCTTCCAAGAGACCGCACCTCCATTTAATGTAAATACATAACCGGATTGTGATCGAGAATCATCTCGATCAGTTTGGAAGCTCGCGTCCACGTAACCTTTTACAGCGAGTTCCTCCTCACCAGACCCGTATATTAGAAACATATCCTTAGTCCTTCTAAGGTATTTCAATATACTTTTAACAGCAATCCAATGACTGTTTCCTGGGTTATTCTGGTATCTACTTGTCAAGCTAAGAGCGCATGACACATCCGGTCTAGGGCATATCATTGCATACATGATTGACCCAATAGCAGACGCGTATAGGACATTCTTCATTCTCTCCTGTTCATCTTTTGTGGAAGGGCACTGAGATGAACTGAGAAGTGTTCCTTTTTGAATAGGTACCAAACCTTTCTTAGAGTTCTCCATCTTGAACCTTTTCAAGACCTTTTCAATGTATGCACTTTGATTCAGACCTATCAATTTCTTGGATCTATCCCTGTAGATCCCAATCCCCAAAACGTATTGTGCTTCTCCAAGATCCTTAATGGAGAAGCATTTACTTAACCAAGTTTTAACACCTTGCATTGCCGGAATATCGTTCCCAAACAACAATATATCATCCACATATAATACAAGGAACATGATAGTGCTCCCACTAGCTTTCTTATATACACAAGCTTCATCACCATTTTAATGAAGCCAAATTTCTCAGCTTCCTCATTAAAACGATGATTCCACATTCTAGATGCTTGTTTCAATCCGTAGATTGACTTCTTTAACTTGCATACCTTTTTAGGATATTTCGGATCAACAAAACCTTCAGGCTGAACCATATAGACATCTTCCATAAGATATCCATTTAGGAAAGCGGTTTTGACATCCATTTGCCATATTTCGTAATCATAATGAGCAGCAATGGCAAATAATATCCTAATAGACTTTAGCATTACCACAGGCAAAAAAGTTTCATCATAGTCAATCCCTTGAGTTTGAGTGAAACCTTTTGCTACAAGTCTAGCTTTGTATGTATCCAAGTTTCCATGTATGTCAGTTTTCATTTTGAAAAGCCATTTACAATCAACTAGCCTAGAGCCAGGAGGTTGCGTAACAAGTTCCCAAACTTGGTTGTCATACATGGATTGCATCTCAGATTTCATGGCTTCCTGCCATTTATCTTTATCAATCCTTGATAAAGCATCTTGGTAGTGTGTTGGTTCATCCAAATCAACCGTATAGCAACCATCTATGAGAAACCCATATCTCTCAGGAGGATTGCTAATCCTACCAGATCTACGAATGTCTTGTGTATTTTGATCATCCATTTGATCACTATCAACATTTTCATGTTGAGTGCTAGTGTCAACCAATTGTGTATTATCTACTTGATCTTGAACCTCTTCAAGATCTATCTTCCTTTCACTATTTCCTTCCATTAGGAACTTAGTTTCAAGGAATTCCGCCTTCCGAGCAACAAATACATTCTGCTCGGATGGATCATAGAAATAGTATCCCATATCATCCTTGGGATATCCTATGAAGATACACTTCATGGATCGAGCATTCAACTTATTAGGGACGTAACGCTTAGGATAAGCTTCACATCCCCATACCTTTAAGTATGATAGAGATGGAGGTTTTCCAAACCACATCTCATGAGGAGTTCGTTCCACTTTCTTGGTTGGGGAGCCGCGGAGCTTAGACAATAACCCCAAAATGATAAAGGTAACGAGCTTCTTGCCATCATAGATCGAACCATATCTATTAGGGTTCGGTTCCTCCTTTCGGACACTCCATTAAGTTGTGGTGTTCCGGGTGGAGTAAGTTGTGAGATAATCCCACAACTCCTAAGATGATCTTGGAAGACATCGCTTAGGTATTCACCTCCTCTATCGGTACGAAGTACCTTAATTGTCTTGTTGAGTTGATTTTGTACTTTGTTTTGATATTCTTTGAATGCTTCAAAAGTTTCATCCTTGTGTCTTAATAAGTAGACATATCCGAAACGACTGAAGTCATCAATGAAAGTAACGAAGTATCTTTCACCATTCCTAGTCATGGGCTTAAAGGGTCCACACACATCCGAATGTATTAATCCCAATAAGTCTTTAGCCCTTTCATAGGTCCCTTTGAAAGGTGCTTTAGTCATCTTGCCTTGTAAACAGGATTCACATACATCAAACGAATCCATTTCATTTGATTTCAAAAGTCCATTCTTTTGAAGTGTATGCATTCGGTTCTTGTTTATGTGACCAAGGCGACAATGCCATAAGTAGGAATCACTCAAATCCCTTTTGAGTTTCTTGGTGCTTGTATGGTATATTGAGCTACTAGATGATGTGTCATCATGAACCAATTCATAAATTCCATTTGAAGGCAAAGCCTTAAAATAGAATACATTATCTAAATAAACGTGGATATAATCATTAACAAAATTAAGATTAAAACCACATTGTTTCAAATGGGAAACGGAAATAATGTTTCGACATAAATCGGGTGCATACAAAACATCTTTCAAAATAAGTTCCAAACCACTTGGAAGCTTTAACACAAAGTCTCCTTGAGCCTTCACTTGCACTTTGGCTCCATTACCCATGTAGAGACTTGATGTTCCCGTTTGCTTGCTACTTCTTTTGAACCCCTGCAATGAATTGCAAATGTGAGTTCCACATCCAGTGTCTAATACCCATGTATTAGAAGAAGTAATACTAAGCTCTATATATACCATATATATATTACCTGAGGATTGCCCCGCATCCCTCTTTTCCTTTAACTCCTTAAGGTAGACCGGGCAGTTTCGTTTCCAATGACCCATCTCACCGCAACCGAAACATGGGTCTTCCTTGGGGTTTGCCTTCTCGGCTACCTTTTGCTTCTTAGCCTTGTTGATGGTTGGGGTAACCATCTTCCCCTTCCCTTTGCCTTGATAGGCGGGTCCTTTTCTCTTAGCCACCTTTGGCTTAGAGGACTTACTTTTGGACCCACCTTGATCGATTGCTAACACGGGTAAAGCCCTTTTACCCATGCTAGTTTCCGCCGTTCTAAGCATACCGTGAAGCTCACCTATGCTCTTATCCATCCCATTCATATTGTAATTAATTACAAATTGATCAAACCTTTTTGATAGGGAGTTAAGGATAAGATCGGTGGCTAACTCATTTGATATGTTTAGGTTAAGACGGTTAGCACGATCAATAAGGCTTTTCATCTTAAGCACATAAGATGAAACCGATTGGGTATCGTCCATACGACAAGCATGTAGCGCCCGAACAGTCTCGAAATGCTCGACACGCGCTTGTTGAAGGAACATCTCCTTCAATTGCGTTATCATGTCGTATGCACTATGATGCTCGAAATCCTTTTGGAGTTCGAGAATCATAGTCCCAAGCATTAGGCATGAGACTTGAAGGGAGTCGTGGCAATACTTATCGTAAAAGGCCATTGCCTCCACATCATCCTCATCCGGTTGATCGGGAATGGGGTCCTCAAGTACATACGCTTTATCCTCTTGTTTGAGGACAATCCGAAGATTGCGGAACCAATCCATAAAGTTTGTATGGTTGAGTTTGTCTTTCTCTAAGAGAGACCTTAATGATAGGTGGTTCAGGTTAAGTGGTGCGTTTGGAATGTTGTTGTTGTTATTGGCGGCCATCTACAAAATTAACAAAGTTCGTTTAAGTATCGATTTTAATTTAACATTCAATACCCTTTAAATCAAATTGAATTATTAAATTTTAGAATCCAACGGTAAACCAAATTTTGGTTAGGTGACCTTTATTCCGCAATTTGATTTAGCTAGGTAGTCAATAAATGACAATTGCAATCCATTTGCAACTTCTAGAGTATGGGATCATGCAATCCTTTTGCATGGCATATTTATCCCATCAACGCCTATTTGTTCCTCATGCTTCGGTGACCCTAAGTTCATGATTCCCAAATCAAGTCGTCCTACTTGTATAGACTTGTAAATTTAACTTACATGTGGTTAGGTGACCTTTATCCCACAAGCATGCGAAATTTACCTTAATCATATTAGTTTTCTCATAACGGTTAGGTGACCTTTATCCCATTATGAGTTCCCTAGTACTTTTAAGTGTCACACAATAGGATGGCGTTTAACTTGTTTGCCTTGTTAATAAGGGATTTTAAGTTTTCATTAATTATAGTTTGAGAAAACTTTTGCACCATACACCAACATGCATTTAGTGTATGGTTTATTTGAAAATCCATTTTTCATGTTTTGTAATTAAGCCAATTACTTGATATAAACCATTTTATATGTATGATCCTTATCATATTCTTAATAACCGTTTATTAATGTCCTTTTACCATTTCAATTTAACCATTTAAATTGTCGTTTTGCATGTTATTAATAATGTCTAATTTAACCAATTAAATTGTTATTTAGCTTGTTGTTTACATGTGATTAACTTGTAGCAACCAACATACAAACACAATAAACAACCATGCAGGCAAAACAAGTATGTTCACAATCTAGCCATTTTGGTAGACATTTGTTTAGCCGAAAACAAATGTCACCGGTTAAGGGGTTAAAATACAAAGTAGGAGATTTCAAATCTCCCACTAAATCTTGCATCCAAATGCTCCTTCTTGTGTTCTTCCAAGTCTTCATCTTGTATCTTCATTTTATTACAAAATATATCCTAATACATTTTTTCTAGAAAATGAAATACAACCTAATCTATTTTACATACCAAATATAAAATAAATTACATAGCCAAATGAATATAATTACAAACCAAATGAATGAATTAATATTACATACCAAATGAATAAATACAAATCATTCATGCATGCAACAAAACACAAGGTCAAGGCATAGATTGTGAACTTCATCATACAACCAATAATGACCAAATTGGAACAACCCAAACCCACTTTTGGGTGCCAAACAATTCGGCCATCAACATTATCCCACCCAAACCATTTGATTTTTTGCAATCTACTTTCATGCATGTTCATAGATTGCAAATATGGTGGTTTTAAAACAACATATTGAAGCATATTTCAACAACTTCGGCTCTAGATACCATTGTTGGGATTTAACAAGTTTCAAAACACTTAAATCATTTAAGAATCATTATAAGCGGAAGCATGTAATATATAGCCATTTAAACTTGTTATACTTTAACCTTTTAAAGTTAAATCCCAATTGGGATCAAGTTATGAAACATGCTTACAAAATAACAACTAGGAAGTAAGAAATATACCTCCTCAAGTGTATTGAGGGCTGTTTTGTATGATGAAGAAGGTGATGACCAAATGTGTAGAAATTCAACCCTTTAGTGCACCAACACCAACCTTTGAGTTAGTTAGACTTTAGAACCTAAACAACCTTGTTAACCAAGCTTGAAAACCTTTTTAATATGCTCACTGATTTTGGACAGCAGCAACCATAAAAGATGATGATGAATGGAGTTCTAAAAGCATGAAACCTCAAGAGATTATACCCCAAACTTATCACCAACACCCTTGTATTTAGTTAGGGTTTTATTAGACACTTGAAATGAGCTTGAAATATGATTTTTGAACTCCCTTTTGGTGCAAAAAAAGCCACGGCAGCAGCTACTGCAGAAGTGGTTTTTGTGCAGAATTTTTCAAGTTCAAAATGTGGAGAAAACTCTTAAGTGAAGTGGTCAAGCTTTGGTTCAAGTAAATAGCATGCACCACTAAAGTTGTGTGTGTGTTGGAAGTAACAAATGAGCATGGGATATTATCTTGAAGACCAAAAATTCTGCACACTCATTTTATAAAATATTAATGTTATATATATATATAAACTTGATACATATATAAACATGTATTTATTTTGTTACTTTCACATTTTATAAACAAGTGTTTATAAAATATAACACAACATAATCATTTAAACCTATAAACAATTATATATAAATTATCCAAATAATTTATCTCAAGTGATCATATTTTAGAAAACCGATTTTCTAAAGTCCAAGTGTCGCGTATTTATTTAATGACCCAAACGTCAAGACTAAATACGTTTTAAGGTGTCGGTAAGTTTGTTATTGGGTATGACCCGACTTGGATCATAACATACCAGCCACATTAATTTAATATGTCTCTCGGGCATACGAAATACCTTCAAACGAGGCATCACACCCTTTCACCAAGTCTCATCACGCTTCCCCTGTAGGAATATAGATCTTTAATGAAGTCAACACAATTTCTTTGATATAACATTACCAACTTCCTCACGTGGTAGTACAAACTCCCCCACTTAGAACTTCGTTCCTCAATCAAATAGCCAAGATTACAAAGTCAAGCGATTTCATCATTTACCGGCGTACACGACCATACTTGGCGTCGGTCCCTCTTCCCATATTCTCGGGAACTCCATTCAATAATAACAAGAACTAACGTCTACCGTCACCTCTTTGTGCCACTTAAGCGATGACACAATGTCAACATAACACGTACCCTTTTTAGAACAAAATTACCGCTACTCGCAAGGTAGACTTTTCCAACTATCAAATTCTTTCAACCCGTCACCACTATGCTCACCCTCTTGGAAAAGAGTGACTATAGCTCCAGCAATGAATGCCTACCGCCTTGCATCCCATAACACGTACGTCATCGAGCCTTGCTTTAACATTTAGCATGCAAAAGATTTCGGATCATCCTTCGCCACTTCATACCAATCATTCGTTAACACGAACACAAGCACCCCTCTTACAGTCCTCCAATTACCATAGCTTGTACAATTTCTACTTAGTCACTCATGTACATAAGGGTTTCAGTAAGGTACCCTAAGTACAATGTAACCACAACCATCGAAGTCGCACATTACGCCTGCAGGTATGAGGAGGCACCTGACATCGCGTTACGTAGACTCCATCACCAACATACATCGAGGTCAAATAACTCAATCTCTAAGGTTCCATTCAGCCGATGAACCTTATGGTTCACCATCTTCACTACAAAAGCGAACACGCGCTCATAACCTAACACTAAAGCCCATTCCCATGGCTTGGTAGAATCATTTACTCAATCACTAAGGAATGCTTGGTTGCACCAAGTCTTACGCCCTTCGTCCGTGAATCCAAATGTCACCATAGGGTAATTCCATTAGGGATGTCCTTCTAACAATAATATGCACGACAAAATCAGAACCTTAAGGGTCTCACTCGAACGAGCTTAACGACCCGATACCAACCAAACGCCTAAGCATCCAAAGACTCACACAACAGAGCTAAGGCACAACACACTACTCATACACTCTAATGAGTGCAACCCAAAACCATAAACGTAAACTGTCCGCTCGCTACGGATTACCCCCAACGGAAAAATATAGTTTAGCTAAGACTTACGTACACCCCGCATGTTATTACTAACGAACAACGTACAATATCACACTAAAAGTACCTGAAGCAACATCGTTGGACCCTTGTGCTTCACTAATCATCAGATAGTTGCGCTCTAACCTCTTAACCCGATGTTCAAATGATTCGGGACATTCCGACTTTCTGTGTTCCTCCTTCGGGCAGATAAAGCAGTTGATCGCGCTCGACGGTACACCCATGAAATCCTTTGCCAAATGTCCTTGTTCACCACACGTAAAACACGTATGCACGGAACCTCCCAACTTTTTCGTCTGATCTCTAACCAACTCGGGACACTCTGGCCTTCGGTGTCCTTCTTTACGACAATTGTAACACATCACTTCATCACTTCTCAGTATCGTACACTCCCAAATCTTGTGGCCCCTCACCCCACAATTGTAACATCTAGGCATACTAGTGACCGACACTATCTTCGTCTTGCTTCTGACACCTTCGGTCGCATTACTTGCTTTTGTACTAGGGCCACTTATTGATTCGAATTTTCGCTTACCCAAAGGGTGATCAACAATTTTTGGAGCATGCAATTTAATCCCCATAATTGCTCCCTGGTCACCGCTATCTTGAGGTTTAGGAAACCTCTTTTCGAACTCTTCCCTTACGACTTTAACTACTTGGTGTCGGACCATTCCCGTTATTCGTCCTTCAATCAACTCCTTGGTTACTTCCCTAACTTTGTCGGTTAAAACCGAGACATATTGCTCAAACACGGCCTCAATCCTTAACGTTAACTCATCCTTCCCCTCATGAATAGGCTTATTCGTTCCGCATCCATCTTTCGTCTTCATTCTAAAGAATGCAATCGATTAAGCAACAAACGAGTACAATCAAACGTACAATCCCGACCCATCTTGCTCGGAAATCGTCTTACATCACTTGTCAAATACGATTTGCACCCGTAAAAATGGTAGCTAATCATTATTACGCGTACACGCCGTATCCACTCGTTAGTACCACAACCGCTTTGCTCGATGATATAACCCAACACAAACACAAAATATATTAATAATATCCGCATATTAATATAAACGTTAGTCCACCCATAAACTAGGACACTAACCAAATTCCCATTTCGACCCGTAATCCTACAAGTCTCGCAACAAATAAGCACACACAATTCAAGTCTAAGTCTAATGCATAAAGACACCGACAAGCTCATGAATATTCAATTTGTCAATCTCCTTGGTAGATTGAATAATGGTTTCATACGGTAGCCAATCAGAATTGAGCTTTTTGAGAAACTTCTTGTTGACCTCGGCATGAACCTTAGTGGTCTTACACTTTTTCAACTCATTCAGAACACCATTAAAACGTCTATAGGCATCTCTGAGAAGTTCTTTAGGTTCTTGCTTGAAATCTTCATAAAGCCCAGTGCCTTATTTAACTTGGTGACATCAGTCATGTCATATCCTTCTTGTTGCCGTTTGATCTCATCACATATGACTTTAGCAGATGTATTGCTATCAACATATTCAAACAGATCATACGAGATAGCTTGCATGATGATGTTCTTTGCCTCAATATCACCCTGAGCATGCTCACATTTCTCTCCAGAAAGCTCATAGACTGGTAATGGTAAACCAGTTACGACCCAACCCGTTATCCAACCAAATACGCAAAAAAAAATTTTTTTTTATATAACAGAAGGGTGCGCGGCGCGCTCCATTGCTTGTACGCGCCGCGCACAAGCCTGGTCAGTTTCTGTCCGAAATTTCCATTTTTCATTTAAAGATCTCCCACTTCCCGACACTTTTTGACGGAACGGTTTTCACAACACATTATAATAAGTAAAACTCACACGTTTTCATAATAAAACAAGTTTTACGACACTGGTCCCAAATCGGCCCGTTTTACGAATCAAGTACGATATACAATTTTCGTCCACATGTTTTTAACACAAAATTAAGACCGAGCATGGCGATTGGGGATACGCTACCCAATCCTAATCAAATCCAAAAGCGAGATCTTCTAAAGTAACCTAGCCAAGATCTCTAATCCCCACGCTTACCTGAGCCGCCATCACGCGAACCTATAAAAATATCAACAACGAGAGGGTAAGCTAATGCTTAGTGAATACAATAATTATACACATACATATATAATTTACCTACTTGCACTCCCTTACCCAAACCACAAGTTAAACCCACATGCCAAAAATATAGGAAACTAGCATCATCAATCTTACCACAATAATCTCGTATATTAAAGCGTAAAAGCTAGTAACATCAATCGCACCACAATTACCTCGTTTATGAATTCGCCCAAGCTAGTATCGTCAAGATCGTACAACTAGCATCAACTATAGCATATATTCGCATATCATCTCGTAACAAAAGCTAGTATCGTCAAAATCGTACAACTAGCAATATCATTAGCATAATAAGCATAATAATAATTAAATGATAAACAACGAGTATAAACCATGGTTAACCAATATCGCAAGGGAATGACCTCGCGAATAAGTCATCGTGTTCATAACAACCGTTAGCTCCCAAAAACGGCTATGGTATGCTAACCCCCGAGGTGTTCCAAAACCGCTATGGCATCACCCCCAAGTGTTCTAAAACGGCTATGGCATCACTTGATCATCATGTGAGTAAGAACCGGCTATTCGGATAGCGCCCAAAAAACACTATGGTATGCTAACCCCGAGGTATCCCAAAACGGCTATGGTATTCCCTCAAAGTATTCCAAAACGGCTATAGCATCACTTAATAGCAGCTATTACTCACATCATGTGCACAATATCAATGGTCACAAAACGGCTATGTGACACATTGTCAAATAATAGCAATATAATAATAACATATCGCGTCCATAAACCTTAAGTCTCATGTAGTGCATAAAACCCGGCTATTGTGACAATATTCCCAAAGGTGTCCAAACGGCTATCGTTGCATCGAAGTGCATTAAAACCCGGCTATTGTACACATCGCGCACAAGCAAATAAATTATATACATACATGTATAATTATTTCACTCACCTTGAAGTCTTGAAGCAAGCATCCAAGTCCATTAATCTGTCAATGAAACGTACCTATTCCATTATCATAATAACAAACATCACAATTAGGGTGGATTACAAACCAACCCATATTGACACCTAGTGCAAATCTTGACCCAATTGTACATCCAAGCCCAACCTAAGTCAAAACTCACCAATAATCACTAAATAGAGTGATAATGGTTTTAATAACGCCAATCAAACCCAATCATAAGTTTTAAACACCTATCTTGCCCAAGATGACATCTAAACCCTAATTTTGACCCAATTCAAAATCAAGCTTCCAATAACACCCATTTGGGTTCTTTCAACAACAAAATCACTAATCATAGTGATTACACCCAAATTAAAGCTGTAATCATGGCTAAGTCATCAACCAACCCAAAAACCGCCAACAACAACAATAAACCCGATTACAAGCATCAATGAACTCACTTCAAGAGTTTAAATGGGTTTTTCTACAATTAAAGTTCAAACTCTAACTTTGAATATCAAATCAAACAATGAAATTCGGAGTTAGAACTTACCACGACAACCAAAACGTAGCTAGGAATGAGGTGAACAACTTTAACACTTGAGCTTTTGATCGATTCAAGCTTCCCAAATCTCTCTCTAGAAATCTCTCTCTCTCTCTAAGATAGATGAGAGTGTTTGTGGATATGAAAATGATCCAAAGTTGGATCTAAATCAGCTGATATGGCTTCAGATTCGTCCCCAAATGAAATGACCAAAAAGCCCCTCATTTAACTTAAATCGGAAAAAGTAGGAAACTGTCGCCAGGCAGTGTCCGCGGTGCGCACCCTCCATCCTGCGTGGCACACACGAGGCTCAAAACAGTCCGTCAGCTTTTAAATTTATACCCCGCTTCACCCACTATACGTACATCATTTAAACTCTAACTACCATAAATATTAGGGTCTTACATTGTACATCTCTTAAAGATGCCCAAATGTACTTTTCCTTCTCACCCTTGTAGTCTATGAATTGAGTGATACGTTGCCGCCACTGGTAATACTTGCCATCAAATAGAACATGAGGTTTGGAATCGGATCCAATAATCAAGGTATCTTGAGGAGACATTTTGACAGTTTCTGAGATAGATTCTGATATAGATTCGGATAGTCACTAAAATCCAAGATCCTGATACAAATTCTAACTCTAAATTGGTTTTTCTGTTAGATTCAGATTCGGATGCAAATCAGATACTGTTACAGATTCGGATATGGATTCGGTTATATCAGATTCGGATACCAGATTCTGATACAAAATATCAGATTCTCACACCAATCAGAATAGTGTAAGATTTGAAAACTTGAAACACTTAAACTACATAATAATACATTTATATTATGATTCTGATTCTAATTCAAATTCAGATATATCAGATTCTGATATTTGATATTCTGAAAAAGAATCACAAACAATAAGATTCATATGCTTAAAACCTGTATTGGATTCAGTAACCTTTCAATAAAAGGAAACAAGTTAGTAACAAGTGAAAAAAATATGTGAATCAGGGTCTGTATTCGAATGTCAATCGTAGTAGTTGAAATCATGTGAATCTAAGTCTGAATTTGTGAGAATTGATCAAAATTCTCCTGGAATAACTTGAATGACTCACTTAACTGAATGTGACTGAATCACTTACACACTTCAATAAATAACATCTTAACTGAATTTGTAAAATGAAGCAAATTCAGTTGAGTAGTTATTTTGCCGAATGTTGATCAAATCACCAAATTATGATCAATTAATGAAATCAAACCATCAAATTGATGCCTAATCACTAAACGAGCAATACTGAATCCACTTATCTTCAATAGAACACAAAATCAAGCTTGAATTTACCGAATGTAAGAGTTTTAGCCACGAACTCTACAAAATTGCTTGATTCTCCATAATTGCCATTGTAAAGCTGTTTTGTTGATCGAATTACTTTCTATCAAGTATAATGAACCTTTGCTGATCTTTTTACACAAATCTAAATGTCAGATTATCAGATTCAAAGTATGTGAATCTTATTCAAACTAGTCGAATGTGATCAATACTTGAAATCTTCGAACTCTGGATCGATCTAGTGATATAGAATCACTTCCTTCATGCTCTGATACCAAATAATAAGTCAGATCATGATTGAATTTTGAAGAATCAAGAGAATGAATAAGATTCGTATGAACGGTGCACAGATTTGGTATGAGAGAAATTCGGATAAAAGTAATTCCACAACTTCTTAAACTGAGTTACAATGCAATGACTATATTTTAGACTACTTAGGTTCTATATATATCCCTCATCTATAGAACCATATAATAAGCACATATCACATTAACAGTATCTAACTTTAGGGTCCTAACAATTGCTATACTAACAATCTCTCCCTTAGTCTTCGATTTAATGCATGTTGCCTTTGCTGATGATCTTGACTTTCTTGAATTCTTGAATCTCAGTGGACTTTGATGATCTTTGAAAGTCTTTATCCTTTAAAGTCGATTGCGGATGAGCCAAACTATCTTCTTCTTTGGAAATTTGAACTCTCATGATCATTTCTTTAAATTGCGAACTAATATTATTCAAGAGTCTTTCAGTCTTGAATCTTCAAAACTTTGTAAACTTTGATTTGATGTTTTAGTTCTTATTGATTCGATGCTTTATCTTTTGAATCACTTGATGGTTGTGAAGTGATTGGTTGGTGAAGTAAGTATGTTGGTGAGAATCTTCTTCAAGTTGTTGAAGATCTTGTCTTTAAAATCTTGTGTTGTAAATCTTTGGTTGACAGAGTGTAGTAATGTGGCGTGGAATCTTTGAATTGATTTACTTTGGAAATGTGGTTTTACTTCATGAAGATCTTGATTTGTTTGAAGATCTTGTGTGGCCAAATGATGATTCGTTGTTTTAAAGATTTATTGTTTCAGAATAAAGTCATGTTTTGGTTGTAGCAAGACTTCATCTTTGGGCTGATTTGTCTATCAGAGTTTGTTGTTCAACTTTTAGTTGGTGCGGAAGCATGAACTAAGCTTGAACTTTGATCATGTATCAGAGTTTGTTGATGCGTAAGCTTGAGTTTTGTCTTGGTGATGCAACTTTGTCTTGTATTTGTTTTCTTTGTAGAATCTTCTTATGATTGACTATTAACTATATCCTATTCTCCCCTCATAATGTTTTTTGTGAAACTAATACATCAAAAACTAGAGTTGATGTTAGGTCAGAGTATAGTGAGAATTGAAGATGTGAATGATAGAATGAGACTCGGTATATAGAAGAACATATACGGTATTAGAGAGTTTCGATAAATTTACATTCCACGGCTTCTTAAACTCAGTTACAATGTAAGGGCTATCTAATTAGGACTACTAAGGTTCCTTATATAGACCTCTTCTACCGAACCATCTAATAAGCTTGTTTCACATTAACACTATACACTTTTCGAGGTCCTAACAATCTCCACCGTAGTGTAAAATGTGA
This sequence comes from Rutidosis leptorrhynchoides, assembly GCF_046630445.1. NCBI lineage: Eukaryota > Viridiplantae > Streptophyta > Magnoliopsida > Asterales > Asteraceae > Rutidosis > Rutidosis leptorrhynchoides. The sequence goes on along the minus strand of NC_092333.1, from coordinate 330,133,489 downwards.
AAATTACAGTGTAATCCTATTGTGTAATCTTGAGAGGTCCAAATGTAGCTTTCTATATGAAAAACTGATCATAATAATATTTCACGTTCAAACTTTTACACAATATTTTACAAACTTACAATACCGCTTATTTTACATAAAGTATGAAATATAGCACACAATAACTTTGATACAAGATAGTTGTGAAGATAATTCTAGCTAGTACACAAGTCATTCAGCAAAGGCAATAAAGACACGTAATTCATACGTCCAGAAACAAGTCATGCATTCTGGTTTTACTAGGACTACTTCCCATCCTTGTTCTTGTGGAACATAACTGTTATGGCCGTTGATAAGACAGCGTGTTGTAACGTCGTCAAAGGGACGAGGGTTACGTAATGACCAACAGTCTCGTAATAACCTAAAAACCTCATTTCTTACCCCAATTACCGACTCCGTCACTTGTGGGAACGTTATGTTTAATAGTTGTAGCCCGATGTTCTTGTTCTCACTTTGGTGAGAAGCGAACAGTACTAACCCGTAAGCATAACATGCTTCTTTATGTTGCATGTTAGCCGCTTTTTCTAAATCACGAAGTCCTATATTCGGATATATTGAGTCAAAATAATTTCTTAACCCGTTGCGTAAAATAGCATTTGGGTTCCCCGCAATATATGTGTCAAAGTAAACACATCGTAACTTATGGGTTTCCCAATGTGATATCCCCCATCTTTTGAACGAAAGCCTTTTATAAATCAAGGCATTCTTGGAACGTTCTTCGAATGTCTTACAAACTGATTTCGCCGTAAATAGTTGTGCCAAAGAATTATGACCGACTCTAGACAAGATTTCATCAATCATGTCTCCTGGTAGGTCTCTTAAAATATTGGGTTGTCTATCCATTTTGTGTTTTTATACTGTAAAATAGACAAGAGTAAGATTCATAAAAAAAATACATATTAATACAAGCAATTTTTACATATATCATAAAGCATAAGCACACTATATTACATATATTACACCACACGAATACAACTATCTTATTCCGACTCGCTCATTTCTTCTTCTTCGGTTTTGGTTCGTTTTGCCAAGTTTCTAGGGATATATGATGTTCCCCTAATACGAGCTGTTGTTTTCCACAACGGTTTAGAAAAACTGGGTGGTTTAGAGGTTCCCGGGTCATTGTTATAACTTAAGGGCTTCGGGGGTTGACGATACATATAAAGTTCATCGGGGTTGGAATTAGATTTCTCTATTTTTATGCCCTTTCCCTTATTATTTTCTTTTGCCTTTTTAAATTTAGTTGGGGTTATTTCTATAACATCATCGGAATTCTCGTCGGAATCCGATTCATCGGAAAATTGGTAATCCTCCCAATATTTTGCTTCCTTGATGGAAACACCATTGACCATAATTAACCTTGGTCGGTTGGTTGAGGATTTTCTTTTACTTAACTGTTTTATTATTTCCCCCACCGGTTCTATTTCCTCCTCCGGTTCCTCCTCTTCCGGTTCTGATTCTTCTTCCGGTTCTGATTCTTCTTCCGGTTCTTCTTCGGGAACTTGTGAATCAGTCCAATATATATTCGACTCTTCGTTATTATTAGGTGAGTCAATGGGATTTGTGCTAGAGGTAGACATCTATCACACAATATCAAACATGTTAAGAGATTAATATATCACATAATATATACTTGTTAATAATATATAGTTTTCAACAAAAATGTTAAGCAATCATTTTTAAAGAAAACACGGTCGAAGTCCAGACTCACTAATGCATCCTAACAAACTCGATAAGACACACTAATGCAAATTTTCTAGTTCTCTAAGACCAACGCTCGGATACCAACTGAAATGTCCCGTTCTTATTGATTAAAAACGTTCCATATTAATTGATTTCGTTGCGAGTTTTGACCTCTATATGAGACGTTTTTCAAAGACTGCATTCATTTTTAAAACAAACCATAACCTTTATTTCATAAATAAAGGTTTAAAAAGCTTTACGTAGATTATCAAATAATGATAATCTAAAATATCCTGTTTACACACGACCATTACATAATGATTTATAATACAAATATGTTACATCGAAATCAGTTCTTGAATGCAGTTTTTACACAATATCATACAAACATGGACTCTAAATTTTGTCCTTATTTTAGTATGCAACATCGGAAGCTCTTAGTATTCACCTGAGAATAAACATGCTTTAAACGTCAACAAAAATGTTGGTGAGTTATAGGTTTAACCTATATATATCAAATCGTAACAATAGACCACAAGATTTCATATTTCAATACACATCCCATACATAGAGATAAAAATCATTCATATGGTGAACACCTGGTAACCGCCATTAACAAGATGCATATATAAGAATATCCCCATCATTCCGGGATCCTCCTTCGGACATGATATAAATTTCGAAGTACTAAAGCATCCGGTACTTTGGATGGGGTTTGTTAGGCCCAATAGATCTATCTTTAGGATTCGCGTCAATTAGGGTGTCTGTTCCCTAATTCTTAGATTACCAGACTTAATAAAAAGGGGCATATTCGATTTCGATAATTCAACCATAGAATGTAGTTTCACGTACTTGTGTCTATTTTGTAAATCATTTATAAAACCTGCATGTATTCTCATCCCAAAAATATTAGATTTTAAAAGTGGGACTATAACTCACTTTCACAGATTTTTACTTCATCGGGAAGTAAGACTTGGCCACTGGTTGATTCACGAACCTATAACAATATATACATATATATCAAAGTATGTTCAAAATATATTTACAACACTTTTAATATATTTTGATGTTTTAAGTTTATTAAGTCAGCTGTCCTCGTTAGTAACCTACAACTAGTTGTCCACAGTTAGATGTACAGAAACAAATCGATAAATATTATCTTGAATCAATCCACGACCCAGTGTATATGTATCTCAGTATTGATCACAACTCAAACTATATATATTTTGGAATCAACCTCAACCCTGTATAGCTAACTCCAACATTCACATATAGAGTGTCTATGGTTGTTCCGAAATATATATAGATGTGTCGACATGATAGGTCGAAACATTGTATATGTGTCTATGGTATCTCAAGATTACATAATATACAATACAAGTTGATTAAGTTATGTTTGGAATAGATTTGTTACCAATTTTCACGTAGCTAAAATGAGAAAAATTATCCAATCTTGTTTTACCCATAACTTCTTCATTTTAAATCTGTTTTAAGTGAATCAAATTGCTATGGTTTCATATTGAACTCTATTTTATGAATCTAAACAGAAAAAGTATAGCTTTATAGTCAGAAAAATAACTAACCCAAACAGCCCGCGGTGTTTTCTAAAAGTATACCATTTTAGAAAACATACTTCCACTTTGAGTTTAACCATAATTTTTGGATATAGTTTCATGTTCATAATAAAAATCATTTTCCCAGAATAACAACTTTTAAATCAAAGTTTATCATAGTTTTTAATTAACTAACCCAAACAGCCCGCGGTGTTACTACGACGGCGTAAATCCGGTTTTACGTTATTTTTCGTTTTTCCAGGTTTTAAATCATTAAGTTAGCATATCATATAGATATAGAACATGTGTTTAGTTGATTTTAAAATTCAAGTTAGAAGGATTAACTTTTATTTGCGAACAAGTTTAGAATTAACTAAACTATGTTCTATTGATTACAAGTTTAAACCTTCGAATAAGATAGCTTTATATGTACGAATCGAATGATGTTATGAACATCATTACTACCTCAAGTTTTCTGGATAAAGCTACTGGAAATGAGAAAAATGGATCTAGCTTCAAAGGATCCTTGGATGGCTTAAAAGTTCTTGAAGCAGAATCGTGACACGAAAACAGTTCAAGTAAGATTTTCACTCGAAATAAGATTGTTATAGTTATAGAAATTGAATCAAAGTTTGAATATGAGTATTACCTTGTATTAGAAAGATATTTACTTTAAATAAGAAAGATTTCTTGAGGTTGGATGATCACTCTACAAGATTGGAAGTAAGCTAGCAAACTTGGAAGTATTCTTGATTTTATGAAACTAGAACTTGTAGAATTTAAGAAGAACACTTAGAACTTGAAGATAGAACTTGAGAGAGATCAATTAGATGAAGAAAATTGAAGAATGAAAGTGTTTGTAGGTGTTTTTGATCGTTGGTGTATGGATTAGATATAAAAGATATGTAATTTTGTTTTCATGTAAATAAGTCATGAATGATTACTCATATTTTTGTAATTTTATGAGATATTTCATGCTAGTTGCCAAATGATGGTTCCCACATGTGTTAGGTAACTCACATGGGCTACTAAGAGCTGATCATTGGAGTGTATATACCAATAGTACATACATCTAAAAGCTGTGTATTGTACGAGTACGAATACGGATGCATACGAGTAGAATTGTTGATGAAACTGAACGAGGATGTAATTGTAAGCATTTTTGTTAAGTAGAAGTATTTTGATAAGTGTCTTGAAGTCTTTCAAAAGTGTATGAATACATATTAAAACACTACATGTATATACATTTTAACTGAGTCGTTAAGTCATCGTTAGTCGTTACATGTAAATGTTGTTTTGAAACCTTTAGGTTACCAATCTTGTTGAATGTTGTTAACCTATTGTTTATTATAACAAATGAGATGTTAAATTGTTATATTATCATGATATTATGATATATAATATATATTAGTATGATATATATACAGTTAAATGTCGTTACAACGATAATCGTTACATATATGTCTCGTTTCGAAATCATTAAGTTAGTAGTCTTATTTTTACATATGTATTTCATTGTTAATACACTTAATAATATATTTACTTATCATTTAAAATAATTAACCAAGTGTATCAATATCTTAATATGATTCATATGTACCTTGTAAGACGTTGTTATAACGATAATCGTTATATATATCGTTTTCGAGTTTCTTAAAATAATAGTCTCATTTTTATGTATATAACTCATTGTTAAAATACCTAATGAGACACATACTTATAATAAAATCATGTTAACTATATATATAACCATATATATGTCATTGTATAGTTTTTACAAGTTTTAACGTTCGTGAATCACAGGTCAACTTAGGTGGTCAATTGTCTATATGAAACCTATTTCAATTAATCAAGTCTTAACAAGTTTGATTGCTTAACATGTTGGAAACACTTAATCATGTAAATAACAATTTCATTTAATATATATATAAACATGGAAAAGTTCGGGTCACTACAACTTACTGTAATATAATCACGTTGATCAAATGTCATTATATTATACTAACTCATGCTTCAGTTCCCAACATTACTTTAAAAACATTCATACTTTACACTCAGAGGTTTCAGATGTTTAGAAACTAAAACAGTTTCCTTTATGATGTGCTACAGATAACGCGAGGGGATAAATGATTTCAGATAAGAATGGTTATGAAAATATCTTCAAAAATATGGAGGATATTTATAATGGAAGATACGATGATATCTTAGAATATTTAAGATAAGAGGATGATGAAGAATATTGTCCGCAAGGGTTTCAAAGTAAAGAGCAAGGTATTTGCTAAGGATTTCAGTAGACACTGAATCATTTGGATTCTTTGAAGGTAGATTTCGTCCTTGTGATTTGTCCACAGCCTCCTTCATAGTTTGTTCAATCCGTTTTTCCAGTTCCAAACCTTCTCTTTTTCTGAGCTTTGCCAACATACTATTCTTTATCATCAAACATTTGACTGTTAAGGTCGTTTATAGTTTTTGTTGCTTCATCAGCATTTTTCCAAAATTCGGAGAACTAGTACGCAGTTTAGGGTGTTTTTCAGAAACTTCACATTCGAAGTCTGTAAGTCTTGGAGGTAGACGTTATATATATATATATATATATATATATATATATATATATATATATATATATATATATATATATATATATATATATATATATATATATATATATAAAACTGTTGGCGTAAAATTGCTGCAAAATTCAAAATACGGATTGCTAATTCCCAGTAGTTGGTATGATAATTATTGTTACAAGTTGTAGATGAGTACATGATAAAGTTTCAATGAATAAGTATCGTGATTTTTTGGAGAGGCTTAGAGATCAATGAAGTTGTTGCTAATGTGGCGAGATATGAAAGGTTCCCCGATAACAATGATGAAGGGGTAATCGTTATAATAAGGCTTACTCGATGAATAATTAAAGGTGATTTGCTGGAGCTGTGACAAAACTGTCTATCTTGAAAAGAGATTGAAAAGTTATTTTAGCTAATAAATGCCAAAGGGTCTGACACGGATACGTGTTAAACTATGACTTTGGTTTCGAGGGTTTTTCAGGTACAAGACTGCGAGTAACATGTGGTTAGATCATCATCTCAAGTGTCATCAGGAATTTCGAAGGGTTTGAACACAGATTGTAATTGTTAATATACATATACATAGACAAGTAGTTTAATGTTACCAAGCTAAGGGTATATTTCTGATTTAAACCCACATAGAATTAGTTTTAGTACTTGTGCCTATTTCGTAAAACATTTATAAAACAGCGCATGTATTCTCAGCCCAGAAATATATATAAAAAGGGAGCAAATGAAACTCACCATACTGTATTTCATAGTAAAAATACATATAACGTCATTTAACAAGTGCAAGGCTGGCCTCGGATTCACGAACCAATATTAAGTATATATATTTATATGTTGGTCAATATCTGTCTAACAATTTAGATCAAGTCGTAGTGTATCACAATCCTAATGCTCGAGACCGACATGCAAAAGTCAACAAAAGTCAACTTGACCCAAAATGACTTCCAAAATCTATACATGTTTATTATATAACTTATATATAGTCGTTTTATATATTTAAATATATTTATCAGATCTTATTATACTAAATAATACCAGTCATTTATTAATAAATAAAAATTTATATTTAAATTTATATATGATAAAAATATACTTTTATATATCTCAAGTAATAAAATTTATAAAATTCACTTAATATCATAAAAATATAATGGTATGTATTATTAATGTAATTATATTACGTGTGGTAAAAATATCTTTGTACGCATATTTATTTAATTAAATAATATTGATAATAATAATAATAATAAAATGATAGTTTCAATAAAAATATTAATTTTTACTAATAAAGATAATTTTAGTAATAACATCAACTGATAACAATTATAATAATCGTTTTAATAATAATATTAAAATTAATAATAATTCAGTTGACCATATCTTTTAATCCGTTCATCGAACCCACACGATTTCTAAATGAAAAGTTATTAATTTTTCTTTAGTTTTTCAACGACATGCATATCATATACCTTATCTCAGTAGCATATGTATCAAATTTGTGATTTATCATAAACTATTTAACGACAAAACTAAGCATACAAACATGCATAATCATATATACTCGAGCACTAGTCAGGGATACACTATTAATATATAAAAGATAAGATATGAATGCTCACGTATCAATATTGTGATTCAATATTGCAGGAAAGTACGTAGACGCAATGAAAGTGATAAACGTTAGGTTGACCTCACGAGCAATACCCTCGAACAATACCCATAACCTTCATAGCTATAACCCATAATTTCCTTAGCTCTATCCCGTTTGAAAACTTATTTTGAAATCGTCTGAATATAACTCCATCGTAGTATTTTATGTATACTAATAATATCTTGAAATAATACTAAGTAAATATATATATGTAATTTGATTGAGAGAGTTTAGAGAAATATATTTTCAAATTTCTATGAAATAATGAAACCTATTGAATTCTATTTTTAATAGATTTTTGAATTATTAAAGTGAATTATTAAAGTATGAATTATTAAAGTGAATTATTAAAGTATGAATTATTAAAGTAAATTATTAAAGTATGAATTATTAAAGTGAATTATTAAAGTATGAATTATTAAAGTGAATTATTAAAGTATGAATTATTAAAGTGAATTATTAAAGTGAATTATTAAAGTTAAAGTAAAATAAAAGTAAAGTAAAAGTAAAGTAAAGGTAAAGTTAAAGTATAGTAAAAGTATAAAACTATGTACGTATAATACGCGTATAAATATATTTAATATTAATTTAAATCGTTATATCATAAAATATTTTAGAAAAGTAGAATTATATATATTCATAATAGGTTTCAAGTTTTTAAATTACAGTCTGTTGGTGAAGCATGGGATAAAGTCCAAAGGTTTAATAAACGTATGAAATCATCTTAATGAAAAATGTCGAGTTACTTAACTTGTCGATATCCAACATCTAAGTTATTTACACTCCACGTTCTTACTTATAGATCACTTTATCATTTTCCGAATATTGTCAAAAAGAATAGATTTCTTAAATCACAGTGGACCTCATAACATTGGCCCGTAATCATATCATAATGTATTTGATAATTCAATCATTTGATATTATTTCTTAATTTTGTCGATAAATATATCGAAACAGATACGTTCATGTAAAGTATCATATATATCAAATACTTTGTTAATGTTTTCAGTTATTATATATTATATATACATATCTATATACACATAATTGTTCGTGAATCGTCGAACACGGTCAAAGGGTAATTGATTACATGAATGTAGTTCCAAACTTTTTGAGATTCAACATTACAAATTCTGCTTATCGTGTCGGAAACATATAAAGGTTAGGTTTAAATTTGGTCGGAAATTTTCGGGTCGTCACAGTACCTACCCGTTAAAGAAATTTCGTCCCGAAATTTGATCGAGGTCGTCATGGCTAACTTTAAAAATGTTTTCATGACGAATATGAGTTGATAAATAGAGTTTTATCATCATTGAGTAATATAGATAAAACAATTTGATTACGCGAAGAGTATAAGTGAAGTTATCGCAAGAGAGTGAAATGAGTAAACGTATATTCGTTTTAACCGATGACGTAGTTATGATTGATTTTCGGAATTCATGGAATTTAAAGAAAATCTTTGCAATAAGATTTGGTTCTTCGGCGATTAAGGAAATCATGATCTTATTTGATTAAATGCGATAATCTGTCTCGATTTCTCTGTCTGATATTTTACTATAAATCCACCCCCTTCGTTTCTTTATTTCCATAGCTCACACCTTCTAGTATTTCTCCCCAATTCATACTTTAAAGCATTCATTAATATGCTTCATCCAGTATTGATTCTTGATATACTCTTAACTTTCATATCTGTCATTCTTCTTTTTCATCTAACACCGGAGGAAGTTATTTTCTTCTACCATTACCTTGGGGTTATTGTGTTTTTCATTCTCCCGTATCTTTATATTGCTATACGCATTGATATACAAGGTTTGTAATTTCAGGGTTGTTATCGGGCTTTATATTCTCCATTATATTTCGGAGCTTCATGCTTTCGTTTTCTCTTCCCGACCTTAAGTCAAGTGGATAATGGTCCAGAATTTGTAGATATGAATTTTTGGATGAACATAGTTAATGTTCCAAGAAGAAAATCGTAATGGCACGATCTTGATTTGGCAAATTACCAGAATATCCGAAAATATAGAGCTATCAAGATGATATGTTCTTAATATGTTTGGAAATTGGGTAGAATGTAAGAGTCGTGTAAATAGTACATGATGACGGTATGTTCTGTGAATCATCACGTTCCATTAGAAACTCAGTATGACTTACTGTAATATAATCACATTGATCAAGTGTCATTATATTATACTAACTCATGCTTCAGTTCCCAACAATACTTCAAAAACATTCCTATTTTAAATTCGAATTTTTTTTTCTTCAGAATTTAGAAACTAACACAGTTTCTTTTTATGTTGTAACGCAGATATTGTGAATAGATAGAATATTTCGGATAAGAATAGTTGTGAAAATATCTTCAGGAATATCGAAGATATTTATAATAAAAGATACGATGATATCTTAGAATTCTTAACATAGATGGATGATGAAGAAGATTTGTCTGTGAAGGTTTAGAATAAGAAGTAAGGTGTTTGCTAACGATTTCAGTAGACACTGAATCAATTGGATCCTTTGAAGGCAGGTTTAGTCTTTGTGATTTGTCCACAGCCTCCTTCATGGTCTGCTCAATCCGTTTTCCAGTATCAAACCTTCTCTTTTTCTCAGCTTTACCACCATACTATTCTTTATCATCAAACTTTTGACTGTTAAAGTCGTTTACAGTTTTTGCTGCTTCATCAGCATTTTTCCAATTTTGGAGAACTAGTTCATAGTTTGGGATGTTTTTCAGAAAATTCACATTCGAAGTATGTAAGTCTAGGAGATAGACGTTATATGTATACGTAAAATTATCGCGGAATTCAAAATATTGATTGCTAATTCCTATTAGTTGGTGTGACAATTATTGTTACAGGATGTAGGTGAGTACATGATGGGGTTTTAATGAATAAGTATAGTGGCTTTTCGGAGAGGCTTAAGTCGAAGGTTAATGAAGTTGTTGATAAGTTTACTGCTAATGTGGCGAGATATGAAAGGTTCCCCGGTAACAATGATGAAGGGGTAATTGTTATAATAAAGTTTATTCGTATAAAAAAATGAAGGTGATTTGTTGAAGCTATGACAAAACTGTCTATTTTGGAAAGAGATTGAAAAATTATATTTAGTAATAAATATCAAAGGATCTGACAAGGATACGTGTTAAACTATAACTTTGGTTTCGAGAGCTTTTCAGGTGCATGACAGTGGGTAATGTGTGGTTGGATCAACATCTCGCATGTCTTTAAGAATTTTGAAGTGTTTGAACACATATTGTAATTGTTAATATACATATGATGTTCTAAGATTTTGAATGATACAAATATTTTGTGAGTTCCATGAATAGAAATGAGGTTCTAGGACAGTTTTGAAGTCAAAGTATAGTTTTGAAAGATGTAGAAATCTAAGAGTGATGATTTCGGTTATATCTTGAATCGAATTCTGAGATTTCAAAATCAGAATATGTAATTAGATTTTGAATGAGTATGGTTGTTTTGATTTCTATAAAAGAATGTATATTGTTGTGAAAGAAGGGAGTATAATGGATGATTTGCTGAATCTGATTCGAAGAATGTAACATATTAATTGTGAATTTATATATCTCTCGGGTATTACCTACCTGTTAAAAAATATTTCACAATTAATATTTTGTACAAAAGAATTTTATTACAGTCTTTATGGAAATATATATGTGTATATTTCTTCAGATGTAATATAGATTTAATGAGTTAATATTAAATTAAACTCATTTGATTTATGGTTAAGGCTAGGATAGATAATTTCTAAACTTTAGAAATTACATAATCGTCGTAGAATGTTTTCCCAATGAAGTTTTGAATCAATACTTCATCGTTGTGGTATTCCTTGGTATCTACATGGCGTATGACGTCGATGGGCGTGGGACAGATTGTGAAGTTGAGGTTTGCGATGCGGTTGTTGTTGGTGGTGGTAATGGCATTGTTGATGTTGTTGATGGTGGTACTTGTTATGCTGCCGGTGCTGCTGCTGGTGTTTGTAACCTTTGCACCATATTCTCCAAAGCCACTACCAGAGCGCGAAGCTCGTTGACTTCTTCTATTACACTGGGGTGATTGTCGGTTCGGACGAGCGGATAGATAAGTTCTAGAATTTGGTGTAGTATATAATCATGACGAGATACTCTGGAAATGAGAGAGAAAATGGTGTTTCGGACAGGTTCGCCGGTAAGTGCTTCAGGTTCATTGCCAAGAGGGCAATGTGGTGGATGAAAGGGATCACCTTCTTCTTGTCTCCAATGGTTAAGTAGATTACAAACCCATCCCCAATTCATCCAAAATAGATGATGGATAATTGGTTGATCCATTCCGGTCACACTGCTTTCGGAACTTGAGTGGAATTCCATTTCAGAATCCGAGGGACTTGAACTAATGACGAATTCCATTTCGTACGATTGAATAAAGAATTTTTTTCGATATGAAATGATTTTCCAGCTATCGGGTGGTATTCTAATTATATAGAGCAAAAGGTTTCGTAGATTACGGAGGAATTTACGAAATATGTCAGTCAAAGTTTACAGTAACAGATACGCTAAGATATGAATTAGCAGATACGCTAACATATGAATTTTGTCTATACACTATTCATGCAATCAATGCAATAAGATGTGTCTAGACTAAGAATGATAAGCAGGTAATTTCCGACAAAAATGATGAGCAAAACTTTTGACATGCAAACACGGTCGAAGTCCAGACTCACTAATGCATCCTAACGACTATCAGTTAGACACACTAATGCAGACCTGGTTCGCTAAGACCACCGCTCTGATACCAACTGAAAGGACCCGTTCATATATATTATAAACGATTCACAATAGTTGATTACATCGCGAGGTATTTGACCTCTATATGATACATTTTACAAACATTGCATTCGTTTTTAAAAGACAAACTTTCTTTACAACGAAAGTTGACAGCATGCACACCATTTGATAATACATCCAACTATAATTGACATAATAATAATCTTGATGAACTCAATGACTCGAATGCAAAGTCTTTCAAAATATGCCATGAATGACTTCAAGTAATATCCTGAAAATGAGCTAATGCACAGCGGAAGATTTCTTTAATACCTGAGAATAAACATGCTTTAAAGTGTCAACCAAAAGGTTGGTGAGTTCATAGGTTTATCATAACAATCATTTCAATATATTAATAGACCACAAGATTTCCGTTTATAAATATATGTACACTCGCAAGTGTATAAAAGTATTCTATAAGTGGTAGGCACCCGGTAACAAGCCTTAACGTTCATGTTTTACCCTCTGAAGTACACCAGATCAGGTGTGTTTAAAATAACCTCGAAGTACTAAAGCATCCCATAGCCAGGATGGGGTTTGTCAGGCCCAATAGATCTATCTTTAGGATTCGCGCCTACCGTACATAGATAAGTAGTTTAATGTTACCAAGCTAAGGGTATATTTCTGGTTTAAACCCACATAGAATTAGTTTTAGTACTTGTGCCTATTTCGTAAAACATTTATAAAACAGCGCATGTATTCTCAGCCCAGAAATATATATAAAAAGGGAGCAAATGAAACTCACCATACTGTATTTGATAGTAAAAATACATATAACGTCATTTAACAAGTGCAAGGTTGGCCTCGGATTCACGAACCTATATTAAGTATATATATTTATATGTTGGTCAATATCTGTCTAACAATTTAGGTCAAGTCGTAGTGTATCACAATCCTAATGCTCGAGACCGACATGTAAAAGTCAACAAAAGTCAACTTGACCCAAAATGACTTCCAAAATCTATACATGTTTATTATATAACTTATATATAGTCGTTTTATATATTTAAATATATTTATCAGATCTTATTATACTAAATAATACCAGTCATTTATTAATAAATAAAAATTTATATTTAAATTTATATATGATAAAAATATACTTTTATATATCTCAAGTAATAAAATTTATAAAATTCACTTAATATCATAAAAATATAATGGTATGTATTATTAATGTAATTATATTACGTGTGGTAAAAATATCTTTGTACGCATATTTATTTGATTAAATAATATTGATAATAATAATAATAATAATAAAATGATAGTTTCAATAAAAATATTAATTTTTAGTAATAAAGATAATTTTAGTAATAACATCAACTGATAACAATTATAATAATCGTTTTAATAATAATATTAAAATTAATAATAATTCAGTTGACCATATCTTTTAATCCGTTCATCGAACCCACACGATTTCTAAATGAAAAGTTATTAATTTTTCTTTAGCTTTTCAACGACATGCATATCATATACCTTATCTCAGTAGCATATGTATTAAATTTGTGATTTATCATAAACTATTTAACGACAAAACTAAGCATACAAACATGCATAATCATATATACTCGAGCACTAGTCAGGGATACACTATTAATATATAAAAGATAAGATATGAATGCTCACGTATCAATATTGTGATTCAATATTGCAGGAAAGTACGTAGACGCAATGAAAGTGATAAACGTTAGGTTGACCTCACGAGCAATACCCTCGAACAATACCCATAACCTTCATAGCTATAACCCATAATTTCCTTAGCTCTATCTCGTTTGAAAACTTATTTTGAAATCGTCTGAATATAACTCCATCGTAGTATTTTATGTATACTAATAATATCTTGAAATAATACTAAGTATATATATATATGTAATTTGATTGAGAGAGTTTAGAGAAATATATTTTCAAATTTCTATGAAATAATGAAACCTATTGAATTCTATTTATAATAGATTTTTGAATTATTAAAGTGAATTATTAAAGTATGAATTATTAAAGTGAATTATTAAAGTATGAATTATTAAAGTGAATTATTAAAATATGAATTATTAAAGTGATTTATTAAAGTATGAATTATTAAAGTGAATTATTAAAGTGAACTATTAAAGTAAAAGTAAAGTAAAAGTAAAGTAAAAGTAAAGTAAAGGTAAAGTTAAAGTATAGTAAAAGTATAAAACTATGTACGTATAATACGCGTATAAATATATTTAATATTAATTTAAATCGTTATATCATAAAACATTTTAGAAAAGTAGAATTATATATATTCATAATAGGTTTCAAGTTTTTAAATTACAGTCTGTTGGTGAAGCATGGGATAAAGTCCAAAGGTTTAATAAACGTATAAAATCATCTTAATGAAAAATGTCGAGTTACTTAACTTGTCGATATCCAACATCTAAGTTATTTACACTCCACGTTCTTACTTATAGATCACTTTATCATTTTCCGAATATTGTCAAAAAGACTAGATTTCTTAAATCACAGTGGACCTCATAACATTGGCCCGTAATCATATCATAATGTATCTGATAATTCAATCATTTGATATTATTTCTTAATTCTGTCGATAAATATATCGAAACAGATACGTTCATGTAAAGTATCATATATATCAAATACTTTGTTAATGTTTTCAGTTATTATATATTATATATACATATCTATATACACATAATTGTTCGTGAATCGTCGAACACGGTCAAAGGGTAATTGATTACATGAATGTAGTTCCAAACTTTTTGAGATTCAACATTACAAATTCTGCTTATCGTGTCGGAAACATATAAAGGTTAGGTTTAAATTTGGTCGGAAATTTCCGGGTCGTCACACCTCTTTTCGAACTCTTCCCTTACGACTTTAACTACTTGGTGTCAGACCATTCCCGTTATTCGTCCTTCAATCAACTCCTTGGTTACTTCCCTAACTTTGTCGGTTAAAACCGAGACATATTGCTCAAACACGGCCTCAATCCTTAACGTTAACTCATCCTTCCCCTCATGAATAGGCTTATTCGTTCCGCATCCATCATTCGTCTTCATTCTAAAGAATGCAATCGATTAAGCAACAAACGAGTACAATCAAACGTACAATCTCGACCCATCTTGCTCGGAAATCGTCTTACATCACTTGTCAAATACGATTTGCACCCATAAAAATGGTAGCTAATCATTATTACGCGTACACGCCGTATCCACTCGTTAGTACCACGACCGCTTTGCTCGATGATATAACCCAACACAAACACAAAATATATTAATAATATCCGCATATTAATATAAACGTTAGTCCACCCATAAACTAGGACACTAACCAAATTCCCATTTCGACCCGTAATCCTACAAGTCTCGCAACAAATAAGCACACACAATTCAAGTCTAAGTCTAATGCATAAAGACACCGACAAGCTCATGAATATTCAATTTGTCAATCTCCTTGGTAGATGGAATAATGGTTTCATACGGTAGCTAATCAGAATTGAGCTTTTTGAGAAACTTCTTGTTGACCTCAGCATGCACCTTAGTGGTCTTACACTTTTTCAACTCATTCAGAAAACCATTAAAACGTCTATAGGCATCTCTGAGAAGTTCTTCAGGTTCTTGCTTGAAATCTTCATAAAGCCCAGTGCCTTATTTAACTTGGTGACATCAGTCATGTCATATCCTTCTTGTTGCCGTTTGATCTCATCACATATGACTTTAGCAGATGTATTTCTATCAACATATTCAAACAGATCATACGAGATAGCTTGCATGATGATGTTCTTTGCCTCAATATCACCCTGAGCATGCTCACATTTCTCTCCAGAAAGCTCATAGACTGGTAATGGTAAACCAGTTACGACCCAACCCGTTATCCAACCAAATACGCAAAAATTTTATTTTTTTATATAACAGAAGGGTGCGCGGCGCGCTCCAATGCTTGTGCGCGCCGCGCACAAGCCTGGTCAGCTTCTGTCCAAAATTTCCATTTTTCGTTTAAAGATCTCCCACTTCCCGACACTTTTAGACGGAACGGTTTTCACAACACATTATAATAAGTAAAACTCACACGTTTTCATAATAAAACAAGTTTTATCACACTGGTCCCACATCGGCCCGTTTTACGAATCAAGTACGATATACAATTTTCGACCACATGTTTTTAACACAAAATTAAGACCGAGCATGGCGATTGGGGATACGCTACCCAATCCTAATCAAATCCAAAAGTGAGATCTTCTAAAGCAACCTAGCCAAGATCTCTAATCCCCACGCTTACCTGAGCCGCCATCACGTGAACATATAAAAATATCAACAACGAGAGGGTAAGCTAATGCTTAGTGAATACAATAATTATACACATACATATATAATTTACCTACTTGCACTCCCTTACCCAAACCACAAGTTAAACCCACATGCCAAAAATATAGGAAACTAGCATCATCAATCTTACCACAATAATCTCGTATATTAAAGCATAAAAGCTAGTAACATCAATCGCACCACAATTACCTCCTTTATCAATTCGCCCAAGCTAGTATCGTCAAGATCGTACAACTAGCATCAACTATAGCATATATTCGCATATCATCTCGTAACAAAAGCTAGTATCGTCAAAATCGTACAACTAGCAATATCATTAGCATAATAAGCATAATAATAATTAAATGATAAACAACGAGTATAAACCATGGTTAACCAATATCGCAAGGGAATGACCTCGCGAACAAGTCATCGTGTTCATAACAACCGTTAGCTCTCAAAAACGGCTATGGTATGCTAACCCCCGAGGTGTTCCAAAACCGCTATGGCATCACCCCCAAGTGTTCTAAAACGGCTATGGCATCACTTGATCATCGTATGAGTAAGAACCGGCTATTCGGATAGCACCCAAAAAAGACTATGGTATGCTAACCCCGAGGTATCCCAAAACGGCTATGGTATTCCCTCAAAGTATTCCAAAACGGCTATAGCATCACTTAATAGCAGCTATTACTCACACCATGTGCACAATATCAATGGTCACAAAACGGCTATGTGACACATTGTCAAATAATAGCAATATATTAATAACATATCGTGTCCATAAACCTTAAGTCTCATGTAGTGCATAAAACCCGGCTATTGTGACAATATTCTCAAAGGTGTCCAAACGGCTATCGTCGCATCGAAGTGCATTAAAACCCAGCTATTGTACACATCGCGCACAAGAAAATAAATTATATACATACATGTATAATTATTTCACTCACCTTGAAGTCTTGAAGCAAGCATCTAAGTCCGTTAATCCGTCAATGAAACGTACCTATTCCATTATCATAATAACAAACATCACAATTAGGGTGGATTACAAACCAACCCATATTGACACCTAGTGCAAATCTTGACCCAATTATACATCCAAGCCCAACCTAAGTCCAAACTCACCAATAATCACTAAATAGAGTGATAATGGTTCTAATAACGCCAATCAAACCCAATCATAAGTTTTAAACACCTATCTTGCCCAAGATGACATCTAAACCCTAATTTTGACCCAATTCAAAATCAAGCTTCCAATAACACCCATTTGGGTTCTTTCAACAACAAAATCACTAATCATAGTGATTACACCCAAATTAAAGTCGTAATCATGGCTAAGTCATCAACCAACCCAAAAACCGCCAACAACAACAATAAACCCGATTACAAGCATCAATGAACTCACTTCAAGAGTTTAAATGGGTTTTTCTACAATTAAAGTTCAAACTCTAACTTTGAATATCAAATCAAACAATGAAATTCGGAGTTAGAACTTACCACAACAACCAAAACGTAGCTAGGAATGAGGTGAACAACTTTAACACTTGAGCTTTTGATCGATTCAAGCTTCCCAAATCTCTCTCTAGAAATCTCTCTCTCTCTCTAAGATAGATGAGAGTGTTTGTGGATATGAAAATGATCCAAAGTTGGATCTAAATCAGCTGATATGGCTTCAGATTCGTCCCCAAATGAAATGACCAAAAATCCCCTCATTTAACTTAAATCGGAAAAAGTAGGAAACTGTCGCCAGGCAGTGTCCGCGGTGCGCACCCTCCATCCTGCGTGGCACACACGAGGCTCAAAACAGTTCGTCAGCTTTTAAATTTATACCCCGCTTCACCCACTATACGTACATCATTTAAACTCTAAGTACCATAAATATTAGGGTCTTACATTGTACATCTCTTAAAGATGCCCAAATGTACTTTTCCTTCTCACCCTTGTAATCTATGAATTGAGTGATACGTTGCTGCCACTGGTAATACTTGCCATCAAACAGAACATGAGGTTTGGAATCGGATCCAATAATCAAGGTATCTTGAGGAGACATTTTGACAGTTTCTGAGATAGATTCTGATATAGATTCGGATAGTCACTAAAATCGAAGATCCTGATACAAATTCTAACTCTAAATTGGTTTTATTGTCAGATTCAGATTCGGATGCAAATCAGATACTGTTACAGATTCGGATATGGATTCGGTTATATCAGATTCGGATACCAGATTCTGATACAAAATATCAGATTCTCACACCAATCAGAATAGTGTAAGATTTGCAAACTTGAAACACTTAAACTACATAATAATACATTTATATTATGATTCTGATTCTAATTCAAATTCAGATATATCAGATTCTGATATTTGATATTCTGAAAAGAATCACAAACAACAAGATTCATATGCTTAACACCTGTATTGGATTCAGTAACCTTTCTATAAAAGGAAACAAGTTAGTAACAAGTGAAAAAAATATGTGAATCAGGGTCTGTATTCGAATGTCAATCGTAGTAGTTGAAATCATGTGAATCTAAGTCTGAATTTGTGAGAATTGATCAAAATTCTCCTGGAATAACTTGAATGACTCACTTAACTGAATGTAACTGAATCACTTACACACCTCAATAAATAACATCTTAACTGAATTTGTAAAATGAAGCAAATTCAGTTGAGTAGTTATTTTGCCGAATGTTGATCAAATCACCAAATTATGATCAATTAATGAAATCAAACCATCAAATTGATGCCTAATCACTAAACGGGCAATAATGAATCCAATTATCTTCAATAGAACACAAAATCAAGCTTGAATTTACCGAATGTAAGAGTTTTAGCCACGAACTCTACAAAATTGCTTGATTCTCCATAATTGCCATTGTAAAGCTGTTTTGTTGATCGAATTACTTTCTATCAAGTATAATGAACCTTTGCTGATCTTTTTACACAAATCTAAATATCAGATTATCAGATTCAAAGTATGTGAATCTTATTCAAACTAGTCGAATGTGATCAATACTTGAAATCTTCGAACTCTGGATCGATCTAGTGATATAGAATCACTTCCTTCATGCTCTGATACCAAATAATAGGTCAGATCATGATTGAATTTTGAAGAATCAAGAGAATGAATGAGATTCGTATGAACGGTGCACAGATTTGGTATGAGAGAAATTCGGATAAAAGTAATTCCACAGCTTCTTAAACTGAGTTACAATGCAATGACTATATTTTAGACTACTTAGGTTCTATATATATCCCTCATCTATAGAACCATATAATAAGCACATATCACATTAACAGTATCTAACTTTAGGGTCCTAACAATTGCTATACTAACAATCTCTCCCTTAGTCTTCGATTTAATGCATGTTGCCTTTGCTGATGATCTTGAATTTCTTGAATTCTTGAATCTCAGCGGACTTTGATGATCTTTGAAAGTCTTTATCCTTTAAAGTCGATTGCGGATGAGCCAAACTATCTTCTTCTTTGGAAATTTGAACTCTCATGATCATTTCTTTAAATTGCGAACTAATATTATTCAAGAGTCTTTCAGTCTTGAATCTTCAAAACTTTGTAAACTTTGATTTGATGTTTTAGTTCTTATTGATTCGATGCTTTATCTTTTTAATCACTTGATGGTTGTGAAGTGATTGGTTGGTGAAGTAAGTATGTTGTTGAGAATCTTCTTCAAGTTGTTGAAGATCTTGTCTTTAAAATCTTGTGTTGTAAATCTTTGGTTGACAGAGTGTAGTAATGTGGTGTGGAATCTTTGAATTGATTTACTTTGGAAATGTGGTTTTACTTCATGAAGATCTTGATTTGTTTGAAGATCTTGTGTGGCCAAATGATGATTCGTTGTTTTAAAGATTTATTGTTTCAGAATAAAGTCATGTTTTGGTTGTAGCAAGACTTCATCTTTGGGCTGATTTGTCTATCAGAGTTTGTTGTTCAACTTTTAGTTGGTGCGGAAGCATGAACTAAGCTTGAACTTTGATCATGTATCAGAGTTTGTTGATGCGTAAGCTTGAGTTTTGTCTTGGTGATGCAACTTTGTCTTGTATTTGTTTTCTTTGTAGAATCTTCTTATAATTGACTATTAACTATATCCTATTCTCCCCTCATAATGTTTTTTATGAAACTAATACATTAAAAACTAGAGTTGTTGTTAGGTCAGAGTATAGTGAGAATTGAAGATGTGAATGATAGAATGAGACTCGGTATATAGAAGAACATATACGGTATTAGAGAGTTTCGATAAATTTACATTCCACGGCTTCTTAAACTTAGTTACAATGTAAGGGCTATCTAATTAGGACTACTAAGGTTCCTTATATAGACCTCTTCTACCGAACCATCTAATAAGATTGTTTCACATTAACACTATACACATTTCGAGGTCCTAACAATCTCCACCGTAGTGTAAAATGTGAAAATTACAGTGTAATCCTATTGTGTAATCTTGAGAGGTCCAAATGTAGCTTTCCATATCGTACCCGCTGGATCTGAAAATTCGAAATGATTGTCTGAAATCTTCTTTGAAGGTTTCCAGGTACCCCATACTTTTCTTGGATCTCCCTCATGTAATGGATATTCATCCATTTCTTTGAAATACCTTCTCTTTCTTTGACCACGAAGAATCTCAAATTGTCTTGTACGGACTCAGAGCTTTAGACGATCTCTGATATGTTTAATGAATTCTCCGAGACCCATTTTCATGTAAATATCATCAAACTTGCTTTGTTTAAACTTAAGATACTTCAGTGCAACCTTGAGTGTTCCATCTGAATACTTATTTAGCTCATTCGATCTGATGAACACCTTCTCCTTCTTAGAATTAACAAACACAAACCCTTCGGGTTCAAATTGTATCTGAAACATTTTCATGTCCTCTAGTTCCTCTAGAAATTGATTCGGACACGTTATTTGAATCTTTTTCCTTTTAGCTTCGAGACTGATTTGAAAGTCCTCACGTCTCATCAGTCCAATTGTCTCCATCATGTATCTCTTTACAGCTTCCAAAGCTTGAGTTTTTGTACAAGGTCGATTTGTGAGAATACCGAGGTAGTTGTAGATGTGAATGATATCAAGCATATCCAGATTTTGAAAATCAGCTTCTGTGAACTTGTATTCCTTCTCATATTCTCGAATAACATGGAACTGACAGATAACGTATTTCTTCACACTGATGGTTACTCCTACTCGAGTAATATCTAAAACTTCTGACAATCGATACTTTCTTTGTAACCACAAATCATCTTCATTTCTGTTGATATGTTTCCTCCACATAAAATGATATCAATTTCTTTCATCAGCTGGAAGTAATTGTGAACCAATATAGGTAAATCTTTCACCTATAGGAGTCTCATTGATGCAGAAGATCTTATAAGCATTTTCCTTAATGTATGTGTTTCTTAACGTCAGAAAGTCATGTTCCCAATTGTAGTCGATGATCCTGATTCTTTAAAAATAAACCATTTTTGTATTTAAACCAGGAATTCATTGTAGAACTTGATGTTGTTGCAACAGAAGTCGAACTCTCATTTTCATTAGTTGGATTTGAACTGGATGATGTTGATTGATCTGAAGGATTTGTTGAATTTTCAGTTAGACCATTATCGTCTTCAATATGATTAAAGATATCATTTGTGTTAGGAATTTCATATTGATCGTTCATCAGAAGAATCCTCTTCATCAGTACTTTCAATAATTGGTTCTGGACTCCCCTCGTCAAGAATCTCTATATCATCAGGTATAGCAGATAGTGAAGATAGTGTACTTAGAACAACAAATCCATCATCATCAGTTTCTTTAAGATAGAAATCACTTAGGTTCAAATCCTCATCAACTTTTCCACCTTCAACCTCAGATTGAGTTGTTTGCAAAATTGGAATAATCACTTGCTCAGACTCTACATTCTCAATCAAATAATCATGAGTTTGTATTATCTCAGATTTAACATTAACCATTTGAGCTTGTAAAGTTGAAGCAGACCTCGCACCACCACCACTAGTTGAAATGTTCACCGCTAGAAATTCTCCATCTACTCCTATCTCCTCCTCATCGTTATTCTGAGGATTAGAATCATCATGTTCATCGTCTCGGTGAGGACTTAATGGAGAAGAGCAAGAAGTAAGTGGATGCCTTATAAGAGCACAAAACATAGCTTGGAGCGAAGTACTTCGAAGAACATCAATATTTACTTTAGAAAACATACGATTGAAGTATGCTTTCTCCAAAGCTTCATAATAATATGGTTAACGTGAGGGTGATGGTGGAAAAGTAACAATCAGAACAGCAGCAATATCATATAACGTTGTCGGTGATGTCGGTGGAAGTGTGTGAGTTGCCGTGAGGGCAGGTGAGGATAAGAGTGTGGTATTATTCTTGTATGTAGGTTGATACATACTACTAGTCAGATTAACCCCTTCTGATGGAGGTTGGTTAACAATCGGAGTTGTAACCGGCGAAGACTCTTTTTGGGTCGCTCGCCTCCATTATATATGTCTCATGGGACTCTAAAAGAGTATAAGAACTACCTGTCTTTAAAGTTCTCGCAGGCTCATAAAGATATCTGACTCCCGAAGTCATCAATGTACCATGAGGTGGCATATCTCTTTCAATTAAAGACTCATCACCCAAACCCTGAGTATCAAGATCTGGATGAGAAGTTGTTTTAACCAAAGGATCAATTTCTTGAACCAAAGGAACAGTCTGCTGGAAGTCTGATAAATTTCCCAAAGGAATGTCATGTTGACTTGTTTCCATGGGACGCGGCAAATCTTCCTCATCAAGATAATCCGGACCTCCAGACCCTATTGGACATTTAGACAATACAACATCACTAGGATGAAGTATATCAAGAGGATTTCCAGCCGATACACAGGGTACCTTTTCAAGGTTTTTCGGCTCCCCTTCGGCCGTTCTGGACTTCAATGACTGAGTTTCCTCAATCGATTGAGTTAGTGCATACTTTACTGTAGAGGAAGACTTTATTTCCTTTTGATATTCCAAAGCACCGTTGCCGGTGAGATTTATTCTTAAATCCTGATTAGATTGGTTGGGCGGATTGGTCTTTTTACCATCCGTGTGTTTAGATATCTTGCCTACTGAAGCTTTCACTTCATTTCATGTAGGGCTTACTGTTATTCTTGGATATGATACAGAGATGGGTGAAGGTGACCTAGTTGGATCTAAGCCTTGGTTCGTGTCACCAATGGTTTCGGTAATTGTTGGGCGAAAGATAGGAGTCGAAGTCCTATATCTAGTTACGCGTTGAGTAGGTGAAGTCTGAATAATCTCATCAGGTACATATCGTGTCCTCTTCTTCGTTCATTCGGGTGATGATTCAGTTGTTGATGAATCGGTGTCACTTCCCTCAGGTGTAGTTGAAAAGGTAGGTGCATCCCTAGTTGAACTAGGCTCACTGATTCTCACGGGTTGAGTAGGTTGTATAACCCTAGGGCATTTCAGGTTTACCCTAAGTAAGGTGGTAGCAGGTCCGGGTTGAACTACAGGTTCTTCTACAACCTCTGAGGCTCTAACCACAGCTGGTTCAACTGGTTCATGTTATGCTGGGTTCGGAAGAGGTATTCCTACCGCTTCAAAATATACATGTATTCTGGAATCTAAGGGATTAGCTAACCTCACCAACCAATCTGGTATTGGTGCAGTGAATTGATTATCAGATAGCACCGGAGTATTCATTTTCACCTCCACAAATTTCACCATTCTCGTACCCTGAGTATCTATAACAGGGATATTGGCATTCCTGCAAGATGTCAGTGCATCACGAATAAAAATACAGAAATAGCTTTCACAAGGAACATAAGCATTCCTTGTCTTATCCACTTGAGCCTGAACCAGATCCCATAAAAGTTCAGCATAATCTAAGTTTTCTACTATGGTGAATGAGTAGAACAGCTTCATCATTAAGATTGTTAAGCTGTCAGATCCACTGTGTGTCATCAAAAGACATATGTTTATTATCGAGAAGATCACATACCACCTGAAATGTAAATATTTCTTCAGAAATTTGGCAGGTGTAACAGAAGTATCTCCACTATACCCCAGTGGGAAAATGAAGTTCATCATATGTTGAGTAGAAGGGAATGCATGAGCATTGTTTACGACCGAAAGCTAAAATATTCTCTTAAAGTCAGCCTTAGTTATTCTCCTTAAACCATTCACTCCTCTTAGCTTAAACTTAAATCGAGCATGTTCTCCTTAAGGATTAGTGGTTGATGGTAATGCAGCTTCAACAAACTTAATTGTTTTATTTAGAAGCCTCAGATCAGTCTCTGGCACACTGACAGTATTGCTTAAAGCACCCCATAGTAGATGCCTTTCCAGAATTGCCAGCTAGTAATTTTTGGGTATGTTGGTTTCAGAATTGACAAAGTGATTGTTCATCATTTGGCTGTTTAATAAGAAATAGAAGACCACAATATGTTAACATTAAGCACATATCTCTATTCTTATTTCCTTTGAAGTCCTTTGTATTTTATCATTTTATGATTTTTATGGATTTTATAAGTTATAAAAATCCTTTATTCCAAATATTCACAAGTATTTGACAATCATGATGTTCAAACTAAGAATTATAAGTTTCAAACATTTCATATACCATCATGATTAATAATCAAATAAAATAACCAAAAACAAACAACACTTAGTCATTTTTCAAACAATAAGTAGATTGGGTAACTATGAAATTTTCTCAGATTTAGTTACCAAATACACTTTTCTTTTCACACAGATGAACTAGATCAAGCATGAAAGATTTTCAAATTCAAAGCATGAAGTATTTAGTTTACTAAAAATCAGACTTGGTATCAAGACCTAATATCAGATTCGGTAACTTCAACGTTCACATATAATATCCTTAACATGCATTTCTAGTCATATAACTCTCATGTTCTTAACCAGAATCAAATTGAAGTACAAAACAATCAGATAATCATGTTATCATGTTGAACAGACTCGGTAACTGTAGCATAAACACATTCGATATGTACTGAATCCATTAAACACGAATTAATCATGCGATATGAGTCGTTTCAATGATAGATCAACTTATCAAACATCGAATAGACTTTAATTCACATCAATCAACCACATGAATCTATTTTAATCAAAGAATTAAAGTTTCAAAACTAGATTTAATTTTTTTTAGTGATTTTACAAATTAAATGTCTAATTCATGTAATTTGTGATCTTTTCTGGTTTATTTATATTCATTCTGAAATGCCACGTTCATATACATTATAAACGATTCACAATAGTTTGTTTCATCGCGAGATATTTGATCTCTAAATGATACGTTTTACAAACATTGCATTCTTTTTCAAAAGACAACCTTTCATTTCAACGAAAGTTGACAGGCATGCGTACCATTTCATAATATCCAACTATAAATGACCTAATCTGTCATTTACTTAATAATAATCTTTATTGAACTCAACGACTTGAATGCAACGTCTTTTGAAATATGCCATGAATGACTCCAAGTAATATCTTTAAAATGAGTAAATGCACGGCGAAAGATTTCCTTAATACCTGAGAATAAACATGCTTTAAAGTGTCAACCAAAAGGTTGGTGAGTTCATTAGTTTATCATAAATAATCATTTCTAATAGTATAATAGACCACAAGATACTCATATTTAGAAAACAATCTGTGCAGATCTACTCCTGCTGTAAAATCATTCATATGAAGAACACCAGAACCTTTTCAAATAACTCACAAACGGTAGCTAATGCGTGCGTGCAATGCAAAATCATCTCACTGTGGAAGTTAATACAATATAATTTTTATAACAGGAGCTAATGCGTGCGTGCAATGCAAAATTATCTCTCCGAGGGTAGCTAAAACGATAGCTAATGCGTGCGTGCAATGACAAAATCATCTCTCTGTTACTAACTACAAATTCGAATACAAAACAATACAATACATCAGGAGCTAATTTATGCGTGAAATGAAAAATCATCTAGCCGATGGTGGCTAAAACGGGAGCTAATGCGTGCATGCAATGACAAAATCATCTCACCATTACTAACTACTAAATCGAACCATTTCGGGAGCTAATGCGTGCGTGCAATGACAAAATCATCTCAGCGATGGTCGATAATACAATGTTTATAGAAATCGAACCTCTGAATCTAAATAATTCTATCATAGAATGTAGTTTTTAGTATTTGTGTCTATCTCGTCAAACATTTATAAAAGCAGTTCATGTATTCTCATTTAAAAAATATATCTCAAAAGCATTTTATAAAACAGTTATCAAAACAGCGCATGTATTCTCAGTCCCA
Organism: Rutidosis leptorrhynchoides; assembly: GCF_046630445.1. Taxonomy (NCBI): domain Eukaryota; kingdom Viridiplantae; phylum Streptophyta; class Magnoliopsida; order Asterales; family Asteraceae; genus Rutidosis; species Rutidosis leptorrhynchoides. The sequence continues at coordinate 330,106,571 of NC_092333.1, read as the reverse complement.
AAAATGTAAAGAGTAAAAGCGAATCAAATGAACTCACATATTGTATTTCGTAGTAATTAAGCATATGATGGCATTGAACAAGTGCAAGGTTGGCCTCGGATTCACGAACCAAAATTAAGTATATATATTTGTATGTTGGTCAATAACTGTTGATCAATTTAGGTCAAGTCGTAGTGTATCACAATCCTAATGCTCGAGACTAATATGCAAAAGTCAACAAAAGTCTTCTTAACCAAAATTGTAGTGACCCGAAATTTTCCATGTTTATATATATTAATTGAGATTGATATTTACATGATTAAATGTTTCCAACATGTTAAGCAATCAAACTTATTAAGACTTGATTAATTGAAATATGTTTCATATAGACAATTGACCACTCAAGTTGACCGGTGATTCACGAACGTTAAAACTTGTAAAAACTATATGATGACATATATATGGATATATATATAGTTAACATGATACTATGATAAGTAAACACATCATTAAGTATATTAACAATGAACTGCATATGTAAAAACAAGACTACTAACTTAATGATTTTTAAACGAGACATATATGTAACGATTATCGTTGTAAAGACATTTAATGTATATATATCATATTAAGAGATATTCATACATGATAATATCATGATAATATAATAATTTAAAATCTCATTTGATATTATAAACATTGGGTTAACAACATTTAACAAGATCGTTAACCTAAATGTTTCAAAACAACACTTACATGTAACGACTAGCGATGACTTAACGACTCAGTTAAAATGTATATACATGTAGTGTTTTAATATGTATTTATACACTTTTGAAAGACTTCAATACACTTATCAAAATACTTCTACCTAACAAAAATGCTTACAATTACATCCTCGTTCAGTTTCATCAACAATTCTACTCGTATGCACCCGTATTCGTACTCGTACAATACACAGCTTTTAGATGTATGTATTATTGGTATATACACTCCAATGATCAGCTCTTAGCAGCCCATGTGAGTCACCTAAAACATGTGGGAACCATCATTTGGCAACTAGCATGAAATATCTCATAAAATTACAAAAATATGAGTAATCATTCATGACTTATTTACATGAAAACAAAATTACATATCCTTTATATCTAATCCATACACCAACGACCAAAAACACCTACAAACACTTTCATTCTTCAATTTTCTTCATCTAATTGATCTCTCTCAAGTTCTATCTTCAAGTTCTAAGTGTTCTTCATAAATTCCAAAAGTTCTAGTTTCATAAAATCAAGAATACTTTCAAGTTTGCTAGCTCACTTCCAATCTTGTAAGGTGATCATCCAACCTCAAGAAATCTTTGTTTCTTACAGTAGGTTATCATTCTAATACAAGGTAATAATCATATTCAAACTTTGGTTCAATTTCTATAACTATAACAATCTTATTTCAAGTGATGATCTTACTTGAACTTGTTTTCGTGTCATGATTCTGCTTCAAGAACTTCGAGCCATCCAAGGATCCATTGAAGCTAGATCCATTTTTCTCTTTTCCAGTAGGTTTATCCAAGGAACTTAAGATAGTAATGATGTTCATAACATCATTCGATTCATACATATAAAGCTATCTTATTCGAAGGTTTAAACTTGTAATCACTAGAACATAGTTTAGTTAATTCTAAACTTGTTCGCAAACAAAAGTTAATCCTTCTAACTTGACTTTTAAAATCAACTAAACACATGTTCTATATCTATATGATATGCTAACTTAATAATTTAAAACCTGGAAACACGAAAAACACCGTAAAACCGGATTTACGCCGTCGTAGTAACACCGCGGGCTGTTTTGGGTTAGTTAATTAAAAACTATGATAAACTTTGATTTAAAAGTTGTTATTCAGAGAAAATGATTTTTATTATGAACATGAAACTATATCCAAAAATTATGGTTAAACTCAAAGTGGAAGTATGTTTTCTAAAATGGTCATCTAGACGTCGTTCTTTCGACTGAAATGACTACCTTTACAAAAACGACTTGTAACTTATTTTTCCGACTATAAACCTATACTTTTCTGTTTAGATTCATAAAATAGAGTTCAATATGAAACCATAGCAATTTGATTCACTCAAAACGGATTTAAAATGAAGAAGTTATGGGTAAAACAAGATTGGATAATTTTTCTCATTTTAGCTACGTGAAAATTGGTAACAAATCTATTCCAACCATAACTTAATCAAGTTGTATTTTATATTATGTAATCTTGAGATACCATAGACACATATACAATGTTTCGACCTATCATGTCGACACATCTATATATATTTCGGAACAACCATAGACACTCTATATGTGAATGTTGGAGTTAGCTATACAGGGTTGAGGTTGATTCCAAAATATATATAGTTTGAGTTGTGATCAATACTGAGATACGTATACACTGGGTCGTGGATTGATTCAAGATAATATTTATCGATTTATTTCTGTACATCTAACTGTGGACAACTAGTTGTAGGTTACTAACGAGGACAGCTGACTTAATAAACTTAAAACATCAAAATATATTAAAAGTGTTGTAAATATATTTTGAACATACTTTGATATATATGTATATATTGTTATAGGTTCGTGAATCAACCAGTGGCCAAGTCTTACTTCCCGACGAAGTAAAAATCTGTGAAAGTGAGTTATAGTCCCACTTTTAAAATCTAATATTTTTGGGATGAGAATACATGCAGGTTTTATAAATGATTTACAAAATAGACACAAGTACATGAAACTACATTCTATGGTTGAATTATCGAAATCGAATATGCCCCTTTTTATTAAGTCTGGTAATCTAAGAATTAGGGAACAGACACCCTAATTGACGCGAATCCTAAAGATAGATCTATCGGGCCCAACAAGCCCCATCCAAAGTACCGGATGCTTTAGTACTTCGAAATTTATATCATATCCGAAGGGTGTCCCGGAATGATGGGGATATTCTTATATATGCATCTTGTTAATGTCGGTTACCAGGTGTTCACCATATGAATGATTTTTATCTCTATGTATGGGATGTGTATTGAAATATGAAATCTTGTGGTCTATTATTATGATTTGATATATATAGGTTAAACCTATAACTCACCAACATTTTTGTTGACGTTTTAAGCATGTTTATTCTCAGGTGATTATTAAGAGCTTCCGCTATCGCATAGTTAAATAAGGACGAGATTTGGAGTCCATGCTTGTATGATATTGTGTAAAAACTGCATTCAAGAAACTTATTTTGTTGTAACATATTTGTATTGTAAACCATTATGTAATGGTCGTGTGTAAACAGGATATTTTAGATTATCATTATTTGATAATCTACGTAAAGCTTTTTAAAACCTTTATCTATGAAATAAAGGTTATGGTTTGTTTTAAAAATGAATGCAGTCTTTGAAAAACGTCTCATATAGAGGTCAAAACCTCGCAACGAAATCAATTAATATGGAACGTTTTTAATCAATAAGAACGGGACATTTCAGTTGGTATCCGAGCGTTGGTCTTAGAGAACCAGAACATTTGCATTAGTGTGTCTTATCAAGTTTGTTAGGATGCATTAGTGATTCTGGACTTCGACCGTGTTTTCTTTAAAAATGATTGCTTAACATTTTTGTTGGAAACTATATATTTTTAACATATGAATATTATGTGATATATTAATCTCTTAACGTGTTTGATATTATGTGATAGATGTCTACCTCTAGAACAAGTCCCATTGACTCACCTAATAATAATGAAGAGTCAAATGTAAATTGGAATGATTCATGGACTGATTCACAAGTTCCCGAAGAGGAACCGGAAGAAGAGTCGGAACCGGAAGAAGAATCGGAACCAGACGAAGAATCGGAACCGGAAGAAGAATCGGAACCGGTGGGGGAAATAATAAAACGGTTAAGTAAAAGAGAATCCTCAACCAACCGACCAAGGTTAATTATGGTCAATGGTGTTTCCGCCAAGGAAGCAAAATATTGGGAGGATTACCAATTCTCCGATGAATCGGATTCCGACGAGAATTCCAATGATGTTATAGAAATTACCCCAACTGAATTTAAAAAGGCAAAAGAAAATAATAAGGGAAAGGGCATAAAAATAGAGAAATCTAATTCCAACCCCGATGAACTTTATATGTATCGTCAACCCCCGAAGTTCTTAAGTTGTAACAATGACCCGGGAACCTCTAAACCACCAGGTTTTTCTAAACCAATGTGGACAACGACGGCTCGTATTAGGGGAACATCATATATCCCTAGAAACTTGGCAAAACGAACCAAAACCGAAGAAGAAGAAACGAGCGAGTCGGAATAAGATAGTTGTATTCTTGTGGTGTAATATATGTAATACAGTGTTCTTATGCTTTATGATATATGTAAAAATTGCTTGTATTAATAAGTATTTTTTTATGAATCTAACTCTTGTCTATTTTACAGTTTAAAAACACAAAATGGATAGACAACCCAATATTTTAAGAGACCTACCCGGAGACATGATTGATGAAATCTTGTCTAGAGTCGGCCAGAATTCCTCGGCACAACTATTTAAGGCGAGATCAGTTTGTAAGACATTCGAAGAACGTTCCAAGAATGTCTTGGTTTATAAGAGACTTTCGTTTGAAAGATGGGGGATATCACATTGGGAAACCCATAAGTTACGATGTGTTTACTTTGACGCATATATTGCGGGGAACCCAAATGCTATTTTACGCAACGGGTTAAGAAATTATTTTGACTCAATATATCCGAATATTGGACTTCGTGATTTAGAAAAAGCGGCTAGCATGCAACATAAAGAAGCATGTTATGCTTACGGATTAGTAATGTTCGCTTCTCACCAAAGTGAGAACAAGAACATCGGGCTACAACTATTAAACAAAACGTTTCCACAAGTGACGGAGTCGGTAATTGGGGTAAGAAATGAGGTTTTTAGATTATTACGGGACTGTTGGACATTACGTAACCCTCGTCCCTTTGACGACGTTACAACACGCTGTCTTATCAACGGCCATAACGGTTATGTTGCACAAGACCAAGGATGGGAAGTAGTCCTAGTAAAACCAGAATGCATGACTTGTTTCTGGACGTATGAATTACGTGTCTTTATTGCCTTTGCTGAACGACTTGTGTACTAGCTAGAATTATCTTCACAACTATCTTGTATCAAAGTTATTGTGTGCTATATTTCATGCTTTATGTAAAATAAGCGGTATTGTAAGTTTGTAAAATATTGTATAAAAGTTTGAACGCGAAATATTATTATAATCAGTTTTTCATATAGAATTGTAGTAGTTGAATTGTATATTAGCTACTAAGTATGAACTTAACGGGTAGGTACTACCCGAATTTAAACTTATAAAACGCTAATATGAAGAAAAAGCTTTTATAAATGAGTTCATATTATGCTACGAAATACTATTAACTACTCTTAATATTCTGTATGATTAACTTGTTCCATTTGACTATTTTGAAGGAAATGGCACCGACTACTCGACACACCGTGAATATGAATGAAGAGGAATTCCGTATTTTTCTAGCTTCAAACATAGCCGCAGTACAGGCTGCGCTACATACCAACAATAACCTTGGATCTAGCAGTACAGGAAATCATGTAGGATGCACCTACAAAGAATTCACTGCCTGCAAACCTTTGGAATTTGATGGAACCGAAGGACCGATCGGATTGAAACGGTGGACCGAGAAGGTCGAATCGGTGTTTTCCATAAGTAAGTGTACTGAAGAGGACAAAGTGAAGTACGCTACGCATACCTTCACAGGTTCGGCGTTAACATGGTGGAATACCTATCTAGAGCAAGTGGGACAAGACGATGCGTACGCACTACCGTGGTCAGCATTCAAGCACTTGATGAACGAGAAGTACCGTCCCAGAACCGAGGTCAATAAGCTCAAGACAGAACTTAGAGGGTTACGAACCCAAGGATTTGATATTACCACGTACGAAAGACGATTCACAGAATTGTGCCTATTGTGTCCGGGAGCATTCGAAGATGAGGAAGAGAAGATCGACGCATTTGTGAAAGGATTACCAGAAAGAATCCAAGAAGATATAAGTTCACACGAGCCCGCCTCTATACAACAGGCATGTAGAATGGCTTACAAACTAGTGAACCAGATTGAAGAAAGAATTAAAGAACAGACTGCTGAAGAGGCCAATGTGAAGCAAGTCAAAAGAAAGTGGGAGGAAAACGGTGATAAGAATCACCAATACAACAACAACAGCAATTACAACAATAATCGCAACAATTATCCCAACAATCGCAACATCAAACGCAACTACAACAAACGGCCCAACAATAACAACAACAACAACAACAACAGCAACAGCAACTACAACAATCATCCCAACAACAATAATAACCGCAACAACAACAACAATCAGAAGCAGCTATGCCAAAGGTGTGAAAAGTATCACTCGGGGTTCTGCACCAAATTTTGCAACAAGTGTAAAAGAAATGGTCATAGCGCGGCGAAGTGTGAGGTCTACGGACCAGGGGTTAATAGAACGAAAGGAACAAATGGTGTCGGAACGAGTAATGGCGGAGCAAGTAGTGTCGGAGCAAGTTATGCCAATGTAGTTTGTTATAAATGTGGAAAACCGGGCCACATTATTAGAAATTGCCCGAACCAGGAGAACACGAATGGACAAGGCCGTGGAAGAGTTTTCAATATTAATGCTGCAGAGGCACAGGAAGACCCGGAGCTTGTTACGGGTACGTTTCTTATAGACAATAAATCTGCTTACGTTTTATTTGATTCGGGTGCGGATAGAAGCTATATGAGTAGAGATTTTTGTGCTAAATTAAGTTGTCCATTGACGCCTTTGGATAGTAAATTTTTACTCGAATTAGCAAATGGTAAATTAATTTCAGCAGATAATATATGTCGGAATCGAGAAATTAAACTGGTTAGCGAAACATTTAAGATTGATTTGATACCAGTAGAGTTAGGGAGTTTTGATGTGATAATTGGTATGGACTGGTTGAAAGAAGTGAAAGCGGAGATCGTTTGTTACAAAAATGCAATTCGCATTATACGAGAAAAAGGAAAACCCTTAATGGTGTACGGAGAAAAGGGCAACACTAAGCTACATCTTATTAGTAATTTGAAGGCACAAAAACTAATAAGAAAAGGTTGCTATGCTGTTCTAGCACACGTCGAGAAAGTACAAACTGAAGAAAAGAGCATCAATGATGTTCCCATTGCAAAAGAATTTCCCGATGTATTTCCGAAAGAATTACCGGGATTACCCCCACATCGATCCGTTGAATTTCAAATAGATCTTGTACTAGGAGCTGCACCAATAGCTCGTGCTCCTTACAGACTCGCACCCAGCGAGATGAAAGAACTGCAAAGCCAATTACAAGAACTTTTAGAGCGTGGTTTCATTCGACCAAGCACATCACCATGGGGAGCTCCTGTTTTGTTTGTCAAGAAGAAAGATGGTACATTAAGGTTGTGTATCGACTACCGAGAGTTGAACAAACTTACCATCAAGAACCGCTACCCACTACCGAGAATCGATGACTTATTTGATCAACTACAAGGCTCGTCTGTTTATTCAAAGATTGACTTACGTTCCGGGTATCATCAAATGCGGGTGAAAGAAGATGATATTCCAAAGACTGCTTTCAGAACACGTTACGGTCATTACGAGTTTATGGTCATGCCGTTTGGTTTAACTAATGCACCAGCTGTGTTCATGGACCTTATGAACCGAGTGTGTGGACCATAACTTGACAAGTTTGTCATTGTTTTCATTGATGACATACTTATTTACTCAAAGAATGACCAAGAACACGGTGAACATTTGAGAAAGGTGTTAGAAGTATTGAGGAAGGAAGAATTGTACGCTAAGTTTTCAAAGTGTGCATTTTGGTTGGAAGAAGTTCAATTCCTCGGTCACATAGTGAACAAAGAAGGTATTAAGGTGGATCCGGCAAAGATAGAAACTGTTGAAAAGTGGGAAACCCCGAAAACTTCGAAACACATACGCCAGTTTTTAGGACTAGCTGGTTACTACAGAAGGTTCATCCAAGACTTTTCCAGAATAGCAAAACCCTTGACTGCATTAACGCATAAAGGGAAGAAATTTGAATGGAATGATGAACAAGAGAAAGCGTTTCAGTTATTGAAGAAAAATCTAACTACGGCACCTATATTGTCATTGCCTGAAGGGAATGATGATTTTGTGATTTATTGTGATGCATCAAAGCAAGGTCTTGGTTGTGTATTAATGCAACGAACGAAGGTGATTGCTTATGCGTCTAGACAATTGAAGATTCACGAACAAAATTATACGATGCATGATTTGGAATTAGGCGCGGTTGGTCTTGCATTAAAGACTTGGAGGCACTACTTATATGGGGTCAAAAGTATTATATATACCGACCACAAAAGTCTTCAACACATATTTAACCAGAAACAACTGAATATGAGGCAGCGTAGGTGGATTGAATTATTGAATGATTACGACTTTGAGATTCGTTACCACCCGGGGAAGGCAAATGTGGTAGCCGATGCCTTGAGCAGGAAGGACAGAGAACCCATTCGAGTAAAATCTATGAATATAATGATTCATAATAACCTTACTACTCAAATAAAGGAGGCGCAACAAGGAGTTTTAAAAGAGGGAAATTTAAAGGATGAAATACCCAAAGGATCGGAGAAGCATCTTAATATTCGGGAAGACGGAACCCGGTATAGGGCTGAAAGGATTTGGGTACCAAAATTTGGAGATATGAGAGAAATGGTACTTAGAGAAGCTCATAAAACCAGATACTCAATACATCCTGGAACGGGGAAGATGTACAAGGATCTCAGGAAATATTTTTGGTGGCCAGGTATGAAAGCCGATGTTGCTAAATACGTAGGAGAATGTTTGACGTGTTCTAAGGTCAAAGCTGAGCATCAGAAACCATCAGGTCTACTTCAACAACCCGAAATCCCAGAATGGAAATGGGAAAACATTACCATGGATTTCATCACTAAATTGCCAAGGACTGCAAGTGGTTTTGATACTATTTGGGTAATAGTTGATCGTCTCACCAAATCAGCACACTTCCTGCCAATAAGAGAAGATGACAAGATGGAGAAGTTAGCACGACTGTATTTGAAGGAAGTCATTTCCAGACATGGAATACCAATCTCTATTATCTCTGATAGGGATGGCAGATTTATTTCAAGATTCTGGCAGACATTACAGCAAGCATTAGGAACTCGTCTAGACATGAGTACTGCCTATCATCCACAAACTGATGGGCAGAGCGAAAGGACGATACAAACGCTTGAAGACATGCTACGAGCATGTGTTATTGATTTCGGAAACAGTTGGGATCGACATCTACCGTTAGCAGAATTTTCCTACAACAACAGCTACCATTCAAGCATTGAGATGGCGCCGTTTGAAGCACTTTATGGTAGAAAGTGCAGGTCTCCGATTTGTTGGAGTGAAGTGGGGGATAGACAGATTACGGGTCCGGAGATTATACAAGAAACTACCGAGAAGATCATCCAAATTCAACAACGGTTGAAAACCGCCCAAAGTTGACAAAAGAGCTACGCTGACATTAAAAGAAAAGATATAGAATTTGAAATTGGAGATATGGTCATGCTTAAAGTTGCACCTTGGAAAGGCGTTGTTCGATTTGGTAAACGAGGGAAATTAAATCCAAGGTATATTGGACCATTCAAGATTATTGATCGTGTCGGACCAGTAGCTTACCGACTTGAGTTACCTCAACAACTCGTGGCTGTACATAACACTTTCCACGTCTCGAATTTGAAGAAATGTTTTGCTAAAGAAGATCTCACTATTCCGTTAGATGAAATCCAAATCAACGAAAAACTTCAATTCATCGAAGAACCCGTCGAAATAATGGATCGTGAGGTTAAAAGACTTAAGCAAAACAAGATACCAATTGTTAAGGTTCGATGGAATGCTCGTAGAGGACCCGAGTTCACCCGGGAGCGTGAAGATCAGATGAAGAAGAAATACCCGCATCTATTTCCAGAAGATTCGTCAACACCTTCAACAGCTTAAAATTTCGGGACGAAATTTATTTAACGGGTAGGTACTGTCGTGACCCGAACTTTTCCATGTTTATATATATTAATTGAGATTGATATTTACATGATTAAATGTTTCCAACATGTTAAGCAATCAAACTTGTTAAGACTTGATTAATTGAAATATGTTTCATATAGACAATTGACCACCCAAGTTGACCGGTGATTCACGAACGTTAAAACTTGTAAAAACTATATGATGACATATATATGGATATATATATAGTTAACATGATACTATGATAAGTAAACACATCATTAAGTATATTAACAATGAACTGCATATGTAAAAACAAGACTACTAACTTAATGATTTTTAAACGAGACATATATGTAACGATTATCGTTGTAAAGACATTTAATGTATATATATCATATTAAGAGATATTCATACATGATAATATCATGATAATATAATAATTTAAAATCTCATTTGATATTATAAACATTGGGTTAACAACATTTAACAAGATCGTTAACCTAAAGGTTTCAAAACAACACTTACATGTAACGACTAACGATGACTTAACGACTCAGTTAAAATGTATATACATGTAGTGTTTTAATATGTATTTATACACTTTTGAAAGACTTCAATACACTTATCAAAATACTTCTACTTAACAAAAATGCTTACAATTACATCCTCGTTCAGTTTCATCAACAATTCTACTCGTATGCACCCGTATTCGTACTCGTACAATACACAGCTTTTAGATGTATGTATTATTGGTATATACACTCCAATGATTAGCTCTTAGCAGCCCATGTGAGTCACCTAAAACATGTGGGAACCATCATTTGGCAAGTAGCATGAAATATCTCATAAAATTACAAAAATATGAGTAATCATTCATGACTTATTTACATGAAAACAAAATTACATATCCTTTATATCTAATCCATACACCAACGACCAAAAACACCTACAAACACTTTCATTCTTCAATTTTCTTCATCTAATTGATCTCTCTCAAGTTCTATCTTCAAGTTCTAAGTGTTCTTCATAAATTCCAAAAGTTCTAGTTTCATAAAATCAAGAATACTTTCAAGTTTGCTAGCTCACTTCCAATCTTGTAAGGTGATCATCCAACCTCAAGAAATCTTTGTTTCTTATAGTAGGTTATCATTCTAATACAAGGTAATAATCATATTCAAACTTTGGTTCAATTTCTATAACTATAACAATCTTATTTCAAGTGATGATCTTACTTGAACTTGTTTTCGTGTCATGATTCTGCTTCAAGAACTTCGAGCCATCCAAGGATCCATTGAAGCTAGATCCATTTTTCCCTTTTCCAGTAGGTTTATCCAAGGAACTTAAGGTAGTAATGATGTTCATAACATCATTCGATTCATACATATAAAGCTATCTTATTCGAAGGTTTAAACTTGTAATCACTAGAACATAGTTTAGTTAATTCTAAACTTGTTCGCAAACAAAAGTTAATCCTTCTAACTTGACTTTTAAAATCAACTAAACACATGTTCTATATCTATATGATATGCTAACTTAATAATTTAAAACCTGGAAACACGAAAAACACCGTAAAACCGGATTTACGCCGTCGTAGTAACACCGCGGGCTGTTTTGGGTTAGTTAATTAAAAACTATGATAAACTTTGATTTAAAAGTTGTTATTCAGAGAAAATGATTTTTATTATGAACATGAAACTATATCCAAAAATTATGGTTAAACTCAAAGTGAAAGTATGTTTTCTAAAATGGTCATCTAGACGTCGTTCTTTCGACTGAAATGACTACCTTTACAAAAACGACTTGTAACTTATTTTTCCGACTATAAACCTATACTTTTCTGTTTAGATTCATAAAATAGAGTTCAATATGAAACCATAGCAATTTGATTCACTCAAAACGGATTTAAAATGAAGAAGTTATGGGTAAAACAAGATTGGATAATTTTTCTCATTTTAGCTACGTGAAAATTGGTAACAAATCTATTCCAACCATAACTTAATCAACTTGTATTGTATATTATGTAATCTTGAGATACCATAGACACGTATACAATGTTTCGACCTATCATGTCGACACATCTATATATATTTCGGAACAACCATAGACACTCTATATGTGAATGTTGGAGTTAGCTATACAGGGTTGAGGTTGATTCCAAAATATATATAGTTTGAGTTGTGATCAATACTGAGATACGTATACACTGGGTCGTGGATTGATTCAAGATAATATTTATCGATTTATTTCTGTACATCTAACTGTGGACAACTAGTTGTAGGTTACTAACGAGGACAGCTGACTTAATAAACTTAAAACATCAAAATATATTAAAAGTGTTGTAAATATATTTTGAACATACTTTGATATATATTTATATATTGTTATAGGTTCGTGAATCAACCAGTGGCCAAGTCTTACTTCCCGACGAAGTAAAAATCTGTGAAAGTGAGTTATAGTCCCACTTTTAAAATCTAATATTTTTGGGATGAGAATACATGCAGGTTTTATAAATGATTTACAAAATAGACACAAGTACATGAGACTACATTCTATGGTTGAATTATCGAAATCGAATATGCCCCTTTTTATTAAGTCTGGTAATCTAAGAATTAGGGAACAGACACCCTAATTGACGCGAATCCTAAAGATAGATCTATCGAGCCCAACAAGCCCCATCCAAAGTACCGGATGCTTTAGTACTTCGAAATTTATATCATATCCGAAGGGTGTCCCGGAATGATGGGGATATTCTTATATATGCATCTTGTTAATGTCGGTTACCAGGTGTTCACCATATGAATGATTTTTATCTCTATGTATGGGATGTGTATTGAAATATGAAATCTTGTGGTCTATTATTATGATTTGATATATATAGGTTAAACCTATAACTCACCAACATTTTTGTTGACGTTTTAAGCATGTTTATTCTCAGGTGATTATTAAGAGCTTCCGCTGTCGCATAGTTAAATAAGGACGAGATTTGGAGTCCATGCTTGTATGATATTGTGTAAAAACAGCATTCAAGAAACTTATTTTGTTGTAACATATTTGTATTGTAAACCATTATGTAATGGTCGTGTGTAAACAGGATATTTTAGATTATCATTATTTGATAATCTACGTAAAGCTTTTTAAAACCTTTATCTCTGAAATAAAGGTTATGGTTTGTTTTAAAAATGAATGCAGTCTTTGAAAAACGTCTCAAATAGAGGTCAAAACCACGCAACGAAATCAATTAATATGGAACGTTTTTAATCAATAAGAACGGGACATTTCAAAAATGACTTCTAAAATCTATACATGATTATTATATAACTTAAATATAGTCGTCTTATATATATATTTAAATATATTTATCAGATTTTATTAAAGTAAATAATAAAAGTCATTTATTAATAAATAAAAATTTATATTAAATCTATATATAATAAAATTATACTTTTATATATTTTAGGTAAATAAATTTATAAAGTTCACTTACTATCATAAAATATAGTGGTAAAAGTTGTATTATTTTGTAATATTAATTATTATTATTCTACTAATAAAAATAACAATATTTATATTTACTAAAAATGATATTATGATAAAATAATAATACTAAAATGATATAAATAATGATATTTTATAATAACAATGATATTTTATAATAACAATGATATTTTTTTAAAATAATAATTTTAGTAAAAATGATAGTTTCAATATTAGTAATACTTTTAATAATAATAATAGTGATATAAATAATGAAAATGATATTTTTATCTAAATCAATAACTTACAATACTTATACTCATTATTTCCTAATCAATTTGTTAATAGCTTTTAGTCATCTTTTATATCGCGTTCATAATAATGATAATAATAGTAATCATAATAATTAGATGTTACTAATATTAGTTTTAATTATAATAATACTAATAATAATAAATATTAGGATAATATTAATGATAATACTAATAACTATTTTAATGATAAATAATAATACTAATTATAACCTTAACGATAATAACGATAGTAATAATAATAAAAATAACAATTTTTAATGATAATACCTTTTATTAATAACGATAATGATAATAATAATAATAATAATAATAATAATAATAATAATAATAATAATAATAATAATAAGAATAATAATAATTAGATAATAATTATAACGACGATAATAACGATGATAGTAATAATAATCATTTTAACAATAATACAAAAATTCAGTTGACTATAACTTCTAATCCGTTCATCTAAACCATTCGAGTTCTAAATGAAAAGTTCTTAATTTTTCGCTAGCTTTCCAACGACATGCATATCATATACCCTATCTCAATAGCATATGTATCTAATTCAGGATTCAACATAACTTATCTAATGACAATATCAAACGTACAAGCATGCATAATCCTATATACTCGAGCACTAGTCAGGGATACACTAATAATATATAAAAGTTAAGTTATGAGTACTCACGTATCAATATTGAGATTTAATATTGCACGAAAGTACGTAGACGCAACAGAGATGATAAACACTAGGTTGACCTCACGAGCATACCCACGAACTATGCCCATAACCTCCATAGCTATAACCCATGATTTCCTTAGCCCTATCGTACTCGAAAACCAGTTTTGAAATAACTCGCTCATGACTTCGTCGTAGTATTTTATGTATAATACTAATAATAATAATACTACTAAATACGATTATTAATAATATTAATCGTAATAATAAAATAATAATAATAATAATAATAATAATATAAATAAATAAATAAATAACATACGGTGTAAGAGATTGAATGAATTACTCGAGCCAGAATTCGATCAATTTATAGTGCCCGACCTGGACCCAGTAACTCCGCAATCGCGGAGGTATATACACAAAAAGTTCCGCAATCGCGGACCTCCTGTTTCCAACTGTCCCTCATTTTTCTCGTGGGCTGCCGACGGTTTATATATATATATATTTTATAATATATTAAATTTATATAATTAATTAAATATTATATTATATTTACGTACATAGTTAACTTGTAATTTTAGTTCCGATTTATTGTACGTTGAAACTTGACTTATGTGCCAGTTCCGGTCTCTCGAACGCACGTTCATACGCTTAGAAAACTAACACTTTACGTTACGCGACGTGTACCTTTATCAACAATTTGACTTACTCATCGATAAATTATTTTATAATAAATGTAACTTATAAAATTGAGCGTTGTGGTCATTTACTTCTATAAATCAGTGGCTCGTTGTTTATCAATATATATTATTTTAAATCAAGACGTTTTATGACTAAGTTAAAATATATAGATATATATATATATATATTTTCATTTAGAATTATAAATTTATACATAATATATATGTTTGAAATATTTATCTAATAATATAATATTTGTAATTTCAAAACTATTTATATTTTAAAGATTATTATATATAATCGTTTACATAATTGAATTTATTATGTCGTAGCACGTTTACGTTTTCGAAACACTATATAAATTTATAATATGAAGCTTTAATTGATTTCTTCTAATTCTACATAATCAATTTACCTTTATAATAGATTACAATAACTCAGTTTTTGAAATCATTTTCATATATTTGAAAATAGATCAGTCGAACATTATGAAAACCAGTTCTCCACTAACTTTTGTCTAACCCACGTCAATTGACACATTTGTTCTTTCTTGTAAATGACTTTACCATTTATTTCGAATATCGTTAAAAATGAACGATTTCTCAAATCAACGTGGACCTCACAACAAAGACTCATAATCATCCAATGTATCTGATAAATCAATCATTTGATATTATCTTCTAATTCTATCGATAATTATTTCTAAATATATTTTGAAACAAATATGTTCATGTAAAGTATTATACGTCTAATACTTTGTTAACGTTTTCAAGTTATAATATATACACATATGCATATATAATCATATCCATTCATATAATGGTTCGTGAATCATTGGAATTTGGTCAAGGTTAAATGAAAGTATGAACACAGTTTAAAATTCTTGAGATTTAACTTTACAAACTTTGCTTATCGTGTTGGAATAATATAAAGATCAAGTTTAAATTTGTTCGGAAATTTCCGGGTTGTCACACATTCAACTCAGATCTATAATATGTAACATATAAACTTGATTAAAATAATGATTTACCAAAGATTGGAAGTAAAAGGAGAATAGATTCGGTAGATTAGGCTCAGACTCGGTAAATTAAGTAGACTCGGTATATGCTTTTGAAAATGTAAGAGTCTTTGACTTTGACTCTTCTATTTATATATACCAAATATGAGTCAAATATGGGCTTTACCGAATGGGGCTTACATACTGAATGTTAGTCCATTTAAAATTTTTAAGCAATTTGACTTCAAACATTGAAAAATCAATATCAATAAATTCACAAGCTTGTTATACTTTTCAATGAACTTCAATATTGAGTGAATTTTGAACATTTTAAGACTTACCGAATTTGCATTGTTTAGATGTTAGATTCAGTATGATGCTAAAAATAGCATTTATTCATGAAAAATTCAAATCTTTTTGGATTTTAAGCATTTTAAATTTTTATGAATTTTCTAAAATCAAGATTTGTACTTATAAAACTTTTGAATTATTAACAAAGCACAAATCTTCAGTGATACCAATTGTTAAAACGGGTTGCATACCGAGATGTATACAATCCAAAGTGAATTTTATCAATTTAAAACAAAAGTTTTTATGAATTCACTTTTAAAAATCAATTTTCTTTTTCATTTTCCTCCTGTTATCCCCCTCAAAATGTGATATACAGTTAAGTAAATCACCATTTTGATCATCCCATAAGAAAATGTAGTAACTCCCCCTTGAAACAAGATATCAATCAATTACCTCCCCTATCGTAACTATTGAAATATAAGCACGGAAAGTTAACATGAAGGCAAAAGCTCCCCCTAGATAGATAATATCTAAAGCATTCAGTTGCTCCCCTAGATAAAATATACTCCCCCTAAACACAAGATTCCAGGAATAAGTTCCCATAGAATAAAGGAAATTAATCGCTATACTCTACCATGCCGATTTGTTAAATTAAGAACTTCAATCTAACTTCATCTAAAGGTTTAGTGAACATGTCGGTTAATTGCACTTTTGTAGGCACAAAGTATAATTCTACATCTCCCTTTTCTACATGGTCCTTAATAAAGTGCTAATGAATTTCTATGTGCTTAGTCTTAGTATGCTGGACAGGGTTACTAGTAATTGCAATTGCACTTTAGGAATCACAGTATATTGGGGTCTTAGTGATCTTAAAGCCATAGTCAAATACTTGAGTTTGCATTCACAAAACTTGAGAAGAACAGTGAGCTGCAGCAATATACTCAGACTCAGCTATTGATAATGAAACACAGTTTTGTTTCTTGGATGACCAACCAACTAGCCTATTCCCCAATATCTAAATTGATCCAGATGTGCTTTTCCTATCAACATGGAAACCACCATGATCTGCATCCGTATAAGTAGTGAGACTGAAATCATATCCACAAGGATACCATATTCCAAGGTTAGTGTACCTTTAAGGTGCTGAAAAATTCTAACCACCGCTTTGGAGTGTGATTTCTTAGGGTTGGACTGAAAGTGGGCACGAATAGTTACAATAAGTGTAATGTCCGGTCTACTCGCAGTCAAATTTTCATGACCCGTCCTAATCCATCTAGACGAATACATTACATTTGGTTACATCGCGAGGCACTTGACCTCTATATGATACATTTTACAAACATTGCATTCATTTTTTAAAAGACAAACTTTCATTACATCGACAGTTGACGGCATGCATACCATTTCATAATATATCCAACTATAATTGACTTAGTAATAATCTTGATGAACTCGACTACTCGAATGCAACGTCTTTTGAAATATGTCATGAATGACTCCAAGTAATATCTCTAATATGAGCAAATGCACAGCGAAATATTTCTTTCATACCTGAGAATAACATGATTTCAAGTGTCAACCAAAAGGTTGGTGAGTTCATTAGTTTATCATAATCGATCATTTCCATAATTTTAATAGACCACAAAATTTCAATTTTTCCATAAATATACATCTCATATCAGGCATTTCGCAAACTGCATAGAGATAAAAATCATTCATATGGATTGAACACCTTGTAACCGACATTAACAAGATGCATATAGAATATCCCCATCATTCCGGGACAACCATCAGACATGATAAATTTCGAAGTACTAAAGCATTCTAAATTCCAGAATGGGGTTTGTTAGGCCCATAGATCTATCTTTAGGATTCGTGTCAATTAGGGTTGCACTAATTCTCAAAATTAGTGATGTTCCCTAATTCTTAGATTACCAGGCTAAAAGGGGCATATTCGGCTTCGATCCATTCAACCATATAATGTAGTTTCGATTACTTGTGTCTATTTCGTAAAAGAATTAAAAAATGCATGTATTCTCAGTCCCAAAAATATATATTGCAAAAGCATTTAAAAAGGGAGCAAATGAAACTCACAATACTGTATTTTGTAGTAAAAATACATATGACGACATTGAACAAATGTAGGGTTGGCCTCGGATTCACGAACCTATATCAATAATATATATCAAATAATGTAATGAATCCTATAGTAGTAATAAAAAAATTTTAATTATATAATATTTTTACTTATTTAAATTAGTAATATATATGATAAACAACTAATTAATATTTATTATTAAGTTATCATTATAAATTTTATTACTATCAATATAGAAATTACATATTAAATAATTAATATCAATATGTTTAAGTATTCAAAATTTTAATATCCTAATATTTTTAAATCAATTCAATAACATACTTATATAAAAACGTATTATATTTAATTTATATATATATATATATATATATATATATATATATATATATATATATATATATATATATGTGTGTATATATATATATATGTATATATATATATATGTATATATATATATATATATATATATATATATATATATATATATATATTATATTCCATTTAAATCATGTTCTTGTATACATATACATATATATATATATATATATATATATATATATATATATATATATATATATATATATATATATATATATATATATATATATATATGGAGAGTTTACTTATACATATACCCATCGTTTTAATAACAAACTTTACTACATTATATACATATACTTTTACGTATGTTGTAATAATATCTATTTATATATCCATAAGATTATCTTAATATATCATAACCTTAATCATACATAATACAATCATAATAATATCTCTTATAATCTTTTATATTACTTATACTAATACTTTCATATATTCAACTTTAGTCATTTCCATCATCTCTTATATTCATAATAATAATAATAATAATAATAATAATAATAATAATAATAATAATAATAATAATAATAATAATAATAATAATAATAATAATAATAATAAAAATGATAAAATTATACCATTATCATTTTTATAACCGTGTTTCGTCATTAACATACGATCATCATCATCATCTTAATACGATTATCATCATCATCATGCAACGTCTCCATCATTATCAATATTTTTTCAATCGCCATGATCTTTAATTAATCCTAAACATCAACTAAATTCGTTTCCTAGATACATAGATTTAGTCTTGGATCAACAAATAACCGAAATCTAAGTGTCCCAAAAATTTAGTTAATTAACCCAATTAGTAAAACCCCACGGCCCATTGGAAAATGAATCAAACAGCCCAAGTTGTATCCAGCTTACAAAATTTTGGTTCATCCAGCTTGTTGTTAAATATTATCACCCGTCACATTAAATCAAAAGGTGTGGGATCACCAAGACAGCTGTTGTCTTCCATTACCTTTTGTTTTAAACCGAATCATTAATATAGTGGGGTGCAATTGACATAATTCCAACAAAGTTATGTGCTCATTCTTTATTCATTCGTTATTATCCTTCTTTCTTTGCCGTCTCATTCTTTTCATTATTATCACTGTATCAACAAGTGGGTTTCAATGGGTTTGTTTTGGTTTTGATTGAAATATCACGCAACAACAGTTTATGGTGTAGCAGATGGTTTGTAATGGGTTTTGGTTCGTTAGATCAGTCACAGGAAAAGAATAGTAGTAGCAAAACAATTCGTAGCAGGAAGGTTTCATTCTTGGGTTTTAACAGCAAGAACGAGTAAAATATGGTGGTTCCTCATCGTCACTATTCATCATCATTTTCATGGTTACTTCACTAGGTGACAAGAGAGTGGTGGTTGTTTTGATTATAAAGGAAAAAGCTGTTGCAGTAGGAATTTATGATTAGAAACAGAAAACTGATCTGGTGGAAATCATTAATTGGTGATCGTAAAGTGAAGGTGGCGATGGTGATGATTACAGCAACAGAAACTATCAAGTGCAGCAAAGTTCAATTGGTTGCTATGGTTGTTATGGTGATTCGTGGTAGTGAAACAGAAAACAATTGCAGCCACATTTAAAGTGGTCTCAAGTAGGGGTTAAATGGGTGGTTGTTTTAGTTGTAAACCGAAGAGGATCAAGAAGTTGTTAAATGGGTTTCAAATGGTGATTATGAAGTTGGAAAACAGTAGTCGTTGGAATCAGTTGGTGATGGTGGTTAGTGGCGGATTGTGTGATCATAGGTTTGACATGAGTGTTAACAAGAATCATGTGTAGCAGTTTGATGATCTTATGGTGTAAACATCAGCAACAAGAATCGATCATAGTTAAAACAATTAGTAGACGCATAACATTCATCGATGATGGATTGATTTCATGGTGATGTTTGAAAGTGGTAGTAATACTTAAGAGTGAATCAGAGGTAGTGTTTGTATGGTATTGTGGTTTTCAATTTGAATGCAGTTTTGATATAATTGTATATAGAGATGATAATCAAATTATTTAAGTTAGTACACATGATACCATCAGTTTTGTTTTGTATAGACAATTGGAAATTCGATTTGTACTAGAGCAGACAGGAAAATCAATCAGAAGAAATAAAAATAAAGTGATAGTAAAGTCTAACTGATTGTACGATATGTTTAAATTCGAATCCTACTACAGAATTGGTGATAAGAAACAAATTAGAAAAAGGGTAACGTTGAGTAGAAACAGAATACGTATATGTATATAATTAGTATCTGTATTTATATTTATTCATAATCAGTATTTACGTATATATATTTTCTGTATATATATTTATGTATGTAAACTTGCTCTTCATATATGTATAGGTATTTATTTGTATCTGCATTATCATATATCATATATCATTATATGTATATATATATATATATATATATATATATATATATATATATATATATATATATATATATATATATATATATATATATATATATATATATATATTTGTATTTTAATTATGTAAAGAAACAAATAATATTAAATATATATACATTAGTATTTAAAATTAATTTTATTAATAATAATGAGACTAATAATATTAATAATAATAATAATAATAGAGATAATAGTGATAGTAATATTATAATAATGTTAATAATAACAATAATAATAATAATAATTTTTGTATTAATAATATCAAAATAATACTAATATGAATAAGCATCATGGTAAAGTAATGATAATAATAATTTTATATAAAAACGATTATTATATTATTATTAATATTAATGATAATAAAAATAATAATTTTTAATGGTAAAGGTAATAATAATAATACCTAATAATAATACTAGTAATAATTAAGATACAACAAGTTACATGTATCAAATTTCATATTAAAAATAATAATATTAATAACACCGATGTTAATATTAATATTAATATTAATGTTAATAATATTAATGAAAGTAACAATAATAATAACAACTTATATTATAACTTGTAATTAAGTTTGATATATTAATAATATATTTTATATAATATTTACTAATCTATATATACACATATTTATTTACAAATAATTGTTCGTGAATCGTCGGGAATAGTCAAGGTCAAATGCATTTGTGAAAAATAGTTTCAACATTTTGAGACTCGGTTTGATAGACTTTACTTATCGTGTCAGAATCATTATAAGATTAAGTTTAAATTTGGTCGGAAATTTTCGGGTCGTCACAGTACCTACCCGTTAAAGAAATTTCGTCCCAAAATTTGATTGAGATGGTCATGGTTTTCATTAAGTATGTTTTTATGACTCATATGAGCTGGAATTTAGATTTTTATCATCAGTGAGTGATATGGATAAATCAAATCATTTATATTAAGAGTACGAGTGAAGCTGTCACAAAATAGTGGAATGCGGAAAATAAGTTTCGTCATAACTTTTGACGTAGTCATGGTTGAATTTCGGAATTCAAGGGATTCAGAAGAAAATCTTAGAAATCTATAAGATATGATTCTTTGAGATTTAAGGAAATTAAGATCTCTTTAATTAAATGCGATGATATGTCCCGATTACTACATCTGATATTTCTATTATAAATTTACCTTTTCCGTTCCATTAGTTTTCGCAACTTCTATACTAAATTCCCAAATTCAAAAGATTGTGAAAATGCTTAATCCAGTTTTGATCCTTGTCCTTATCTTGACTATTGCAACAATCATTCTTCTTTTCTAACTTCCGCCGGAGGAATCTGTTTACTTCTACTTCGCCCTTAGGGTTATAGTATTTTTAATTCTCCCCTGTCTTTATGTTGTGATAAACATTGATATCCACGGTTTGTAATTTATGTTTTGTTATCGGGCTTTATATTCTCCCTTATATTTTGGAGTCCCTGCTTCCGTATTCTATAATCATTGTCATTCACAGTTAATGCTCTCTCTTATTTGCTGCAATTTATACTCCCTTTCTATTTCGGAGCTTCATGCTTTTGTTTTCTTTTCGCAAGTAATGGTCCAGAATTCGTAGGAATGGAGTTTCGAATTATCATAATATACAAGGTAGAAAGGAAAGGTAATGGCACGATTTGATTTGTCAAATTATCAGAATATCCGAAAAAGACCGAATCATCAAGAAAATATTTTCTTGATATTTTTGAGGTTAAATATAATACAAGAGTCGTGTAACATGGCACATGATGACGTTATGATCAGTGAATCATCACGTTTCATTAGAAACTTAGCATGACTTACTGTAATATAATCACGTTGATCAAGTGTCATTATATTATACTAACTCATGCATCAATTTCCAACATTACTTCAAAAACATTCAGACTTTAAATTCGAATATTTTAGAATTTAGAAACTAAAATAGTTTCCTTTCTGATATAACAATGATATCACGAAATGATAATTGATTTCAGATAAGAATAATTATGAAAATATCTTCGGAAATATCGAGGATATTTATAATCGAAGATACAATGATATCTTAGAATTTCTAATATCGATGGGTGATGAAGAAGATTTGTTCGTAAAGGTTTAGAGTCCGGAGTAACGTATTCGTTAATGACTTCAGCAGTTACTGAATCATTTGAATTCTTTGAAGGCAGATTTAGTCGTTGTGATTTGTCCACGGTTTCCTTCATGGTTTGCTCAATCCGTTTTCTAGTTCCAAACCTTCTCTTTTTCTGAGCTTTGCCAACACACTATTCCTTATCATCAAACTTTTGACTATTAAGGTCGTTTACAACTTTTGCTACTTCATTGAGCTTTTTCAACATTCAGAATATTGATTCGTAGACTCGGTACTTTTCAGAATTTTAGAATGAAAGTTCATAATTCTAAGAGATAAATGTTATATGTATACATATAATTGTTGATGTAGAAATGCTACGAGATTTCAAAATACTGATTGCTAAGTTCGGGTAATTGGTATGGTCATTCTCGTTATAAGGTGTGGATGAGTATATGATAAGGTTTCAATGAATATAATGATTCTTCGGAAAGTCAGAGATCAATGAAGTTGCTGATAAGTTTACTGATAATGTGGTGGAATATAAACGGTTCCCGAAAACGATGATGAAAGGTAAACTTATATTTCAAAGTTATAATAAAGTTTATTCGAATGAAAGTCAAAGTTGATTTGCTGGAGCTGTGACAAAATTGGCTAATTTGGAAAGGAATTGTAAAGTTATTTTCGATAATAACAATGCCAAAGGAGCTAGCACAGATACGTGTTAAACGTTTACTCAAGTTCTGAGTGTTTTCAGGTGCATGAATCAATATTTTCTTTCGTAGATGAAGTGTGGTCGGTTCATCCTCTCGATTGAGATGTTTTTCAAGAGTCATGAAAGTTTGAACGCAGATTGTAATCATCAAGATACAATTGAGGTTTAAGAAGAAATCAAGTGGCAAACTTGAAGAAATGTTTAGTTTCATATGTTATAATCAATATTTTAATTCATTTTAATTGTCCAATGTTGGTAGTCCACAGTTAATAGTCCACAATTATTAATTCAATAATTCATATATAGTTTAATATTAATTAATACGTATCATGACCCATTGTATACATGTCTCAGACTCGATCACAACTCAAAGTATATATATTATTATAGAATCAACCTCAACCCTGTGTAGCTAACTCAAGCATTACTGCATATAGAGTGTCTATGGTTATTCCAAATAATATATATAGATGCGTCGATATGATATGTCAAAACCTTGTATACGTGTCCCGATATTTAAAGTGCGTAAAATAAATAAAAGAAATTAAATGATGATAAATAAAATGACGATAAATAAAATTGCGAGAATATAAATTGCGATAATTAAATTGCGATAAATAAAATGTAATCAGTTTGCTAGGAACAGTTAGCTAGGAACAGTTAGCGTAGATTCTTAACAAAATTTCTCATAGTTAATTTGTTTGTTTCTAACAAATTTTATTTTTTTGTCCAATGTTTTCTTCATTATACCATTTGTTGGATTCTGATAAATCAAAATTCAAATATGAAATTGGGTGAAATTGGTTATTCTGTGGTGTACAGATTCGTATATCTGTGGATGTAAGTAGGATAGTAAATGAACGTTGAATCAGATTCGAAGAATGTACAGTGTAACTTATTAATGTGAAATCTAAATATTCCTCGGGTATTACCTACCCGTTAAAATATTTTCACCATTAACAGTTTGTACAAAAAAAAATTTTTAATTACAATCCTTATGAAAATATACTTACATATATATTTTCTTCAGATGTAATCATGGATTTAATGAGTTAATATGATATTAATTCATTTGATTTATCATTAGAACTCGAATACATAATCTCTAAAACATTAGAGATTACATAATCGCCATGAAGAACGAAGATAATTGATGTAGAACGATACGTAAAACTATGATTATACTTGAGGTGCAGATTAAGATGTTGAGGCATGGATTGTTGATGGTACTGGTACTGTTACTGATGGTACTGTTGGTGCCGGTGATGTTGCTGAAGCTGGTACGTTTTGCACCATATTCTCCAAATTGATTACTCGAGCGCGAAGTTCGTTGACTTCTTCTATTATTCCGGGATGATTGTCGATCGGAACGAGCGGATGAATAAGGTTCAGAATTTGAGATAGTATATAAACATGACGAGATACTCTGGAAATAAGAGAGAAAATGGTATTACGGTGTCACACCCCCAAATAGGGTCAGGGGTATTTGTGACTAATTATATCAAATCAAGCAATTGTATAACGAGAATGACTCTATATGAGACGTTTTATATAACTTTTATTGAGTTTTTGCAGCGGAAGATAAATAGTCATTACATTTTATTGAATGAACAAAGCATTAAATGTTTTTAAATGGAATGATAAGTAATGCATGAAGACTCCAAGCATAGCAAGCAATCATCATCAAAGCAGCACATCAACAGCTTCTAATTACCTGAGACAAACATGCTTAAAAAGTCAACACGAGGTTAAGTGAGTAACATAGGTTTAATTTTGAGTAAGTTTGTTAGGCCACAAGATTTAAATAAAATCGATATATCATGTATATCAAAAGTATGCCATGAGCGTATAATATCAAAACTAAACGATTTTACCCCGTAACAATACATATGTAATTGTCAAGATCATTATTATACCACCAATTGACCTGAGGTCAACAGTGCGGGACGTTACTCCCAATAGCGCTATCTATAATAATTCTGTTTGCCACTTTAATTCATCTAGCAATTAATGATATTACAAAGCAAGGATTTTTATGTTTCAAATGAACATAATAAAATACTCATGTTGGTCGCATAATAAGTTTGTACTTGTGTCTAGCATGTTAAAGCATTTAAAATAAAGCATGTGTCTCACCCCAATGTAAAAACATAAAAATGTAAAAGCGGGGCTATGAAATTCACCTTAAATAGCAGTTGAAGTATATTCCACGCAAGAAGGAAAGTAAAGCAAGTAAGTGATATGGATATCAACCTAGAGGTATAACGTTTGATTAGTTAATGTCTAACTTGACATAAAGTATGTTTTTTAATATAGCAACTATATTGACAGTGACGGTTTTCGAGAAAAGTTCCTATTTCTCAAAAGTTTCTATTTTTAGAAAACTACTATTTATGGAAAGCTTTCACTTATAGTAAGCTTCTAGTTTAAGAATATTCGGGTTATAATTCTTAACAAAGATGTTGTACAATCTCGCCCAAATTTCGTTGCTAACATGCAAGTCACTCGAATGATCTATTGTTACCGAGCGGCCCAGGATCTCTTGACCAGAATCTAAGTCTTGGCATTCGAGATCCACAAGCGTCCCATAATGGTAACAAGGATCACCCTAGGCCACAAGTAACGGTGATGTTTGTAGTCTTTGTACGCTATCTTTAATTATAACCTTCACGTTAGGTGCGTATATACATATATATTCATTAATTCGATTTTAATTATAATTCCTATATATTAATTCATAAAAATACTTTTATAATTTTTAGTAACATATTACTAATTATAAAATGTTATTTATTTTAATTTTAATTGCATATAATTTATAACATTATTTACATGTTTCGGTAAAAAAAATAAGCCGAAGTAAATAGTAAAAAGTAAAAAGTAAGAAAAGAATACTTACTAGTAGTAATTCTTTAAAGAGAAAATGGAAGAAATTTTGGTGTGCGTTTGAATGAGAAATAAGGGGTATTTATACTTGAAAAAATTAGGTAAAAAGAATAAAATAATTAAAAGAAAAGAAATATTTTAATTTTTAATGGGATTTTAAAATTCAAAAGTATTAAATGTTAGGTCATGGGATAATGCACAATATAAAATAATAAAAGTAGTTTTCCATTATAATTTTTAATTAAAAAGTAATTTATTTATTTATTTATTTTTTTTTTTAAATTCGTTTATTTTGAGGATTTTATATATATATATATATATATATATATATATATATATATATATATATATATATATATATATATATATATATATATATATATATATATATATATTTTTTTTTTTTTTTTTAAAATAGACAAATTGATTTAGTAATTTTCCAACAATATTTGTCAATATTTTTTTTATTTAATTAATAAATACGAATTTTGCATAAAAATAATAAATAATTCGGTATTTTGTATATTTAATAATAATTATGATTTTAATTATTAAACTATAGTTTTAGTAAGTTTGTAAATATTATTACATTTATATATAATTGGATTTATTATATAGTTAAATATATAATACATTAACTAAATAATAAAAGTGATACAAATTTTATATACTTAGTTAAATTATGTCAAATTATATAAATTAATAATATATTATTTATTTAAGCGTACGTTGTTGACTAAAAATTACTATTCGGTCACTATTTAATTGTATATGACAACGCTTAATACATATAGTTAGGCAGATAACCCTAGGGTTAATTCAGTAAATTTAGAAGTCGAAAAGTTACTATTCGGTCACTATTCAATGTTCTTTCCTCAACTTCAAGATTTTTCATTCTTAGCTCCCAGAATTCGACTTCAAATTTTTGGACTTGATTCCTGGGACAATACTTGCCAGCCAGCATGGTTTTTAATGTTTCCCAGGGTATGGCAAAAGCAGCATTCCATCCAACTGTACCAGCATATGCAGTCCACCAAGTTAAAGCTCCACCAGATAGAGTTCCAGTAGCATACTTGACCTTGTCAGCTTCACCGTAGTTACACAGATGAAACACAGATTCCATCTTTTCGAACCAGTGGTTTAGTTCAATTGGTCCTTCAGTTCCTTTATAGCTTGGTGGCTTACAACTCATAAATTCTTTATGTGAGCATGAGTTCGGAGAGTTTCGGTTTCCGTTGTTGTTGTTTTGATTATTGTTGCTGCCTTGAGAGGCAGTAAGGAGTTGTTGAAATTGTTCATTTGTGAGAATAACATTAGGAGTGTTGGTGTTGTCATTTGGTTGTCGTCCTCCAGCCATTGTTCTTCAATACATAATTACAGTATTAGTTGAAGAGTTATAGTGCAATAAATATAATTTGTAATAATAATCACATAATCACACACATATTGCTAAGGTAAGATAAGTCAAGATATATAACCACTTAACTTGTTACTAACAACGATTGGATAAATCATCCTTATTACACAAAGAAAATGAGAAGTACGGTAGGCAATGCCTTTACATAAATGAAATATACATAATGGACGAAACGAAAATCCTGAGGATTATCAGTCCTTCTTTGAAATGGAGGGTTTGTGTTGATCCTTTTTCCCATTCGGGTATTAATGCTTGTGGTGGCCTACTCCTCTACATATATTGCAAGTAGGAATGGTTGCATTAGCTTTGGTTGCAGAAGTTTGAGTTGAGGGAATCGTAACTCTACAATTTTTGGCTATGT
Organism: Rutidosis leptorrhynchoides; assembly: GCF_046630445.1. Taxonomy (NCBI): domain Eukaryota; kingdom Viridiplantae; phylum Streptophyta; class Magnoliopsida; order Asterales; family Asteraceae; genus Rutidosis; species Rutidosis leptorrhynchoides. The sequence continues at coordinate 330,077,715 of NC_092333.1, read as the reverse complement.
GACCCATCTTCATACATTTAGAGCATACAGCGTTACATCTCCCAAAGTGATATTTCTCACACCTTTGGCATCAAGGAATGGTTCTTTTATAGCGTTTGTCGGGTTCACCCTTAGAGTCTTTTTGCTCTATCTCTTCCCACTTTCTTTTAGAATCTCCTTTCCTCCCAGGTTTGTTAATTAGCTGGTTTGCCATACAAATGGCTTCTTGTATGGTCCTTGGGTTTAATACGGCGACGGCCCTTCGAAGGCCATCAGGTAAGCTATTGATATAGTGTCGGATCCCTAGATACTCGGGAGTAGTCATGTGAGGATTCATGAAAGCAAATTCTTGGAATCGGTTGGTGTAGTTTATGAGATCAGCATCTACCATTTCCATGTTCCCAAACTCAGGTCTTTCAATACCCTTGTATGTAGGGAGCTGGCAGTTCATGAAATTCTGATATGAATAAATAGTCGGAAGATTTTGCGGTGCACTGTTGTTGCCATTGCTTCGTGCCGCAGCCAGTAGTTATTGGAATTAGGGAGATGTCAAGGTGACGTTTGGAATTGCAGTGCTTGATTCGCCGTGAACCATGTTTCTTCGAAACACAATAAGGTTAGCGTTTAAAGAAGACGTAGGGCAAGAAGTAAAAGTATGGATAACAGATAGCAAGATAATAAAGAATAGGCAATTAAAACTAAGGCAGTAAAGGCTATAGTCCTAAAGATTGCTAAGGCACCCTAGCTAACACATAAGGCACACATAAAATGCAATCCTGGTTCTCTATAACAAACTGCTCTGATACCAATCTGTCACACCCCCAAATAGGGTCGGGGGTATTTGTGACTAATTATATCAAATCAAGCAATTGTATAACGAGAACGACTCTATATGAGACGTTTTATATAACTTTTAATGAGTTTTTGCAGCGGAAGATAAATAGTCATTACATTTTATTGAATGAACAAAGAATTAAATGTTTTTAAATGGAATGATAAGGAATGCATGAAGACTCCAAGCATAGCAAGCAATCATCATCAAAGCAGCACATCAACAGCTTCTAATTACCTGAGACAAACATGCTTAAAAAGTCAACATGAGGTTGAGTGAATAACATAGGTTTAATTTTGAGTAAGTTTATTAGACCACAAGATTTAAATAAAGTCGATATATCATGTATATCAAAAGTATGCCATGAGCGTATAATATCAAAACTAAACGATTTTACCCCATAACAATACATATGTAATTGTCGAGATCATTATTATATCACCAATTGACCTGAGGTCAACAGTGCGGGACGTTACTCCCAATAGCTCTATCTATAATAATTCCGTTTGCCACTTTAATTCATCTAGCAATTAATGATATTTCAAAGCAGGGATTTGTATGTTTCAAATGAACATAATAAAATACTCATGTTGGTCGCATAATAAGTTTGTACTTGTGTCAAGCATGTCAAAGCATTTAAAATAAAGCATGTGTCTCACCCCAATGTAAAAACATAAAAATGTAAAAGCGGGGCTATGAAATTCACCTTAAATAGCAGTTGAAGTATTCCACGAAAGAAGGAAAGTAAAGCAAGTAAGTGATATGGATATCAACCTAGAGGTATAACGTTTGATTAGTTAATGTCTAACTTGACATAAAGTATGTTTTTTAATATAGCAACTATATTGACAGTGATGGTTTTCGAGAAAAGTTCCTATTTCTCAAAAGCTTCTATTTTTGGAAACCTACTATTTATGGAAAGCTTCCACTTATAGTAAGCTTCTAGTTTAAGAATGTTTGAGTTATAATTCTTAACAAAGATGTTGTACAATCTCGCCCAAACTTCGTTGCTAACATGCAAGTCACTCGAATGATCTATTGTTACCGATCGGGCCAGGATCTCTTGACCAGAATCTAAGTCTTGGCATTCGAGATCCACAAGCATCCCATAATGGTAACAAGGATCACCCTAGGCCATAAGTAGCGGTGATGTTTATAGTCTTTGTACGCTATCTTTAATTATAACCTTCACGTTAGGTGCGTATATACATATATATTCATTAATTCGATTTTAATTATAATTCCTATATACTAATTCATAAAAGTAATTTTATAATTTTTAGTAACATATATTACTAATTATAACATGTTATTTATTTTAATTTTAATTGCATATAATTTATAACATTATTTACATGTTTCGGTAAAAAAAATAATAAACCGAAGTAGATAGTAAAAAGTAAAAAGTAAAAAGTAAAAAGTAAGAAAAAAAAATACTTACTAGTAGTAATTCTTCAAAGAGATAATGGAAGAAATTTTGGTGTGAGTTTGAATGAGAAATGAGGGGTATTTATACTTGAAAAAAATTAGGTAAAAAGAATAAAATAATTAAAAGAAAAGAAATATTTTAATTTTTAATGGGTTTTTAAAATTCAAAAGTATTAAATGTTAGGTCATGGGATAATGCACAAAATAAAATAATAAAAGTAGTTTTCCATTATAATTTTTAATTAAAAGGTAATTTATTTATTTATTTATTTATTTAAATTCGTATATATATATATATATATATATATATATATATATATATATATATATATATATATATATATATATATATATATATATATATAAATAGTCAAATTGATTTAGTACTTTTCCAACATAATTTGTCAATATTTTTTTTATTTTTATTTAATTAATAAATATGAATTTTGCATAAAAATAATAAATAATTCGGTATTTTGTATTTTTAATAATAATTATGATTTTAATTATTAAACTATAGTTTTAGTAAGTTTGTAAATATTATTACATTTATATATAATTGGATTTATTATATAGTTAAATATATAATACATTAACTAAATAATAAAAGTGATACAAAGTTTATATACTTAGTTAAATTATGTCAAATTATATAAATTAATAATATATTATTTATTTAAGCGTACGTTGTTGACTAAAAATTACTATTCGGTCACTATTTAATTGTATATAACAACCCTTAATACATATAGTTAGACAGATAACCCTAGGGTTAATTCAGTAAATTTAGAAGTTGAAAATTGAGGGTTGTTATATACGGACAGGTTCGCCGGTGAGTGTTACAGGTTCATCGTCAAGAGGTAAATTCGGTTGACGGAAAGGATCACCTTCTTCTTGTCTCCAATGATTAAGTAGACTACGAATCTATCAGATGAATTGGGGATGGCTGATTGGTTGATTTATTCTGGTGACGCTGCTTCCAGAGCTTAGGTGAACATCCATGTCAGAATTGCTCTCGGATTCCGAAGAACATTGAACTAGTGGCGAGTTCCATTTCTTACGATTGAGTAAAGGGTTTTTCGGTATGAAGTGATTTTCGGCTATTGGATGGTATTCTAATTACATAGAATATCTATATATATAGAACAAAAGATTTCGTAGAATACGGAGGAATTTACGAAATATGTCAGGCAAAGTTTACAGTAACAGATACGCTAAGATATGAATTAGCAGATACGCTAAGATATGAATATTGTCTATACACTATTCATGCAATCAATGCAGTGAAATGTGTCTAGACTAAGAATGATAAGCAGGTAATTTCCTAAGGATGATAAGTAGGTAATTTTTGACATGAAATGATAAGCAAAACTTTTGACATGCAGACACGGTCGAAGTTCAGACTCATTAATGCATCTAAACAACTATCAGTTAGACACACTAATGCAAGACCTGGTTCACTAAGACCACCGCTCTGATACCAACTTTCATGACCCGTCCTAATCCATCTGGACGAATACATTACATTTGGTTACATCGCGAGGTACTTGACCTCTATATGATACATTTTACAAACATTGCATTCGTTTTTTAAAAGACAAACTTTCATTACATCGAAAGCTGACGGAATGCATACCATTTCATAATATATCCAACTATAATTAGCTTAGTAATAATCTTGATGAACTCGATGACTCGAATGCAACGTCTTTTGAAATATGTCATGAATGACTCCAAGTAATATCTCTAATATGAGCAAATGTACAGCGGAAGATTTCTTTCATACCTGAGAATAAACATGCTTTTAAGTGTCAACCAAAAGGTTGGTGAGTTCATTAGTTTATCATAATCGATCATTTTCATAATTTTAATAGACCACAAGATTTCAATTTTTCCATAAATATACATCTCATATCAGGCATTTCGTAAACTGCACAGAGATAAAAATCATTCATATAGATTGAACACCTAGTAACCGACATTAACAAGATGCATATAGAATATCCCAATCATTCCAGGACACCCATCGGACATGATAAATTTCAAAGTACTAAAGCATTCCAAATTCCAGAATGGGGTTTGTTAGGCCCATAGATCTATCTTTAGGATTCGCGTCAATTAGGGGTGCACTAATTCTCAAAATTAGTGATGTTCCCTAATTCTTAGATTACCAGGCTAAAATGGGCATATTTAGCTTCGATACATTCAACCATATAATGTAGTTTCGATTACTTGTGTCTTTTTCGTAAAACATTTAAAAAGCGCATGTATTCTCAGTCCCAAAAATATATATTGCAAAAGCATTTAAAAAGGGAGCAAATGAAACTCACAATACTGTATTTTGTAGTTAAAATACATATGACGACATTGAACAAATGTAGGGTTGGCCTCGGATTCACAAACCTATATCAATAATATATATCAAATAATGTAATGAATCCTATAGTAGTAATAAAACAAATATTAATTATATAATATTTTTACTTATTTAAATTAGTAATATATATGATAAACAACTAATTAATATTTATCACTAAGTTATCCTTATAAATTTTATTACTATCAATATAGTAATTACTTATTAAATAATTGATATCAATATGTTTAAGTATTCAAAATTTTAATATCCTAATATTTTTAAATCAATTCAATAACATACTTATATAAAAACGTATTATATTTAATTTTTAGCAAGTATTTATACTTTTTAATAAAGGGAAATTATAATTAATATATGTAAAAGATATTTATTATATTTATTAATAATACCTATATGTGTTGATCATATATAAATATATATATATTTATATATATATTCCATTTAAATCATGTTCTTGTATACATATATATATGGAGAGTGTACTTATACATATACCCATCGTTTTAATAACAAACTTTACTACATTATATACATATACTTTTACGTATGTTGTAATAATATCTATTTATATATCCTTAAGATTATCTTAATATATCATAACCTTAATCATACATAATACAATCATAATAATATCTCTCATAATCTTTTATATTACTTATACTAATACTTTCATATATTCAACTTTAGTCATTTCCATCATCTCTTATATTCATAATAATAATAATAATAATAATAATAATAATAATAATAATAATAATAATAATAATAATAATAATAATAATAATAATAATAATAATAATAATAATAATAATAATATTGATGATGATGATGATAATAATAATAATATTAATAATAATAATAATAATAATAATAATAATAATAATAATAATAATAATAATAATAATAATAATAATAATAATAATAATAATAATAATAATAATAATAATAATAATAAAAATGATAAAAATTATACCATTATCATTTTCATAATCATGTTTCGTCGTTAACATACGTTCATCATCATCATCTTAATATGATTATCATCATCATCATGCAACGTCTCCATCATTATCAATATTTTATCAATCGCCATGACCTTTAATTAATCCTAAACATCAACTAAATTCGTTTCCCAGATACATAGATTTAGTCTTGGCCTAACAAATAACCCAAATCCAAGTGGCCCAAAAATTTAGTTAATTAAACCAATTAGTAAAACCCCACGGCCCATTAGAAAAAGAATCAAACAGCCCAAGTTGTATCCAGCTTACAAAATTTCGGTTCATCCAGCTTGTTGTAAAATATTATCACCCGTCACATTAAATCAAAAGGTGTGGGATCACCAAGACATCTGTTGTCTTCCATTACCTTTTGTTTTAAACCGAATCATTAATATAGTGGGGTGCAATTGACATAATTCCAACAAAGTTATGTCCTAATTCTTTATTCATTCGTTATTATCCTTCTTTCTTTACCTTATCCTTCTTTTCATTATTATCACTATATCAACAAGTGGGTTTCAATGGTTTTTTTTTATTTTTGATTGAAATATCACACAACAACAGTTTATGGTGTAGCAGATGGTTTGTAATGGGTTTTGGTTCATTCGATCAGTCACAGGAAAAGAATAGTAGTAGCAAAACAATTCGTAGCAGGAGGGTTTCGTTCTTGGGTTTTAACAGCAAGAACGAGTAAAATATGGTGGTTCCTCATCGTCACTATTCATTATCATTTTCATGGTTAGTTCACTAGGTGACAAGAGAGTGGTGGTTGTTTTGATTATAAAGGAAAAAGCTGTTGCAGTAGGAATTTATGATTAGAAACAAAAAACTGATCTGGTGGAAATCATTAATTGGTGATCGTAAAGTGAAGGGGGCGATGGTGATGATTACATCAACATAAACTATCAAGTGCAGCAAAGTTCGATTGGTTGCTATGGTTGTTATGGTGATTCGTGGTAGTGAAACAGAAAACAATTGCAGCCACATTTAAAGTGGTCTCAAGTAGGGGTTAAATGGGTGGTTGTTTTGGTTGTAAACCGAAGAGGATCAAGAAGTTGTTAAATAGGTTTCAAATGGTGGTTATTGAAATATCCCGTTCATATTGATTATAAACGTTCCATATTAATTGATTTCGTCGCGAGGTTTTGACCTCTATATGAGACATTTTTCAAAGACTGCATTCATTTTTAAAACAACCATAACCTTTATTTTATCGATAAAGGTTTAAAAAGCATTACGTAGATTATCAAATAATGATAATCTAAATATACCATTTACACACGACTATTACATAATGGTTTACAATAAGAATATATTACATCAAAAATAAGTTTCTTGAATGCAGTTTTTACATAATATCATACAAGCATGGACTTCAAATCTTGTCCTTATTTTAGTATGCAACAGCGAAAGCTCTTAATAATCACCTGAGAATAAACATGCTTAAAACGTCAACAAAAATGTTGGTGAGTTATAGGTTTAACCTATATATTATCAAATCATAATAATAGACCACAAGATTTCATATTTCAATATACATCCCATACATAGAGATAAAATTCATTTATATGGTGAACACCTGGTAACCGACGTTAACAAGATGCATATAAGAATATCCCCTATCATTTCGGGAAATCCTTCGGACATGATAAAAACAATATCGAAGTACTAAAGCATCCGGTACTTTGGATGGGGTTCGTTAGGCCCAATAGATCTATCTTTAGGATTCGCATCAATTAGTAGATCGGTTTACTAATTCTTAGGCTACCAAGCAAAAGGGGCATATTCGGCTTCAATCATTCACCCATATAATGTAGTTTCATTTACTTGTGTCTATTTCATAAAACATTTATAAAACTGCATGTATTCTCATCCCAAAATATTAGATTTTAAAAGTGGGACTATAACTCACTTTCACAGATTTTTACTTCGTCGGTAAGTAAGACTTGGCCACTGGTCGATTCACGAACCTATAACAATATGTACATATATATCAAAGTATGTTCAAAATATATTTACACCATTTTTAATACGTTTTAATGTTTTAAGTTTATTAAGTCAGCTGTCCTCGTTAGTAACCTACAACTAGTTGTCCACAATTAGATGTACAGAAATAAATCGATATATATATATTATCTTGAATCAATCTACAACCCAGTGTATACACGTATCAGGCTAGATCACAACTCAAAGTATATATATTTTTGGAATCAACCTCAACCATGTATAGCTAACTCCAACATTACTGCATATAGAGTGTCTATGGTTGTTCCAAATAATATATATACATGGGTCGATATGATATGTTAAAACATTTGCATACGTGTCTATGGTATCCCAAGATTACATTAGAATACATTTATAATACAATATAAGTTAGCTAGGATATGATTTGTATAGAATTGTTACAATATTTCCCGTAGCTACAACAATCAAAAAATATCCAATCTTGTTTTACCCATAACTTCTTCGTTTTAAATCCGATTTGAGTGAATCAAATTGCTATGGTTTCATATTGAACTCTATTTTATGATTCTAAACATAAAAAGTATAGGTTTATAGTTGGAAAAATAAGTTACAAGTCGTTTTTGTAAAGGTAGTCATTTCAGTCGAAAGAACGACGTCTAGATGACCATTTTGGAAAACATACTTCCACTTTGATTTTAACCATGATTTTTGGATATAGTTTCATGTTCATAAGAAAAATTATTTTCCCAGAAGAACAACTTTTAAATCAAAGTTTATCATAGTTTTTAATTAACTAACCCAAAACAGCCCGCGGTGTTACTACAACGGCGTATATCCAGTTTTACGGTGTTTTTCGTGTTTTCAGGTTTTAAATCATTAAGTTAGCATATAATATAGATATAGAACATGTATCTAGTTGATTTTAAAAGTCAAGTTAGAAGGATTAACTTTTGTTTGCGAACAAGTTTAGAATTAACTAAACTATGTTCTAGTGATTTCAAGTTTAAACCTTCGAATAAGGAAGTTTTACATATATGAATCGAATGATATTATGAACATCATTACTACCTCAAGTTTAGTAGGTAAACCTACTGGAAGTGACAAGAAATGTTCTAGCTTCAAAGGATCTTGGATGGCTTGAAAGTTCTTGAAGTAGACTCATAACACAAAAACAAGTTCAAGTAAGATTATCACTCGAATTAAGATAGTTATAGTTATAGGAATTGAATCAAAGTTTGTATATGAGTATTAACTTTATTTAAAATGATATCTTACTGTAAACAACAAGGATTTCTTAAGGTTGGATGATCACTTTACAAGATTGGAAGTGAGCTAGTAAACTTGGAAGTATTCTTGATTTTATGAAACTAGAACTTGTAGAATTTATGAAGAACACTTGCAACTTGAAGATAGAACTTGAGAGAGATCAATTAGATGAAGAAAATTGAAGAATAAAAGTGTTTGTAGGTGTTTTTGGTCGTTGGTATATGGATTAGATATAAAGGATATGTAATTTTGTTTTCATGTAAATAAGTCATGAATGATTACTAATATTTTTGTTATTTTATGAGATATTTCATGATAGTTGCCAAATGATGGTTCCCACATGTGTTAGGTGACTCACATGGGCTACTAAGAGCTGATCATTGGATTGTATATACCAATAATACATACATCTAAAAGCTGTGTATTGTACGAGTACGAATACGGATGCATACGAGTAGAATTGTTGATGAAACTGAACGAGGATGTAATTGCAAGCATTTTTGTTAAGTAGAAGTATTTTGATAAGTGTCTTGAAGTCTTTCAAAAGTGTATGAATACATATTAAAACACTACATGTATATACATTTTAACTGAGTCGTTAAGTCATCGTTAGTCGTTACATGTAAATGTTGATTTGAAACCTTTAAGTTAACGATCTTGTTAAATGTTCTTAACCCAATGTTTATTATATCTAATGAGATGTTAAATTATTATATTATCATGATATTATGATATATTAATATATCTTAATATGATATATACACATTTAAATGTCGTTACAACGATAATCTTTACATATATGTCTCGTTTCGAAATCCTTATGTTAGTAGTCTTGTTTTTACATAAGTAGTTCATTGTTAATATACATAATGACATGTTTACTTATCATTTATCATGATTAAACATAGTGTATCAATATCTTAATAGGATTCATATGTATTTAGTAAGACGTTGTTATAACGATAATCGTTATATATATCGTTTCGAGTTTCTTAAATCAATAAACTCAATTTTATGTATATAATGAAGGTATTTCGTATGCCCGAGAGACATATTAAATTAATGTGGCTAATGTGTTATGATCCAAGCCGGGTCATACCCAATAACAAGCTTACCGACACCTTATATGAGTTTAATCTTAACGATTGGATCATTAAGTAAATACGCGACACTTGAATTTTAGAAAATTAGTTTTCTAAAATATTATCACTTGAGATAAATTATTTGGTTAATTTATGTATATTAAGGATTTAATTATTTATAGGTTTAAATAATTATGTTGTGTTTTATAAAGTGGTTTATAAAAATGCAAGTAACAAAACATTTACATGGTGTGTTATTACAAGTTTTATAAAATTTACATATTTTATAAATCAAACCCCATGGTGGCGGTTTTGATGAGGTCAAGGGGACACACACATGCCTTTTGTTACTTTTAATACAACACAAGTTCTTAAGTACATGTGTGTCTCTTTAATCAAGTAATTGACCCATGCAATAAACACACAAAACAACAACATTCTCTCTTCTCTTTTGGTGGGCTGATGGCTGAGTTTCTCAAAGGGAAAAGGAGGGAGATTTTGCTGGTTAATGAAGGTGATAAGTGTCTAAAATCCTAACCAAGTTCAAGGAAGGTGTTGGTGATTGAAAGCTTGGGGTATGTTTCACTTGAGGCTTCAAGTTAGAAGCTTTAATTCATTCATATTCATCATCATTAGCTGCTGTCCCTGGTCGAAATTTTCAGCAAATTACAAAGGGTTTCAAGCTTGCTAGACAAGGTAGTTAAGGTTCTAAGGTCTAGCTAACTTAAAGCGTGTTGTTGGTGCATCAACGGCTTGAAGTTCTACATAATTGTTCATCATCTTATAAGCATTTTGGACAGCCCTTAAACTTGTTTTAAGGAGGTATATAACTCTCCCTTTCTTGTTAATTTGTAAGTATATATTCACAACTTGATCCTATTGGGATTTAGCTTTAATTGGCTTAAAGTTTAACAAGTAAAATTTGATAATTACACGCTTTCGTTTATTAAGATTCTTAAAAGGTTTTAAGACTTCTCAAACTTGTTAAATCCCAACAATGATATCTAGAGCCGAAGTTGTTGAAATATGCTTCGAGATGGTTATTAAACCCACTATAATTTTGCATTCTATGAACATGCATGAAGTAGAATGTAAAATTTTCGGTTTTGGGTGGTTTGTCATTTTGGCCAAAATCACTTGTGATTCTGTACTGCCAATCACTTGTGATTCTGTATTGCCTATCACTTATGTAGATGATGTTCACAATCTATGCCTTGACCTTGTGTTTGGTTGCATGTTTGGTTGATTTAATATTTATTCATTTGGTATGTAATAATATTTATTCATTTGGTCATGTAATTTATTTTATATTTGGTATGTAAAATAGATTAGGTTGTATTTCATTTTCTAGAAAAATGTATTAGGATACATATTTTGTAAAAAAAAACAATGAAGATACAAGATGATGAAGACTTGAAGAACACAAGGAGCATATGGATGCAAGGTTAAGTGGGAGATTTGAAATCTCCTACTTTGTATTATTACCCCTTAACCCGGTGACATTTGTTTTCGGCTAAACAAATGTCCACCAAAATGGCTAGATTGTGAACATACTTGTTTTGCATGTGTGGTTGTTTGTTTGTTTATTGTATTGTATATTTGGTTGATACAATTAATCACAAGATAACAACAAGAAAAACGACAATTTAATTGGTTAAATTAGACGTATTAATAACATGCAAGACGACAATTTAATTGGTTAAATTAAAAGCAACTAAAGACCTTAATAAATGGTTATTAAGAACAAGAAAAGGATCACATATATATAAAATGGTTTATATCAAGTAATTGGCAAATTACAAGACATGAAAGTGGTTTTTCATAAGTACCATACACTAAATGCATGTTGGTGTATGGCATAAAAGTTTTCTCATACTAGAATAAACGAAAACTTAAAATCCCTTTTACAAACAAGGTAAACAAGTTTAACGCCATCCTTTTGTGAGACACTTAAACATATTAGGGAACTCATGATGGGATAAAGGTCACCTAACCGTCATGAACAAACTAATGTGGTTAAGGTGAATTTGACATGCTTGTGGGATAAAGGTCACCTAACCACTTGTATGTTAAGTTTACACGTTTACACAAGTAGGACGACTTGATTTGGGAATCATGAACTTAGGGTCACCGAAGCATGAGGAACAAATAGGCGTTGATGGGATAAATATGCCATGCAAAAGGATTGCATGATCCCATACTCTAGAAGTTGCAAATGGATTGCGATTGTCATATAATGACTACCTAGCTAAATCAAATGACGGGATAAAGGTCACCTAACCGGAATTTGGTTTACCGTTGGATTCTAGAATTTAATATATCAATTGGATTTAAAGGGCATTGAATGTTAAATTGAAATTGATACTTAAACGAACTTTGTTAAATTTTGTAGATGGCCGCCAATAATAACAACAACATTCCAAACACACCAATCAACTTTAATAACCTATCATTGAGGTCCATCCTCGAAAAGGAAAATAACTCCCAATCCGTTTCATCTAATGTACAAAAGATGAAAAGCCTCATTGATCAATTGCACCGTCTCAACTGTCCCGTGTCTAATGAATTAACCACGGACCTTATCCACAACTCTTTGTCAAAAAGGTTTGACACATGCGTGTTGAATTACAGCATGAATGATTGGGATAAGAGCATTGGCGAATTACATGCCATGCTAATGACGGATGAATCAAGCATAGGTAAAAAGGCTTCACCGATGCTAATGATCAATGATGGTGGCTCCAAAGGTAATAACACCTCTAAGCCTAAGGCGGCTAAGAGGAAAGGACCCGCTCATTAAGGCAAGGGAAAAGGGAAGATGGTTACCCCAACCAAAAACAAGAACAAGAAGCAAAAGGTTACCGGACAAGCAAAACCCAAGGAAGACCAGTGCTTCGGTTGCGGTGAAATGGGTCACTGGAAACGCAACTGCCCGGTCTACCTAAAGGAGTTGAATGCAAAGAGGGATGCAGGGCAAACCTCAGGTAATGTATACATGATATACGTTGAGCTTAGTATTACTTCTTCTAATACATGGGTATTAGACACAGGATGTGGAACTCATATTTGCAATTCATTGCAAGGGTTCATAAGAAGTAAACTAAATACGGGAACAACAAGTCTCTACATGGGAAATGGTGCAAAGGTACACGTAAAAGCTCAAGGAGACTTTGTTTTAAAGCTACCAAGTGGTTTGGAGCTGATATTGAAAGATGTTTTGTATGCACCGGATTTAACACGAAACATTATTTCTGTTTCCCGTTTAAGACTATGTGGTTTTAATCTTAATTTTATTAATGATGATATCCATGTTTCTTTGAATGATATGTTCTATTTTAAGGCCTCGCCTTTGAATGGTATTTATGAATTGGTTCATGATAACACATCATTCGATAGCTCAATATACCAAGCAAGCACCAAGAAGCTCAAAAGAGATTTGAGTGATTCCTACTTATGGCATTGTCGCCTTGGTCACATAAACAAGAATCGAATGCATACACTTCAAAAGAATGGTCTTTTAAAATCAAGTGAGCTGGATTCGTTTGATGTATGTGAATCTTGTTTACAAGGCAAAATGACTAAAGCACCTTTCAAAGGGACCTATGAAAGGGCTAAGGATTTATTGGGATTAATACATTCGGATGTATGTTGACCCTTTAAGCCCATAACTAGGAATGGTGAAAGATACTTCGTTACTTTCATTGATGACTTCAGTCGTTTCGGATATGTGTACCTGTTAAGACATAAGGACGAAACTTTTGAAGCATTCAAGGAATATCAAAACGAAGTACAAAATCAACTCAACAAGACAATTAAGGTACTTCGTACTGATAGAGGAGGTGAATACCTCAGCGATGCCTTCCAAGATCATCTTAGAAATTATGGGATTATCTCACAACTTACTCCACCCGGAACACCCCAGCTTAATGGAGTGTCCGAGAGGAGAAACCGAACCCTAATGGATATGGTTCGATCTATAATGGCAAGAAGCTTGTTACCTCTATCTTTTTGGGGTTATTATCTATGCTCCGCGGCTCGTATTTTAAATATGGCCCCAACCAAGAAAGTGGAACGAACTCCTCACGAGATGTGGTTCGGAAAACCTCCTTCTCTATCATACTTGAAAGTATGGGGATGTGATGCTTATCCTAAGCGCTATGATGCTAATAAGTTGCATGCTCGATCCACAAAGTGTATCTTCATAGGATATCCCAAGGATGATATGGGATACTATTTCTATGATCCGACTGAGCAAAATGTATTTGTTGCTCGAAAGGCAGAATTCCTTGAAGCTAAGTTCCTAATGGAAGGAAATAGTGAAAGGAAGATAGATTTTGAAGAGGTTCAAGATCAAATAGATGATACACAATTGGTTAACACTAGCACTCAACATGAAAATGTTGAAAATGATCAAGTGGTTGATCAAAGTATACAAGACGTTCGAAGATCTAGTAGGATTAGTAATCCTCCTGAGAGATATGGTTTTCTCGTGGATGGTTGCTATACGGTTGATTTAGATGAACCCACAAACTACGAAGATGCTTTATCAAGGATTGATAAAGACAAATGGCAGGAAGCCATGAACGTCGAGATGCAATCCATGTATGAAAACTAAGTTTGGGAACTTGTTGTGCAACCTCCTAGCTCCAAGCTAGTTGATTGCAAATGGCTTTTCAAGAAGAAAACCGACATACATGGAAACTTGGATACATACAAAGCTAGACTTGTAGCAAAAGGTTTCACTCAAACTCAAGGGGTTGACTATGATGAAACTTTCTCGCCTATGGCAATGCTAAAGTCTATTAGGATATTATTTGCCATTGCTGCACACTATGATTATGAAATATGGCAAATGGATGTCAAAACCGCTTTCCTAAATGGATATCTTGAGGAAGATGTCTATATGGTACAGCCCGAAGGTTTTGTTGATCCGAAACATCCTAAAAAGCTATGCAAGTTAAAGAAATCAATCTACGGATTGAAACAAGCATCTAGAATGTGGAATCATCATTTTAATGAGGAGGCAAAGAAATTTGGCTTCATTAAAAATGGTGATGAAGCTTGTGTATACAAGAAAGCTAGTGGGAGCTCTGTTATGTTCCTCGTACTATACGTGGATGATATATTTTTATTTGGGAATGATATTACCACAATGCAAGGAGTCAAAACTTGGCTTAAAAGTTGCTTCTCCATTAAGGATCTTGGAGAAGCACAATATATATTGGGGATAGGGATCTATAGGAATAGATCCAAGAAACTGATAGGTTTGAATCAAAGTGCATACATTGAAAAGATCTTGAAAAGGTTCAAGATGGAGTACTCTAAGAAAGGTTTGGTACCTATTCAAAAGGGAACACTTCTCAGTTTATCTCAGTGCCCCACCACGAAAGATGAACAGGAGAGAATGAAGAAAGTCCCATATGCATCTGCTATTGGGTCAATCATGTATGCAATGATATGTACTAGACCGGACGTGTCATGCGCTCTAAGCTTGACAAGTAGATACCAGAATAACCCAGGAAACAGTCATTGGATTGCTGTTAAAAGTATATTGAAATACCTTAGGAGGACTAAGGATATGTTTCTTATATACGGGTCTGGTGAGGAGGAACTCGCTGTAAAAGGTTACGTGGACGCGAGGTTCCAAACTGATCGTGATGATTCTCGATCACAATCCGGTTATGTCATAACCCGTCCTTAACCATAAGAATGAGTTAGATAACGTATGATTTCATTGCGAGGTATTGACCTCTATATGCGACATTTTTTAAAAGAACAACTGCATTTATTTTACATTACAAACCATAACTCTTATTTTAATACAAGCTTTAGACAATAAAAAGATGATTATCGTTTAGCGATAATCTTAGACTTACAAACTTTACATGTGATGATAACAATACGATTTCTAGCATATTTTACATTACAAATCCTCCGATATGCAGTTTTATTTTTGACACAAATATGCATACTCAAGATCTTGTTTAAATTCAACATGTTGCAGCGGAAACTTCTAATTATCACCTGAGAATAAACATGTTTAAAACGTCAACATAAAGTTGGTGAGATATAGGTTTAATGCCGGCAGCAATATATATATAGACCACAAGATTTCGTATATAAACAGTTTAATAAAAATATTCTAAGTGGTTGAGCACTTGGTAACCATACTTAACAATTAATCACATCGCATATTCCCTTTAATATGAAATCTTACTACACTGTACCAAGTGTAGTCACAAAACGAAGTACTGTGCAACCGTTGAATACTGGTCGTCCAGTCCGGTTGGGGTTGTCAAGCCCGATAGATCTATCAACAGGATTCGCGTTTACAATACCGCTGTAAATATTAGTTACCAAGCTACAGGGAAGTATGCCAGTGGTACAACTCAACGTAGAATATATTTTTCAGTTACTTGTGTCCATAACGTAAAACATAAAATACATGTATTCTCATCCCGAAATATTTAGAGTTTAAAAGTGGGACTATATACTCACTTTCGTATTGAAGATATGTAATTTCGACTTGGTCTCCGATTGATATCACGAACCTATCCATATATAGTTTATCAATATATTTCTATTTTAAACAATCGTCACATATATATACTTTTTATACTTTTAATAGTTTTAATAATTTCTTAGTCCGTAGTTAGCAGTCCGATGTTAGTAATTCAATTTTAATGGTTCATTTTTAGGTGTTTAATAAACCCCCAATGAAATAAATAAAAACCCCCATCGTATATGTATTGGTCGAGATTAATCTTGACCCATGGTACCGGTGTTGTCAAATGACGTGTTGCGTACATAAAGTTCCGGTGTTGTCAAATGACGTGTTGCGTACAATCATGGGATCTTATGATTAATCTTCTCGTATTGTTTACGGGTGATCCTGAACCATATAAAATTAAATTATGAGTACATATATATAAAATATCATGTTATTTTAAAAAGATGTGATTTATTTAATTTTCTCCAATTATTTTCGTAGCCAAACTAGTCTTAGATATCCGATCTCGTTTTGGTCATAGTTTCTTCGTTACAACTCCGTTTTCGTTGATTCAACTTGCCACTTCCTTGGATCGAGTCCCTCTTTAAGACTATGAACTGTAAATACCTTAGTTTGTATTCGAAATCACAGGTCATAGGTCAAACTTTAGTGAAACTTATGAAGTTAATCATTTTCCATCATGTAAACAACCTTAAATGATTATTTTTCTAAAAAATACTTATACTTTGAGTTAAATCATGAAATTTTTATGTGTTATCATATTCATAGTAAAAATCATTTTTCCAGAAAATAAACCTCCAATTCAAAGTTTAAGATGGTTTTTAATTATCCAACCCAAAACAGCCCCCGGTTGCACTCCGACGTCATAAAAACAGTTTTTAAGGTGTTCTTTGAAAAACCAAGTTATACCTTGTTAAATTAGCATATTTTTAAGTTTTATTACAGGTCTTGAAGTATTTTAAAAGTTAAGTTAGAAGGATCTATTTAGTTTGCGAACAAGTTTGAAATCATTCAAACTATGTTCTAGTTTATAAACTCTTATATATATAGCTATAAATATATGAATTGAAAAAGAGTTGAAGTAGAGTTTTTACCTCAAGTTTAAAATGTAAAGTTGCTGGAAAGAAGTAGTAAAATAAAAGTTGAGAGAGTTCTTGCAAGTGTGTGTGAAAATTGGAAGTAAAATTTGGAAAATAAATGTGTAAAAATGAGTTAGAAATGGTGCTTATTTATAGGCTTGAAAATTTGGTTTTTAGTGAAAATATCTAAGATAAGTTAAAATTTATTATGTCATGAATGACATATTATTCCAATAATTGAAGATTTCTATTGGTATATACCAATAGTAAATACTTCTAGAAGCTGTGTATAGTACCCTAGATATACGTATAGGATTATTGAGGAAACGGAACGAGAATTCAAATATAACTATCTTTTGTAAATATACTTATATTGTTTTATGTATAAAAGCCCTTTAAAAATGATTAAATACATTACTTATACGATATATGTATAAACATTATAAATCATCAGTATTTATGTCAAATAACGTTACGTATGGTTATTGTTTTGAAAACTTAAGTTAGTAGTTTCAAAATATACTTATGACTTTTTGTTATTAATACAAAATGAGATATTAAAACATCCTTAGATCATGTTAAATATATATGTATAATTATCATATATTGTATAGTTCGTGATATCATCGGTCAAACTAGACGGTCAAACGTTGTGTAAAACTCTTTTCAAAAACATAAATCTTAACAATTTGGATTGCTTATCATGTTGGTAAGGTTTAATTTATATAAATATTAATCTTATAAGTATAGAATGATCGAAAAAGTGCGGGTCATTACGGTACCTACCCGTTAAATAAATTTCGTCCCGAAATTTTAAAATTGTACCTATTTTGCGTCATCGGAAAACAAGTGTGGATATTTTTGTTTCATTTGATCCTCTCGTTCCCAAGTAAACTCGGGACCCCTTCGAGCATTCCAACGAACCTTAACGATCGGTATGTTGCTCTGCTTGAGCCGTTTAACTTCACGATCCATGATTTCGATTGGTTCTTCGATGAATTGTAGTTTCTCGTCGACATGGATTTCTTCAAGAGGAATGGTGAGGTCTTCCTTTGCAAGACACTTCTTAAGGTTTGAGACGTGAAAGGTATTATGTACTCCGGCGAGTTGTTGTGGTAACTCGAGTCGATAAGCTACCGGTCCAATGCGTTCGATAATCTTGAACGGGCCTACATATCTTGGGTTCAGTTTACCCCTTTTTCCGAAGCGTATTACACCTTTCCACGGTGACACCTTTAACATAACCATGTCACCGATCTGAAACTCTAATGGTTTCCTTCGAACATCGGTGTAGCTCTTTTGGCGACTACGGGCTGTTTTCAATCTCTCCTTAATTTGTACTATCTTCTCAGTCGTTTCGTGTATGATCTCGGGACCAGTTAATTGTCGATCTCCTACTTCATTCCAACAAATAGGAGATCTACACTTCCTTCCGTACAATGCTTCGAATGGCGCAGCTTTAATGCTCGCATGATAACTATTATTATACGAGAATTCTGCTAATGGTAGATATTTATCCCATCCGTTTCCAAAATCGATCACACATGCCCTGAGCATGTCTTCAAGAGTCTGAATCGTTCTTTCACTCTGCCCGTCAGTTTGCGGATGATACGCGGTACTCATATCCAAACGAGTTCCTAGGGCCTCCTGTAGTGATTGCCAGAACTTTGATGTAAATCTACTATCACGATCGGATATAATGGAAATAGGTATTCCATGCCTTGAAACAACTTCCTTTATATACAATCGTAATAGTTTCTCCATTCTATCCGTTTCCTTTATAGGCAAGAAGTGTGCAGACTTGGTGAGACGATCAACAATCACCCAAATGGTGTCGTATCCCCAGGCAGTCTTTGGTAACTTCGTGATGAAATCCATGGTAATACCATCCCATTTCCATTCTGGGATTTCTGGTTGTTGAAGTAACCCTGACGGCTTCTGGTGTTCAGCTTTGACTTTGGAACAAGTTAAACATTCCCCAACATATGTTGCAACGTCTGTCTTTAAATTAGGCCACCAATAATGTGTCTTAAGATCTTGGTACATCTTTCCAACTCCAGGATGTATCGAGTATCTTGTCTTATGTGCCTCATTTAATATCAACTTCCTTAATCCACCCAACTTCGGTACCCAAATACGATTTGCAAAATATCGAATTCCATCTTCCCGCATAACGAGTTGCTTCTCATACTTCTTCATTATTTCATTTCCTATATTTTCTTTAGTAAGTGCTTCTCGTTGAACTTCTTTGATTTGTTTGTTGAGATTCATGCGAATTTTTATGTTCATCGCTCGTACTCGAATTGGTTCTCGTTCCTTTCTGCTTAAAGCATCGGCCACCACGTTCGCCTTCCCGGGATGATAACGAATTTCACAATCATAGTCGTTTATTAACTCGACCCACCTACGTTGTCTCATGTTCAGCTGTTTCTGATCAAAAATATGTTGAAGGCTTTTATGATCAGTAAACACAGTGCATTTAACCCCATACAAGTAGTGTCTCCATATCTTCAATGCAAACACGACTGCTCCCAGTTCTAGATCATGCGTCGTATAATTCCGCTCGTGAATCTTCAATTGTCGGGATGCGTATGCAATAACTTTCTTTCGTTGCATAAGAACGCAACCAAAACCTTGTCGCGAAGCGTCACAATATATTTCAAAATCATCGTTCCCTTCTGGTAACGATAAAATAGGCGCCGTAGTTAACTTCTTCTTTAGTAATTGAAATGCACTCTCCTGCTCAGAAGTCCATTCATATTTCTTCCCTTTTTGAGTTAACGCTGTCAACGGCTTAGCTATTCGGGAAAAATCTTGAATAAACCTTCTATAATAACCTGCTAAACCCAAAAATTGACGTATCTGCGTTGGTGTCTTAGGAGTCTCCCATTTTTCAATGGC
Organism: Rutidosis leptorrhynchoides; assembly: GCF_046630445.1. Classification (NCBI taxonomy): domain Eukaryota; kingdom Viridiplantae; phylum Streptophyta; class Magnoliopsida; order Asterales; family Asteraceae; genus Rutidosis; species Rutidosis leptorrhynchoides. Next base: position 330,057,288 of record NC_092333.1, on the reverse strand, counting down.
TTCAGTTTTTGCTGGATCAACCTGAATTCCTTTGCTACTAACAACGTGGCCAAGAAATTGAACTTCTTTCAACCAAAAAGCACACTTAGAAAATTTAGCATATAGTTGTTCTTTTCTCAACAACTCTAATATCAACCTTAAATGCTCTTCATGCTCTTGCTCACTCTTGGAATAGATAAGAATATCATCAATGAAAACGATAACAAACTTATCTAAATACGGACTACAAACTCGATTCATGAGGTCCATGAATACAGCTGGCGCATTCGTCAATCCAAACGGCATAACCAAAAATTCGTAATGACCATAACGTGTCCGAAAAGCAGTTTTCGGTATATCTTCTTCTTTGACACGTAATTGATGATAGCCCGACCTTAAGTCAATTTTTGAGTACACACATGATCCTTGGAGTTGATCAAATAAGTCGTCAATTCTCGGTAGTGGATACCGATTCTTGATAGTTAACTTATTTAATTCACGATAATCTATACACATCCTAAAAGATCCATCTTTCTTTTTAACAAATAGAATCGGAGCTCCCCACGGTGAAGTACTTGGTCGTATGAATCCATGATCCAGTAATTCTTTTAACTGACTCTGAAGTTCTTTTAACTCGGATGGTGCAAGTCTATATGGAGCACGAGCCACTGGTGCAGCTCCTGGTACTAAATCTATTTGAAATTCTACAGATCTAAATGGAGGTAATCCCGGCAACTCTTCCGGAAAGACTTCAGGAAAATCTCTTGCCACAGGCACGTCATTGATGCTCTTCACTTTTTCCTTCGTTTCGACTTTATTAACATGTGCTAAGATAGCATAGCACCCTTTCTTCAAGCACTTTTGAGCTTTCAAATAACTAATGAGTTTTAGCTTTGAGTTACCCTTCTCTCCATAAATCATTACTGGCGTTTTATCCTTACGAGGAATGCGAATTGCCTTCTTGGCGCACACAACTTCAGTTCCTATTTTGGACATCCAGTCCATGCCAACAATTACGTCAAAACTTCCTAATTCTACGGGTATCAAGTCAATTTTAAACGTTTCTACGGCTAAATTTATTTTACAATCACGGCAAATTTTATCGGCTTTAATTACTTTACCATTAGCTAACTCAATCATGTACTTAGCATCGAGAGGTAATGATGAACAATTCAATTTAGCGTGAAAGTCTCTACACACGTAACTTCTATCAGCACCAGTATCAAATATAATAGATGCGGATAAGTTATTAATGGTAAACGTACCCGTAACAAGCTCCGGGTCTTCACATGCCTCTTTAGCATTAATAACAAATGCTCCTCCACGTGCAGGTCCGATATTCTTCTCTGGATTCGGGCACTGGCTCTTATAGTGGCCTTGTTTTCCACACCCAAAACAAGTAATGGTAGCCAAAGCAGTTCTATTTGCGTTGGTGGCAGGAGTCTTGGCACCATTTGTATTTGTAACGAGAGCCCTACAATCTTCAGCAAGATGACCCTGTCGATTACATTTGTTGCATACCACACTACAGTAACCAAAGTGATGTTTGTGACATCGGTTGCATAAAGGACTTTGTCCTTTGTAACCAAAACCTGAACCACTACCCGCACCTTTCGGGGTTTCTTGTTTCTTAAAAGTTTGTTGTTGATTACCTCGATCATAGCTTCCATTCCACTTTCTCTTGTTACCTGATACCTTCACATCAGTATTGAATGCTTTCTTATCCAAAATGACCTGATCCATTAGCTCGTTTGCCATGGTTATAGCTTCATGAATTGTCTTAGGTTTCGATGCTGTAACATTTGCCTTGACCTTTTTGGGCAAACCATCTTTGTACATTTCAATCTTCCGTTCTTCGGTTGGAACCAATTCAGGACATAGCAAAACTAATTCCATGAATCGCTGATTGTAGTTGGTGATTTCAGTACCAATAACCTTCAGACTTCGTAACTCATCTTCCAACTTCCTAACCTCGTTCCTTGGACAATATTCGTTGATTAACATTGTTTTGAATTCTTCCCACGGAGTATCATAAGCTACATCTCCTCCTACAGCCTTCACATAATTTTTCCACCACGTGAGTGCACTATCTTGTAAAGTGCACGATGCATACTTGGTCATGTCCTTTTCAACACAACCACTGATTTTAAACACAGTCTCCATCTTTTCTATCCACCGGGTTAAACCGATTGGTCCTTCTGTTCCACTAAATGATGAGGGCTTGCAAGCTTGAAAAGTTTTGTAAGTGCACCCCACACGAGGATTTGGGTTAACTGCAGCACCTCTTGCAGCCTCGACCCATAACATTCTGTCGTTCACTCGCTGATTGATGAGTTCCTGGATTTCTTGTTCCGTCATTCGGTTCAATCGCGCCATATTCTTCTATAAGAATGAAAAGAAAATAATTATTCACATGGAATATTATAGATGTAGTGTATATTTACAGTACATTATAGCTTATTAATAATATGAACCAGGTATTATTATAAAAGCCTTTTCTTCTTATTAGCGTTTTATAATTATATCTAGGGTAGTACCTACCCGTTAATGTTCATACTTAATAGCTTAGTACCGAACCAATTACTACAATCTAAATAATACTTAACCATGGAAAATTATTGCATTTCACACTTCACTATTTTACATATGCTTATCTTACATCGAACATTAAGCAAACCACACTAATAATATTATACAAAACATTATATGATCCCATGGTTTAATACGGCAGCGCATCGTTTGGTCTATTTTCTAGGACGTTTAGGTTCAAAGAATCGCTTAACGCTTATCCTAGCTGTCTGCCTATATTTTGGCTGTGGGACTGAAGAACTGGATGCCGGGATAGAACGAATAGGAATAGCGGGAATAGGGGTGGTAGTGTCTAGTGGAGTTGGTGCCACATCATTCTCACTAAACTCGGGATTTGAATTTTCTAATTCATTAGCCTTTCGTTTCTTTCCTAGTTCGAACTCGTCTTTTGTAATTTCCTGTATTTCTTCCTCGGGTTCACTTTCCTCCTCGGGTTCACTTTCCTCCTCGGGTTCACTTTCCTCCTCGGGTTCACTTTCCGGGTTCTCTATAGTTGGTTCATCCAGAATTTGTGAGTCTTCCCCAAAGATATTATTTTCATCATCGGATAGGTTAATGACTGGAACACCATCTGAAGATTCTGGTTCGGAGTCGCTGAATGTGATGACAAGTTTTGAGCCCGACATCTATCACACAACAACTAACCCATTAGTACTACATAATATTTACATATAAATTTTAACCAACAATGATAAGCAATGGTTTTTAAATCAGACCCGGTCAAAGTCCAGACTTACTAATGTATCCTAACGACTTATCAGTTAGACACACTAATGCAAACCTGGTTCGCTAAGACCACCGCTCTGATACCACATGTCATAACCCGTCCTTAACCATAAGAATGAGTTAGATAACGTATGATTTCATTGCGAGGTATTGACCTCTATATGCGACATTTTTTAAAAGAACAACTGCATTTATTTTACATTAGAAACCATAACTCTTATTTTAATACAAGCTTTAGACAATAAAAAGATGATTATCGTTTAGCGATAATCTTAGACTTACAAACTTTACATGTGATGATAACAATACGATTTCTAGCATATTTTACATTACAAATCCTCCGATATGCAGTTTTATTTTTGACACAAATATGCATACTCAAGATCTTGTTTAAATTCAACATGTTGCAGCGGAAACTTCTAATTATCACCTGAGAATAAACATGTTTAAAACGTCAACATAAAGTTGGTGAGATATAGGTTTAATGCCGGCAGCAATATATATATAGACCACAAGATTTCGTATATAAACAGTTTAATAAAAATATTCTAAGTGGTTGAGCACTTGGTAACCATACTTAACAATTAATCACGTCGCATATTCCCTTTAATATGAAATCTTACTACACTGTACCAAGTGTAGTCACAAAACGAAGTACTGTGCAACCGTTGAATACTGGTCGTCCAGTCCGGTTGGGGTTGTCAAGCCCGATAGATCTATCAACAGGATTCGCGTTTACAATACCGCTGTAAATATTAGTTACCAAGCTACAGGGAAGTATGCCAGTGGTACAACTCAACGTAGAATATATTTTTCAGTTACTTGTGTCCATAACGTAAAACATAAAATACATGTATTCTCATCCCGAAATATTTAGAGTTTAAAAGTGGGACTATATACTCACTTTCGTCTTGAAGATATGTAATTTCGACTTGGTCTCCGATTGATATCACGAACCTATCCATATATAGTTTATCAATATATTTCTATTTTAAACAATCGTCACATATATATACTTTTTATACTTTTAATAGTTTTAATAATTTCTTAGTCCGTAGTTAGCAGTCCGATGTTAGTAATTCAATTTTAATGGTTCATTTTTAGGTGTTTAATAAACCCCCAATGAAATAAATAAAAACCCCCATCGTATATGTATTGGTCGAGATTAATCTTGACCCATGGTACCGGTGTTGTTAAATGACGTGTTGCGTACATAAAGTACCGGTGTTGTCAAATGACGTGTTGCGTACAATCATGGGATCTTATGATTAATCTTCTCGTATTGTTTACGGGTGATCCTGAACCATATAAAATTAAATTATGAGTACATATATATAAAATATCATGTTATTTTAAAAAGATGTGATTTATTTAATTTTCTCCAATTATTTTCGTAGCCAAACTAGTCTTAGATATCCGATCTCGTTTTGGTCATAGTTTCTTCGTTACAACTCCGTTTTCGTTGATTCAACTTGCCACTTCCTTGGATCGAGTCCCTCTTTAAGACTATGAACTGTAAATACCTTAGTTTGTATTCTAAATCACAGGTCATAGGTCAAACTTTAGTGAAACTTATGAAGTTAATCATTTTCCATCATGTAAACAACCTTAAATGATTATTTTTCTAAAAAATACTTATACTTTGAGTTAAATCATGAAATTTTTATGTGTTATCATATTCATAGTAAAAATCATTTTTCCAGAAAATAAACCTCCAATTCAAAGTTTAAGATGGTTTTTAATTATCCAACCCAAAACAGCCCCCGGTTGCACTCCGACGTCATAAAAACAGTTTTTAAGGTGTTCTTTGAAAAACCAAGTTATACCTTGTTAAATTAGCATATTTTTAAGTTTTATTACAGGTCTTGAAGTATTTTAAAAGTTAAGTTAGAAGGATCTATTTAGTTTGCGAACAAGTTTGAAATCATTCAAACTATGTTCTAGTTTATAAACTCTTATATATATAGCTATAAATATATGAATTGAAAAAGAGTTGAAGTAGAGTTTTTACCTCAAGTTTAAAATGTAAAGTTGCTGGAAAGAAGTAGTAAAATAAAAGTTGAGAGAGTTCTTGCAAGTGTGTGTGAAAATTGGAAGTAAAATTTGGAAAATAAATGTGTAAAAATGAGTTAGAAATGGTGCTTATTTATAGGCTTGAAAATTTGGTTTTTAGTGAAAATATCTAAGATAAGTTAAAATTTATTATGTCATGAATGACATATTATTCCAATAATTGAAGATTTCTATTGGTATATACCAATAGTAAATACTTCTAGAAGCTGTGTATAGTACCCTAGATATACGTATAGGATTATTGAGGAAACGGAACGAGAATTCAAATATAACTATCTTTTGTAAATATACTTATATTGTTTTATGTATAAAAGCCCTTTAAAAATGATTAAATACATTACTTATACGATATATGTATAAACATTATAAATCATCAGTATTTATGTCAAATAACGTTACGTATGGTTATTGTTTTGAAAACTTAAGTTAGTAGTTTCAAAATATACTTATGACTTTTTGTTATTAATACAAAATGAGATATTAAAACATCCTTAGATCATGTTAAATATATATGTATAATTATCATATATTGTATAGTTCGTGATATCATCGGTCAAACTAGACGGTCAAACGTTGTGTAAAACTCTTTTCAAAAACATAAATCTTAACAATTTGGATTGCTTATCATGTTGGTAAGGTTTAATTTATATAAATATTAATCTTATAAGTATAGAATGATCGAAAAAGTGCGGGTCATTACAGGTTATGTCTTCACATTAAATGGAGGTGCGGTCTCTTGGAAGAGTTCAAAACAAGATGTTGTTGCATTTTCCACTACAGAGCCAGAGTACATTGCCGCCTCATTGGCAGCTCAAGAAGCTGCATGGATGAAGAAATTCATCAACAACTTAGGAGTGGTCCCTACCATTCAAGACCCTCTTGAGATCTTTTGTGACAACGAAGGTGCGATTGCTCAAATCAAGGAACCTCGTGCTCACCAAAAGACCCGTCACATTGAGCGGAGATTCAACTACATAAGGGATGAAGTTGAAAAAGGAAAGATATGTATTCGCAAAGTTCACACAGATCTTAACATAGCGGATCCACTCACGAAGCTCTTACATGGTGCAAAACATCAAGGGCATGTTAGTGCATTAGGACTTCGATATTCTAGTGATTGGCCATGATCTGTTTTAAGTATTGTAACGGAACGAAATTGTTCAAACTCATTAATATAATTATGGTATTAATTTATTTTGAGTTATGTTCCTATTTTGCATATTTTATCCATGAATAAGTAATTATTCTAAATTCCGTAGTCGATCACGTTTGTGGGAGCAAATGTGAGGTTTAGACTATTATGAACTCGGATTGGTATACATTCACGGGATGAATGTGGTGCAAGGTTGCAACCAAGGTTCATAGATATTTGTGGGATACAAATATTGGAAGACCCGCCCTCAAGACTTACTAAATGGAGCCTTTGTGGTTGATCACATGTAATCTTGAGTAAAGGGGAATATCATTGTATCCTCTTACCTGAGATACATATTGGGTTCGGACATTCACTAAGTATTTTGCCTTGATTCTTTCCTTCACTATTCTGAAATATGGTAGTTCATAAGGAAGAGCTCAGGTATAATGCATAGTGTATGTCTAGGACATATGTAGTCAAGATGGAATTTGTCCCTCTTATTCGTTGAGAGTCAGATGTCTAAGGCCTGATAAAGTTAAATCTAGAAGAGAGTGATCACTCTATGTCTCTTGGATTTAACATGACATCTAGGACGAAAGGATATAATGAAAAGATTCACCTATTCATATTCGAGATGGGAACTCGAAAGGGATGATGTTATTGAATGGCACATAGTCATAACATATTGGGGGTGATGGACGGTCGTTAGGTGGTATCCGTCACTTGCATTAATTTCTCATGTTTCTCGTGCAAGTGGGAGATTGAAGGTATTTCGTATGCCCGAGAGACATATTAAATTAATGTGGCTAATGTGTTATGATCCAAGTCGGGTCATACCCAATAACAAGCTTACCGACACTTTATATGTGTTTAATCTTAACGATTGGATCATTAAGTAAATACACGACACTTGAATTTTTGAAAATTAGTTTTCTAAAATATTATCACTTGAGATAAATTATTTGGATAATTTATGTATATTAAGGATTTAATTATTTATAGGTTTAAATAATTATGTTGTGTTTTATAAAGTGGTTTATAAAAATGCAAGTAACAAAACATTTACATGGTGTGTTATTACAAGTTTTATAAAATTTACATATTTTATAAATCAAACCCCATGGTGGCGGTTTTGATGAGGTCAAGGGGACACACACATGCCTTTTGTTACTTTTAATACAACACAAGTTCTTAAGTACATGTGTGTCTCTTTAATCAAGTAATTGACCCATGCAATAAACACACAAAACAACAACATTCTCTCTTCTCTTTTGGTGGGCTGTTGGCCGAGTTTCTCAAAGGGAAAAGGAGGGAGATTTTGCTGGTTAATGAAGGTGATAAGTGTCTAAAATCCTAACCAAGTTCAAGGAAGGTGTTGGTGATTGAAAGCTTGGGGTATGTTTCACTTGAGGCTTCAAGTTAGAAGCTTTAATTCATTCATATTCATCATCATTAGCTGCTGTCCCTGGTCGAAATTTTTAGCAAATTACAAAGGGTTTCAAGCTTGCTAGACAAGGTAGTTAAGGTTCTAAGGTCTAGCTAACTTAAAGCGTGTTGTTGGTGCATCAACGGCTTGAAGTTCTACATAATTGTTCATCATCTTATAAGCATTTTGGACAGCCCTTAAACTTGTTTTAAGGAGGTATATAACTCTCCCTTTCTTGTTAATTTGTAAGTATATATTCACAACTTGATCCTATTGGGATTTAGCTTTAATTGGCTTAAAGTTTAACAAGTAAAATTTGATAATTACACGCTTCCGTTTATTAAGATTCTTAAAAGGTTTTAAGACTTCTCAAACTTGTTAAATCCCAACATATAACTCATAGTTAAAATACCTAATGAGATACTTACTTATCATAATAACATGTTAACTATATATATAATCATATATATATCATCATATAGTTTTTACAAGTTTTAACGTTCATGAATCACCGGTCAACTTGGGTGGTCAATTGTCTATATGAAACCTATTTCAATTAATCAAGTCTTAACAAGTTTGATTGCTTAACATGTTAGAAACACTTAATCATGTAAATATCAATTTCATTTAATATATATAAACATGGAAAAGTTCGGGTCACTACAGTACCTACCCGTTAAATAAATTTCGTCCCGAAATTTTAAGCAGTTGGAGGTGTTGACGTATCTTCTGGAAATAAGTGCGGGTATTTCTTCTTCATCTGATCTTCTCATTCCTAGGTGAACTCAGGTCCTCTACGAGCATTCCATCAAACTTTAACAATTGGTATCTTGTTTTGCTTAAGTCTTTTAACCTCACGATCCATTATTTCGACGGGTTCTTCGACGAATTGAAGTTTTTCGTTGATTTGGATTTCGTCTAACGGAATAGTGAGATCTTATTTAGAAAAACATTTCTTCAAATTTGAGACGTGGAAAGTGTTATGTACAGCCGCGAGTTGTTGAGGTAATTCAAGTCGGTAAGCTACTGGTCCGACACGATCAATAATCTTGAATGGTCCTATATACCTTGGATTTAATTTCCCTCATTTACCAAATCGAACAACGCCTTTCCAAGGTGCAACCTTAAGCATGACCATCTCTCCAATTTCAAATTCTATATCTTTTCTTTTAATGTCAGCGTAGCTCTTTTGTCGACTTTGGGTGGTTTTCAACCGTTGTTGAATTTGGATGATCTTCTCGGTAGTTTCTTGTATTATCTCCAGACCCGTAATCTGTCTATCCTCCACTTCACTCCAACAAATCGGAGACCTGCACTTTCTACCATAAAGTGCTTCCAACGGCGCCATCTCAATGCTTATATGGTAGCTGTTGTTATAGGAAAATTCTGCTAACGGTAGATGTCAATCCCAACTGTTTCCGAAATCAATAACACATGCTCGTAGCATGTCTTCAAGCGTTTGTATCGTCCTTTTACTCTGCCCATCAGTTTGTAGATGATAGGCAGTACTCATGTCTAGACGAGTTCCTAATGCTTGCTGTAATGTCTGCCAGAATCTTGAAATAAATCTGCCATCCCTATCAGAGATAATAGAGATTGGTATTCCATGTCTGGAGGCGACTTCTTTCAAATACGGTCGTTCTAACTTCTCCATCTTGTCATCTTCTCTTATTGGCAGGAAGTGTGCTGATTTGGTGAGACGATCAACTATTACCCAAATAGTATCGAAACCACTTGCAGTCCTTGGCAATTTAGTGATGAAATCCATGGTAATGTTTTCCCATTTCCATTCCGGGATTTCGGGTAGTTGAAGTAGACCTGATGGTTTCTGATGCTTCGCTTTGACCTTAGAACACGTCAAACATTCCCCTACGTATTTAGCAACATCGGCTTTCATACCCGGCTACCAAAAATGTTTCTTGAGATCCTTGTACATCTTCCCCGTTCTAGGATGTATTGAGTATCTAGTTTTATGAGCTTCTTTAAGTACCATTTCTCTCATATTTCCAAATTTTGGTACCCAAATTCTTTCAGCCCTATACCGGGTTCCGTCTTCCCGAATATTAAGATGCTTCTCCGATCCTTTGGGTATTTCATCTTTTAAGTTTCCCTCTTTTAAAACTCCTTGTTGCGCCTCCTTTATTTGAGTAGTAAGATTAGTATGAATCATTATATTCATAGATTTTACACGAATGGGTTCTCTGTCTTTTCTGCTCAAGGGGTCGGCTACCACATTTGCCTTCCCTGGGTGGTAACGAATCTCAAAGTCATAATCATTCAACAATTCAATCCACCTGCGCTGCCTCATGTTCAGTTGTTTTTGATTAAATATGTGTTGAAGACTTTTGTGGTCGGTATATATAATACTTTTGACCCCATATAAGTAGTGCCTCCAAGTCTTTAATGCAAAAATAACCGCGCCTAATTCCAAATCATGCGTCGTATAATTGTGTTCGTGAATCTTCAATTGTCTAGACGCATAAGCAATTACTTTCGTTCGTTGCATTAATACACAACCGAGACCTTACTTTGAGGCGTCACAATATATCACAAAATCATCATTCCCTTCAGGTAATGACAATATAGGTGCCGTAGTTAACTTTTTCTTTAACAATTGAAATGCTTTTTCTTGTTCATATTTCCATTCAAATTTCTTCCCTTTATGCGTTAATGCAGTCAAGGGTTTTGCTATTCTGGAAAAGTCTTGGATGAACCTTCTGTAGTAACCAGCTAGTCCTAAAAACTGGCGTATGTGTTTCGGAGTTTTCGGGGTTTCCTACTTTTCAACGGTTTCAATCTTTGCTGGATCCACCTGAATACCTTCTTTGTTCACTATGTGACCGAGGAATTGAACTTCTTCCAACCAAAATGCACACTTTGAAAACTTAGAGTACAGTTTTTCTTTTCTCAGCATCTCTAGCACTTTTCTCAAATGTTCTTCGTGCTCTTGATCATTCTTCGAGTAAATAAGTATGTCATCGATGAAAACAATGACAAACTTGTCAAGATATGGCCCACACACTCGGTTCATGAGGTCCATGAACACAGCTGGTGCGTTAGTCAATCCAAACGGCATAACCATAAACTCGTAATGACTATAACGCGTTTAAAAGCAGTCTTTGGAATATCATCCTCCTTCACCCGCATTTGATGATATCCAAAACGTAAATCGATCTTCGAATAAACAGACGAGCCTTGTAGTTGATCAAATAAGTCGTCGATTCTCGTTAGTGGGTAGCGGTTCTTGATGGTAAGTTTGTTCAACTCTCGGTAGTCGATACATAATCTGAATGTACCATCTTTCTTCTTGACAAACAAAACAGGAGCTCCCCATGGTGATGTGCTTGGTCGAATGAAACCACGCTCTAAAAGTTCCTGTAACTGACTTTGTAATTCTTTCATTTCGCTGGGTGTGAGTCTGTATGGAGCATGAGCTATTGGTGCAGCTCCTGTTACAAGGTCTATTTGAAATTCAACGGATTGATGTGGGGGTAATCCCGGTAATTTTTTTGAAAATACATCGGGAAATTATATTGCGACGGGAACATCACTGATGTTCTTTTCTTCAGGTTTAACTTCCTCGATGTATGCTAGAATGATGTAAAAACCTTTTCTTATTAGTTTTTGCGCCTTCAAACTACTAATAAGATTTAATTTCGCGTTGTTCTTTTCTCCGTACACCATTAAAGGTTTTCCTTTTTCACGCATAATGCGAATCGCATTTTTGTAACAAACGACCTCTGCTCTTACCTTCTTCAACCAGTCCATGCCAATTATTACATCAAAACTCTCTAACTCGACTGGTATTAAATCAATCTTAAACGTTTCATCACCCAGTTTAATTTCTCTATCCCGACATATATTATCTGCTGAAATTAATTTACCATTTGCTAATTCGAGTAAAAATTTATTATCCAAAGGCGTCAATGGGCAACTTAATTTAGCACAAAATTCTCTACTCATATAGCTTCTATCCGCACCCGAATCAAATAAAACACAAGTAGATTTATCGTCAATAAGAAACGTACCCGTAATAAGCTCCGGGTCTTCCTGTGCTTCTGCTGCATTAATATTGAAAACTCTTCCACGGCCCTGCCCATTAGTATTCCCCTGATTCGGGAAATTTCTAATAATGTGGCCTGGTTTTTCACATTTATAACAAACAGCGTTGGTATTACTTGCTCCGACACTATTCGTTTCGGCATTACTTGTTCCGACATTATTTGTTCCTTTAGTTCTGTTAAACTTTGGTCCATAGACCTCACATTTTGTCGCGCTGTGACCATTTCTTTTAAACATGTTGTAAAATGTCGTGCAACACCCCTGATGATTTTCTTCACACCTATGACATGGCTGTTTTTGGTTTTTGTTGCCATTGTTGTTATTGAGGTTGTTGTTGGGATTGTTATTGTTGTTGAAACGATTGTTGTAGTTATTGTTGTTGGGCTGTTTGTTGTAGTTATTGTTAGAATTACGGTTATTGTTGCGATTGTTATTGCGGTTGTTGGGATAGTTGTTGCGATTTTGGTTGTAATTGTTGTTGTTGTACTGGTGACTATTGTCACTGTTTTCCTCCCACTTCCTCTTGAGTTGTTTCGTGTTGGCTTCTTCGGCCGCCTGTTCTTTAATTCTTCCCTCAATCTGATTTATGAGTTTATGAGCCATTCGACTTGCCTTCAGTATAGAAGCGGGCTCGTGTGAACTCACATCTTTTTGGATCCTAACTGGTAACCCTTTTACAAATGCGTCGATCTTCTCTTCTTCATCTTTGAATGCTCCTGGACATAATAGGCACAACTCTATAAATCGTCGTTCATATATGGTATCGTCGAACCCTTGTGTTCGTAACTCTCTAAGTTCTGTCTTGAGTTTATTAACTTCGTTTCTAGGACGGTACTGCTCGTTCATCTATTGTTTGAATGCCGACCATGGTAGTGCGTAAGCAGCATTTTGTCCTACCTGTTCAAGATAGGTGTTCCACCATGTTAACGCAGTACCTGTGAAGGTATGCGTAGCATACTTAACTTTGTCCTATTCAGTACACTTACTTATGGAAAACACCGATTCGACTTTCTCGGTCCACCGTTTCAATCCAATTGGTCCTTCGGTTTCATCAAATTCTAAAGGTTTGCAGGCAGTGAATTCTTTGTAAGAGCATCCTACACGATTTCTTGCGCCATTAGCTGCATTGCTAGATTCAGAGTTATTATTGGTATGTAGCGCAACCTGTACTGCGGCTATGTTTGCAGCAAGAAAGGTACGAAATTCCTCTTCTCTCATATTCATGGTTTGTCGAGTAGTCGGTGCCATTTCCTTCAAAATAGCCAACTGAATCGAGTTAATCATACATAATATTAAGAGTAGTCAATAGTATTTCTTAGCATAATATGAACTCATTTATAAAAGTTTTTTCTTCATATTAGCATTTTATAGTTTTAATTCGGGTAGTACCTACCCGTTAAGTTCATACTTAGCAGCTATTATACAATTCAACTACTACGATTCTATATGAAAAACTTATTACAATAATATTTCGCGTTCAAACTTTATACAATATTTTACAAACTTACAATACCGCTATAATACATATAGGATGAAATATAGCACATAATAACTTTGCTACTCGGCAGCTATGAAGGCAATTCTAGTTAATACGCAAGTTGTTCAGTAAAAGAAATAAAGACACGCAATTCATAAGTCCGGAAACAAGTCATGCATTCAGGTTTTACTAATACGACTTCCAATCCTTGATCTTGTGGAAAATAACCGTTATGACCATTGGCTAGGCAGCATGTTGTAATGTCGTTAAAAGGACGAGGGTTTCGTAATGTCCAACAGCCCCGTAATAATCTAAAAACCTTGTTTCTCACCCCAACTACTGAATCCGTCACTTGTGGGAAGGTTTTATTTAAAAGCTGCAATCCGATGTTCTTTTTCTCACTTTGGTAAGAAGCGAACATCATTAACCCGTAAGCATAACATGCTTTTTTATGTTGCATGTTAGAAGCTCTTTCTAATTCACGAAATCCTATGTTGGGATATGTTGAGTCAAAATAGGTTCTTAACCCGTAGCATAAAATTGCATTTGGGTTCCCCGCATTTAATGCTTTAAAGAAAACACGGCGTAACTTACGGTCTCCCCAATGTGATATACCCCACCTATCAAAGGAAAGCCTTTTATAAACTAAGGCATTTTTGGAAAGTCTTTCAAATGTTTGACAAGTTAATTTCGCCATAACTAAATGTGCTGATGAATTCTGACCGACTCTAGACAAGATTTCCTCAATCATATCCTCTGGTAAGTCTTCTAAAATATTCGGTTGTCAACCCTTAACGTCCATTTTGTTTTTATACTGTAAAATAGACAAGGATTAGATTCGTAAAAGATAATTAACAAACAATACAAGCAATTTTTATATAGAACATAAAAGTACAAGCACACTACAATACATATAATACACAACATGATTACAACCCTCTAATCTGAATCACTGGTTTCTTCTTCTTCGGACTTGGTTCGTTTTCCTAATTTCTAGGAATATATGGTGTTCCTCTAATACGAGCCGTCATTTTCCATAATGGTTTAGAAAAACCTGGTGGTTTAGAGGTTCCCGGGTCATTGTTACATTTTAGAAAATACGGATGTTGCCGATACATATAAAGTTCATCGGGGTTGGAATCGGGTTTCTCTATTTTTATAACTTTTCCCTTATTATTTTCTTTCGCTTTATTAAATTGGGTCAAGGTAATTTATATAAAATCATCGGAATCCTCATCGGGATCCGATTCATCAGAAAATTGGTAATCTTCCCAATATTTTGCTTCCTCGGCGGAAACACCATTGACCATTATTAACTTTTATCCGTTGGTTGAGGATTTTCTTTTATTTAATCGATTTACTATAGGTATCAATATTTCTTCCTCCGAAACCTCTTCTTCTTCTGGTTCCTCCTCTTCCGATTCCTCCTCTTCTAGTTCCTCTTCTTCCGATTCCTCCTCTTCAATGAATCGAATGCAACGTCTTTTGAAATATGCCATTAATGACTCCAAGTAATATCTTTAAAATGAGCAAATGCACAGCGGAAGATTTCTTTAATACCTGAGAATAAACATGATTTCAAGTGTCAACCAAAAGGTTGGTGAGTTCATTAGTTTATCATAAACAATCATTTCCATTATTTTAATAGACCACAAGATTTTCATTTTTAATTCTCATAAACATCATACATCTGCATTGAACACCTGGTAACCGAACTAACAGGATGCATATAGGATATTCTCATCATTCTGGGACTCTCATCGGATATGATAAATCGAAGTACTAAAGCATTCGTACCTCGGATGGGACTTGTGAAGGTCCATAGATCTATCTTTAAGATTTGCGTCAATTGGTGGCAATTATAATAAACACCAATTCTTAGGCTACCAAGCTAAAAAGGGGCATATTCGATTTCGATAATTCAACCATAGAATGTTGTTTCGATTACTTGTGTCTATTCCGTAAAACATTTATAAAAGCAGCGCATGTATTCTCAGTCCCAAAAATATATATTGCAAAAGCATTTAAAAAGGGAGAAAATGAAACTCACGATACTGTATTTTGTAGTAAAAATACATATGACGGTATTGAATAAGTGTAGGGTTGGCCTCGGATTCACGAACCTATATTAAGTATATATATTTATTTGTTGGTCAATATCTGTCTAACAATTTAGGTCAAGTCATAGTGTATCACAATCCTAATGCTCGAGATTATCATGCAAAAGTCAACAAAAGTCAATTTGACCCAAAATGACTTCCAAAATTTATACATGTTTATTATATACATAAATATAGTCATTATATATATTTAAATATATTTATCAGATTTTTAATAGAGTAAATAATACAAGTCAATTATTAATAATTTATATTTATATTAAAGTTTATATATAATAAAAATATACTTTTATATATCTCATGTAATAAAATTTATAAATTTCACTTAATATCATAAAAATATAGTAGTATTTATTAATGTAATTATATTACGTATGGTAAAAATAAATTTGTATCACATTTTTATTTGGTAAAATAATATTGATAATAATAATAATAAATAAGAGTTTTATTATTTTGTAATAATAATAATAATTATTATTCTATAATAACAATATTTATATTTACTAATGATGATAATAATTATGATAAAATGATAATTCTAATCATGATAATTTTAATAATAACGATACTTTTAATAATAATAATAATAATAATAATAATAATGATATTAGTAATGTTAATAATAACCTTAACGATAATAACGATATTAATAATAATAACAATAGCAATTTTTAATGATAATACTTTTATTAATAACGATAATAATAATAATAATAATAATAATAATAATAATAATAATAATAATAATAATAATAATAATAATAATAATAATAATAATTAGATAATAATAATAACGACGATAATAACGACAATAGTAATAATAATAATCATTTTAATAATAATACTAACATTAATGATAATTCAGTTGACGGTATCTTTTAATCCGTTCATCGAAACTATACGCTTTCTAAATGAAAAGTTATTAATTTTTCGTCAGCTTTCCAACGACATGCATATCATATATCTTATCTCAATAGCATGTGTATCAAATTCGTGATTTATCATAAACTATATAACGACGAAATTAAACATTCAAGCATGCATAATCATATATACGCGAGCACTAGTCAGGGTTACACTATTAATATATAAAAGATAAGATATGAATGCTCACGTATCAATATTGTGATTCAATATTGCAGGAAAGTACGTAGACGCGATGGAGATGATAAACACTAGATTTATCTCACGAGCATACCCCCGAACATTACCCATAACCTCCATAGCTATAACCCATAATTTGCTTAGCCCTATCCCGCTCGAAAAACCCATTTTGAAAACATGCGAGCAGAACCTCGTCGTAGTATTTTATGTATAAATAATAATAATACTAATACCACTAATAATAATAATAATAATATTAATAATAATATTAATAATAATATTAATCTTAATAATAATAATAATAATAATAATAATAATAATAATAATAATAATAATAATAATAATAATAATAATAATAATAATAATAATAATAATAATAATAATAATAATAATATACGGAGGAAGTAATGAATGGATATATGTGTGTGTGTGCAAATCAGTAAACGAGCTCGCCTTTTATAGACCTTTCCTGAAAACACACTCCATGCGATCGCATGGAGTTTATGTGTTGATCTCATGCGATTGCATGAGCTTAATTTACAGCTCATGTTCGATTAACTTATTCTGCCGACACTCGTTATATATATTTTATATATAATATATTTAATTTATATAATTAATTATATATTATATTATATTTACGTGCATAGTTGACTTATAATTTTAGTTCCAATGATTTGTACGTTTACGTTCGACTTATGTCTCGGTTCCAGTTTCTCGAACGTCCTTTCGTACGCTTAGAAAACTTGTACTTTACGTTTAGTGACGTATACCTTTAACAATAATTAAACTTAATCATCATTAAACTATATCACTCAAAGTGTAACTTGAACGTTCGAATATTTTGGTCATTTGCTTCTATAAATCAACGTCTCGTTATTATATATGTATATGATAATATTAATTCAAATCAAAACGTTTTTGTATAAAGTTCATATCTTATCACGTTGTAAAATATATATTTTAAAATATACTTTGTATGTTTATATTTAATTGAAATATTTATTTAATAATATAACATTTAGTTTTTCAAAACTAATTATATTACAAAGTTCATTTTAAAATCGTTGAAGTAATAGAAAATATTATGTCATAACACGTTTACGTTTTTGAAACAATATAAATATATTTACAAATTTATAATACAAAGCTTTAATGAAGTTCTTCAATTTTTTATATTCATAAATAAATTACCTTATAACATGTTTTAATATTAAAGTTCTTTTTAATACTGAAAACGTTTTAGTACCTTTAAAACTAAATTAAATAAATATAATAATTTGTTTTCCAAAACTAAATATATTTAAGAATCATTTCAAAAGGTTAAAATAATGGAAATCATTATATCTTAAAATGTTTTAGAAAAGTAAAATCATATATGACACATAATAAATTTCAAGTTTCTAAATCGTCGTTTGCTGGTGAAGCATAAGATAAGGTTCACTGGTTAAAAATCATTTAATGTAAAACGTTGATTTACTTAACTTGTCAATATCCAACATTTAAGTTACTTACACTACACATTCTTACTTTTACATTTAAATAAAATGAAAGTTAAAATAGTTATCTTATCAAAGTCACGAGGAAAACGTTGTAAAGCATGAATTGGAAATCAATCAGGATTGTCCACTAATATTTATCTAGTACTCAATAATTGGCATTTTGTTCTCACTTGTAAATCACTTTACCATTTATTTCGAATACTGTTAAAAATGAAATGATCTCTTAAATCACAGTGGACCTCACAACAGAGACCCGTAATCATAACACAATGTAACAGATACATCAATCATTAGATATTATCTTCTAATTCCATTGATCAACATATTGAAACAAATACATTCATGTAAAGTATTATACATTTAATACTTTGTTAACGTTTTCAATTAATATAACTATATATTATATATACAAATCTATACACATAAATGTTCGTGAATCGTTGAGCACGGTCAAAGGGTAATTGATTACATGAATGTAGTTACAAAATTTTTGAGATTCAACTTTACAAACTTTTCTTATCGTGTCGAAACCATATAAGGATTAAGTTTAAATTTGGTCCGAAATTTTCGGGTCGTCACAGTACCTACCCGTTAAAGAAATTTCGTCCCGAAATTTGATTGGGATCGTCATGACTGACAATAAGTATGTTTTCATGACTCATACAAGTTGGAAACTAGGGTTTTATCATCAATGAGTAATATAGATAAAACAATTTGATTATGAGAGGAGTACGACTGAAGCTATTGCAAAAGAGTGAAATGAGAAAATAATGTCTCGTCATATCTTTTAGCGTAGATATGATTGATTTCCGGAGTTCAAGGGATTTAGAGGAAATCTTCGTAATAAGATTTGGTTCTTCGATAATTAAAGACATTAGGATCTTCTTTGGTTAAATGCAATAATCTGTCTCAATTGCTCTGTCTGATGTTTCACTATAAATCCACCCTCTTTATTTCCTTGTTCCACACTTCCATCTTCTATTCTTTCTCCATCAATTCATATTTTAAAGCATTCGTCAATATGCTTCATCCAGTTCTGATTCCTGATATACTCCTGACTTTCATATCCATCATTCTTCTTTTTCATTTGCCGCTAGAGGAATCTATTCACTTCTACTATACTCTTGATTTTATAGTGTTTTAGTTCTCCCGTGTCTTTACATTGCAATACTTATTGATATACACGGTTTGTAATTTATGTGTTATCGTAGGGCTTTATATCTTTCCTTATTTTTCGGAGCCCCTGCTCGTGTCTCTCTATAATCATTGACATCCACAGTTAATGCTCTCTCTCATTTGCTGCGATTTATACTCCCATTTCTATTTCGGAGCTTCATGCTCTGTTTTCTCTTCTTGCCATTAAGCACAGCAAGTAATGGTCCAGAATTCGTAGGTATGAAATTTCGAATGAACATGGCTAATGTTCTAAGAAAGAGATTGTAATAGTACGATCTTGATTGGTTAAATTACCAGAAGTCATGGGAAAAGGTAGAACTATCAAGAAATATGTTCTAGATATAATTAGAGATCAAGTAGGATGCGAGAGTCGTGTAACATGGCACATGATGACGTTATGATCTGTGACTCATCACATTCTATTTAGAAACTCATCATGACTTACTGTAATATAATCACGTTGATCAAGTGTCATTATATTATACTAACTCATGATTCAGTTCTGATGTGTGCGAGGTGGTGTATAAAATAGTTATAATATTTACAAGGAAATACTATTAAATACGATACAATTTTACACAAGTTATTTATTTATTTATAGAGTGGATATACCTAAACCTTGCTACAACACTTATAGGCAGTGTACCTAATCGTACAGTAGTGTAGTTTTTAGTAAGTCCGGTTCATTCCACAGGGATGTTTTAAACAAGCTTAACGCTATATTTTTAAAAACTATATTTGTAAAAATACAAAAAAAATATATGAGTAATATTATTATTATAAAAAGGGGGTTTTTACCGTTTAATGACCGGTTTGTCGATTTTAAACCTTAAGTCGCAGTTAAAACCTAATATAAAATATTAAAAATAAATGTAACTTAATTTAAAGCGTTAATTAAATAACGATAATGAAATTGCGATAAATAAAAGTGCGATAAAATAAAATTGCGATAATTAAAAAGTACGATAATTAAAAGTGCAATTAAATACAATGACAATAAATAAAAGTGCGATAATTATAAGTGCAATTAAATATGAAATAAAAGAATTATGCTTATTTAAACTTCCGTAATCATGATGTTCGACGTGTTGTTTTTAGTTTATTCCCATGGGTTAATTGTCCTTTATCCTAGATTATTCAATATGTACATACGGATTTGTCCATAATAGTCCATCAGTCATAATCATAAAATGCGAAAGTCTTCGTCAAATTATTCTTATTTCCGAAGTCAAATATTCCAACTAATTGGGGATTCGAATTGTAACAAGGTCTTAATACTTTTTTTAATGAATACACCAGGTTATCGACTGCGTGTAAACCAAGGTTTTACTACTTTGTTAACAATTACACCAATTACCTTTGAATGTAATCCACCCCTATTTCAACAAGTCTATTAACTATTAATCCAGTTCCGTGTCCGGTAAAATGAACAATTATTGGTATTTATAGATATCCCGCCCACCGTGCCCAGTCAAGCGTATGTGGTTATATATAAATACGTCAAATTATAAGTCTATATATTAAATTAACGAGGTATCATTTAGTTAATATAAAGCCCATTAATAGCCCATAGTCTAATTTTCACAAGTGTCGTTCTTTTATCCAAACCCCAATTATGGTACAAAGCCCAATTACCCAATTTTAATATTTAGCCCAACATCATGATTACTTCAGCATTAAATAAGCATAATAATAATTTAGCTACGAGACATTAAATTAAAAAGGTTGAGCATAACTTACAATGATTAAAAATAGCGTAGCGTTACACGGACAGAATTTCGACTTACACCCTTACAACATTCGCTAACATACCCTTATTATTAGAATTTAAAATTAAAATTAAAATTAAAATTATAATATATATATATTATACGAGTGAGATAGAGAGAAAGATATATGGATGTGTAAAAGATCGCTCAAAACTGCGAAATTCAGAGCATGTGGCCTGACTTTTTGGCTCATGCGATCGCATGAGATTATCTCATGCAGGCCATGCGATCGCATGGCCTGGGATTCCAGCTTACATGTCTTTGTTTGCATTCTTCCGACGGATTTAATAAATAAATATAATATATAAATAATTTTAAGAATTATTTAAATATTATATTATATTTATGTGCATAGTTGACTTGTAATTTTTAGTCCGTTGCGTCAAGCGTTGAGAGTTGACTCTGGTCCCGGTTTTGGATTTTCAAACGCCCTTGCGTATAATTTAATATCTTGTATTTTGCGTTTCGCGTCTTGTACTCTTGTAATTTTGAGACGTTTCTCATTAATAATTGGAACCACTTTGATTGTATTTGTACTTTTGAGCTTTTTGGTCGTTTGCGTCTTCAATTCGTCGAATCTGTCTTTTGTCTTCACCTTTTATTATTTAAACAAATATCACTTGTAAATAGAACACTTGCAACTAGAAGCTTGTCTTTCTTGAGGGATAATGCTATGAAATATATGTTCATTTTTAGCATTATCAAATATTCCCACACTTGAGCGTTGCTTGTCCTCACGCAATATAGTCTTGAAATAAAAATACTAGAATCACTTCTTTATTCTTCACACTTTGTACATCAGTGATTTCTATATGGCGGTATGAACAATGGTAGTAACGATGTGGTTTACAGTCCCACATGACTATGAAAATTTAGATCCTTTAAGGAAATTGGATCTTTATGAAAACATTTGATCTTTTTGAAAATTCAATCTAGCTTTTACCCTAGATAAGTTTTCCAGAATAACCCTTCACCGGTGTTTGCAAAATGTTTTTGTGGGTTTGGTGGATTTCATATTTGAAAATTTTAGCTTAAAACTTGCGGTTTTGTGTCACCCACTTGCTAACCTTGTATTGGGAAAGCAACACGTCCAGTATACTTGCTCCGTATATTACCTTTCGGAAAACTACCGTCCGGTTGTAAAGGAAAGTGTTGAACAAGCAACTGTTAAAGCAATGTCCCCTGACATGCTTTTAATTATGGTCTATAACGTGTCGGATGCAATTACTATCCTTTGTAGGAGCAATAGTAAAGATCACCCTATAGTTTTTCGGTCTGGCACAAGGTCCTGTCTTCGACCATGCTATGCAACCACCGTTCTTACGGTTGACACCCGATTTGGTTCAGGTGACCTAATGAATTTCAGGTGAATTCCTAGGAATTTACGTTCAATGGTAATGAACGCATTAAAAATGGGTTTTTCAGAAAACAAATCGGTTTGTAATTTTGATCAAAATATTTTCTCGTTCATTCTCGAGTTTAGATATCATCGAATTCTATGAGTTTGTAATTCTCAATCTTTAAAGTCAATCTCTAGGATTGAGTAATATCAGGCTTAAAAGCTGATTTTTGATCTTTAAGGAGATTATCCTTTTCTGGGGGTCTGATTCATTAGTCTTATCAAGCTAATTTGCATGGCGTCCTCCCCATTTTACGAGACTGATCCTCTCATGGTTAGGATAAGTCTGACCACTTGGTGACCCTGTTTGATGCTGAGGTCCGTGGATTTCCAGCTGATTTTCGAGAAAACTTTTCAAGGTTTTTCGTAGACTCTACAACTGGTCTGGACGACAACTTCATGACCTAAATCAAGAAGCGCGTGTCTTTTTTGGAAGACTTTACTTCCTTTTAATGATGGAATTAATTCATCGTGTAGATCCATCTTTCTTTCAAATATATTACAGTTTTTCGGGTAAAACTGATTAGTTTAGTCTAAAGCAAAAGCATCTTCAGTTATTTGTACAAAAATATGTGATATATGTTCAAAATAACTTGGTAAATTTTTCCCACACTTGGCTTTTATTTTCCTTTCTTTTCCTTTTTATTGTCCTCTATTACATTTTAAATGAATTCTAATATTTTGGTTTGTTTCTCAATTTATGTCCTTTCCGAGGTAACAATAATTTCGGTGTTAACACCTAGTTTTATCGTTCATAAATATGTATAAACATGATTTTGAATTCATTTAGTTGAAAATTTTGAAAATTTTTACTAGAATTGGGTAGTCAGTATATAAGACTAGGGCTGTTCTTTATTATCAGAGAGCACTAGATTCTAATACAACTACTGCGTTACTAGTATTTTTAATGGTAACCAAGTGTTTAAATTAAATTTTTTTAAAATTCCGAAAGAATTTAACCTCTTCCCACACTTAAGATCTTGCAATGCCCTCATTTACAAGAAATCAGTAACAATTTAAATTATTGAGGGTGATTAGCATAGAAAAACGATTAAATTTTACCAAAGTTTCTAAACATATTGTTGTTTGTTTGTTGAATGATAAATGGTGCACATCATTTGCTCATTCCGTCTTGTTGTTACATCACATTTGTTTTTTCATTTTGTCGTCAAAATTAGTAGCTTTTGCTGAACTTAATGCTAGTCTTTGAAAATGCGCTGTTTTACCTTGTTGTGTACAATTGACAATATACATACATACAAATATAAACATGCATGGTAATTTGAAATGGGACTTAAAATCCAACTTTCAAATCAAATATGAAATATTAGTACAAAATAATAAAAATATTAAACAATACATTAATGTATCACAATATCATATGTTTAAACATAAATAAATAGAAATAATAAAAATAAGATAAAAATCATAGAAATCACCAACTGGAACTATATCAATCTGGATAGGGGTTCCAGTTCATGTCGTCGTCCGGGTTCCATGGTTGGTGATAGGTGTACTGGTAGGCCTGGTTAGGGTCGTAGAGAGTATATGGTGGTCTCATCTCGGACTGGTGTGGAGGATAGTAAGCGGGTCGGGTTGGAATGTAGTGATCCTGAGGTGACAGCCGGCTCATAATCTGACGCTGATGATAGTCCCATCTATCATGCTGTCGTTGCCTGGAATGCTCGTAATCATTCCGGGCTTACCACTGCTCCATCCGACTAAATCTCTCCCCGTTTGTCATATCTACCTCGTCTACACACTGGTAGACGTCAGTCATAGCCTCCCTAATGACATCCCTAATGTCTTCCGCTTCCCCTATTTCCTCATCTGAAACTCTCTCTACCTGAGGATGACTACCTTCATAGGGTACTGGCTGGTTGCGTCTGCTCTTTAATACCTTAAAACCCTGATAGACCTTTAATCCTAAAGGCTCAACCTGTTCCCTACATTCGAAAAGTAGACCCCCTTGGTTCCTATCTACACCCAAATACTCTCCAATGAGAGTAACAAAAATACCTCCTCCTATAATCCCCCCTTCCTGTATTCCTTCCACCATCTTAGACAAATAAAAACCAACACAATAAGGGATATTAACAAAGCTTCTTGGGTCTCGAATACACTTTAGGTAAAATAAATCATGTAAGGTCATTTTCTCCTTGTGGTGACCTCTCTGTGTAATCGAGTTAGCCAGAAATCTATGAATTATACGAAGCTCGGCTTTGTTAATATGTAAGTAGGAGTGTTTTAATCCCAGTGTAAAAACATTATAGTTTGACATACGCCTCCAGACGGCGTTCGTGTCAAAATTCCTATCTACCCTTTCACCACGATAAATCAAATTCATACAATCGGGTATTAGCAATTCACTAGGAGTGTAAATCTGTAATGCCCTAGCCATGTCCAGCATGGACATCCTGTACATCCTACAGCCAAGTATAAACCTAAGAAAATTTCTATCATCTAATCTATCTATATCTACATTTAACGTTATAGTACTCATCAGCTCAACACACCATTCCTTATATACAGGCCTACGAATGGTGAATAGACGTTCCCAATCGGTAAAAGAAGAATTGCCATACCTTTGAATCAGATGCTCCCTAACTGAGTTAGCTAGTTGGACCCTTTCTAAAGGATCCCAATCGATTACCCTTGGCACCTCTACATTTTTCGGTAGTAGTTTGAATTTGTTACTTTGATATGATGGGTAATCTCTCCAGCTTCTATCGAATCTCAGATTAGTTGGCAACGTGTGTTCAGGAATTATTGCGTATTCTACTGGTGGATGTATCATAAATACTATAAAGGCATCAACAAATTGTAGTGAATCATAATAAGGTACGTCTTGATCAGGCTGTTGTTGTGGTTCATGTTGTTGCTCCGGTTCAGGTTCATATTGCATTTCTGGTTCAGGTTCTGGAGCAGGTCGTCTAGATGATGATGATAAACCTTCAGTTTCAGTATTAGTAAATCTCTGCAAAACACATTAAACACAAAATTTGTGCATCCAAATATGCATTATTGTTAGCAAAATAACAAATTAACATAATTACAATAACATGTTAAATCAAACTTAAACTTATACGTATTTTCACAATTTTAACAATTCTACACTTTTTCAAATAAGCATAAATGAAAATGTTTACAAAGTTCATAAGCATTCAACTCAAATAACATGTTAAAACAATCTTTACTAGCAATTAAACAAGTCTCAAATGGCAATTATATCAAATTAATCAAGTTCATGAATTTTGGACTTAAAAAGACCACTTTAATTCTCAAAAATCATGTTTAGAATCAAAGTTTGGATCATTTAGCTACCTAAACATGTTACACTACTTAATTTAGCAATAATTCATGACAAAAATCGGCCATAACCTGTTTATATCAAAAAGCCCCAAATTGCTCAAGAACACAAACCCTAGATTTCTAAAAATTTTGAAGTTTTTGGCTTCAAATCATGTTAAATAACATCAATCTAGGTTATACATGCATAAAATACTAACAATTTAACTCTAATTACACTAGAAATTAACAAAATCAAATTAGGAAAAATATAGCTCAAGAACACTAAAAATCAAATTTAAAGAGGTTTAGGGATGAAATTGTTACCCTTTTTGATAAACTTCTTATCAAATTCATGTTTATAGCGGATTGTAGCGAGAAATTTGGTGAATTTTGGTGTTAAAATGGTGATTTTAGGAGATAATATGTGTATGTGTTCGTGTATATTGTGTGTGTGTTTGTGAAGAGAGCAGAACAGACTGCCTTTTGTTTCTGGCCAAAATTCCAGCTCCATGCGATCGCATGGATTGGAAGGCCAAATCCCATGCGATCGCATGGGGTTCGGGTACAGTGATTTTTGCTTTTTTTTTAAAACCTTACACTTTTTAAAAAATATAATTAAATTAAATTTTAAAAATTTGTTTCTTTTTAGGATGAGGGCGTTTCGGATCGTTGTTCTAGCCCGTCCCTCGACAAAATTTTAAAATTTGTCAATTCAAAGCGCGGTTTTAAAAATAAAGATTTTTGGGTTTTTTAATGTTTTTGGCATACTTTAATTCAATAAGATTAAAAATAATGATAATAAAAGTTCTCGTCCCTACCTTGGGTAGAGCAATTTCGGTTCAACGACCTAGTTTTCAACTCACTACGAATTTTAAAAATCAATTTTTAACTTAGCGAAATAAAGTAAATTTTTTTTTTAAATTCACACCAAACTTAAATTTAAAATGCATAAAATTAAAAATTCATATTATTAAAATTTTAAAAATTCACACCAAATTTATATTATAATTTTGTTTTTATACATACAAACTTATATTAAAAACATAAAAAATTTTTTTTAAATATTTACAAACTTAAATATAATGATTTTAAAAATTTTACAATAATATTTTAATATTAATTTTAAAAAAAATTAAAAATAAAATTAAAAATCTTTTTGGTCTTTTATCCCACTTTTAATCAATCAAATATTATTAAAAATATACGCCCCTCTTTTTGGTAAAGTAATTTCGGCTATTTACCTAGTTTTACTCCTGACGAATTTCTGAAATATTTTGGGTTGATCGATTAAAGATATTTATACCTTAAGAATAAACGGTAAATTTCGCAGTGATGTAATAAATTTTTGTATGATATCAATAATTTTGATCGCAAAACCTAATTTTATTGAGTATCAATTTAATACTTTATTGCGAACGATTTAGCGTTTATTATCAAAAGGTTAAAAATAAAAAATAAAAATAAAAACTGTACATACCTACCTGTGAAATAGAATTTTTAGTGACCTGCTTTAGACCACTCATAAGATAGTCGGACTAATTGGTTTTCCATAGCTACATAGGCATAACCTCGAGCATTCAACGATTTTTCTTTGAAACATATGAATGGTCTTTCTCTGCATAAAGTAACAAATTCGGTATTTGAATATGTTTGATTATTTGAACATTTACATTCGTGTGACCATTTTTCCGCATTTGTGACATCTTTCAAGGTGTCGTGCTCTTCTTTTCGCTGCGGATTTTCCTTTACCAAAATGTAACTTATTATTTTCGTTCCAGGATTCTTTTCTTACTCCGTCCAATTTTCCTCTGATTAATGATACCAATTCACTTGGAAGGGTATCATTATTCCGTTTAGTGATTAAAGCATGTAGCATTAGACCATGGTTTAGTTCACAGGAAGTCTTCATCTTGTAAAACCTAAAAAAAATAAAAATTCAGAATGGGGGGAGAAGACTAGTTCTTTAGGGTCTGCTATGGAAATACCATTCGGATTCCATTCTCGAGAACTACACGAAAACAAAATATCTAACTCTAACAGAAATACATATTATCCTTAAAAGATTCGAACTTCCCCACACTTAGTTAGATGTGGTGATGAAATTGTGATTAACTTTGTTTTCAATTGGACTATCAACAACTTGTATATCTTTGACTTTTGATTCAATCCATTTGTTGATTTCCTCCGTAACTTTCACAAATTCAACTAACATTGCCTTTTCTTTTGGCGATAAATTGGATAGTAATCGGTTACCTAACTTAAAGTTTCCCTTAATCTTAGCATCGTGAATCCATTTATAAAGTTTCTTCGTTGAACTATTAAAAACGGGTTCATCTAATTTCGTATCATCAACTGGGTTCTTTGTGATCGGATCATCATTAAGTGTTTCTTCATCTTCCCCACACTTATGTATTTTTATTAGTCTAACAGTTTTGATTGGTGGAGATCTAAACTTTCGGTTCCCAAAGGTGATCGATTTATCACCATCCCTAAGTGTCATTCTACCTTCTCTTACTTCAATGAACGCCTCGGTGGTTGCTAAAAATGGGCGACCTAAAATTAGAGGAATATCAAGGTTTTCCTCCATATTAATAACTATGAAGTTTGCAACAAAGGTCAAATTTTCCACGTTAACAAGTAAATTATTTGCTATTCCAACCGGGTGTTTAATGGTTAGGTCAAATGATTGAACACCTATTTTGGTTGGTTTTAATTTACCCATACCTAATCTTTTGTATAAAGAAAGAGGCATAATATTTGCACTTGCTCCTAAATCTGCGAGTCCATTATATACAGCACCATCATTAAGCAAGCAAGAAATGATAAATTCACCCGGGTCTCCTGCTTTAATAAGTCGAGTTGGTTTGTAAACCTTTTTCGGGTGTTGTTTTCTTGGTTCTTCCACTTCTATTTGAACTTCTTTTTCTTCATTTCTTGGAATGGAAGGTTTATATAAGTATTCTTCTTCATCACTCCAATTTGAATCCTCCCTATTTATCAATTTTGATTTTTCATATATTGTTGATAACATATTTATGTTTTTATTTTGAAGGTTTTCTTGGGTGGTGAAATTATGATTGACTTCATTGTCAACTTCCATCGGACCATGTATGTAATGTTTAACTCTGTGACCATTAACTTTAAATTCAATCCCATTTGAATTTATTAACTCTATTGTTCCGTATGGGAAAACTCTTTTGACTATAAATGGTCGAGACCATCTTGATTTCAATTTTCCAGGAAATAGCTTGAATCGTGAATTAAAAAGAAGAACTCTGTCTCCTTCTTTAAATTCTTTTAATCTTCTGATTCTTTTATCATGCCATTTCTTTGTTCTTTCTTTATAGATTAACGAATTTTCGTATGCTTCATGTCTTAATTCTTCTAATTCGTTTAGTTGACTTAATCGTAGACGTCCAGCTTCATGTAAATCAAGATTACATGTCTTCAAAGCCCAAAATGCTTTGTATTCAATTTCTACTGGAAGATGACATGCTTTTCCGTAAACGAGTCTAAAAGGTGTGGTTCCAATTGGAGTTTTGTAGGCTGTTCTAAAAGCCCAGAGTGCATCCTCTAATTTCATGGACCATTCCTTCGGATTTGATCCTACGGTTTTCTCTAGAATACGTTTTAATGCTCGGTTGGTATTTTCAGCTTGTCCACTTGTTTGTGGATGATATGCAGTGGAGATTTTATGAGTTACTCCATATCTTTTGAGAACTTTCTCAAGTTGATTATTACAAAAATGAGTACCCCGATCACTTATTAAAGCTTTCGGTGTTCCAAACCTTGCAAAAAGACGTTTTAAAAAGTTAACTACAACTCGTGCATCATTAGTTGGGAGAGCTTGTGCTTCCGCCCATTTAGATACATAATCAATGGCAACGAGAATGTAGAGATTATTATGAGATTTTGGAAATGGACCCATAAAGTCAATACCCCAAATGTCAAATACTTCACATACTTGAATGACATTTTGTGGCATTTCATCACGTTGACTTATTTTTCCGGCCCTTTGACAAGCATCACATGATTTGCAAAGAAGGTGTGCGTCTTTGAAAATTGTAGGCCAATAGAATCCAGCGTCGTAAACTTTTCTTGATGTGAGTTGAGGCCCATAATGCCCTCCTGTTGGTCCTGTGTGACAATGGTTTAAGATTTGACTAGCTTCATCTCCGAATACACATCGGAGTATTATTCCATCGAGACAACTTTTAAACAAATGTGGATCTTCCCAGAAATAGTGTTTTATATCACTAAATAATTTCTTTCGTTTTTGGTACGATAATCCTTTTTCAAGGAATCCACATACTAAATAGTTTGCATAATCTGCAAACCATGGAATTTCATTATAATCTATCTTCAATAGATATTCATCAGGAAAGTTGTCTTGTATTGCCGATTCATTTAGAACTTATAATTCAGGATTTTTCAAGACTAGAAAGATGATCAGCGGCGAGATTTTCTGCTCCCTTTTTATCTCAGATTTCAATATCGAACTCTTATAAGAGTAAGATCTAATGGATTAATCTTGGTTTAGCATCTTGTTTCGAAAATAGGTATCTAAGAGCAGAATGGTCAGTATAGACCACCGTTTTAGCAAGAACGAGATATGAACGAAATTTGTCAAAAGCAAAGACAATAGGAAGGAGTTCTTTTTCAGTAGTTATGTAATTCGTTTGTGCTCCTTGTAACGTCTTACTAGCATAATAAATAGGTTGAAATCGTTTTTCAATTCTTTGTCCTAAAACGGCTCCCATTGCAAAATCACTTGCATCGCACATTAGTTCAAACGGTAGATTCCAATTTGGAGTTATCATAATCGGCGCATTAGTGAGTTTTTCTTTAAGAATATTAAAAGATTTGATGCATTCATCTGAAAAGATAAATGGAGCATCTTTTTCTAGGAGTTTATTCATATGAGTGGCAATTTTAGAAAAATCTTTTATGAAACGTCGGTAAAAACCGGCATGCCCTAGAAAACTCCTAACTCCTCTAACATTGGTGGGATGTGGAAGTTTAGTAATTACATCTACTTTAGCTCTATCCACTTCAATTGCTACCTTTGAGATTTTATGTCCAAGAACGATGCCTTCTTTAACCATGAAATGGCATTTCTCCCAATTAAGAACTAGATTTGATTGTTCGCATCTAATAAGCATTCGTTCAAGATTAAGTAGACATGTTTCAAATGTATCACCGAAGACTGAAAAGTCATCCATGAAAACTTCCATGCATTCTTCTATCATGTCGTGAAAAATCGCCATCATGCACCTTTGAAAGGTTGCAGGGGCGTTGCAAAGTCCAAATGCCATGCGTTTGTAAGCAAAAGTACCATAAGGGCACGTGAATGTAGTTTTCTCTTGATCTTCGGGTGCTATTGGAATTTGAAAATATCCGGAAAAACCATCAAGAAAACAATAGTAACTATTTCCGGCTAATTTCTTTCCAACATTTGATCAATGAAAGGTAAGGGAAAGTGATCTTTTCTGGTGGCGTCATATAATTTTCTATAATTAATACAAACATGCCATCCTGTTACGGTCCTAGTAGGAATAAGCTCATTTTTCTCATTTGTGATGACAGTCATGCCACCCTTCTTAGGTACGCATTGAACTAGGCTTACCCATGGACTATCAGAGATTGGATAAATTAAACCTGCATATAGCAGTTTAATAATTTCTTTCTTAACAACATCTTGCATGTTTGGATTTAGTCTTCGTTGGGTTTGCACATACGTTTTATGACCTTCTTCCATAAGGATTTTATTTATGCAATACGAAGGACTTATTCCTTTAATATCATGAATTTTCCATGCAATAGCTGGTTTATGAGCTTTTAGCACAGAAATAAGTTGAGATTTTTCATTTTCCGTAAGAGAAGACGATATTATTACAGGTAATTCAGATTCACCATGTAAATAAGCATATTCCAAATGGTTTGGAAGTGGCTTTAACTCTAATGTCGGTGGTTCTTCTATCGATGATTTATATTGATATCTGTCTTCTTCTTTTAGCATTTGAATTTCTTCTGTTGTTTGTTCATATCCATTAGCCATAAGTGTAGCTAACATTTCAGTTTCATCAATTGGTTCAATTCCTTCTCCTAAAGAACATTCTCCTGTTCCTTGTAATTCTGGAAATTCTTCTAACAATTCTGCATGTGAATCTATAGTTTGAATATAATAACATGTATCATCTGTAGATTGCGGTTGTTGCATGGCTCTATCAATAGAAAAGGTAACACTCTCGTCCTATATACTTAGGGTCAATTTCTTACCAAACACATCTATTATTGCTTTAGCCGTGTTTAAGAATGGTCTTCCTAATATGAGAGGTACTCGAGAATCTTCTTCCATGTCCAGAATAACAAAATCTACTGGAAATACTAAATTACCAACTTTAACTAGCATGTTCTCCATTATCCCTCTAGGATATTTTACTAATCGATCGGCTAGTTGTATGCTTATTCGTGTTGGTTTCAATTCTCCAAGGTCTAGTTTAGCGTATAGTGAATACGGCATTAGATTTATACTATCACCTAAGTCTGCCAATGCTTCTATTGAACTAAGACTATCCAGAAAATATGGAATTGTGAAACTTCCTGGATCAGATAATTTTTCTGGTATCTTATTCAACAGCACTACAGAACAATTAGCATTCATAGTAACAGCCGAGAGTTCTTTCATTTTCTTTCTATTTGTGATAAGATCTTTCAGAAATTTAGCATATCTAGGCATTCCTGAAATTACATCAATGAAAGGAAGATTTACATTTATTTGTTTAAACATATCCAAGAATTTGGATTTCTCGACTTCAAGTATTTCTTTTCTCATTTTACTCGGGTAAGGATGTGGTGGTTGGTATGGTTTAACATAAGGTTTAGCCTTAACTGTGTTATCTTCATTAACCTTTTCAACTACCGGTTCTGTTTTCTTATCTTACTCAGATTATGGTTCTTGTGGAGTAGGAATAGCTTCATCAGAAATTACAGGTATTTCAGGTGGTTTAAGTGTAATACCACTTCTTGTAGTAATGGCTTTAGCTGTTTCATTCCGGGGGTTAGCATTTGTATCACTAGGTAAACTTCCTGGTTTTCTTTCACCTATCAACCTTGCTAGGTTGCTTACTTATTGTTCCAGATTTTGAATAGAAGCTTGTTGATTTCTAAATGCTTGAGAATTTTGTTCATTGGTTTGTTTCTGAGATGTGAAAAACTATGTTTGAGATTCAACTAGCTTTGACATCATATCTTCTAAATTTGGCTTTTTATCATCGGTTTGTGGTGGTTTGTTTTGAAAAATAGGTCTTTGCTGATTGTAAGTATTGTTGAATACTTGTTGATTGCTAGGACCTTGTTGGTTGTTGTATGGAACATTTCGGTTATAATTCTGGTTTTGATTGTAGATTGGCCTTGGCTGTTGATAATTATTCTGATAATTATTTCCAGGCCTTTGGTTCATGTATGAAACATTCTCTCTTTGTTCCATTGTTAGTTCAATATTGAGACAATCTTTTGTCAAATGTGGTCCTCCACACTGCTCACAACTAATTCGTATTGAGTAGATATCTTTAGTCATCTTTTCCATTCGTCTCTCGACAGCATCTATCTTTGCAGAAATGGAATCTAAGTCATGGCTAGAATCGGATCTAGCTGCTTTAGATGATCTAACGATATCTTTTTCTTGGTGCCACTCATGTGAGTGGGAAGCAGTGTTATCAATAATTTTGTAAGCATCAGTTGCGGTTTTCTTCATAATGGAACCACCAGCTGCTATATCGATGTCTTTTCTTGTAGTGATGTCGCATCCTTGGTAGAATATTTGTACTATTTGACAAGTGCCTAAACCATCTTGCGGACATCCTCTCAATAATTTTCCAAATCTGGTCCATACTTCATATAAAGTTTCATTTGTTTTTTGTGTGAACGTAACAATTTCTCCTTGAAGTCTTACGGCTTTAGATGCCGGAAAGAATTGTTTAAGAAATTTTTCAACTAAAACATCCCATGTATCAATCGCCCCTTCAGGTAACGATTCTAACCAATCTTTGGCTTCTCCCTTTAAAGTCCAGGGAAATAACATGAGATATATCTGTTCATCCTCAACTTCTCTTATTTTGAATAAAGTGTAGATCCTATTAAATGTACGAAGATGTTCGTTTGGATCTTTCTTCGGTGCACCACTAAATTGGCATTAATTAGTTACCATGTGTAGGATTTGTCCTTTAATTTCATAATCTGGTGCATTAATGTCTGGTTGAGTAATTGCGTGACCTTGGCCAGTGCGTTTAGCTCTCATTCGGTCTTTCATACTTAGAGGTTCCAGATTCTCCATAATTGAATTTGTTGAATCTGAATCACAAGAGGATTCTGATTTAATGGTTGGTTCCTCGACAATCTCTATTTGAATGATTGGTGGTTCCGGAGGAAAGATTAATGGTTCAGGATCTCTGAATTATTCCTGAATATTCTCCGGATTCTCAATTGTGAGGTCTGGTTCAAAAAATGGATTATCGGAAATTTGAATTGGAGTACTTGGTCGACTGGATGACGATTCTAAAGAAAAATCAACGTCGACAATATTTGCTAGATGTCTTGATCGAGTTACAGGTGGTGAACGTACAAAAGGCGGTGAACGTTTTGCTCGGTGCATTCACTGAATATCCTGTTAGTTATAAAAGATAAAAAATATATAAGTTATCAAATTAATAGACTTTTCTGCTTTTGCCCACGTTTCGAATAGCCAACAGATGCAGCAGGGAGCCAGAACCCTTTAAATCGGAAGCTCACAACTCAGCCACTAACAAATCCAACTATTACTACGAAGCAGAAAATTTGGATGTCTATCAATTTAACCGCTTAAAATAATTTTTCGTTGAATTTTAAAGAAATTTAGAGAAGAAATAGAAAATTCTATGTCCTAAAGACTAGAGTGGCGAAAAATAAGAAAGAAAAAGAGCGCGTCGAAAAACGTCGAAAAATAATAGGAGTCGAAAAATAAAAATAAGAAAGTAGCGCGTCGAAACTTAAAAAGGAACTAAAAACTAAGAATTAAAAGTTGCGTCTAAAAATATTAAAGCTTAAAAGAAATACTATATCTCAAATGGCAAAAACTTAAAAAGTACTAAAATATAAAAACGGCGTCGCAAAATTCTAAGGCACCTAAATCTTAGTCTAAAGAAAAAGCACTTAAGGGATTTTACGGTAAAGCCTAATAATCTAGAAATAAAAATAACTATGGCAAAAAAAACTATGTCTTAAAACTAAATACGAGCGAAAAATACAAATATTACGCTAAAAACAAATAAAAAGAAAAAAAATATAAAAATAAACGTAAAGCTGTAAAAAGTACAATTTTTATAAAAATATTATTTTTATATTATTTATTTTAAAAAACTATTAATTTTATATATTATTAAAACTAATTAAACTAAATATATAAATTAAATACTAAAACTTAAAATTAAATAATTAAATGCATAACCCTAATTAGGGTTTTAATAAAATAATAATTAATAATAATACTCCGTAATGATTGCTGTAGTAGGTCAACTGTGGCGTGTCAGATGCGTTCATGCGATCGCATGAATTTTTGCCTTCGGGCTCATGCGGTCGCATGAGCTAGGGTTTCGGGCCAAAAGTTGGGCTGCTACAGTACCGGGCCTCGAGTGTTTTTATTATTATTTTTTTCAGTTTTCAGTTTTTATATTAATACAAAATATTTAAATAAAATTTATATTTTTACAAACTAAAAATAAAAATAAAGAAACTTTATAAAACTTAAATATTTAACAAACTCTTAAAAATATATAAATTTTGTTTTTCTTTTTATATTTTTGTATTAAAACGTATTTTTACAAAAGTAAATTAAAAATCTTTTTTTTATATATAGCGTTTTGCTTCCGGCGTTTGACTGTCCCCGGCAGCGGCGCCAAAAATACTTGATGTGTGCGAGGTGGTGTATAAAATAGTTAAAATTTTTACAAGGAAATACTATTAAATACGATACAATTTTACACAAGTTATTTATTTATTTATAGAGTGGATATACCTAAACCTTGCTACAACACTTATAGGCAGTGTACCTAATCGTATAGTAGTGTAGTTTTTAGTAAGTCCAGTTCGTTCCACAGGGATCTTTTAAACAAGCTTAACGCTATATTTTTAAAAACTATATTTGTAAAAATACAAAAAAATATATAAGTAATATTATTATTATAAAAAGGGGGTTTTTACCGTTTAATGGCCGGTTTGTCGATTTTAAACCTTAAGTCGCAGTTAAAACCTAATGTAAAATATTAAAAATAAATATAACTTAATTTAAAGCGTAAATTAAATAACGATAATGAAATTGCGATAAATAAAAGTGCGATAAAATAAAATTACGATAATTAAAGAGTACGATAATTAAAAGTGCAATTAAATACAATGACAATAAATAAAAGTGCGATAATTAAAAGTGCAATTAAATATGAAATAAAAGAATTATGCTTATTTAAACTTCCGTAATCATGATGTTCGACGTGTTGTTTTTAGTTTATTCCCATGGGTTAATTGTCCTTTGTCCTGGATTATTCAATATGTCCATATGGATTTATCCATAAAAGTCCATCAGTCATAATCATAAAATGCGGAAGTCTTCGTCAAATTATTCTTATTCCCGAAGTCAAATATTCCAACTAATTAGGGATTCGAATTGTAACAAGGTCTTAATACTTTGTTTAATGAATACGCCAGGTTATCGACTGCGTGTAAACCAAGGTTTTACTACTTTGTTAACAATTACACCAATTACCCTTGAATGTAATCCACCCCTGTTTCAACAAGTCTATTAACTATTAATCCAGTTCCGTGTCCGGTAAATGAACAATTATTGGTATTTATAGATATTCCGCCCACCGTGCCCAGTCAAGCGTATGTGGTTATATATAAATATGTCAAATTATAAGTCTGTATATTAAATTAACGAGGTATCATTTAGTTAATATAAAGCCCATTAATAGCCCATAGTCTAATTTCCACAAGTATCGTTCTTTTATCCAAACCCCAATTACGGTACAAAGCCCAATTACCCAATTTTAATATTTAGCCCAACATCATGATTACTTCGGCATTAAATAAGCATAATAATAATTTAGCTATGAGACATTAAATTAAAAAGGTTGAACATAACTTACAATGATTAAAAATAGCGTAGCGTTACACGGACAGAATTTCGACTTACACCCTTACAACATTCGCTAACATACCCTTATTATTAGAAATTAAAATTAAAATTAAAATTAAAATTATAATATATATATATATATATATATATATATATATATATATATATATATATATATATATATATATATATATATTATACGAGTGAGATAGAGAGAAAGATATATGGATGTGTAAAAGATCGCTCAAAACTGTAAAATTTATAGCATGTGGCCTGACTTTTTGGCTCATGCGATCGTATAAGATTATCTCATGCAGGCCATGCGATCGCATGGCCTGGGATTCCAGCTCACATGTCTTTGTTTGCATTCTGCCGACGGATTTAATAAATAAATATAATATATAAATAATTTTAAGAATTATTTAAATATTATATTATATTTATGTGCATAGTTGACTTGTAATTTTTAGTCCGTTGCGTCAAGCGTTGAGAGTTGACTCTGGTACCGGTTCCGAATTTTCGAACATCCTTGCGTATAATTTAATATCTTGTATTTTGCGTTTCGCGTCTTGTACTCTTGTAATTTTGAGACGTTTCTCATTAATAATTGGAATCACTTTGATTGTATTTTGTACTTTTGAGCTTTTTGGTCGTTTGCGTCTTCAATTCGTCGAATCTGTCTTTTGTCTTCACCTTTTATTATTTAAACAAATATCACTTGTAAATAGAACACTTGCAACTAAAAGCTTGTCTTTCTTGAGGGATAATGCTATGAAATATATGTTCGTTTTTAGCATTATCAAGTTCCCAAAACTGCTTCAAAAACATTTATAATTTAAACTGGAAGGTTTCAAAATTTAGAAACTAAAATAGTTTCTTTTATGATGTAACACTGATAGTGCGAAGGGATAAATGATTTCAGATAAGAGTAGTTATGAAAATATCTTTAGAAATATCGAGGATATTTATAATGAAAGATATAATGATATCTTAGAATTTCTCATATTAAAGGATGATGAAGAAGATTTGTCCGTAAAGGTTTAGAATCAGGAGTAAGGTATTCGTTAATGACTTTAGCAGGTACTGAATCATTTGGATTCTTTGAAGGTAGGTTTAATCTTTGTGATTTGTCCACAGCCTCCTTTACGGTTTGCTCAACCGTTTTTTTAGCACCAATTTTTCTCATTTTCTGAACTTTTTCAACACACTACTCTTTATCCTCAAATATTCGACTATTAAGGTCGTTTACAGTTTTTACTGCTTCATCAGCATTTTCCAAAATTATGAGAACTAGTTCGCAGTTTAGGGTGTTTTTCAGAAACTTCACATTCGAAGTATGTAAGTCTAGGAGATAGACGTTATATGTATATATATAACTGTTGGCGTAGAATTGCTGCGAAATTCAAAATACTGATTGCTAATTCCCTGTAGTTGGTATGGCAATTATTGTTACAAGATGTGGATGAGTACATGATAAAGTTTCAATGAGTATAATGATTTTTTGGAAGGTCAAAGATCAATGAAGTTGTTGCTAAGTTTACTGCTAATGTGGCGAGATATAAAAGATTCCCCGGTAACAATGATGAAGGGGTAATCGTTATAATAAGGCTTATTCGAATGAAAAATTAAAGTTGATTTGCTGGAGCTGTGACAAAACTGGCTAATTTGGAAAAGGATTGCAAAGTTATTTTTGGTAATAAATGCCAAAAGAGCTGACACAAATATGTGTTAGTCTATGACTTTGGTTTCTAGAGTTTCTAGGTGTATTACTATACGCGTAATCCATCTTTCCGTTGATAACATGAGGTTGATTCATCCTCTCGATTGTTCGTTGACTGAGATGTCTTCAAGAATTTTGAAGGGTTCATATGCATATTGTCATCGTCAATATCCAAATGATGATATCGTCGTGAAGCTTGAATGATTCTAAAAAGTGATGTTCTAGCACAGTTTTTAAGTCGAAGTATAACTTTGAAAGATGTAGGAA
The DNA here is from genome assembly GCF_046630445.1 of Rutidosis leptorrhynchoides. Lineage (NCBI taxonomy): Eukaryota > Viridiplantae > Streptophyta > Magnoliopsida > Asterales > Asteraceae > Rutidosis > Rutidosis leptorrhynchoides. Next base: position 330,018,303 of record NC_092333.1, on the reverse strand, counting down.
TCTAAGAGTGTCGTTTCCTTTTAAATCTTTGACTTGGATTTTGATCTGTCAAAATCAGAATATGTAATCGAATTTGGATGAAAATGATTGTTCTGATTTCTATGAAAGAATTTATATTATTGTGGAAGTATTGAGTATAGTTGATGTTTGCAGAATCAAATTTAAAAAAATGTAACATATTAATTGTGAATTTATATATCTCGCGGGTATTACCTACCCGTTAAAAATTTCACAAGTAATATTTTGTACAAGAGAATTTTATTACAGTCTTTATAAAAATATATGTATATTTTCATAAGATTTAATATACATTTAATGAGTTAATATTAGATTAAACTCATTTGATTTTCACCTGAAATTAGAATGAATAATCTCTAAAACTTTAGAAATTTCGTAATCTTCGCAGATGAAATTATGAATCAATATTTCATTATTCATCCTTATTGATATTTCTTCGGGAATGATGTTGGTGTTCGTGGAATTCTTGTGAACTTCGCAAGATATAATGTTGTTTTCTAGAAAGTTTCGAATACATCGGAAATAAAGGTGTAAAATCAAACATATAATTGAGTAATACACTTGGTTTATTATGAAATGGGATTCATTGAGTTAAAACAGAGATTGTAGTTAACGATTTTTAAGTCGTTAATGAGGGATGTACATCATTGCATATTAGTAATATGAACTAACCGAGTAGTATCTACTCTTTAAAATTCACACGTAATAGCTTAGTACGAAAAGATATTTTTGTAGTTTAAAATTCATATATATAAAATATACATATAAATTCTTCAGAGGAAATGAGTTAATACTTCATAACTCATTGATACGATATACTCGTTGTTGATTTGTGATGATGTAGATGGTTATGGAACTGGCGGAGCTTGTGATGTTATAGGTGCTGATGATGTTGTAGGTACTGGTGGTGCTGCTTGTATAACAAGTCTATTTTGTAATGCACGCATCATTCTGAAGGTATTTCGTATGCCCGAGAGACATATTGAATTAATGTGGCTAATGTGTTTTGATCCAAGTCGGGTCATACCCATTAACAAGCTTACCGACACCTTATTCATATTTGATCTTAGCGATTGGATCGTTGATTAAATACGCGACACTTGGATTTTAAGAAAAATGGTTTTCTAAAAATCATATTACTTGATGTGTATAAATAAATTATGGAATAATTTATATAATAAAGACTTAATTATTTATAGGTTAAACAATTAATAATGTTATGTTACATTTTATAAAATTGGTTTTATATAAAATGTACATAATTAAACATGGAAGTTTATAAAATCGTTTTATAAAATCTAATTCTTTTATAAAACATATTTTATAAAACTAATTTTGGAAGTGGCATTCGAGTCTCAACTAACATGCATTTGACTAGCATTTTGAGTGGTTACTTCCATAGATTCCATGAGCATATGTACCAAGACCTCTTGGAGACACACACATCAAAACACATCAAAACTTGCAAAAAAAATTCTGCCCTTTTGCTGCAGCTGGCCGAAATATTCGGCTCACAAATAGGGTTTTTGGCTCATTTTGCAAGCTTATTTTCAAGTGAAATTAAATCCTAACCAAAAGTACAAGGTGTTGGTGGTTATCTTGGGGTATAACAACTTGAGGTTTCATTCTTTTGGAGCTCCATTCATCATCATCATCTTCATCATTTACCAACAAGCTTAGAGTAGGTATAAACTCTTTAATTTCTTGTAGTTTGTAAGTATATTTCATAACTTGATCCTAATTGGGATTTAACTTTAAATGGTTAAAGATTAACGAGTTTCAAAATGGTAATATATACACTTCCGCTATGTTTAATCTTCAAATGTTTTAACTATATTATGAACTTGTTAAATCCTAACAATGGTATCTAGAGCCGAAGTTGTTGAAATATGCTTCCAGATGATTATTAAACCCACTATATATTTTGAATTCTATGAACATGCATGAATGTAGAATGCAAAAGTTTTGGGTGGGTTGTTAGTTTGGCCGAATTTCATGGGTCCCAAAATGGGTTTTGGGTTGTTCCATGTTGTTCATATTTGGTTGTATGATGATGTTCACAATCTAAGCCTTGGCCTTGTGTTTGGTTGAATGTTTGGTTGATTTATTATTCATTCATTTGGTTTGTAATAATATTTATTCATTTGGTTTGTAATATTATTCATTTGGTTATGTAATTTATTTTATATTTGGCATGTAAAATTGATTAGGTTGTATTTTTATTTTCTAGAAAAAATGTATTAGGATATATTTTTTTGTAAAAGATGAAGATGCAAGATGAAGACAAGGAAGATGCAAGATTAAGTGAGAGATTTTGAAATCTCCTACTTTGTGTCATAACCCATTGACCGGTGGCATTTTGTTTTCGGCTAAACAAAATGCCTACCAAAAGGCTTGATTGTGAACATATTGTTTTGCATGCATGGTTATTTATTTGTTTGATTATTGATTGTATGTTTGGTTGCTACAAGAAAATCAACAAAGCAAAACTATAATTTAATTGGTTGAATTAGAAATCATTAACAACATGCAAAGAACAAAACTTTTATTTAATTGGTTAAATTAAAAATGGCTAATAGGATTTTAATAATTGGTTATTAAAACATAATAAAATGGTTTATTTTCAAAGTAATAAAATTGGCTTTATTACATGACATGAAAACTGGATTTTCAAATGAACCATACACTAAATGCATGTTAGTGTATAGCATAAGAGTTTTCTTGAACTAGATTAGAGAAACCATAAAGCCCTTTTACACACTAGGTTAACAAGATTAACGCCATCCATTTATGTAAACACTTAAACATGTTAGGGAACTAATAATGGGATAAATGTCACCTAACTATTATAAGCAAACTAATATGATTAAGGTGAATTTCACATGCTCGTGGGATAAAGGTCACCTAACCACTTGTATGTTAAATTTACACGTTTACACAAGTTGGACGACTTAAATTGGAAATCATGAACTTAGGGTCACCGAAGCATGAGGAACAAATAGGCGTTGATGGGATAAATATGACATACACAAGGATTGTATGATCCCATACTCTAGAAGTTGCAAATGAATTGCAATTGTCAATTTAAGACTACCTAGCTAAATCAAATAACCGGATAAAGGTCACCTAACCGAAATTTGATTTACCGTTGGATTCTAGAATTTAATATATCAACTGAATTTAAAAAGGGTATTGATTGTTAAATTAAAATTAATACTTAAACAAACTTTGTTAAATTTGGTAGATGGCCGCCAATAACAACAACATTCCAAACGCACCAATCAACTTTAATAACCTATCATTGAGGTCCATCCTCGAAAAGGAAAAACTCAACCATACGAACTTTATGGATTGGTACCGCAATCTTAGAATTGTCCTCAAACTTGAGGATAAAGCGTATGTGTTGGAAGACCCCATTCCCGACCAACCCGTGGAGGATGATGCCGAAGGTATGGCATATTGGGAGAAATATTGCGCCGATTCGGTGCAAGTTTCTTGCCTTATGCTTGGGACCATGATCCCCGAACTCCAAAAGGACTTCGAGCATCATAGTGCATATGACATGATCACACAATTGAAGGAGATGTTCCTTCAACAAGCTCGTGTCGAGCGCTTTGAAACGGTTCGAGCGCTTCATGCATGTCGAATGGACCAATCCGTTTCATCTTATATCCTTAAGATGTAAAGCCTAATTGATCCGTCGCACCGTCTAAACTGTAACGTGTCTAATCAATTAGCCACGGACCTTATCCTTAACTCTTTGTCAAAAAGGTTTGACACATTCGTGTTGAATTACAACATGAATGGTTGGGATAAGAGCATTGGCGAATTGCATGCCATGCTTAGGACAGCCGAATCAAGAATGGGTAAAAGGGCTTCACCCGTGCTTATGATCAATGAAGGAAGGTCTAAAAACAATTCCACTTGTAAGCCTAAGGTGGCCAAGAAGAAAGGACCCACCTACCATGGCAAGGGCAAGGGAAAAGGGAAGATGGTTACCCCAACTAACAAAAATAAGAAGCAAAAGTTTGCCGGACAAGCAAACCCCAAGGAAGATCCGTTATTTGGTTGCAGTGAGATGGGTCACTAGAAACGCAACTGCCCGATCTACCTAAAGGAGTTGAAAGATAAGAGGGATGCAGGGCAAACCTCAGGTAATGTATATATGGTATACGTTGAGCTTAGTATTACTTCTTCTAATACTTGGATATTAGACACAGGATGTGGAACTCACATTTGCAATTCTTTGCAGGGGTTCAAAAGAAGTAAACAAGATGCGGGAACAACAAGTCTCTTCATGGGAAATGGTGCAAAGATGCACGTAGAAGCTCAAGGAGACTCTATTTTGAAGCTACAAACTAGTTTGGAGCTCATTTTGAAAAATGTTTTGTATGCACCTGATTTGACTCGAAACATTATTTCTGTATCCCGTTTAAGACAATTTGGTTTTAATCTTAATTTTATTAATGATGATATCCATGTTTCTTTAGATACTGTGTTCTATTTTAAGGCTTCGCCTTTGAATGGTATTTATGAATTGGTTTATGATGACACATCATACAATAGCTCAATATTCCATGCAAACAAAAAGAAACTCAAAAGAGATTTGAGTGATTCCTACTTATGGCATTGTCGCCTTGGTCACATAAACAAATGCCGAATGCATACACTTCAAAAGAATGGCCTTTTGAAATCAAATGAGCTAGACTCATTTGATGTATGTGAATCTTGTTTACAAGGCAAAATGACTAAAGCACCTTTCAAAGGGACCTATGAAAGGGCTAAAGACTTATTGAGATTAATACATTCGGATGTATGTGGACCCTTTAAGCCCATGACTAGAAATGGTGAAAGATACTTCATTACTTTCATTGATGACTTCAGTCATTTTGGATATATCTACTTATTGAGACACAAGGATGAAACTTTTGAAGCATTCAAAGAATATTAAAATGAAGTACAAAATCAACTCAACAAAACAATCAAGGTACTTCGTACCGATAGAGGAGGTGAATACCTAAGCGATGCCTTCCAAGATCATCTTAAAAGTTGTGGGATTATCTCGCAACTTACTCCACCCGGGACACCCCAGCTTAATGGAGTATCCGAAAGGAGGAACCGAACCCTAATGGATATGGTTCAATCTATGATGGCAAGAAGCTCGTTACCTCTATCATTTTGGGGTTATTGTCTGTGCTCCGCGGATCGTATTCTAAATATGGCCCCAACCAAGAAAGTGGAATGAACTCCTCATGAGATGTGGTTCGGAAAACCTCCTTCTCTGTCATACTTAAAAGTATGGGGATGTGAAGCTTACCCTAAGAGTTACGTCCCTAATAAGTTGAATGCTCGATCCACGAAGTGTATCTTCATAGGATATCCCAAGGATGATATGGGACACTATTTCTATGATCCATCCGAGCAAAAGTTTCATCATAGTCAACCCCTTGAGTTTGAGTGAACCCTTTTGCTACAAGTCTAGCTTTATATGTATCCAAGTTTCCATGTATGTCGGTTTTCATCTTGAAAAGCCATTTATAATCAACTAGCCTTGAGCCAGTAGGTTGTGCAACAAGTTCCCAAACTTGGTTGTCATACATGGATTGCATCTCAGCGTTCATGGCTTCCTGCCATTTATCTTTATCAATCCTTAATAAAGCATCTTGGTAGTTTGTCGGTTCATCCAAATCAACCACATAGCAACCATCCATGAGAAACCTATATATCTCAGGAGGATTACTAATCCTACCAGATCTGCGAACGTCTTGTTTACTTTGATTATCCATTTGATCATTCTCAACATTTTCATGTTGAGTACCAGTGTCAACCAATTGTGTATTATCTACTTGATCTTGAACCTCTTCAAGATCTATCTTCCTTTCACTACTACCTTCCATTAGGAACTTAGTTTCAAGGAATTCAGCCTTCCGAGCAACTAATACATTCTGCTCGGAAGGATTATAGAAATAATATCCCATATCATCCTTGGGATATCCTATGAAGATACACTTCGTGGATCGAGCATTCAACTTATTAGGGACATAACGCTTATGGTAAGCTTCACATCCCCAAACCTTTAAGTATGATAGAGATGGAGGTTTTCCAAACCACATCTCATGAGGTGTTCGTTCCACTTTCTTGGTTGGGGTCATATTTAGAATACGAGCTGCGGAGCATAGACAATACCCCCAAAATGATAGAGGTAACGAGCTTCTTGCCATCATAGATCGAACCATATCCATTAGGGTTCGGTTCCACCTTTCGGAAACTCCATTAAGTTGGGGTGTTCCAGGAGAAGTAAGTTGCGAGATAATCCCACAACCTTTAAGATGATCTTGGAAAGCATTGCTTAGGTATTCACCTCCTCTGTCGGTACGAAGTACCTTCATTGTCTTGTTGTGTTGATTTTGTACTTCGTTCTGATACTCTTTGAATGCCTCAAAAGTTTCGTCCTTATGCCTTAACAAGTAGACATATCCGAAACGACTAAAGTCATCAATGAAAGTAACGAAGTATTTTTCACCTTTCCTAGTCATGGGCTTAAATGTCCACATACATCCGAATGTATTAATCCCATTAAGTCTTTAGCCCTTTCATAGGTCCCTTTGAAAGGGGCTTTAGTCATTGTGCCTTGTAAACAAGATTCACATACATCAAACGAGTCTAGTTCATTTGATTTCAAAAGTCCATTCTTTTGAAGTGTATGCATTCGGTTCTTGTTTATGTAACCAAGGATACAATGCCATAAGTAGGAATCACTCAAATCCCTTTTGAGTTTCTTGGTGTTTACATGGAACATTGAGCTATTGTATGATGTGTCATCATGAACCAATTCATAAATACGATTCAAAGGCGAAGCCTTGAAATAGAACACATTATCTAAAGAAACATGGATATCTAAAGAAATAATGTTTCGAGTCAAATCAGGAGCATACAAAACATTTTTCAAAACAAGCTCCAACCTAGTTTGTAGCTTTAAAACAAAGTCTCCTTGAGCTTCTATGTGCACCTTTGCACCATTTCCCATGAAGAGACTTGTTGTTCCCGCTCCTTGTTTACTTCTTTTGAACCCCTGCAAAGAATTGCAAATATGAGTTCCACATCCAATGTCTAATACCCATGTATTAGAAGAAGTAATACTAAGCTCAATTTATACCATATATACATTACCTGAGGTTTGCCCTGAATGTATTTCGTATGCCCGAGAGACATATTAAATTAACGTGGCCACTATGTTATGATCCAAGTCGGGTCATACCCAATAACAAGCTTACCAACACTTTATATGTATTTATTTTAACGGTTGGATTGTTAAATGAATACGCGACACTTGAACTTTAGAAAATCGGTTTTCTAAATTATGATCACTTGAGATAAATTATTTGGATAATTTATATATGATGTGGATTTAATTATTTATAGGTTTAAATAATTATGTTGTGTTATATTTTATAAAATGGTTTATAAAATAATTACAAGTAACAAATACATGTTTATTTTATACAAGTTTTATAAAATAAATACAAGTTTTATAAAATAAATCTTGTTATAAAATATATATGTGGTGTGCAGAATTTTGGTCTCCAAGATGCCACACCCATGCTTGTATTTGTTTATTTTAAGACCACACAAGTGCCAAGGTATATGCCTATTAGTTTACCAAGGGCCTTGACTCAAGTGTGACTTGCAATACACATAAAACTAACACAAAAAAAACTGCATTCTGCTCCTTCTTTGCTGTCTTCTGGCCGTGAGGTATAGGGAGAGAAAGAGAGTTTGTTTTGTTGGTTGCAAGCTAAATTTCAAGTGGCAATAAAATCCTAACTAAAGGCTAAGTGTTGGTGTGTAGTTTGGGGTATTTCTCCTTGAGGTTTCATCCTTTTAAAGCTCCATTTTGCATCATCTTCTTCAAGCTTCCTGCTGTCCAAATTGCAGCCTTCTACATTCTTACAGGAGGTATAATCACCCTTCTAATCTTGTTATATTTGTAAGCATGATTTCAAGACTTGATATTAACATGGAATTCAACTAAATGTTTAACATATAAACTTGTTTTATTGATAATCTTGCTTCTGCTTTCTTAACAATTACAAGATGGTTTTGTAACTATGTTAACCTTAATGACATGTTTTATGGACTCGTTGAATTCCATCAATGGTATCTAGAGCCGAAGTCTATGGATTATGCTTCTTTTATGGTCTTTAAACCCACTATATTTGCATTCCATACACATGCATGAATATGGAATGTAAAAAAAAATGTTCGGGTTTGGGTGGGTTTGTAAGGTTGGCCGAATTCTTGGAGGTTCCAAGAGGGTTTGGAACTTGCAAATTGGTCATTTTTGTTCATATGTTGTAGTTCACAATCAATGCCTTGACCTTATGTTTGAATGCATGTGTGTTTGAATGATTTGTATTATTCATTTGGTATGTAATAATTAATTTATTCATTTGGTTGTAATATTCATTCATTTGGTTATGTAATTTATTTTACATTTGGTATGTAAAGTAGATTAGGTTGTATTTTCATTTTCTAGACAAAATGTATTAGGATATATTTTGTAACAAGATGAAGATGCATGAAGAACACAAGGAAGAACACAAGAAGCATGTGGATGCAAGGTTAAGTGGGAGGTTAAAACCTCTTACTTTGTGTTTTACCCATTGACTGGTGGCATTTTGTTTTCGGCTAAACAAAATGTCTACCAAAAGGCTTGATTGTGAACATTTGTTTTGCATGCGTAGTTGTTTTAATTTCTTGTATGATTGTGGATTGTGTATGTTAATACAACAAGTTATCACACAAGTTAACAACAAGCAAAACTAAAATTTAAATTGGTTGAATTATTAACAACATGAAATTTACCAAACCACAATTTAATCGGTTAAATTAAAATGTCTAAAAGGACATTAAGAACATGATAAGGATCATATGTATAAAATGATTTATATCAAGTAATTGGCTAAAATTACATGACATGAAAATGGATTTCAAATAAACCATACACTAAATGCATGTTGGTGTATGGCATAAAAGTTTTCTTAAACTAGAATTAATGGAAACTTAAAATCCCTTCTATTAACAAGGTAAATAAGTTAAACGCCATCCTTTTGTGCAACATTAAAAATATTAGGGAACTCATAATGGAATAAAGGTCACCTAACCGTTATGAGCAAACTAATATGATTAAGGTGAATTTCGCACACTTGTGGGATAAAGGCCACCTAACCACTTGTATGTTGAATTTTACAAGTTTACACAAGTAGGACGACTTGATTTGGGAATCATGAACTTAGGGTCACCGAAGCATGAGGAACAAATAGGCGTTGATGGGATAAATATGCCATGCAAAAGGATTGCATGATCCCATAATTTAGAAGTTGCAAAAGGATTGCAATTGTCATATAAATGACTACCTAGCTAAATCAAATAACGGGATAAAGGTCACCTAATCGAAATTTGATTTACCGTTGGATTCTAATATTTAATAAGTCAATTAATATTTAAAGGGTATTGTTTATTAAATTTAAAATCGATACTTAAATGAACTTTGTTAAATTTTGTAGATGGCCGCCAATAACAACAACATGCAAAACGCACCTATTAACATGAACAACCTATCGTTAAGGTCTCTCCTCGAGAAAGACAAACTCAACCATACAAACTTTATGGATTGGTTCCGATCTTAGGATTGTCCTCAAACTCCAGGATAAAGCATATGTGTTGGAAGACTCCATTCCTGATCAACCCAACGAGGATGATATGGAAGGCATGGCTTATTGGGATAAGTATTGCGCAGATTCGGTGCAAGTCGCCTGCCTAATGCTTGGGACTATGATACCCGAACTCCAAAAGAATTTCGAGCATCATACTGCATACGACATGATCACGCAATTGAAGGAGATGTTCCTTCAACAAGCACGTGTCGAGCGCTTCGAGACCGTTCGAGCGCTTCATGCATGTCGTATGGACGACTCCCAATCCGTTTCATCTTATGTCCTTAAGATGAAAAGCCTCATTGATAGCGCAAACCGTCTTAATCTCAACATATCTAATGAGCTAGCCACGGATCTTATCCTAAACTCTTTGTCAAAGAGGTTTGACCAATTTGTAATTAATTACAATATGAATGGGATGGATAAGACCATTGGCGAACTTCATGGCATGCTTAGGACGGCGGAAACTAGCATGGGTAAGAGGACTTCGCCCGTGCTAATGGTCAATGATGGTGGGTCCAAAGGTAATAACACCTCTAAGCCAAAGGCGGCTAAGAGGAAAGGACCCGCCCATCAAGGCAATGTAAAGGGGAAGATGGTTACCCCAACCAAAAACAAGAACAAGAAGCAAAAGGTTGCCGGACAAGCAAACCCCAAGGAAGACCCGTGCTTCGGTTGCGGTGAAATGGGTCACTGGAAACGCAACTGCCCGGTCTACCTTAAGGAGTTGAAGGAAAAGAGGGATGCGGGGCAAACCTCAGGTAATATATATATATGGTATATATAGAGCTTAGTATTACTTCTTCTAATACATGGGTATTGGACACTGGATGTGGAACTCACATTTGCAATTCTTTGCAGGGGTTCAAAAGAAGTAGCAAGCAAGCGGGAACATCAAGTCTCTTTATGTGAAATGGAACCAAAGTGCAAGTGAAGGCTCAAGGAGACTTTGTATTAAAGCTTCCAAGTAGTTTGGAACTTATTTTGAACAATGTTTTGTATGCACCGAAAACATTATTTCAGTTTCCCGTTTAAAACAATGTGGTTTTTATCTTAATTTTGTTAATGATGATATCCACGTTTATTTAGATAATGTATTCTATTTTAAGGCTTCGCCTTCAAATGGAATTTATGAATTGGTTCATGATGATACATCATCTAGTAGCTCAATATACCATACTAGCACCAAGAATCTCAAAAGGGACTTGAGTGATTCCTACTTATGGCATTGTCGCCTTGGTCACATAAACAAGAACCGAATGCGTACACTTCAAAAGAATGGACTTTTGAAATTAAATGAGATGGACTCGTTTGATGTATGTGAATCTTGTTTACAAGGCAAAATGACTAAATCACATTTCAAAGGGACCTATGAAAGGGCTAAAGATTTATTGAGATTAATACATTCGGATGTATGTGGACCCTTTAAACCCATGACTAGGAATGGTGAAAGATACTTTGTTACTTTCATTGATGACTTTAGTCGTTTCGGATATGTCTACTTATTAAGACATAAGGATGAAACTTTTGAAGCATTCAAAGAATATCAAAACGAAGTACAAAATCAACTCAACAAGATAATCAAGGTACTTCATATCGATAGAGGAGGTGAATACCTAAGCGATGCTTTCCAAGATCATCTTAGGAGTTGTGGGATTATCTCACAACTCACTCCACCAGGAACACCCCAACTTAATGAGGTTTCCGAAAGGAGGAACCGAACCCTAATGGATATGGTTCGATCTATGATGGCAAGAAGCTCGTTACCTCTATCATTTTGGGGTTATTGTCTAAGCTCCGCGGCTCGTATTTTAAATATGGCCCCAACCAATAAAGTGGAACGAACTCCTCACGAGATGTGGTTTGGAAAACCTCCTTCTCTATCATACTTGAAAGTGTGGGGATGTAAAGCTTATCCTAAGCGCTATGATGCTAATAAGTTGCATGCTCGATCCACGAAGTGTGTCTTCATAGGATATCCCAAGGATGATATGGGATACTATTTCTATGATCCGACCGAGCAAAATGTATTTGTTGCTCGGAAGGCAGAATTCCTAGAAACTAAGTTCTTAATGGAAGGCAAAAGTGAAAGGAAAATAAATCTTGAAGAGATTCAAGATCAAGTAGATGATACACAATTGGTTGACACTAGCACTCAACATGAAAATGTTGAGAGTGATCAATTGGATGATCAAAATACACAAGATGTTCGCAGATCTGGTAGGATTAGTAATCCACCTGAGAGATATGGGTTTCTCATGGATGGATGCTATGTGGTTGATTTGGATGAACCAACTAACTACCAAGATGCTTTATCAAGGATTGATAAAGATAAATGGCAGGAAGCCATGAACGCTGAGATGCAATCCATGTATGACAACCAAGTTTGGGAACTTGTTGCGCAACCTCCTGGCTCTAGACTAGTTGATTGTAAATGGCTTTTCAAAATGAAAACTGACATACATGGAAGCTTGGATACATATAAAGCTAGACTTGTAGCAAAAGATTTCACTCAAACTCAAGGGGTTGACTATGATGAAACCTTTTCGCCAGTGGCAATGCTAAAGTCTATTAGGATATTTCTTGCCATTGCTGCTCATTATGATTATGAAATATGGTAAATGGATGTCAAGACCGCTTTCCTAAATGGACATCTTGAGGAAGATGTCTATATGGTTTAGCCAGAAGGTTTTTTTGATCCGAAATATCCTAAAAGGGTATGCAAGTTAAAGAAGTCAATCTACGGATTAAAACAAGCATCTAGAATGTGGAATCATCGTTTTAATGAGGAGGACAAGAAGTTTGGCTTCATTAAAAATGGTGATGAAGCTTGTGTATATAAGAAAGCTAGTAGGAGCACAATCATGTTCCTTGTACTATATGTGGATGATATATTGTTATTTGGAAATGATATTCCGGCTATGCAAGGTGTTAAAACTTGGTTAAGTAAATGCTTCTCCATTAAGGATCTTGGAGAAGCACAATACATTTTGGGGATTGGGATCTACAGGGATAGGTCCAAGAAGCTGATAGGTTTGAATCAAAGTGCATACATTGAAAAGATCTTGAAAAGGTTCAAGATGGAGAACTCTAAGAAAGGTTTGGTACCTATTCAAAAGGGAACACTTCTCAGTTCATCTCAGTGCCCCACCACGAAAGATGAACAGGAGATAATGAAGAAAGTCCCATATACGTCTGCCATTGGGTCAATCATGTATGCAATGATATGCACTAGACCGGATGTGTCATGCGCTCTTAGCTTGACAAGTAGATACCAGAATAACCCAGGAAACAGTCATTGGATTGCGGTTAAAAGTATATTGAAATACCTTAGGAGGACTAAGGATATGTTTCTAATATATGGGTCTGGTGATGAGGAACTCGCCGTAAAAGGTTACGTGGACGCGAGTTTCCAAACTGATCGAGATGATTCTCGGTCACAGTCCGGTTATGTCTTCACGTTAAATGGAGGTGCGGTCTCTTGGAAGAGTTCAAAACAGGATGTTGTTGCTTTATCCACTACAGAATCGGAGTACATTGCCGCCTCATTGGCAGCTTAGGAAGCTGCATGGATGAAGAAATTCATCGACGACTTAGGAGTAGTCCCTTCCATTCAGGACCCTCTTGAGATCTTTTGTGACAACGAGGGTGCGATTGCTCAAATCAAAGAACCTCGTGCTCATCAAAAGACCCGTCACATTGAGCGGAGATTCAACTACATAAGGGATGAAGTTGAAAAGGGAAAGATATGTATTCGCAAAGTTCACACAGATCTTAATATAGCGGATCCTCTCACGAAGCTCTTACATGGAGCGAAACATACTGGACATGTTTGTGCACTTGGGCTTTGATATTCTAGTGATTGGTCATGATCTGTTTTATGTATTGTAACGGAACGAAGTAGTTCAAACTCATTAATACAATTATGGGATTAATTTATCTTGAGTTATGTTCCTATTTTGCATATTTTATCCATGAATAAGTTATTATTCTAAATTCCGTAGTCGATCACATTTGTGGGAGCAAGTGTGAGGTTTAGACTATTATGAACTTGGATTGGTATACATTCACGGGATGAATGTGGGGCAAGGTTACAACCAAGGTTCATAGATATTTGTGGGATGCAAATATTGGAAGACCCGCCATCAAGATTTACTAAATGGAGCCTTTGTGGTTGATCACATGTAGTCTTGATTAAAGGCGAATATCATTGTATCCTCTGACCTGAGATACATATTGGGTTCAGATATTTAACAAGTATTGTGCCTTGATTCTTTCCTTCGCTATTCTAAAATATGGTATTTCATAAGGAAGAGCTCAGGTATATTGTAAGGTATATATTTAGGACGTATGTAGTCAAGATGGAATTTGTCCCTCTTATTCGTTGAGAGTCAGATGTCTAAGGCCTGATAAAGTTAAATCTAGAAGAGAGTGATCACTCTGTGTCTCTTGGATTTAACATGACATCTAGGACGAAAGGATATAATGAAAAGATTCACCTATTCATATTCGAGATGGGAACTCGAAAGGGATGATGTTATTGAATGGTACAAAGTCATAACATATTGGGGGTGATGGACGGTCGTTAGGTGGTATCCATCACTTGCATTAATTTCTTATGTTTCTCGTGCAAGTGGGATATTGAAGGTATTTCGTATGCCCGAGAGACATATTAAATTAACGTGGCCACTATGTTATGATCCAAGTCGGGTCATACCCAATAACAAGCTTACCAACACTTTATATGTATTTATTTTAACGGTTGGATTGTTAAATGAATACGCGACACTTGAACTTTAGAAAATCGGTTTTCTAAATTATGATCACTTGAGATAAATTATTTGGATAATTTATATATGATGTGGATTTAATTATTTATAGGTTTAAATAATTATGTTGTGTTATATTTTATAAAATGGTTTATAAAATAATTACAAGTAACAAATACATGTTTATTTTATACAACTTTTATAAAATAAATACAAGTTTTATAAAATAAATCTTGTTATAAAATATATATGTGGTGTGCAGAATTTTGGTCTCCAAGATGCCACACCCATGCTTGTATTTGTTTATTTTAAGACCACACAAGTGCCAAGGTATATGCCTATTAGTTTACCAAGGGCCTTGACTCAAGTGTGACTTGCAATACACATAAAACTAACACAAAAAAAACTGCATTCTGCTCCTTCTTTGCTGTCTTCTGGCCGTGAGGTATAGGGAGAGAAAGAGAGTTTGTTTTGTTGGTTGCAAGCTAAATTTCAAGTGGCAATAAAATCCTAACTAAAGGCTAAGTGTTGGTGTGTAGTTTGGGGTATTTCTCCTTGAGGTTTCATCCTTTTGAAGCTCCATTTTGCATCATCTTCTTCAAGCTTCCTGCTGTCCAAATTGTAGCCTTCTACATTCTTACAGGAGGTATAATCACCCTTCTAATCTTGTTATATTTGTAAGCATGATTTCAAGACTTGATATTAACATGGAATTCAACTAAATGTTTAACATATAAACTTGTTTTATTGATAATCTTGCTTCTGCTTTCTTAACAATTACAAGTTGGTTTTGTAACTATGTTAACCTTAATGACATGTTTTATGGACTCATTGAATTCCATCATGCCCTGCATCCCTCTTTTATTTCAACTCCTTTAGGTAGATCGGGCAGTTGCGTTTCCAGTGACCCATTTCACCGCAAACAAAGCATGGATCTTCCTTGGGGTTTGCTTGTCTGGCAACCTTTTGCTTTTTGTTCTTATTAGTTGGGGTTACCATCTTCCCCTTTCCCTTGCCCTTGCCTTGGTAGGCGGGTCCTTTCCTCTTAGCCACCTTTATCTTAAAAGTGTTATTGTTTTTGGACCCGCCTTCATTGATCATAAGCACAGGTGAAGCCCTTTTACCCATGCTTGCTTCAGCCATCTTAAGCATGGCATGTAAGTCGCCAATGCTCTTATCCGAACCATTCATGTTGTAATTCATTACGAATGTGTCAAACCTTTTTGACAAAGAATTAAGGATAAGGTCCGTGGCTAATTCATTAGACACGTTGCAATTTAGACGGTGCGCTCAATCAATTAGGATTTTCATCTTAAGGACATAAGATGAAACGGATTGGGAGTCATCCATACGACATGTATGAAGCGCTTGAACCATTTCGAAGCACTCGACACGAGCTTGTTGAAGGAACATCTCCTTCAATTGTGTGATCATGTCATATGCACTATGATGCTCGAAGTCCTTTTGGAGTTCGAGTATCATAGTCCCAAGCATAAGGCAAGCGACTTGCACCGAATTGGTGCAATACTTATCCCAATAAGCCATGCCTTCCGTATCATCCTCGTCGGGATGATCGGGAATGGGGTCTTCCAACACATACGCCCTATCCTCAAGTTTGAGTACAATTCTTAGATTGCGAAACCAATCCATGAAATTCGTATGGTTGAGTTTTTATTTTTCGAGGATTGACCTCAACGATAGGTTGTTAAAGTTGATTAGTGCGTTTGGAATGTTGTTGTTATTGGCGGCCATCTACAAAATTTAACAAAGTTGTTTAAGTATCAATTTTAATTTAACAATCAATACCCTTTTAAATCCAATTGATATATTAAATCTTAGAATCCAACGGTAAACCAAATTCCAGTTAGGTGACCTTTATCCCGTTATTTGATTTAGCTAGGTAGTCATTTTATGACAATTGCAATCCTTTTGTAACTTCTAGAGTGTGGGATCATACAATCCATTTGTATGGCACATTTATCCCATCAACGCCTATTTGTTCATCATGCTTCGGTGACCCTAAGTTCATGATTCACAAATTAAGTCATCCTATTTGTATAGATGCGTAAATTTAACATACAAGTGGTTAGGTGACCTTTATCCCACAAGCGTGTGAAATTTACCTTAATCATATTAGTTTGCTTATAATGGTTAGGTGACCTTTATCCCATTATGAGTTCCTTAATACACCTAAGTGTCACACACAAGGATGGCGTTAACCTTGTTTACCTTGTTAATAAGGGATTTTAAGTTTTCATTAATTTTAATTTGAGAAAACTTTTACACCATACACCAACATGCATTTAGTGTATGGTTTATTTGAAAATCCATTTTTCTTGTTATTAATAACCGTTTATCAATGTCCTTTTGCCACTTTTAATTTAACCAATTAAATTGTCATTTTGCATGTCGTTAATAATGTCTAATTTAACCAATTAAAATGTCATTTTGCCTGTTGTTAACTTGTGATTTACTTGTAGCAACCAAGCATACAAACACAATAAACAACCATGCATGCAAAACAAATATGTTCACAATCAAGCCAATTTGGTAGACATTTGTTTAGCCGAAAACAAATGCCACCGGTTAAGGGGTTATAACACAAAGTAGGAGATTTTAAATCTCCCACTTAATCTTGCATCCAAATACTTCTTCTTGTGTTTTTCCAAGTCTTCATCTTGTATCTTCATCTTTTTACAAAACATATCCTAATACATTTTGTCTAGAAAATGAAATACAATCTAATCTATTTTACATACCAAATATAAAATAAATTACATAACCAAATGAATAAATATTACAAACTAAATGAATGAATTAATATTACATACTAAATGAATGAATTAAATCAACCAAACATTCAACAATCCAAACACAAGGTCAAGGCTTGATTGTGAACAACAACATATCAATAAAATGACCAAAATGGAAGAACCCGAAACCCATTTTGGGTCCTAAACAATTCGACCAAACTAACCAACCCTCCCAAACCCAAAAATTTTGCATTCCAATTTTCATGCATGTACTTGGAATGTAAATATAGTGGGTTTAAAGACCATATATAAGAAGCATATTTCATAGACTTCGGCTCTAGATACCATTGATGTAATTCAACATAATAACATGTTCTTAATGTCAACATAATCACAAAACCATTTTATGATAGTTAAAGAAAGCGGAAGCATGATAGTTTATAAAACAATTTTTTATGTTAGACTATTTGAATGAATTCCATGTTAATATCAAGTCTTGAATATATGCTTACATATAAGAACAAGAAGAGAAGATTCATACCTCCTCAAGCTAGTTGAGGGTTGTTTTCAAGTGAACAAGATGATGAAAAAAATGATGGAAAGTAAGCTTCTAACTTGAAGCCTCGTGTGTGTAATACGCCAAGCTTTCAATCACCAACACCTTCCTTTATTTAGTTAGGATTTTAGAACACTTAATCACTTAATTTAGCAAGCAAAACCCTCTCCCTTATCTTGTTTAGATTCGGCCAACAGCATCAAGAGGGGAGAAGAGAGAGTTTTTCCAACGTGTAAGCTCTAACCTTGAGTCAATGCTTGGTATAAGTGTTTAGCATGCACCTTAGAAGTTGTGATCTCAAAAGTAACAAAAGGAATAAGCATGGGAGGTTGTCTTGGGGCTTCCAAAACCGCCACCATCATCATCCATTCAATAATCACATTAGTTTATTTTATAAACTTGTAATAAACCATGTAATTGTTAATGTTACTTGCATATTTTATAAACCTTTTTTCTAAATAATTAAATATAAATTATCCAAATAATTTATCTCAAGTGATAATATTTTAGAAAACCCATTTTCTAAAATCCAAGTATCGCGTATTTATTTAACGACCCAATCGTTAAGATTAAATACATATAAGGTGTCGGTAAGCTTGTTATTGGGTATGACCCGACTTGGATAATAACATATTAGCTACATTGATTTAATATGTCTCTCGGGCATACGAAATACCTTCATGTGGTAATGGTACTGTTGGCGTTGATGATGTTGATACTGTTGATGTCGGTGGTGCTGCTGGTGCTTGTAACCTTTGTACCATATTCTCTAAAGCGACTACCCGAGCGCGAAGCTCGTTGATTTCTTCTATTACACTGGGGTGGTTGTCGGTTCGAATGAGCGGATGAATAAGATCTAGAATCTGAGATAGTATATAATCATGACGAGATACTCTGGAAATGAAAGAGAAAATGGTGTTTCAGATAGGTTCGCCGGTAAGTGCTTCAGGTTTATTGCCGGTAAGGGATCGCCTTCTTCTTATCTCCAATGATTAAGTAGACTATGAACCCATCCCCAATTCATCCAGAATAAATAATGGCTAATTGGTTAATCCATTTCGGTCACACTGCTTTCGGAGCTCGAGTGAAACTCCATATCGAAATCCGAGGGACTTGAACTAGTGGCGAATTCCATTTCGTACGATTGAACAAAGGATTTTTCGATATGAAATGATTTCTGCCTATCAGATGGTATTATAATTACATAGAATATATATATAGAACAAAATATTTCTTAGATTACGAAGGAATTTACGGAATATGTCAGGCAAAGTTTACAGTAACAGGTACGCTAAGATATGAATTAGCAGATACGCTAAGATATGAATTTTGTCCATACACTATTCATGCAATCAATGCAGTAAGATGTGTCTAGACTAAGAATGAAAAGCAGGTAATTTTCGACAAAAAATGATAAGCAAAACTTTTTGACATGCAGCTAAGGTCGAAGTCCAGACTCACTATTGCATCCTAATAACTATCAGTTAGACACACTAATGCAAGACCTGGTTCGCTAAGACCACCGCTCTGATACCACATGAAGCGACCCGTCCTAATCCATAAGGACGAATACAATAACATATGGTTACATTGCGAGGTATTTGACCTCTATATGATAAGTTTTACAAACATTGCATTCGCTTTTCAAAGACAAACTTTCATTTCATCGAAAGTTGACAGGCATGTATACCAATTCATAATATATACAAACTATAAATGACTTAATAATAATCTTGTTGACTTCAACGACTTGAATGCAACATCTTTTGAAATATGCAATGAATGACTCCAAGTAATATATTTAAAATGGGCAAATGCACAGCGGAAGATTTCTTTAATACCTGAGAATAAACATGCTTTCATGTGTCAACCAAAAGGTTGGTGAGTTCATTAGTTTATTATAAACAATCATATCCATTATTTTAATATACCACAAGATTTTCATTTCCAATTCTCATAAACATCATGCATCTGCATAAAAATCATTCATGTGGATTAAACACCTGGTAACCAAACAAACAGGATGCATATAGAATATCCCCATCATTTTGGAACTCTCATCGGATATGATAAATCAAAGTACTAAAGCATTTGTACCCTGAATGGGACTTGTCAAGGTCTATAGATCTATCTTTAGGATTCGCGTCAATTAGTGGTAATTATAATAAACACCAATTCTTAGGCTACCAAGCTAAAATGGGGCATATTCGATTTTGATAATCCAACCATAGAATGTAGTTTCGATTACTTGTGTCTATTCCGTAAAACATTTATAAAAGCAGCGCATGTATTCTCGGTCCCAAAAATATATATTGCAAAAGCATTTAAAAAGGGAGCAAATGAAACTCACGATACTGTATTTTGTAGTAAAAATACATATGACGGCATTGAATAAGTGTAGGGTTGGCCTCGGATTCACGAACCTATATTAAGTATATATATTTATATGTTGGTCAATATCTGTCTAATAATTTAGGTCAAGTCATAGTGTATCACAATCCTAATGCTCGAGATTATCATGCAAAAGTCAACAAAAGTCAATTTGACCCAAAATGACTTCCAAAATTTATACATGTTTACTATATACATAAATATAGTCGTTATATATATTTAAATATATTTATCAGATTTTTAATAGAGTAAATATTACATGTCAATTATTAATAATTTATATTAAAGTTTATATATAATAAAAATATACTTTTGTATATCTCAGGTAATAAAATTTATAAATACAGTATGGTAAAAATATAGTAGTATTTATTAATGTAATTATATTACGTATGGTAAAAATATCTTTGTATCACATTTTTATTTGGTAAAATAATATTGATAATAATAATAATAAATAAAAGTTGTATTATTTTGTAATAATAATAATTATTATTATTCTAGTAATAATAACAATATTTATATTTACTAACAATGATATTAATTATGATAAAATGATAATTCTAATCATGATAATTTTAATAATAACGATAATTTTAATAATAATAATAATAATAATAATAATAATAATAATAATAATAATAATAATAATAATAATAATATTAGTAATATTAATAATAACCTTAACGATAATAACGATATTAATAATAATAACAATAGTAATTTTTAATGATAATACTTTTATTAATAACGATAATAATAATAATAATAATAATAATAATAATAATAATAATAATAATAATAATAATAATAATAATAATAATAATAATAATAATAATAATAATAATAATAATAATTAGATAATAATAATAACGATGATAGTAATAATAATAATAATCATTTTAATAATAATACTAACATTAATGATAATTCAGTTGACGACATCTTTTAATCCGTTCATCGAAACTATACGCTTTCTAAATGAAAAGTTATTAATTTTTCGTCAGCTTTCCAACGACATGCATATCATATATCTTATCTCAATAGCATGTGTATCAAATTCGTGATTTATCATAAACTATATAACGACGAAATTAAACATTCAAGCATGCATAATCATATATACCCGAGCACTAGTCGGGGATACACTATTAATATTTAAAAGATAACATATGAATGCTCACGTATCAATATTGTGATTCAATATTGCAGGAAAGTACGTAGACACGATGAAGATGATAAACACTATATTGACCTCACGAGTGTGACGACCCAAAAAATTTCGACTAATTTTAAATCAAACTCTCGATACGATATAATATTTTTGACACAATAAGCAAAGTTTGTTAGGTTGAGTCTCAAAATTTTTGAACTGTTTCATATATTCAATTGACCTTCGACCATTCCCGACGATTCACGAATGACTGTTTATAAATAGATGCGTATATATATATATATATATATATATATATATATATATATATATAATATCTAAACAAAATTATTATATATATATATATATATATATATATATATATATATATATATATATATATATATATTGTAATAAATAGTATAAATATTATATGTCAAAACTAATAATTATGAAATAACTTAATATTTTAAATAAAGATATAGTATATATAAAATATTAATAATATTATTATTATCATTTTTTATTAAAATTATTATCATTATTATTATTATTAATATAATAAATATTATTATTATTATTATTAATATATTTAAAATTAACTAAACCTAAAATTTTACAGACAAGTCACCAATTCAGTTTCCTATCACCATCTCCTTTTTAAAACCTTTCATAATTGAAAAATTATGTCGACCCAATTATCACAAGCAAACAACATATACTGTGAGATTACACATTTAATTGATTAGATTCCAACATATTACTGTTACAACTTCTGTGACACTAACTTATGATACATATATTGTATATCTACCGTTCTTTCTTTCTATATAGATATATACTTTCATTTCATATAGAAGAGAACACTTGGACACTAACATTAAACACTCTTGAACACCCGGCAACTATCACCCATAACCACCTTCGATCTCCTTTTGCAGCTACAACAACCATTATGGTTCTTGTTTCTGATCAACTTTGAAACCCTCGTGTTTTTTTGTTTATCCGACAACCATCATCACAACTTTTACTAATCTCTTAAAATCCACTTCAACCTATACCGAACACCACCAAACAAACCACACCTACTATCCTTTTCGAATACCACTTGTTTCTATTTTTACAGCCATAATCCACAACTAAACATAATTTGTAATTCATATATTACTACTGCTGGGTGCTTCTCTTTGTGCTGCTACTATGCACAACTATAAACCACCACCACATCTATTTAACCACCTTTTGTGATGCACCTTGCTCGACCAAATAGGTTACGAATTGTAGCTGCAAATCAACACCTCAAACCACCATCAATAACCATTATAAATGCCAAAAATACATCGTTAAACCTGTTCCTGTTATCAAAGAAACCACGATCGTTTTACTGCTGCTGTACTACTTCTTTTCGTGACCTTAACCACCTCCACTCAATCTCTATTTTACTGTCAAGTTAGTTAAAGAGATGAAAAGGATTGAAAAGGGTATAGTCTATGGTATTGCCAACTTGGCTATATAATATTAAGAGATGCGTTTAAATCAAATTGCAAGTAGAACAATTTATCAATCCATAGCCGACCAAAGGAGGGTACTTACATTGACATTTCATATCTCTTCTTAAAGTAATTTTGTTAGTATTTGAGTAAAGCATATATGGGGTTAAAATAATAGTAACAATGATTTATGATGATAATGCTGAGTGCCGTCTTCTGTTTCTATTTTGAGTCGACACATACCACCATCACCACCTTACACCACTCTAAACCACCAAATGAAAATGAAACCTGCTGTTTAACAGCTACTATTATGTTCTTCTTTCACTTTGCATCATGAATCACCAACAACCCAACATGAAAACCGACTGCTACAGCTCTTTCATTCTGTTTAGTTGATTAACACCACAATCACAGCCACCACCATCATGTATAAATCATAACCTGCTACTGTTTACGATTCTGTTTTGCTGCATATATTTCTGTTTCTATTTCGATTATAATCTCAACCCACTCCACCATTAACCCACCTTACCACTCCATAAACCGAACACTCTCTTTAATTCTAGTCTTTTCTATCGAGTTTAACTAAACCCAGACTACCATATATAAACGGCAATTCATGTTTCTACTTTATGAAATTGTGAATGAAAGAAGTAAGAGAGATGAAGAATGATGAAATTGATAATGACAAAATGACGGGGATGTGATAATTATGAGTAAAGTGAAAGTTGATAGTGAAAGGCATATTTTAACCGAGTGTTGATGAACCTGTCGTGCATCCCTGTTATTTTCTCCCAACTTCTAATCGTTTCGTGGTAGGGTATGCAAACAAAACCCTTTTAATTGTGGAGGAAAACAACCGAGCTTATTAAATTGTTTTTGAATTTGGGCTTTCCTTTTATTCTGTTGAAATTCTAATTCTTGATGTTGGGCCGTGACCCTTACTGCTATTGGGCTGTATAAAAATCTGACTAACCTGGACCATTCCTTCTGTTTTATTGCACGTGACAAAGGGTTTTGTAGGTTTACGATGATAATTAGGATTAGGATTGGATTAGTATGAGAATGATGATGAATTTGTTGATTAGGATGGACAATGCATGATAATATAGATAATGGTTATGATCAACGAGTAATGTTATGATGTACACCAAGGGTATAACTCTGATCCGAAGTTTTACTTTAACACTTTGATATTGATGATTATGAATTAATAACATACTACATTACTATTATAACCATACAAGTATATTAAGATAATTTAAGTAATTAAATGATTTTAAATAAAGATATTAGGATTAACATTATCATTATTATTATTATTTTTATCATTTTTATTATTATTATCATTACTATTTTTAACCACTTTTATTATTATTATTATTATTATTATTATTATTATTATTATTATTATTATTATTATTATTATTATTATTATTATTATTATTATTATTATTATTATTATTATTATTATTATTATTATTATTATTACAATAAAAGTTAGTCATATAAAAATATACCTAATAAAACTATATTAATAATTTTATAAAGTATCTATTTAAAGTATACAACATAAATATAGATAACATATAAGTTAAGATATATAAAATGTAAATAAAATATATATATTTAATTAAGATTAATATAAATTCTATATATAATTACAACACTAATATACTATTATTATATAATTTAATAGATAGAATTATTTAATTCTATGAGTTAACATATATATAAATGATATAGGTTCGTGAATCCGAGGCCAACCTTGCATTGTTCAGTTCCGTCGTATGCATATTTTTGCCACAAAATATCGTATTGTGAGTTTCATTTGCTCCCTTTTTAAATGCTTTTGCAATATATATTTTTGGGACTGAGAATACATGCGCCGTTTTTATAAATGTTTGACAAAATAGACACAAGTACATAAAAACATTCTACGATTGAATTGGTGTTTATTATAATTGCCACCAAGATATGAGTACACCGGATATCACCCCTTTTTGCTGGTAACCTAACAATTAGTGTTTATTATAATTGCCACTAATTGACGCGAATCCTAAAGATAGATCTATGGGCCTTGACAAGCCCCAGTCGGAGAATTTAAACTGCTTTAGTACTTCGACTTTTAGTATACAACCGCCATCTTTAAAAGCTATGACCTGTTGTAAGGTGTATACAACCGTCATTTTTAAAAGGGGTGGCATGTTTGTATGCTGTGAGCATACTAAGTGCAAATCACTTGTATGCGGGGGATATTCTATATGCATTTGTTAATGTCAGTTACCAGGTGTTTGAAAGTATGAAATTAGTATGAATCGTTTATAATCGATATGAATGGGTCCTTTCAGTTGTATCGGAGCGGTGGTCTTAGCGAACCAGGTCTTGCATTAGTGTGTCAAACTGATAGATATTAAGATGCATTAATGAGTCTGGACTTCGACCATGTCTGCATATCAAAAAGTTTTGCTTATCATTTTTGTCGAAAATTACCTGCTTATCATCTTAAGTCTAGACACATCTTACTGCATTCATTGCATAGATAGTGTATAGAAAAATTCATATCTTTACATATCTATTACAGTAAACTCTGTCTGTTATCTTTCAAAAATTTCTCTGTAACTTATGGGATCTTGGTATTATATATATAGATATGTAAAATATGTATTGAAGAATACTAAACTAAATCCTATAATCTATTACATATCAAAATTCATTTCCCTGATCGTACGAGATGAACCCTTCAACTAGTTCAAGTTCCTCAGATTCCGATATAGATTTTCACTCGAGCTCCGAAACCAGTGTGCCTGGAATGGATCAACCAATTAGCCATCATCTATTCTGGATGAATTGGGGATGGGTTCACAGTCTACTTAATCATTGGAGACAAGAAGAAGGTGATCCCTTTCATCAACCACATTTCCCTCTTGGCGAAGAACCTGAATCACTTACCGGCGAACTTGTCCGAAACACCATTTCTCTCTCATTTCTAGAGTATCTCCTCATGATTATATACTATCTCAAATTCTAGATCTTATTCATCCGCTCGTCCAAACCGCCAATCATCCCGGTATAATAGAAGAAGTCAACGAGCTTCGCGCTCGAGTAGTGGCTTTGGAAAATATGGTGCAAAGGTTACAAGCACCAGCAGCATCACCGGCATCAATAGTACCACCATCATCAATACCAACAGTACCATTACCACCACCAACAACATCCACATCCCATGATTCAACGTTACAAAATGTTGCACTAGCATCAACGTCATACGCACCATAGATACCAAGGAGTACCAACAACAATAACCGATGAAGTATTGATTCATAACTTCATTGGAGAAACATTATGTGGTGATTATGTAATCTCTAAAGTCTTAGAGATTATCTATTCTAGCCTTAACCATAAATCAGATAAGTGGACCGAAATAATAGAAGGAAGAGTAGAAACCCTGACAAGAATGATGCATGATTTACAAGCTAGACTTGTTATACAAGCGTCATCGATAGTACCACCAGCATCATCATCAGTATCACCAACACCAGCAACATCTGTAACATCACAAACTACACCAGCTACATAACCACCGACGATATCGACACCACAATCATCAATGGGTATATTAAAATAACGAGTTATGGAGTATTAACTCATTAGTTCCAAAGAATTTATATATTATATATATATAAATTTTGGAAATCATAATATATCTTTTCGTACTAAGCTATTATGTATGAATTGAAAAAGGGTAGATATTACTCGGTTAAATTCATATTACTAATATGCAATGATGTACGTCCTTCCTTAACGATTTAACCATCGTTAACTACAATCTCTGTTTCAATTCAATTAATTTCATTTCATAATAAACCAAGTGTATTAATCAATTACATGTTTGATTTTACACTTTCATCATTGATGTGCTCGAAACTTTCTAGACAACATCATTCCGTAGTGACCCGAACTTTTCCATGATTATATATTAATTAAAAACTATATTTGCATGATTAAATGTTTCCAACATGTTAAGCAATCAAACTTGTTAAGACTTGATTATTTGAAATGAGTTTCATATAGACAATTGACCACCCAAGTTGACCGGTGATTCACGAACGTTAAAACTTGTAAAAACTATATGATGAAATATATATGATTATATATATAGTTAACAGGATATTATGATAAGAAAGTATCTCATTAGGTATTTTAACAATGAGTTATATACATAAAATTGAGTTTATTGAATTAAGAAACTCGAAACTATATATATAACGATTATCGTTATAACAACGTCTTACTAAATACATATGAATCATATTAAGATATTGATACACTATGTTTAATCATGATAAATGATAAGTAAACATGTCATTAAGTGTATTAACAATGAACTACATATGTAAAAACAAGACTACTAACTTAATGATTTCGAAACGAGACATATATGTAACGATTATCGTTGTAACAACATTTAACTGTATATATATCATACTAAGATATATTAATATATCATAATATCATGATAATGTAATAATTTAACATCTCTTTAGATATAATAAACAATGGGTTAACAACATTTAACAAGATCGTTAACCTAAAGGTTTCAAAACAACATTTACATGTAACGACTAACGATGATTTAACGACTCAGTTAAAATGTATATACATATAGTGTTTTAATATGTATTCATACACTTTTAAAAGACTTTAAGACACTTATCAAAATACTTATACTTAACAAAAATGCTTACAATTACATCCTCGTTCAGTTTCATCAACAATTCTACTCGTATGCACCCGTATTCGTACTCGTACAATACACAGCTTTTAGATGTATGTACTATTGGTATATACACTCCAATGATCAGCTCTTAGTAGCCTATGTGAGTCACCTAACATATGTGGGAACCATCATTTGGCAACTAGCTTGAAATATCTCATAAAATTACAAAAACATTAGTAATCATTCATGACTTATTTACATGTAAATAAAATTACACATCCTTTATATCTAATCCATATATCAATGACCAAAAACACCTACAAACACTTTCATTCTTCAATTCTCTTCATCTAATTGATCTCTCTCAAGTTGTATCTTCAAGTTCTAAGTGTTTTTCATAAATTTATAAGTTCTTGTTTCATAAAATCAAGAATACTTCCAAGTTTTCTAGCTTACTTCCAATCTTGAAAGTGATCATCCAACCTCAAGAAATCTTTCTTATTTACAGTAAGATATCTTTCTAATACAAGCTAATACTCATATTCAAACTTTGATTCAATTTCTATAACTATAATAATCTTATTTCGAGTGGAAATCTTACTTGAACTTGTTTTCGTGTCATGATTCTGCTTCAAGAACTTTCAAGCCATCCAAAGATCCTTTGAAGCTC
The DNA here is from genome assembly GCF_046630445.1 of Rutidosis leptorrhynchoides. Lineage (NCBI taxonomy): Eukaryota > Viridiplantae > Streptophyta > Magnoliopsida > Asterales > Asteraceae > Rutidosis > Rutidosis leptorrhynchoides. The sequence goes on along the minus strand of NC_092333.1, from coordinate 329,990,064 downwards.
AAGTTATTTTTTCATAATTTCCAGTAGGTTTACCTACTAAACTTGAGGTAGTAATGATGTTCATAACATCATTCAATTCATATATATAAAACTACCTCATTCGAAGGTTTAAACTTGTAATCACTAGAACATAGTTTAGTTAATTCTAAACTTGTTCGCAAACAAAAGTTAATCCTTCTAACTTGACTTTTAAAATCAACTAAACACATGTTATATATCTATATGATATGCTAACCTAATGATTTAAAACCTGAAAACACGAAAAAACACCGTAAAACCGGATATACGCCGTCGTAGTAACACCACGGGCTGTTTTGGGTTTGATAATTAAAAACTATGATAAACTTTGATTTAAAAGTTGTTCTTTTGGGAAAATAATTTTTTTTATGAACTAGAAACTATATCCAATCATCATGGTTAAACTCAAAGTGGAAGTATGTTTTTCAAAATGGTCATCAAGACGTCGTTCTTTCGACTGAAATGACCACCTCTTACAAAAATGACTTGTAACTAAACCTATACTTTTCCTATTTAGATTCATAAAATAGAGTTCAATATGAAACCATAGCAATTTGATTCACTCAAAACGGATTTAAAACGAAGAAGTTATGGGTAAAACAAGATAGGATATTTTTTTTTGATTGTTTTAGCTACGGAAAATATTGTAACAATTCTATACAAATCATATCCTAGCTAACTTATATTGTATTATACATGTATTCTAATATATTATGTAATCTTGGGATACCATAGATACGTATGCAAATGTTTTGACATATCATATCGACCCATGTATATATATTATTTGGAACAATCATAGACACTCTATATGCAATAATGTTTGAGTTAGCTATACAGGGTTAAGGTTGATTCCAAAAATATATATACTTTGAGTTGTGATCTAGCCTGAGACGTGTATACACTAGGTCGTGGATTGATTCAAGATAATATATATCGATTTATTTCTGTACATCTAATTGTGGACAACTAGTTGTAGGTTACTAACGAGGACATCTGACTTAATAAACTTAAAACATAAACGTATTAAAAATGTTGTAAATATATTTTGAACATACTTTGATATATATGTACATATTTGTTATAGGTTCGTGAATCGACCAGTGGCCAAGTCTTACTTCCCGATGAAGTAAAAATCTGTGAAAGTGAGTTATAGTCCCACTTTTAAAATCTAATATTTTGGGATGAGAATGCATGCAGTTTTATAAATGTTTTACGAAATAGACACAAGTAAATGAAACTACATTATATGGGTGAATGATCGAAGCCGAATATGCCCCTTTTTGCTTGGTAACCTAAGAATTAGTAAACCGATCTATTAATTAACGCGAATCCTAAAGATAGATCTATTGGGCCTAACGAACCCCATCCATGGTTGCGGATGCTTTAGTACTTCGATGTTGTTTTATCATGTCCGATGGATTTCCCGGAATGATAGGGGATATTCTTATATGCATCTTGTTAATTTCGGTTACCAGGTGTTCACCATATGAATGATTTTTATCTCTATGTATGGGATGTATATTGAAATATGAAATCTTGTGGTCTATTATTACAATTTGATAAATATATAGGTTAAACCTATAACTCACCAACATTTTTTTGACGTTTAAAGCACGTTTATTCTCAGGTGATTATTAAGAGCTTCCGCTGTTGTATGCTAATATGTGGACAAGATTTGGTGTCAGCATGCTTGTATAATATTGTTTAAAACTGCATTCGAGATTTATTTTGTTGTAACATATTAATATTGTAAACCAATATGTATTGGTAGTGTGTAAGCGTGATATTTTTAGATTATCATTTCTGGATAATCTAGATGGTTTCTTTTTAACCTTGTCGATAAAATAAAGGTTATGGTTTGTTTTAAAAACGAATGCAGTCTTTGAAAAACGTCTCATATAGAGGTCAAAACCTCGCAACGAAATCAATTAATATGGAACGTTTATAATCGATATGAACGGTACATTTCAGTTGGTATCCGAGTGTTGGTCTTAGAGAAACAGAAATTTGCATTAGTGTCTCTTATCGAGTTTGTTAGGATACATTAGTGAGTCTGGACTTCGACCGTGTTTTCTTTAAAAACGATTGCTTAACACTTTTGTTGGAAACTATATATTATTAACATGTAAATATTATGTGATATATTAACCTCTTAATGTGTTTGATACTGTGTGATAGATGTCTGCCACTAGTACAAATCCCATCGATTCACCTAATAATAATGAAGAGTCAAATATATTTTGGGAAGATTCACAAATTCCCGAAGAAGAACCGGAAGAGGAGGAACCGGAAGAGGAGGAACCGGAAGAGGAGGAACCGGAAGAAGAAGAGGTTCCAGAGGAAGAAATATTGATACCTACAGTAATTCGATTAAATAAAAGAAAATCCTCAATCAACGGACTAAAGTTAATAATGGACAATGGTGTTTCCGCCGAGGAAACAAAATATTGGGAAGATTACCAATTTTCCGATGAATCGGATCCCGATGAGGGTTCCGATGATGTTATAGAAATTACCTCGACCCAATTTAATAAAGCAAAAGAAAATAATAAGGGAAAAGGTATAAAAATAGAGAAACCCGATTCCAACCCCGATGAACTTTATATGTATCGGCAACATCCGTATTTCCTAAAATGTAACAATGACCCGGGAACCTCTAAACCACCAGGTTTTTCTAAACCATTGTGGAAAACAATGGCTCGTACTAGAGGAACACCATATATTCCTAGAAAATTAGGAAAACGAACGAAGTCCGAAGAAGAAGAAACCAGTGACTCAGATTAGAGGGTTGTAATCATGTTGCGTATTATATGTATTGTAGTGTGCTTGTACTTTTATGTTCTATGTAAAAATTGCTAGTATTGTTTGTTAATTATCTTTTACGAATCTAATCCTTATCTATTTTACAGTATAAAAACAAAATGGACGTTAAGGGTATACAACCAAATATTTTAGAAGATCTACCAGAGGATATGATTGAGGAAATCTTGTCTAGAGTCTGTCAGAATTCATCAGCACAATTAATTACGGCAAAATTAACTTGTCAAACATTTGAAAGACTTTCCAGAAATGCCTTAGTTTATAAAAGGCTTTCCTTTGATAGGTGGGGTATATCACATTGGGGAGACCGCAAGTTACGCCGTGTTTTCTTTAAAGCGTTAAATGCGGGGAACCTAAATGCAATTTTACGCTACGGGTTAAGAATCTATTTTGACTCAACATATCCCAACATAGGATTTCGTGAATTAGAAAGAGCTTCTAACATGCAACATAAAGAAGCATGTTATGCTTACGGGTTAGTGATGTTCGCTTCTTACCAAAGTGAGAAAAAGAACATCGGATTGTAACTTTTAAATAAAACCTTCTCACAAGTGACGGATTCAGTAGTTGGGGTGAGAAAGAAGGTTTTTAGATTATTACGGGGCTGTTGGACATTACGAAACCCTTATCCTTTTGACGACATTACAACATGCTGCCTAGCCAATGGTCATAATGGTTATTTTCCACAAGACCAAGGATGGGAAGTCGTCTTAGTAAAACCAGAATGCATGACTTGTTTCTGGACTTATGAATTATGTGTCTTTATTTCCTTTGCTGAACAACTTGCGTATTAACTAGATTTATCTTCAAAACTATCCTGTATCAAAGTGTACTATATTTCATGTTATATGTAATATAGCGAAGTTGTAAGTTTGAAGAATATTTGTATGTGATATACTATTATAATCAGTTTTTCATATGGAATTGTAGTAGATGAATTGTATATTAGCTACTAAGTATGAACTTAACGGGTAGGTAGTACCCGAATTAAAAACTATAAAACGCTAATATGAAGAAAAAGCTTTTATAAATAAGTTTCATACTATGCTACGAAATACTATTGACTACTCTTAAAATTCTATATGATTAATTTAATTCTTTTGGGCTATTTTTGAAGGAAATGGCACAGGCGACTCGTCAGAATTTGAACATGAGCGAGGAAGACTTCCGTGTTTTCCTTGCAGCAAACATAGCCGCAGTACAGGCTGCGATGAAAAATAACAATAACTCTGGATCTAGCAGTGGAACTAATTTCACAAGAAATCGTGTAGGATGCTCCTACAAAGAATTCACTGCCTGCAAACCTTTGGAATTTGATGGAACCGAGGGTCCAATTGGATTGAAACGGTGGATCGAGAAGGTTGAATCGGTGTTTTCCATAAGTAAATGTACTGAAGAAGACAAAGTAAAGTACGCTACGCATACCTTCACAGGTACAGTGCTAACATGGTGGAATACCTATCTCGAGCAGGTAGGACAAGATGCTGCTTACGCACTACCGTGGTCAGCATTCAAGCAATTGATGAACGAGCAGTATCATCCCAGAAACGAGGTCAACAAGCTCAATGTAGAGCTTAGAGGATTACGAACGCAAGGTTTCGATATCACCACGTACGAACGATGATTCACCGAATTGTGCCTATTGTGCCCCAGAACGTTTGAAGACGAAGAAGAGAAGATCGACGCATTTGTAAAAGGGTTACCGGAAAGGATTCAAGAATAAGTGAGTTCACACGAGCCCACCTCCATACAAAAGGCAAGTCGAATGGCTCATAAATTAGTGAACCAGATCGAAGGAAGGAATAAAGAGCAGACGACTGAAGAGGCTAACATGAAACAAGTCAAGAGAAAGTGGGAAGAAACCAATGATAAGAGTCACCAATACAACAACAACAATCACAACCACAATCGCAATTACTATCCCAACAACCGAAACATCAATCGCAACAACAACTTCAACAATCGTTCTAACAACAACTACAATAACCGTCCCAACAACAATAACAACAACAACAACAACAACAACAACAACAACAATAGCAACAATAACAATCCCAACAACAATCTCAATAACAACAATGGCAACAAAAACCAAAAATAGTCATGCCAAAGGTGTGAAGAGAATCACCAGGGGTTCTGCACGATATTTTGCACTAGATGTAGAAGAAATGGTCATAGTGCGGCAAAGTGTGAGGCCTACGGACCAAAGTTTAACAGAATTAAAAGAACAAATAATGTCGGAACAGATAATGCCGCCATAGTTTGTTTTGCATGTGGAAAACCGGGCCACATTAGTAGAAATTGCCCGAATCAAGCGAATACTAGTGGGCAGGGCAGCGAAAGAGTTTTTAATATTAATACGGCAGAAGCGCAGGAAGACCCGGAGCTTGTTACGGGTACGTTTCTTATTGACAATAAATCTGCTTATGTTTTATTTGATTTGGGTGCGGATAGAAGCTATATGAGTAGAGATTTTTGTGCTAAACTAAGTTGTCCACTGATGCCTTTGGATAACAAATTTTTAGTCGAATTAGCAAATGATAAATTAATTACAGCAGATAATATATGTCGGAATCGAGAAATTAATTTGGTTAGCGAAACATTTAAGATTGATTTGATACCAGTAGAGTTAGGGAGTTTTGATGTGATAATCGGTATGGATTGGTTGAAAAAGGAGAGAGCAGAAATCGTATGTTACAAAAATGCAATTCGCATTGTACAAGAAAAAGGAAATCCCTTAATGGTGTACTAAGAAAAGATCAATGTGAAGCTAAATCTTATTAGTAATTTAAAGGCGCAAAAACTAATAAGAAAAGGTTGCTATGTTGTTCTAGCACATGTCGAGAAAGTACAAACCGAAGAAAAGAACATCAATGATGTTCCCGTCGCAAAAGAATTTCCCGATGTATTTCTGAAAGAATTACCGGGACTGCCTCCACACCGATCTGTTGAATTTCAAATAGATCTCGTACCAGGAGCTGCACCAATAGCTCGTGCTCCATACAGACTTGCACCCAGCAAAATGAAGGAACTCCAAAGCCAATTACAAGAACTTTTAGAGCGTGGTTTTATAAGACCAAGTACATCACCATGGGAAGCTCCTGTTTTGTTTGTCAAAAAGAAGGATGGTACATTCAGGTTATGTATTGACTACCGAGAGTTGAACATGAAGGTATTTCGTATGCCCGAGAGACATATAAAATTAATGTGGCTAATGTGTTATGATCCAAGTCGGGTCATACCCAATATCAAGCTTACTAACACCTTAAATGTATTTAATCTTAATGAATGGAACATTAAATGAATACGTGACACTTGGATTTTAGAAAATCGGTTTTCTAAAATAATATTACTTGAGATAAATTATTTGGATAATTTATATGATAAGGATTTAATTATTTATAGGTTTTAAATAATTAAGTTGTGTTATATTTTATAAAAGGGGTTTATAAAATGAAAGTAACAAAACAAATTACAAGTTTTAAAAAAAAAATACATATTTTATACCACTTATGATGGGTGGTGGTTTTGAGCATGGAAAAGAGTCTCACCCATGCTTGTTTGTTACTTTTAAGATGACACATCTTCATATGTACATGCTTAACAAGTTTACCCATGTTTTGACTTAAGTAATACAAGACACATGCATTCAAACAACACAAGAAATTAGAAAACACTCTCTCTTCCCTTGGTGCAGTTTCTGGCCGAAACTTTCAACAAAAAGAGAGGGTCATTGAGTTTGTTTGAAAGCTTATCTTCAAGTGTTCATAAATCCTAACTATAGTATTAGGTGTTGGTGTAAGGTTTGGGGTATTATCTCTTGAGGTTTCATTGCTTTGAAGATCCATTCATCATCAACTCTTGGAGATAGCTGCTGTCCAAAATTCAGCCCTCAAACAATCTTTGAGGAGGTATAAACACTCTTCTTTACTTGTTATATTTGTAAGCATATTATCAAGACTTGATATCTACTTGGAATTCAACCGAAATGGTTAAATATATACACTTGTTTTATTAATATATCATGCTTCCGCTTGCTATATTTCTTACTAAATTGGTTTAGTAATTATGTTAATATTAAGAACATGTTGTTATATTGAATTCCAACAATGGTATCTAGAACCGAGATCTTTGGAATATACTTCTTATATGGTTTATAAACCCATGAATTTTGTAATCTATAAACATGCATGAAAGTAGATTACAAAAACTTTTCAGGTTTGGAGGGTTGCTTGGTTTGGCCGAATTCTTGGACACCCAAAATGGGTTTAGGGTTGTTCCATTTTGGTCATATTTGTTGTTCACAATCATAGCCACGACCTTGTGTTTGAATGGATGTTCTTTTGGTTGATTTATTCATTCATTTGGTTTGTAATAATTTATTCAATTTGGTTTGTAATAATTATTCATTTGGTTATGTAATTTATTTTATATTTGGTATGTAAAATAGATTAGGTTGTATTTTCATTTTTTTTAGACAAAATGTATTAGGATATATTTTGTAAAATGATGAAGATGATGAAGACTTGAAGAACACATGAAGAAGCATTTGGATGCAAGATTAAGTGAGAGATTTAAAATCTCCTACTTTGTGTTATAACCCCTTTACATGTGGCATTTGTTTTCGGCTAAACAAATGTCCACCAAAATGGCTTGATTGTGAACATATGATTTTGCATGCGTGGTTGTTTTGTATGATTATGTGGATTGTATGTTTGTATGCTACAAGTTAATCACTCAAGTCAACAACTAGAAAATGGCAATTTAATTAGTTAAATTAAAACATTATTAACGACATGCAAAACGTCATTTTAAATGGTTAAATTAAAAATGGCTAAAAGGACATTAATAATCGGTTATTAAGAACATGATAAGGATCATATATATAAAATGGTTTATATCAATTAATTGGCTAAAATTACAAGACTTGAAAATGGATTTCAAATGAACCATACACTAAATGCATGTTGGTGTATGGCATGATTGTTTTCTCAAACTAGAATTAATGAAAACTTAAAATCCCTTATTAACAAGGTAAACAAGTTAAACGCCATCCTTTTGTGCAACACTTAAAAATATTAGGGAACTCATAATGGGATAAAGGTCACCTAACCGTTATGAGCAAACTAATATGATTAAGGTGAATTTCGCACACTTGTGGGATAAAGGTCACCTAACCACTTGTATGTTAAATTTACACATTTACACAAGTAGGATGACTTGATTTGGGAATCATGAACTTAGGGTCACCAAAGCATGAGAAATAAATAGGCGTTGATGGGATAAATATGCCATGCAAAAGGATTGCATGATCCCATAACTTAGAAGTTGCAAAAGGATTGCAATTGTCATGCAATGACTACCTAGCTAAATCAAATGACGGGATAAAGGTCACCGAACCGAAATTTGGTTTACCGTTGGATTCTAAAATTTAATAAATATCAATTGGATTTAAAGGGTATTGATTGTTAAATTAAAATTAATACTTAAACAACTTTGTTAAATTTTGTAGATGGCCGCCAATAACAACAACAACATTCCAAACGCACCTATCAACTTTAACAACCTATCGTTGAGGTCAATCCTCGAAAAGGAAAAACTCAACCATACGAACTTCATGGATTGGTTCCGCAATCTAAGAATTGTCCTCAAACTTGAGGATAGGGCGTATGTGTTGGAAGACCCCATTCCCGATCAACCGGACGAGGATGATACGGAAGGCATGGCTTATTGGGAGAAATATTGCACCGATTCGGTGCAAGTTTCTTGCCTCATGCTCGGGACTATGATACCAGAACTCCAAAAGGATTTCGAGCATAATAGTGCATATGACATGATCACACAGTTGAAGGAGATGTTCCTTCAACAAGCTCGTGTCGAGAGCTTTGAAACGGTCCGAGCGCTTCATGCATGTCGGATGGACGACTCCCAATCCGTTTCATCTTATGTCCTTAAGATGAAAAGCCTAATTGATCGAGCGAACCATCTAAACTGCAACGTGTCTAATGAATTAGCCACGGACCTTATCCTTAATTCCTTGTCAAAGAGCTTTGACACATTTGTAATGAATTACAACATGAATGGATGGAATAAAAGCATTGGCGAATTACATGCCATGCTTAAGACGGCAGAGGCAAGCATGGGTAAAAGGGCTTCACCCGTGTTTACGATCAATGAAGGCGGGTCCAAAAACAATAACACTTCTAAGTTTAAGGCAGCTAAGAGGAAAGGACCCGCCTTCCAAGGCAAGGGAAAAGGAAAGGGGAAGATGGTTACCCCAACCATCAACAACAAGAAGCAAAAGGTTGCCGAAAAGGCTAACCCCAAGGAAGATCCGTGTTTTGGTTGCGGTGAAATGGGTCACTAGAAACGTAACTGCCCGGTCTACCTAAAGGAGTTGAAGGAAAAGAGGGATGCAGGGCAAACCTCAGGTAATGTATATATGGTATACATTGAGCTTAGTATTACTTCTTCTAATACATGGGTATTAGACACAGGATGTGGAACTCACATTTGCAATTCTTAGCAGGGGTTCAAAAGAAGTGATCAAGATGCGGGAATAACAAGTCTCTTCATGGGAAATGGAGCAAGGTTGCAAGTGAAAGCTCAAGGAGACTTTGTTTTAAAGCTTCCAAGGGGTTTGGAGCTTACTTTGAAAAATGTTTTATATGCACCCGATTTATCACGAAACATTATTTCTGTATCCCGTTTGAAACAATATGGTTTTAATCTTAATTTCATTAATGATGATATCCATGTTTCTTTAGATAATGTGTTCTATTTCAAGGCTTCACCTTCGAATGGTATTTATGAATTGGTTCATGATGACACATCATACAATAGCTCAATGTTCCATGCAAACACCAAAAAACTCAAAAGGGATTTGAGTGATTCCTACTTATGGCATTGCCGCCTTGGTCACATAAAAAAGAATCGAATGCATACATTTCAAAAGAATGGACTTTTGAAATCAAATGAACTAGACTCATTTGATGTATGTGAATCTTGTTTACAAGGCAAAATGACTAAAGCACCTTTCAAAGGGACCTATGAAAGGGCTAAAGACTTATTAGGATTAATTCATTTGGATGTATGTAGACCTTTTAAGCCTATGACTAGGAAAGGTGAAAAATACTTCGTTACTTTCATTGATGACTTTAGTCGTTTCGGATATGTCTACTTGTTAAGACATAAGGACGAAAATTTTGAAGCATTCAAGGAATATCAAAACGAAGTACAAAATCAACTCAATAAGACAATCAAGGTACTTCGTACCGATAGAGGAGGTGAATACCTAAGCGATGCTTTCTAAGATCATCTTAGAAGTTGTGGGATTATCTCGCAACTTACTCCACCCGGGACACCACACCTTAATGGTGTGTCTGAAAGGAGGAACCGAACCCTAATAGATATGGTTCAATCTATGATGGCTAGAAGCTCGTTACCTCTATCATTCTGGGGTTATTGTCTATGCTCCGCGGCTCGTATTCTAAATATGGCCCCAACCAAGAAAGTGGAACGAACTCCTCATGAGATGTGGTTTGGAAAACCTCCATCTCTATCATACTTAAAGGTATGGGGATGTGAAGCTTATCCTAAGCATTACGTCCCTAATAAGTTGAATGCTCAATCCATGAAGTGTATCTTCATAGGATATCCCAAGGATGATATGGGATACTATTTCTATGATCCAACCGAGCAAAATTTATTTGTTGCTCGGAAGGCTGAATTCCTTGAAACTAAGTTCTTAATGGAAGGAAATAATGAAAGGAAGATAGATCTTGAAGAGGTTCAAGATCAAGTAGATGATACACAATTGGTTGACACTAGCACTCAACATGAAAATATTGAGAATGATCAAATGGATGATCAAAATACACAAGACATTCACAGATCTGGTAGGATTAGTAATCCTCCTAAGAGATATGGGTTTCTCATAGATGGTTGCTATGTGGTTGATTTGGATGAACCCACAAACTACCAAGATGCTTTATCAAGGATTGATAAAGATAAATGGCCGAAAGCCATGAACGCTGAGATGCAATCCATGTATGACAACCAAGTTTGGGAACTTGTTGTGCAACCTCCTGGCTCTAGGCTGGTTGATTGTAAATGGTTTTCAAAATGAAAACTGACATACATGGAAACTTGGATACATATAAAGCTAGACTTGTAGCAAAAGGTTTCACTCAAACTCAAGGAGTTGACTATGATGAAACTTTTTCGCCTGTGGCAATGCTAAAGTCTATTAGGATATTACTTGCCATTGCTGCTCATTATGATTATGAAATATGGCAAATGGATGTCAAGACCGCTTTCCTGAATGGGCATCTTGAGGAAGATGTCTATATGGTTCAGCTTGAAGGTTTTGTTGATCCGAAATATCCTAAAAAGGTATGCAAGTTAAAGAAGTCAATCTACGGATTGAAACAAGTATCGAGAATGTGGAATTATCGTTTTAATGAGGAAGCCAAGAAATTTGGCTTCATTAAAAATGGTGATGAAGCTTGTGTATACAAGAAGGCTAGTGGGAGCACAATCATGTTCCTTGTACTATATGTGGATGATATATTGTTATTTAGAAATGATATTCCGGCGATGCAAAGTGTTAAAACTTGGCTAAGTAAATGCTTCTCCATTAAGGACCTTGGAGAAGCACAATACGTTTTGGGGATTGGGATCTACAGGGATAGATCCAAGAAACTGATAGGTTTGAATCAAAGTGCATACATTGAAAAGATCTTGAAAAGGTTCAAGATGGAGAACTCTAAGAAAGGTTTGGTACCTATTCAAAAGGGAACACTTCTCGGTTCATCTCAGTGCCCCACCACGAAAGATGAACAGGAGAGAATGAAGAAAGTCTCATATGCGTCTGTCATTGAATCATGTATGCAATGATATGCACTAGACCGGATGTGTCATGCGCTCTTAGCCTGACAAGTAGATACCAGAATAAACCAGGAAACAGTCATTGGATTGCTGTCAAAAGTATATTGAAATACCTTAGGAGGACTAAGGATATGTTTCTGATATATGGGTCTGGTGAGGAGGAACTCGCTGTAAAAGGTTACGTGGATGCGAGTTTCCAAACTGATCGAGATGATTCTCGATCACAATCCGGTTATGTCTTCACATTAAACGGAGGTGCGGTCTCTTGGAAGAGTTCAAAACAGGATGTTGTTGCTTTATCCACTACAGAGTCGGAGTACATCGACGCATCATTGGCAGCTCAGGAAGCTGCATGGATGAAGAAATTCATCGATGACTTAGGAGTAGTCCCTTCCATTCAGGACCCTCTTGAGATCTTTTATGACAACGAGGGTGCGATTGCTCAAATCAAGGAACCTCGTGCTCATCAAAAGACCCGTCACATTGATCGGAGATTCAACTACATAAGGGATGAAGTTGAAAAGGGAAAGATATGTATTCGCAAAGTTCATACAGATCTTAATATAGCAGATCCACTTACGAAGCTCTTACATGGTACAAAAGATACTGGACATGTTTGTGCATTAGGGCTTCGATATTCCAGTGATTGGTCATGATCTGTTTTAAGTATTGTAATGGAACAAAATTTGTTCAAACTCATTAATGTAATTATGGTATTAATTTATTAATCTTGAGTCATGTTCCTATTTTGCATATTTTATCCATGAATAAGTAATTATTCTAAATTCCGTAGTCGATCACATTTGTGGGAACAAGTGTGAGGTTTAGACTATTATGAACTTGGATTGGTATACATTCACGGTATGAATGTGGGGCAAGGTTGCAACCAAGGTTCATAGATATTTGTGGCATACAAATATTGGAAGACCCGCCCTCAAGATTTACTAAATGGAGCCTTTGTGGTTGATCACATGTATTCTTGAGTAAAGGCGAATATCATTGTATCCTCTGACCTAAGATACATATTGGGTTCGGATGTTTACCAAGTATTGTGCCTTGATTCTTTCTTTCGCAATTCTGAAATATGGTAGTTCATAAGGAAGAGCTCAGGTATAATGCAAGGTATATATTTAGGACGCATGTAGTCAAGATGGAATTTGTCCCTCTTATTCGTTGAGAGTCAGATGTCTAAGGCCTGATAAAGTTAAATCTAGAAGAGAGTGATCACTCTGTGTCTCTTGGATTTAACATGACATCTTGGACAAAAGGAAATAATGAAAGGATTCACCTATTCATATTCGAGATGGGAACTCGAAAGGGATGATGTTATTGAATGGCACAAAGTCATAACATATTAGGGGTGATGGACGGTTGTTAGGTGGTATCCATCACTTGCATTAATTTCTTATGTTTCTCGTGCAAGTGGGAGATTGAAGGTATTTCGTATGCCCGAGAGACATATAAAATTAATGTGGCTAATGTGTTATGATCCAAGTCGGGTCATACCCAATATCCAGCTTACTAACACCTTAAATGTATTTAATCTTAATGAATGGAACATTAAATGAATACGTGACACTTGGATTTTAGAAAATCGGTTTTCTAAAATAATATTACTTGAGATAAATTATTTGGATAATTTATATGATAAGGATTTAATTATTTATAGGTTTTAAATAATTAAGTTGTGTTATATTTTATAAAAGGGGTTTATAAAATGAAAGTAACAAAACAAATTACAAGTTTTTTAAAAAAAAATACATATTTTATACCACTTATGATGGGTGGCGGTTTTGAGCATGGAAAAGAGTCTCACCCATGCTTGTTTGTTACTTTTAAGATGACACATCTTCATATGTACATGCTTAACAAGTTTACCCATGTTTTGACTTAAGTAATACAAGACACATGCATTCAAACAACACAAGAAATTAGTAAACACTCTCTCTTCCCTTGGTGCAGTTTCTGGCCGAAACTTTCAGCAAAAAGAGAGGGTCATTGAGTTTGTTTGAAAGCTTATCTTCTAGTGTTCATAAATCCTAACTATAGTATTAGGTGTTGGTGTAAGGTTTGGGGTATTATCTCTTGAGGTTTCATTGCTTTGAAGCTCCATTCATCATCAACTCTTGGAGATAGCTGCTGTCCAAAATTCAGCCCTCAAACAATCTTTGAGGAGGTATAAACACTCTTCTTTACTTGTTATATTTGTAAGCATATTATCAAGACTTGATATCTACTTGGAATTCAACCAAAATGGTTAAATATATACACTTGTTTTATTAATATATCATGCTTCCGCTTGCTATATTTCTTACTAAATTGGTTTAGTAATTATGTTAATATTAAGAACATGTTGTTATATTGAATTCCAACAATGGTATCTAGAACCGAGATCTTTGGAATATACTTCTTATATGGTTTATAAACCCATGAATTTTGTAATCTATAAACATGCATGAAAGTAGATTACAAAAAATTTTCGGGTTTGGAGGGTTGCTTGGTTTGGCCGAATTCTTGGACACCCAAAATGGGTTTAGGGTTGTTCCATTTTGGTCATATTTGTTGTTCACAATCATAGCCACGACCTTGTGTTTGAATGGATGTTCGTTTGGTTGATTTATTCATTCATTTGGTTTGTAATAATTTATTCAATTTGGTTTGTAATAATTATTCATTTGGTTATGTAATTTATTTTATATTTGGTATGTAAAATAGATTAGGTTGTATTTTCATTTTTTTTAGACAAAATGTATTAGGATATATTTTGTAAAATGATGAAGATGATGAAGACTTGAAGAACACATGAAGAAGCATTTGGATGCAAGATTAAGTGAGAGATTTAAAATCTCCTACATTGTGTTATAACCCCTTTACTGGTGGCATTTATTTTCGGCTAAACAAATGTCCACCAAAATGGCTTGATTGTGAACATATGATTTTGCATGTGTGGTTGTTTTGTATGATTATGTGGATTGTATGTTTGTATGCTACAAGTTAATCACACAAGTCAACAACTAGAAAATGGCAATTTAATTGGTTAAAGTAAAACATTATTAACGACATGCAAAACGTCATTTTAAATGGTTAAATTAAAAATGGCTAAAAGGACATTAATAATCAGTTATTAAGAACATGATAAGGATCATATATATAAAATGGTTTATATCAATTAATTGGCTAAAATTACAAGACTTGAAAATGGATTTCAAATGAACCATACACTAAATGCATGTTGGTGTATGGCATGATTGTTTTCTCAAACTAGAATTAATGAAAACTTAAAATCCCTTATTAACAAGGTAAACAAGTTAAACGCCATCCTTTTGTGCAACACTTAAAAATATTAGGGAACTCATAATGGGATAAAGGTCACCTAACCGTTATGAGCAAACTAATATGATTAAGGTGAATTTTGCACACTTTTGGGATAAAGGTCACCTAACCACTTGTATGTTAAATTTACACATTTACACAAGTAGGATGACTTGATTTGGGAATCATGAACTTAGGCTCACCAAAGCATGAGAAAAAAATAGGCGTTGATGGGATAAATATGCCATGCAAAAGGATTGCATGATCCCATAACTTAGAAGTTGCAAAAGGATTGCAATTGTCATGCAATGACTACCTAGCTAAATCAAATGACGGGATAAAGGTCACCGAACCGAAATTTGGTTTACCGTTGGATTCTAAAATTTAATAAATATCAATTGGATTTAAAGGGTATTGATTGTTAAATTAAAATTAATACTTAAACAACTTTGTTAAATTTTGTAGATGGCCGCCAATAACAACAACAACATTCCAAACGCACCTATCAACTTTAACAACCTATCGTTGAGGTCAATCCTCGAAAAGGAAAAACTCAACCATATGAACTTCATGGATTGGTTCCACAATCTAAGAATTGTCCTCAAACTTGAGGATAGGGCGTATGTGTTGGAAGACCCCATTCCTGATCAACCGGACGAGGATGATACGGAAGGCATGGCTTATTGGGAGAAATATTGCACCGATTCGGTGCAAGTTTCTTTCCTCATGCTCGGGACTATGATACCAGAACTCCAAAAGGATTTCGAGCATAATAGTGCATATGACATGATCACACAGTTGAAGGAGATGTTCCTTCAACAAGCTCGTGTCGAGAGCTTTGAAACGGTCCGAGCGCTTCATGCATGTCGGATGGACGACTCCCAATCCGTTTCATCTTATGTCCTTAAGATGAAAAGCCTAATTGATCGAGCAAACCATCTAAACTGCAACGTGTCTAATGATTTAGCCACGGACCTTATCCTTAATTCTTTGTCAAAGAGGTTTAACACATTTGTAATGAATTACAACATGAATGGATGGAATAAAAGCATTGGCGAATTACATGCCATGCTTAAGACGGCAGAGGCAAGCATGGGTAAAAGGGCTTCACCCGTGTTTACGATCAATGAAGGCGGGTCCAAAAACAATAACACTTCTAAGTTTAAGGCGGCTAAGAGGAAAGGACCTGCCTTCCAAGGCAAGGGAAAAGGAAAGGGGAAGATGGTTACCCCAACCATCAACAACAAGAAGCAAAAGATTGCCGAAAAGGCTAACCCCAAGGAAGATCCGTGTTTTGGTTGCGGTGAAATGGGTCACTAGAAAAGTAACTGCCCGGTCTACCTAAAGGAGTTGAAGGAAAAGAGGGATGCAGGGCAAACCTCAGGTAATGTATATTTGGTATACATTGAGCTTAGTATTACTTCTTCTAATACATGGGTATTAGACACAGGATGTGGAACTCCCATTTGCAATTCTTTACAGGGGTTAAAAAGAAGTGATCAAGATGCGGGAAAAACAAGTCTCTTCATGGGAAATGGAGCAAGGGTGCAAGTGAAAGCTCGAGGAGACTTTGTTTTAAAGCTTCCAAGTTGTTTGGAGCTTACTTTGAAAAATGTTTTGTATGCACCCGATTTATCACGAAACATTATTTCTGTATCCCGTTTGAAACAATATGGTTTTAATCTTAATTTCATTAATGATGATATCCATGTTTCTTTAGATAATGTGTTCTATTTCAAGGCTTCACCTTCGAATGGTATTTATGAATTGGTTCATGATGACACATCATACAATAGCTCAATGTTCCATGCAAACACCAAAAAACTCAAAAGGGATTTGAGTGATTCCTACTTATGGCATTGTCGCCTTGGTCACATAAACAAGAATCGAATGCATACATTTCAAAAGAATGGACTTTTGAAATCAAATGGACTAGACTCATTTGATGTATGTGAATCTTGTTTACAAGGCTAAATGACTAAAGCACCTTTCAAAGGGACCTATGAAAGGGCTAAAGACTTATTAGGATTAATTCATTCGGATGTATGTGGACCTTTTAAGCCTATGACTAGGAAAGGTGAAAAATACTGAAATGTCCCGTTCTTATTGATTAAAAACGTTCCATATTAATTGATTTCGTTGCGAGGTTTTGACCTCTATATGAGACGTTTTTCAAAGACTGCATTCATTTTAAAACAAACCATAACCTTTATTTCATCAATAAAGGTTAAAAAAACTTTACGTAGATTATCAAATAATGATAATCTAAAATATCCTGTTTACACACGACCATTACATAATGGTTTACAATACAAATATGTTACAACAAAATAAGTTTCTTGAATGCAGTTTTTACACAATATCATACAAGCATGGACTCCAAATCTCGTCCTTATTTAAGTATGCGCCAGCGGAAGCTCTTAATAATCACCTGAGAATAAACATGCTTAAAACGTCAACAAAAATGTTGGTGAGTTATAGGTTTAACCTATATATATCAAATCATAATAATAGACCACAAGATTTCATATTTCAATACACATCCCATACATAGAGATAAAAATCATTCATATGGTGAACACCTGGTAACCGACATTAACAAGATGCATATATAAGAATATCCCCATCATTCCGGGATACCCTTCGGATATGATATAAATTTCGAAGTACTAAAGCATCCGGTACTTTGGATGGGGTTTGTTAGGCCCAATAGATCTATCTTTAGGATTCGCGTCAATTAGGGTGTCTGTTCCCTAATTCTTAGATTACCAGACTTAATAAAAAGGGGCATATTCGATTTCGATAATTCAACCATAGAATGTAGTTTCACGTACTTGTGTCTATTTTATAAATCATTTATAAAACCTGCATGTATTCTCATCCCAAAAATATTAGATTTTAAAAGTGGGACTATAACTCACTTTCACAGATTTTTACTTCGTCGGGAAGTAAGACTTGGCCACTGGTTGATTCACGAACCTATAACAATATATACATTTATATCAAAGTATGTTCAAAATATATTTACAACACTTTTAATATATTTTAATGTTTTAAGTTTATTAAGTCAGCTGTCCTCGTTAGTAACCTACAACTAGTTGTCCACAGTTATATGTACAGAAATAAATCGATAAATATTATCTTGAATCAATCCACGACCCAGTGTATACGTATCTCAGTATTGATCACAACTCAAACTATATATATTTTGGAATCAACCTCAACCCTGTATAGCTAACTCCAACATTCACATATAGAGTGTCTATGGTTGTTCCGAAATATATATAGATGTGTCGACATGATAGGTCGAAACATTGTATACGTGTCTATGGTATCTCAAGATTACATAATATACAATACAAGTTGATTAAGTTATGGTTGGAATAGATTTGTTACCAATTTTCACGTAGCTAAAATGAGAAAAATTATCCAATCTTGTTTTACCCATAACTTCTTCATTTTAAATCCGTTTTGAGTGAATCAAATTGCTATGGTTTCATATTGAACTCTATTTTATGAATCTAAACAGAAAAAGTATAGGTTTATAGTCGGAAAAATAAGTTACAAGTCGTTTTTGTAAAGGTAGTCATTTCAGTCGAAAGAACGACGTCTAGATGACCATTTTAGAAAACATACTTCCACTTTGAGTTTAACCATAATTTTTGGATATAGTTTCATGTTCATAATAAAAATCATTTTCTCAGAATAACAACTTTTAAATCAAAGTTTATCATAGTTTTTAATTAACTAACCCAAAACAGCCCGCGGTGTTACTACGACGGCGTAAATCCGGTTTTACGGTGTTTTTCGTGTTTCCAGGTTTTAAATCATTAAGTTAGCATATCATACAGATATAGAACATGTGTTTAGTTGATTTTAAAAGTCAAGTTAGAAGGATTAACTTTTGTTTGCGAACAAGTTTAGAATTAACTAAACTATGTTCTAGTGATTACAAGTTTAAACCTTCGAATAAGATAGCTTTATATGTATGAATCGAATGATGTTATGAACATCATTACTACCTTAACTTCCTTGGATAAACCTACTGGAAAAGAGAAAAATAGATCTAGCTTCAATGGATCCTTGGATGGCTCGAAGTTCTTGAAGCAGAATCATGACACGAAAACAAGTTCAAGTAAGATCATCACTTGAAATAAGATTGTTATAGTTATAGAAATTGAACCAAAGTTTGAATATGATTATTACCTTGTATTAGAATGATAACCTACTGTAAGAAACAAAGATTTCTTGAGGTTGGATGATCACCTTACAAGATTGGAAGTGAGCTAGCAAACTTGAAAGTATTCTTGATTTTATGAAACTAGAACTTTTGGAATTTATGAAGAACACTTAGAACTTGAAGATAGAACTTGAGAGAGATCAATTAGATGAATAAAATTGAAGAATGAAAGTGTTTGTAGGTGTTTTTGGTCGTTGGTGTATGGATTAGATATAAAGGATATGTAATTTTGTTTTCATGTAAATAAGTCATGAATGATTACTCATATTTTTGTAATTTTATGAGATATTTCATGCTAGTTGCCAAATGATGGTTCCCACATGTGTTAGGTGACTCACATGGGCTGCTAAGAGCTGATCATTGGAGTGTATATACCAATAGTACATACATCTAAAAGCTGTGTATTGTACGAGTACGAATACGGGTGCATACGAGTAGAATTGTTGATGAAACTGAACGAGGATGTAATTGTAAGCATTTTTGTTAAGTAGAAGTATTTTGATAAGTGTTTGAAGTCTTTCAAAAGTGTATGAATACATATTAAAACACTACATGTATATACATGTTAACTGAGTCGTTAAGTCATCGTTAGTCGTTACATGTAAATGTTGTTTTGAAACCTTTAGGTTAACGATCTTGTTAAATGTTGTTAACCCAATGTTTATAATATCAAAAGAGATTTTAAATTATTATATTATCATGATATTATGATGTACGAATATCTCTTAATATGATATATATACATTAAATGTCGTTACAACGATAATCGTTACATATATGTCTCGTTTCAAAATCATTAAGTTAGTAGTCTTGTTTTTACATATGTAGTTCATTGTTAATATACTTAATGATATGTTTACTTATCATAATATCATGTTAACTATATATCCTTTCAGCCCAAATCCTTTCAGCCCTATAACGGGTTCCGTCTTTCCGAATATTAAGATGCTTCTCCGATCCTTTGGGTATTTCATCCTTTAAATTTCCCTCTTTTAAAACTCCTTGTTGCGCCTCCTTTATTTGAGTAGTAAGGTTATTATGAATCATTATATTCATAGATTTTACTCGAATGGGTTCTCTGTCCTTCCTGCTCAAGGCATCGGCTACCACATTTGCCTTCCCCGGGTGGTAACGAATCTCAAAGTCGTAATCATTCAATAATTCAATCCACCTACGCTGCCTCATATTCAGTTGTTTCTGATTAAATATGTGTTGAAGACTTTTGTGGTCGGTATATATAATACTTTTGACCCCATATAAGTAGTGCCTCCAAGTCTTTAATGCAAAAACAACCGCGCCTAATTCCAAATCATGCGTCGTATAATTTTGTTCGTGAATCTTCAATTGTCTAGACGCATAAGCAATCACCTTCGTTCATTGCATTAAGACACAACCGAGACCTTGCTTTGATACGTCACAATAAATCACAAAATCATCATTCCCTTCAGGCAATGACAATATAGGTGCCGTAGTTAGCTTTTTCTTTAATAACTGAAACGCTTTCTCTTGTTCATCATTCCATTCAAAATTCTTCCCTTTATGCGTTAGTGCAGTCAAGGGTTTTGCTATTCTGGAAAAGTCTTGGATGAACCTTCTGTAGTAACCAGCTAGTCCTAAAAACTGGCGTATGTGTTTCGGAGTTTTCGGGGTTTCCCACTTTTCAACAGTTTCTATCTTTGCCGGATCCACCTTAATACCTTCTTTGTTCACTATGTGACCGAGGAATTGAACTTCTTCCAACCAAAATGCACACTTTGAAAACTTAGCGTACAATTCTTCCTTCCTCAATACTTCTAACACCTTTCTCAAATGTTCACCGTGTTCTTGGTCATTCTTTGAGTAAATAAGTATGTCATCAATGAAAACAATGACAAACTTCTCAAGGTATGGTCCACACACTCGGTTCATAAGGTCCATGAACACAGCTGGTGCATTAGTTAAACCAAACGGCATGACCATAAACTCGTAATGACCGTAACGTGTTCTGAAAGCAGTCTTTGGAATATCATCTTCTTTCACCCGCATTTGATGATACCCGGAACGTAAGTCAATCTTTGAATAAACAGACGAGCCTTGTAGTTGATCAAATAAGTCGTCGATTCTCGGTAGTGGGTAGCGGTTCTTGATGGTAAGTTTGTTCAACTCTCGGTAGTTGATACACAACCTGAATGTACCATCTTTCTTCTTGACAAACAAAACAGGAGCTCCCCACGGTGATGTGCTTGGTCGAATGAAACCATGCTCTAAAAGTTCTTGTAATTGGCTTTGTAGTTCTTTCATCTCGCTGGGTGCGAGTCTGTAAGGAGCACGAGCTATTGGTGCAGCTCCTGGTACAAGATCTATTTGAAATTCAACGGATCGATGTGGGGGTAATCCCGGTAATTCTTTCGAAAATACATCAGGAAATTCTTTTGCGACGGGAACATCATTGATGCTCTTTTCTTCAGTTTGTACTTTCTCGACGTGTGCTAGAACAGCATAGCAACCTTTTCTTATTAGTTTTTGTGCCTTCAAATTACTAATAAGATGTAGCTTCGTGTTGCCCTTTTCTCCGTACACCATTAAGGGTTTTCCTTTTTCTCGTATAATGCGAATTGCATTTTTGTAACAAACGATCTCCGCTTTCACTTCTTTCAACCAGTCCATACCGATTATCACATCAAAACTCCCTAACTCTACTGGTATCAAATCAATCTTAAATGTTTCGCTAACCAGTTTAATTTCTCGATTCCGACATATATTATCTGCTGAAATTAATTTACCATTTGCTAATTCGAGTAAAAATTTACTATCCAAAGGCGTCAATGGACAACTTAATTTAGCACAAAAATCTCTACTCATATAGCTTCTATCCGCACCCGAATCAAATAAAACGTAAGCAGATTTATTGTCAATAAGAAACGTACCCGTAACAAGCTCCGGGTCTTCCTGTGCCTCTGCCGCATTAATATTGAAAACTCTTCCACGGCCTTGTCCATTCGTGTTCTCCTGGTTCGGGCAATTTCTAATAATGTGGCCCGGTTTTCCACATTTATAACAAACTACATTGGCATAACTTGCTCCGACACTACTTGCTCCGCCATTACTCGTTCCGACACCATTTGTTCCTTTCGTTCTATTAACCCCTGGTCCGTAGACCTCACACTTCGCCGCGCTATGACCATTTCTTTTACACTTGTTGCAAAATTTGGTGCAGAACCCCGAGTGATTCTTTTCACACCTTTGGCATAGCTGCTTCTGATTGTTGTTGTTGTTGCGGTTATTATTGTTGTTGGGATGATTGTTGTAGTTGCTGTTGCTGTTGCTGTTGTTGTTGTTGTTGTTGTTGGGCCGTTTGTTGTAGTTGCGATTGATGTTGCGATTGTTGGGATAATTGTTGCGATTATTGTTGTAATTGCTGTTGTTGTTGTATTGGTGATTCTTATCACCATTTTCCTCCCACTTTCTTTTGACTTGCTTCACATTGGCCTCTTCAGCAATCTGTTCTTTAATTCTTTCTTCAATTTGGTTCACGAGTTTGTGAGCCATTCTACATGCCTGTTGTATGGAGGCGGGCTCGTGTGAACTTATATCTTCTTGGATTCTTTCCGGTAATCCTTTCACAAACGCGTCGATCTTCTCTTCCTCATCTTCGAATGCTCCCGGACACAATAGGCACAATTCTGTGAATCGTCTTTCGTACGTGGTAATATCAAATCCTTGGGTTCGTAACCCTCTAAGTTCTGTCTTGAGCTTATTGACCTCGGTTCTGGGACGGTACTTCTCGTTCATCAAGTGCTTGAATGCTGACCACGGTAGTGCGTACGCATCGTCTTGTCCCACTTGCTCTAGATAGGTATTCCACCATGTTAACGCAGAACCTGTGAAGGTATGCGTAGCGTACTTTACTTTGTCCTCTTCAGTACACTTACTTATGGCAAACACCGATTCGACCTTCTCGGTCCACCGTTTCAATCCGATCGGTCCTTCGGTTCCATCAAATTCCAAAGGTTTGCAGGCAGTGAATTCTTTGTAGGTGCATCCTACACGATTTCCTGTACTGCTAGATCCAAGGTTATTGTTGGTATGTAGCGCAGCCTGTACTGCGGCTATGTTTGAAGCTAGAAAAGTACGGAATTCCTCTTCATTCATATTCACGGTGTGTCGAGTAGTCAGTGCCATTTCCTTCAAAATAGTTAAATGGAACAAGTTAATCATACAGAATATTAAGAGTAGTTAATAGTATTTCGTAGCATAATATGAACTCATTTATAAAAGCTTTTTCTTCATATTAGCGTTTTATAAGTTTAAATTCGGGTAGTACCTACCCGTTAAGTTCATACTTAGTAGCTAATATACAATTCAACTACTACAATTCTATATGAAAAACTGATTATAATAATATTTCGCGTTCAAACTTTTATACAATATTTTACAAACTTACAATACCGCTTATTTTACATAAAGCATGAAATATAGCACACAATAACTTTGATACAAGATAGTTGTGAAGATAATTCTAGCTAGTACACAAGTCGTTCAGCAAAGGCAATAAAGACACGTAATTCATACGTCCAGAAACAAGTCATGCATTCTGGTTTTACTAGGACTACTTCCCATCCTTGGTCTTGTGCAACATAACCGTTATGGCCATTGATAAGACAGCGTGTTGTAACGTCGTCAAAGGGACGAGGGTTACGTAATGTCCAACAGTCCCGTAATAATCAAAAAACCTCATTTCTTACCCCAATTACCGACTCCGTCACTTGTGGAAACGTTTTGTTTAATAGTTGTAGCCCGATGTTCTTGTTCTCACTTTGGTGAGAAGCGAACATTACTAATCCGTAAGCATAACATGCTTCTTTATGTTGCATGTTAGCCGCTTTTTCTAAATCACGAAGTCCAATATTCGGATATATTGAGTCAAAATAATTTCTTAACCCGTTGCGTAAAATAGCATTTGGGTTCCCCGCAATATATGCGTCAAAGTAAACACATCGTAACTTATGGGTTTCCCAATGTGCTATCCCCCATCTTTCAAACGAAAGTCTCTTATAAACCAAGACATTCTTGGAACGTTCTTCGAATGTCTTACAAACTGATCTCGCCTTAAATAGTTGTGCCGAGGAATTCTGGCCGACTCTAGACAAGATTTCATCAATCATGTCTCCGGGTAGGTCTCTTAAAATATTGGGTTGTCTATCCATTTTGTGTTTTTAAACTGTAAAATAGACAAGAGTTAGATTCATAAAAAAATACTTATTAATACAAGCAATTTTTACATATATCATAAAGCATAAGAACACTATATTACATATATTACACCACACGAATACAACTATCTTATTCCGACTCGCTCGTTTCTTCTTCTTCGGTTTTGGTTCGTTTTGCCAAGTTTCTAGGGATATATGATGTTCCCCTAATACGAGCCGTCGTTGTCCACATTGGTTTAGAAAAACCTGGTGGTTTAGAGGTTCCCGGGTCATTGTTACAACTTAAGGACTTCGGGGGTTGACGATACATATAAAGTTCATCGGGGTTGGAATTAGATTTCTCTATTTTTATGCCCTTTCCCTTATTATTTTCTTTTGCCTTTTTAAATTCAGTTGGGGTAATTTCTATAACATCATTGGAATTCTCGTCGGAATCCGATTCATCGGAGAATTGGTAATCCTCCCAATATTTTGCTTCCTTGGCAGAAACACCATTGACCATAATTAACCTTGGTCGGTTGGTTGAGGATTCTCTTTTACTTAACCGTTTTATTATTTCCCCCACCAGTTCCGATTCTTCTTCCGGTTCCGATTCTTCTTCCGGTTCCGACTCTTCTTCCGGTTCCTCTTCGGGAACTTGTGAATCAGTCCACGAATCATTCCAATTTACATTTGACTCTTCATTATTATTATGTGAGTCAATGGGACTTGTTCTAGAGGTAGACATCTATCACATAATATCAAACACGTTAAGAGATTAATATATCACATAATATTCATATGTTAAAAATATATAGTTTCCAACAAAAATGTTAAGCAATCATTTTTAAAGAAAACACGGTCGAAGTCCAGAATCACTAATGCATCCTAACAAACTCGATAAGACACACTAATGCAAATTTTCTGGTTCTCTAAGACCAACGCTCGGATACCAACTGAAATGTCCCGTTCTTATTGATTAAAAACGTTCCATATTAATTGATTTCGTTGCGAGGTTTTGACCTCTATATGAGACATTTTTCAAAGACTGCATTCATTTTAAAACAAACCATAACATTTATTTCATCAATAAAGGTTAAAAAAACTTTACGTAGATTATCAAATAATGATAATCTAAAATATCCTGTTTACACACGACCATTACATAATGGTTTACAATACAAATATGTTACAACAAAATAAGTTTCTTGAATGCAGTTTTTACACAATATCATACAAGCATGGACTCCAAATCTCGTCCTTATTTAAGTATGCGACAGCGGAAGCTCTTAATAATCACCTGAGAATAAACATGCTTAAAACGTCAACAAAAATGTTGGTGAGTTATAGGTTTAACCTATATATATCAAATCATAATAATAGACCACAAGATTTCATATTTCAATACACATCCCATACATAGAGATAAAAATCATTCATATGGTGAACACCTGGTAACCGACATTAACAAGATGCATATATAAGAATATCCCCATCATTCCGGGACACCCTTCGGATATGATATAAATTTCGAAGTACTAAAGCATCCGGTACTTTGGATGGGGTTTGTTAGGCCCAATAGATCTATCTTTAGGATTCGCGTCAATTAGGGTGTCTGTTCCCTAATTCTTAGATTACCATACTTAATAAAAAGGGGCATATTCGATTTCGATAATTCAACAATAGAATGTAGTTTCACGTACTTGTGTCTATTTTGTAAATCATTTATAAAACCTGCATGTATTCTCATCCCAAAAATATTAGATTTTAAAAGTGGGACTATAACTCACTTTCACAGATTTTTACTTCGTCGGGAAGTAAGACTTGGCCACTGGTTGATTCACGAACCTATAACAATATATACATATATATCAAAGTATGTTCAAAATATATTTACAACACTTTTAATATATTTTGATGTTTTAAGTTTATTAAGTCAGCTGTCCTCGTTAGTAACCTACAACTAGTTGTCCACAGTTAGATGTACATAAATAAATCGATAAATATTATCTTGAATCAATCCACGACCCAGTGTATACGTATCTCAGTATTGATCACAACTCAAACTATATATATTTTGGAATCAACCTCAACCCTGTATAGCTAACTCCAACATTCACATATAGAGTGTCTATGGTTGTTCCGAAATATATATAGATGTGTCGACATGATAGGTCGAAACATTGTATACGTGTCTATGGTATCTCAAGATTACATAATATACAATACAAGTTGATTAAGTTATGGTTGGAATAGATTTGTTACCAATTTTCACGTAGCTAAAATGAGAAAAATTATCCAATCTTGTTTTACCCATAACTTCTTCATTTTAAATCCGTTTTGAGTGAATCAAATTGCTATGGTTTCATATTGAACTATATTTTATGAATCTAAACAGAAAAAGTATAGGTTTATAGTCGGAAAAATAAGTTACAAGTCGTTTTTGTAAAGGTAGTCATTTCAGTCGAAAGAACGACGTCTAGATGACCATTTTAGAAAACATACTTCCACTTTGAGTTTAACCATAATTTTTGGATATAGTTTCATGTTCATAATAAAAATCATTTTGTCAGAATAACAACTTTTAAATCAAAGTTTATCATAGTTTTTAATTAACTAACCCAAAACAGCCCGCGGTGTTACTACGACGGCGTAAATCCGGTTTTACGGTGTTTTTCGTGTTTCCAGGTTTTAAATCATTAAGTTAGAATATCATACAGATATAGAACATGTGTTTAGTTGATTTTAAAAGTCAAGTTAGAAGGATTAACTTTTGTTTGCGAACAAGTTTAGAATTAACTAAACTATGTTCTAGTGATTACAAGTTTAAACCTTCGAATAAGATAGCTTTATATGTATGAATCGAATGATGTTATGAACATCATTACTACCTTAAGTTCCTTGGATAAACCTACTGGAAAATAGAAAAATAGATCTAGCTTCAATGGATCCTTGGATGGCTCGAAGTTCTTGAAGCAGAATCATGACACGAAAACAAGTTCAAGTAAGATCATCACTTGAAATAAGATTGTTATAGTTATAGAAATTGAACCAAAGTTTGAATATGATTATTACCTTGTATTAGAATGATAACCTACTGTAAGAAACAAAGATTTCTTGAGGTTGGATGATCACCTTACAAGATTGGAAGTGAGCTAGCAAACTTGAAATTATTCTTGATTTTATGAAACTAGAACTTTTGGAATTTATGAAGAACACTTAGAACTTGAAGATAGAACTTGAGAGAGATCAATTAGATGAAGAAAATTGAAGAATGAAAGTGTTTGTAGGTGTTTTTGGTCGTTGGTGTATGGATTAGATATAAAGGATATGTAATTTTGTTTTCATGTAAATAAGTCATGAATGATTACTCATATTTTTGTAATTTTATGAGATATTTCATGCTAGTTGCCAAATGATGGTTCCCACATGTGTTAGGTGACTCACATGGGCTGCTAAGAGCTGATCATTGGAGTGTATATACCAATAGTACATACATCTAAAAGATGTGTATTGTACGAGTACGAATACGGGTGCATACGAGTAGAATTGTTGATGAAACTGAACGAGGATGTAATTGTAAGCATTTTTGTTAAGTAGAAGTATTTTGATAAGTGTCTTGAAGTCTTTCAAAAGTCTATGAATACATATTAAAACACTACATGTATATACATGTTAACTGAGTCGTTAAGTCATCGTTAGTCGTTACATGTAAATGTTGTTTTGAAACCTTTAGGTTAACGATCTTGTTAAATGTTATTAACCCAATGTTTATAATATCAAAAGAGATTTTAAATTATTATATTATCATGATATTATGATGTACGAATATCTCTTAATATGATATATATACATTAAATGTCGTTACAACGATAATCGTTACATATATGTCTCGTTTCAAAATCATTAAGTTAGTAGTCTTGTTTTTACATATGTAGTTCATTGTTAATATACTTAATGATATGTTTACTTATCATAATATCATGTTAACTATATATATAACCATATATATGTCATCATATATTTTTTACAAGTTTTAACGTTCGTGAATCACCGGTCAACTTGGGTAGTCAATTGTCTATATGAAACCTATTTCAATTAATCAAGTCTTAACAAGTTTGATTGCTTAATATGTTGGAAACATTTAATCATGTAAATATCAATCTCAATTAATATATATAAACATGGAAAATTTCGGGTCACTACAGTACCTACCCGTTAAATAAATTTCGTCCCGAAATTTTAAGCTGTTGAAGGTGTTGACGAATCTTCAGGAAAGAGATGCGGGTATTTCTTCTTCATCTAATCTTCATGCTCCCAGGTGAACTCAGGTCCTCTACGAGCATTCCATCGAACCTTAACAATTGGTATCTTGTTTTGCTTAAGTCTTTTAACCTCACGATCCATTATTTCGACGGGTTCTTCGATGAATTGAAGTTTTTCGTTGATTTGGATTTCATCTAACGGAATAGTGAGATCTTCTTTAGCAAAACATTTCTTCAAATTCGAGACGTGGAAAGTGTTATGTACAGCCGCGAGTTGTTGAGGTAACTCAAGTCGGTAAGCTACTGGTCCGACACGATCAATAATCTTGAATGGTCCAATATACCTTGGATTTAATTTCCCTCGTTTACCAAATCGAACAACGCCTTTCCAAGGTGCAACTTTAAGCATGACCATCTCTCCAATTTCAAATTCTATATCTTTTCTTTTAATGTCAGCGTAGCTCTTTTGTCGACTTTGGGCGGTTTTCAACCGTTGTTGAATTTGGATGATCTTCTCGGTAGTTTCTTGTATAATCTCCGGACCCGTAATCTGTCTATCCCCCACTTCACTCCAACAAATCGGAGACCTGCACTTTCTACCATAAAGTGCTTCAAACGGCGCCATCTCAATGCTTGAAAGGTAGCTGTTGTTGTAGAAAAATTCTGCTAACGGTAGATGTCGATCCCAACTGTTTCCGAAATCAATAACACATGCTCGTAGCATGTCTTCAAGCGTTTGTATCATCCTTTCGCTCTGCCCATCAGTTTGTGGATGATAGGCAGTACTCATGTCTAGACGAGTTCCTAATGCTTGCTGTAATGTCTGCCAGAATCTTGAAATAAATCTGCCATCCCTATCAGAGATAATAGAGATTGGTATTCCATGTCTGGAGATGACTTCCTTCAAATACAGTCGTGCTAACTTCTCCATCTTGTCATCTTCTCTTATTGGCAGGAAGTGTGCTGATTTGGTGAGACGATCAACTATTACCCAAATAGTATCAAAACCACTTGCAGTCCTTGGCAATTTAGTGATGAAATCCATGGTAATGTTTTCCCATTTCCATTCTGGGATTTCGGGTTGTTGAAGTAGACCTGATGGTTTCTGATGCTCAGCTTTGACCTTAGAACACGTCAAACATTCTCCTACGTATTTAGCAACATCGGCTTTCATACCCGGCCACCAAAAATGTTTCTTGAGATCCTTGTACATCTTCCCCGTTCCAGGATGTATTGAGTATCTGGTTTTATGAGCTTCTCTAAGTACCATTTCTCTCATATCTCCAAATTTTGGTACCCAAATCCTTTCAGCCCTATAACGGGTTCCGTCTTTCCGAATATTAAGATGCTTCTCCGATCCTTTAGGTATTCAATCCTTTAAATTTCCCTCTTTTAAAACTCCTTGTTGCGCCTCCTTTATTTGAGTAGTAAGGTTATTATGAATCATTATATTCATAGATTTTACTCGAATGGGTTCTCTGTCCTTCCTGCTCAAGGCATCGGCTACCACATTTGCCTTCCCCGGGTGGTAACGAATCTCAAAGTCGTAATCATTCAATAATTCAATCCACCTACGCTGCCTCATATTCAGTTGTTTCTGATTAAATATGTGTTGAAGACTTTTGTGGTCGGTATATATAATACTTTTGACCCCATATAAGTAGTGCCTCCAAGTCTTTAATGCAAAAACAACCGCGCCTAATTCCAAATCATGCGTCGTATAATTTTGTTCGTGAATCTTCAATTGTCTAGACGCATAAGCAATCACCTTCGTTCGTTGCATTAATACACAACCGAGACCTTGCTTTGATGCGTCACAATAAATCACAAAATCATCATTCCCTTCAGGCAATGACAATATAGGTGCCGTAGTTAGCTTTTTCTTCAATAACTGAAACGCTTTCTCTTGTTCATCATTCCATTCAAATTTCTTCCCTTTATGCGTTAATGCAGTCAAGGGTTTTGCTATTCTGGAAAAGTCTTGGATGAACCTTCTATAGTAACCAGCTAGTCCTAAAAACTGGCGTATGTGTTTCGGAGTTTTCGGGGTTTCCCACTTTTCAACAGTTTCTATCTTTGTCGGATCCACCTTAATACCTTCTTTGTTCACTATGTGACCGAGGAATTGAACTTCTTCCAACCAAAATGCACACTTTGAAAACTTAGCGTACAATTCTTCCTTCCTCAATACTTCTAACACCTTTCTCAAATGTTCACCGTGTTCTTGGTCATTCTTTGAGTAAATAAGTATGTCATCAATGAAAACAATGACAAACTTGTCAAGGTATGGTCCACACACTCGGTTCATAAGGTCCATGAACACAGCTGGTGCATTAGTTAAACCAAACGGCATGACCATAAACTCGTAATGACCGTAACGTGTTCTGAAAGCAGTCTTTGGAATATCATCTTCTTTCACCCGCATTTGATGATACCCGGAACGTAAGTCAATCTTTGAATAAACAGACGAGCCTTGTAGTTGATCAAATAAGTCGTCGATTCTGGGTAGTGGGTAGCGGTTCTTGATGGTAAGTTTGTTCAACTCTCGGTAGTCGATACACAACCTGAATGTACCATCTTTCTTCTTGACAAACAAAACAGGAGCTCCCCACGGTGATGTGCTTGGTCGAATGAAACCACGCTCTAAAAGTTCTTGTAATTGGCTTTGTAGTTCTTTCATCTCGCTGGGTGCGAGTCTGTAAGGAGCACGAGCTATTGGTGCAGCTCCTGGTACAAGATCTATTTGAAATTCAACGGATCGATGTGGGGGTAATCCCGGTAATTCTTTCGGAAATACATCAGGAAATTCTTTTGCGACGGGAACATCATTGATGCTCTTTTCTTCAGTTTGTACTTTCTCGACGTGTGCTAGAACAGCATAGCAACCTTTTCTTATTAGTTTTTGTGCCTTCAAATTACTAATAAGATGTAGCTTCGTGTTGCCCTTTTCTCCGTACACCATTAAGGGTTTTCCTTTTTCTCGTATAATGCGAATTGCATTTTTGTAACAAACGATCTCCGCTTTCACTTCTTTCAACCAGTCCATACCGATTATCACATCAAAACTCCCTAACTCTACTGGTATCAAATCAATCTTAAATGTTTCGCTAACCAGTTTAATTTCTCGATTCCGACATATATTATCTGCTGAAATTAATTTACCATTTGCTAATTCGAGTAAAAATTTACTATCCAAAGGCGTCAATGGACAACTTAATTTAGCACAAAAATCTCTACTCATATAGCTTCTATCCGCACCCGAATCAAATAAAACGTAAGCAGATTTATTGTCAATAAGAAACGTACCCGTAACAAGCTCCGGGTCTTCCTGTGCCTCTGCCGTATTAATATTGAAAACTCTTCAACGGCCTTGTCCATTCGTGTTCTCCTGGTTCGGGCAATTTCTAATAATGTGGCCCGGTTTTCCACATTTATAACAAACTACATTGGCATAACTTGCTCCGACACTACTTGCTCCGCCATTACTCGTTCCGACACCATTTGTTCCTTTCGTTCTATTAACCCCTGGTCCGTAGACCTCACACTTCGCCGCGCTATGACCATTTCTTTTACACTTGTTGTAAAATTTGGTGCAGAACCCCGAGTGATTCTTTTCACACCTTTGGCATAGCTGCTTCTGATTGTTGTTGTTGTTGCGGTTATTATTGTTGTTGGGATGATTGTTGTAGTTGCTGTTGCTGTTGTTGTTGTTGTTGTTGGGCCGTTTGTTGTAGTTGCGATTGATGTTGCGATTGTTGGGATAATTGTTGCGATTATTGTTGTAATTGCTGTTGTTGTTGTATTGGTGATTCTTATCACCGTTTTCCTCCCACTTTCTTTTGACTTGCTTCACATTGGCCTCTTTAGCAGTCTGTTCTTTAATTCTTTCTTCAATTTGGTTCACGAGTTTGTGAGCCATTCTACATGCCTGTTGTATGGAGGCGGGCTCGTGTGAACTTATATCTTCTTGGATTCTTTCCGGTAATCCTTTCACAAACGCGTCGATCTTCTCTTCCTCATCTTCGAATGCTCCCGGATACAATAGGCACAATTCTGTGAATCGTCTTTCGTACGTGGTAATATCAAATCCTTGGGTTCGTAACCCTCTAAGTTCTGTCTTGAGCTTATTGACCTCGGTTCTGGGACGGTACTTCTCGTTCATCAAGTGCTTGAATGCTGACCACGGTAGTGCGTACGCATCGTCTTGTCCCACTTGCTCTAGATAGGTATTCCACCATGTTAACGCAGAATCTGTGAAGGTATGCGTAGCGTACTTTACTTTGTCCTCTTCAGTACACTTACTTATGGCAAACACCGATTCGACCTTCTCGGTCCACCGTATCAATCCGATCGGTCCTTCGATTCCATCAAATTCCAAAGGTTTGTAGGCAGTGAATTCTTTGTAGGTGCATCCTACACGATTTCCTGTACTGCTAGATCCAAGGTTATTGTTGGTATGTAGCGCAGCCTGTACTGCGGCTATGTTTGAAGCTAGAAAAGTACGGAATTCCTCTTCATTCATATTCACGGTGTGTCGAGTAGTCGGTGCCATTTCCTTCAAAATAGTTAAATGGAACAAGTTAAACATACAGAATATTAAGAGTAGTTAATAGTATTTCGTAGCATAATATGAACTCATTTATAAAAGCTTTTTCTTCATATTAGCGTTTTATAAGTTTAAATTCGGGTAGTACCTACCCGTTAAGTTCATACTTAGTAGCTAATATACAATTCAGCTACTACAATTCTATATGAAAAACTGATTATAATAATATTTCGCGTTCAAACTTTTATACAATATTTTACAAACTTACAATACCGCTTATTTTACATAAAGCATGAAATATAGCACACAATAACTTTGATACAAGATAGTTGTGAAGATAATTCTAGCTAGTACACAAGTCGTTCAGCAAAGGCAATAAAGACACGTAATTCATACATCCAGAAACAAGTCATGCATTCTGGTTTTACTAGGACTACTTCCCATCCTTGGTCTTGTGCAACATAACCGTTATGGCCATTGATAAGACAGCGTGTTGTAACGTCGTCAAAGGGACGAGGGTTACGTAATGTCCAACAATCCCGTAATAATCTAAAAACCTCATTTCTTACCCCAATTACCGACTCCGTTACTTGTGGAAACGTTTTGTTTAATAGTTGTAGCCCGATGTTCTTGTTCTCACTTTGGTGAGAAGCGAACATTACTAATCCGTAAGCATAACATGCTTCTTTATGTTGCATGTTAGCCGCTTTTTCTAAATCACGAAGTCCAATATTCGGATATATTAAGTCAAAATAATTTCTTAACCCGTTGCGTAAAATAGCATTTGGGTTCCCCGCAATATATGCGTCAAAGTAAACACATCGTAACTTATGGGTTTCCCAATTTGCTATCCCCCATCTTTCAAACGAAAGTTTCTTATAAACCAAGACATTCTTGGAACGTTCTTCGAATGTCTTACAAACTGATCTCGCCTTAAATAGTTGTGCCGAGGAATTCTGGCCGACTCTAGACAAGATTTCATCAATCATGTCTCCGGGTAGGTCTCTTAAAATATTGGGTTGTCTATCCATTTTGTGTTTTTAAACTGTAAAATAGACAAGAGTTAGATTCATAAAAAAATACTTATTAATACAAGCAATTTTTACATATATCATAAAGCATAAGAACACTATATTACATATATTACACCACACGAATACAACTATCTTATTCCGACTCGCTCGTTTCTTCTTCTTCGGTTTTGGTTCGTTTTGCCAAGTTTCTAGGGATATATGACGTTCCCCTAATACGAGCCGTCGTTGTCCACATTGGTTTAGAAAAACCTGGTGGTTTAGAGGTTCCCGGGTCATTGTTACAACTTAAGGACTTCGGGGGTTGACGATACATATAAAGTTCATCGGGGTTGGAATTAGATTTCTCTATTTTTATGCCCTTTCCCTTATTATTTTCTTTTGCCTTTTTAAATTCAGTTGGGGTAATTTCTATAACATCATTGGAATTCTCGTCGGAATCCGATTCATCGGAGAATTGGTAATCCTCCCAATATTTTGCTTCCTTGGCGGAAACACCATTGACCATAATTAACCTTGGTCGGTTGGTTGAGGATTCTCTTTTACTTAACCATTTTATTATTTCCCCCACCGGTTCCGATTCTTCTTCCGGTTCCGGTTCCGATTCTTCTTCCGGTTCCGACTCTTCTTCCGGTTCCTCTTCGGGAACTTGTGAATCAGTCCACGAATCATTCCAATTTACATTTGACTCTTCATTATTATTAGGTGAGTCAATGGGACTTGTTCTAGAGGTAGACATCTATCACATAATATCAAACACGTTAAGAGATTAATATATCACATAATATTCATATGTTAAAAATATATAGTTTCCAACAAAAATGTTAAGCAATCATTTTTAAAGAAAACACGGTCGAAGTCCAGAATCACTAATGCATCCTAACAAACTCGATAAGACACACTAATGCAAATTTTCTGGTTCTCTAAGACCAACGCTCGGATACCAACTGAAATGTCCCGTTCTTATTGATTAAAAACGTTCCATATTAATTGATTTCGTTGCGAGGTTTTGACCTCTATATGAGACGTTTTTCAAAGACTGCATTCATTTTAAAACAAACCATAACCTTTATTTCATCAATAAAGGTTAAAAAAACTTTACGTAGATTATCAAATAATGATAATCTAAAATATCCTGTTTACACACGACCATTACATAATGGTTTACAATACAAATATGTTACAACAAAATAAGTTTCTTGAATGCAGTTTTTACACAATATCATACAAGCATGGACTCCAAATCTCGTCCTTATTTAAGTATGCGACAGCGGAAGCTTTTAATAATCACCTGAGAATAAACATGCTTAAAACGTCAACAAAAATGTTGGTGAGTTATAGGTTTAACCTATATATATCAAATCATAATAATAGACCACAAGATTTCATATTTCAATACACATCCCATACATAGAGATAAAAATCATTCATATGGTGAACACCTGGTAACCGACATTAACAAGATGCATATATAAGAATATCCCCATCATTCCGGGACACCCTTCGGATATGATATAAATTTCGAAGTACTAAAGCATCCGGTACTTTGGATGGGGTTTGTTAGGCCCAATAGATCTATCTTTAGGATTCGCGTCAATTAGGGTGTCTGTTCCCTAATTCTTAGATTACCAGACTTAATAAAAAGGGGCATATTCGATTTCGATAATTCAACCATAGAATGTAGTTTCACGTACTTGTGTCTATTTTGTAAATCATTTATAAAACCTGCATGTATTCTCATCCCAAAAATATTAGATTTTAAAAGTGGGACTATAATTCATTTTCACAGATTTTTACTTCGTCGGGAAGTAAGACTTGGCCACTGGTTGATTCACGAACCTATAACAATATATACATATATATCAAAGTATGTTCAAAATATATTTACAACACTTTTAATATATTTTGATGTTTTAAGTTTATTAAGTCAGCTGTCCTCGTTAGTAACCTACAACTAGTTGTCCACAGTTAGATGTACAGAAATAAATCGATAAATATTATCTTGAATCAATCCACGACCCAGTGTATACGTATCTCAGTATTGATCACAACTCAAACTATATATATTTTGGAATCAACCTCAACCCTGTATAGCTAACTCCAACATTCACATATAGAGTGTCTATGGTTGTTCCGAAATATATATAGATGTGTCGACATGATAGGTCGAAACATTGTATACGTGTCTATGGTATCTCAAGATTACATAATATACAATACAAGTTGATTAAGTTATGGTTGGAATAGATTTGTTACCAATTTTCACGTAGCTAAAATGAGAAAAATTATCCAATCTTGTTTTACCCATAACTTCTTCATTTTAAATCCGTTTTGAGTGAATCAAATTGCTATGGTTTCATATTGAACTATATTTTATGAATCTAAACAGAAAAAGTATAGGTTTATTGTCGGAAAAATATGTTACAAGTCGTTTTTGTAAAGGTAGTCATTTCAGTCGAAAGAACGACGTGTAGATGACCATTTTAGAAAACATACTTCCACTTTGAGTTTAACCATAATTTTTGGATATAGTTTCATGTTCATAATAAAAATCATTTTCTCAGAATAACAACTTTTAAATCAAAGTTTATCATAGTTTTTAATTAACTAACCCAAAACAGCTCGCGGTGTTACTACGACGGCGTAAATCCGGTTTTACGGTGTTTTTCGTGTTTCCAGGTTTTAAATCATTAAGTTAGCATATCGTACAGATATAGAACATGTGTTTAGTTGATTTTAAAAGTCAAGTTAGAAGGATTAACTTTTGTTTGCGAACAAGTTTAGAATTAACTAAACTATGTTCTAGTGATTACAAGTTTAAACCTTCGAATAAGATAGCTTTATATGTATGAATCGAATGATGTTATGAACATCATTACTACCTTAAGTTCCTTGGATAAACCTACTGGAAAAGAGAAAAATAGATCTAGCTTCAATGGATCCTTGGATGGCTCGAAGTTCTTGAAGCAGAATCATGACACGAAAACAAGTTCAAGTAAGATCATCACTTGAAATAAGATTGTTATAGTTATAGAAATTGAACCAAAGTTTGAATATGATTATTACCTTGTATTAGAATGATAACCTACTGTAAGAAACAAAGATTTCTTGAGGTTGGATGATCACCTTACAAGATTGGAAGTGAGCTAGCAAACTTGAAAGTATTCTTGATTTTATGAAACTAGAACTTTTGGAATTTATGAAGAACACTTAGAACTTGAAGATAGAACTTGAGAGAGATCAATTAGATGAAGAAAATTGAAGAATGAAAGTGTTTGTAGGTGTTTTTGGTCATTGGTGTATGGATTAGATATAAAGGATATGTAATTTTGTTTTCATGTAAATAAGTCATGAATGATTACTCATATTTTTGTAATTTTATGAGATATTTCATGCTAGTTGCCAAATGATGGTTCCCACATGTGTTAGGTGACTCACATGGGCTGCTAAGAGCTGATCATTGGAGTGTATATACCAATAGTACATACATCTAAAAGCTGTGTATTGTACGAGTACGAATACGGGTGCATACGAGTAGAATTGTTGATGAAACTGAACGAGGATGTAATTGTAAGCATTTTTGTTAAGTAGAAGTATTTTGATAAGTGTCTTGAAGTCTTTCAAAAGTGTATGAATACATATTAAAACACTACATGTATATACATTTTAACTGAGTCGTTAAGTCATCGTTAGTCGTTACATGTAAATGTTGTTTTGAAACCTTTAGGTTAACGATCTTGTTAAATGTTGTTAACCCAATGTTTATAATATCAAAAGAGATTTTAAATTATTATATTATCATGATATTATGATGTACGAATATCTCTTAATATGATATATATACATTAAATGTCGTTACAACGATAATCGTTACATATATGTCTCGTTTCAAAATCATTAAGTTAGTAGTCTTGTTTTTACATATGTAGTTCATTGTTAATATACTTAATGATATGTTTACTTATCATAATATCATGTTAACTATATATATAACCATATATATGTCATCATATAGTTTTTACAAGTTTTAACATTCGTGAATCACCGGTCAACTTGGGTAGTCAATTGTCTATATGAAACCTATTTCAATTAATCAAGTCTTAACAAGTTTGATTGCTTAATATGTTGGAAACATTTAATCATGTAAATATCAATCTCAATTAATATATATAAACATGGAAAAGTTCGGGTCACTACAAATACTTCGTTACTTTCATTGATGACTTTAGTCGTTTCGGATATGTCTACTTGTTAAGACATAAGGACGAAAATTTTGAAGCATTCAAGGAATATCAAAATGAAGTACAAAATCAACTCAATAAGACAATCAAGGTACTTCGTACCGATAGAGGAGGTGAATACCTAAGCGATGCTTTCCAAGATCATCTTAGAAGTTGTGGGATTATCTCGCAACTTACTCCACCCGGGACACCACAGCTTAATGGTGTGTCTGAAAGGAGGAACCGAACCCTAATAGATATGGTTCAATCTATGATGGCTAGAAGCTCGTTACCTCTATCATTCTGGGGTTATTGTCTATGCTCCGCGACTCGTATTCTAAATATGGCCCCAACCAAGAAAGTGGAACGAACTCCTCAAGAGATGTGGTTTGGAAAACCTCCATCTCTATCATACTTAAAGGTATGGGGATGTGAAGCTTATCCTAAGCATTACGTCCCTAATAAGTTGAATGCTCGATCCACGAAGTGTATCTTCATAGGATATCCCAAGGATGATATGGGATACTATTTCTATGATCCAACTGAGCAAAATGTATTTGTTGCTCGGAAGGCTGAATTCCTTGAAACTAAGTTCTTAATGGAAGGAAATAATGAAAGGAAGATAGATCTTGAAGAGGTTCAAGATCAAGTAGATGATACACAATTGGTTGACACTAGCAC
This sequence comes from Rutidosis leptorrhynchoides, assembly GCF_046630445.1. Classification (NCBI taxonomy): domain Eukaryota; kingdom Viridiplantae; phylum Streptophyta; class Magnoliopsida; order Asterales; family Asteraceae; genus Rutidosis; species Rutidosis leptorrhynchoides. The sequence goes on along the minus strand of NC_092333.1, from coordinate 329,950,868 downwards.
TCAACATGAAAATATTGAGAATGATCAAATGGATGATCAAAATACACAAGACATTCACAGATCTGGTAGGATTAGTAATCCTCCTAAGAGATATGGGTTTCTCATAGATGGTTGCTATGTGGTTGATTTGGATGAACCCACAAACTACCAAGATGCTTTATCAAGGATTGATAAAGATAAATGGCCGAAAGCCATGAACGCTGAGATGCAATCCATGTATGACAACCAAGTTTGGGAACTTGTTGTGCAACCTCCTGGCTCTAGGCTGGTTGATTGTAAATGGTTTTCAAAATGAAAACTGACATACATGGAAACTTGGATACATATAAAGCTAGACTTGTAGCAAAAGGTTTCACTCAAACTCAAGGGGTTGACTATGACGAAATTTTTTCGGCTGTGGCAATGCTAAAGTTTATTAGGATATTACTTGCCATTGCTGCTCATTATGATTATGAAATATGGCAAATGAATGTCAAGACCGATTTCCTGAATGGGCATCTTGAGGAAGATGTCTATATGGTTCAGCCTGAAGGTTTTGTTGATCTGAAATATCCTAAAAAGGTATGCAAGTTAAAGAAGTCAATCTACGGATTGAAACAAGTATCGAGAATGTGGAATTATCGTTTTAATGAGGAAGCCAAGAAATTTGGCTTCATTAAAAATGGTGATGAAGCTTGTGTATACAAGAAGGCTAGTGGGAGCACAATCATGTTCCTTGTACTATATGTGGATGATATATTGTTATTTGGAAATGATATTCCGGCGATGCAAAGTGTTAAAACTTGGCTAAGTAAATGCTTCTCCATTAAGGACCTTGGAGAAGCACAATACGTTTTGGGGATTGGGATCTACAGGGATAGATCCAAGAAACTGATAGGTTTGAATCAAAGTGCATACATTGAAAAGATCTTGAAAAGGTTCAAGATGGAGAACTCTAAGAAAGGTTTGGTACCTATTCAAAAGGGAACACTTCTCAGTTCATCTCAGTGCCCCACCACGAAAGATAAACATGAGAGAATGAAGAAAGTCTCATATGCGTCTGTCATTGAATCATGTATGCAATGATATGCACTAGACCGGATGTGTCATGCGCTCTTAGCCTGACAAGTAGATACCAAAATAACCCAGGAAACAGTCATTGGATTGCTGTCAAAAGTATATTGAAATACCTTAGGAGGACTAAGGATATGTTTCTGATATATGGGTCTGGTGAGGAGGAACTCGCTGTAAAAGGTTACGTGGATGCGAGTTTCCAAACTGATCGAGATGATTCTCGATCACAATCCGGTTATGTCTTCACATTAAATGGAGGTGCGGTCTCTTGGAAGAGTTCAAAACAGGATGTTGTTGCTTTATCCACTACAGAGTCGGAGTACATCGAGTCATGGTCATTTTTGGGACTAAACTATCCAAAATGCTAGGCCAACTTCAAAAGCTCCAACAAACATCCTCAAAGGACACCTAGTGTCCGACAACCCCTTTTCCCGTATCCGCACCTGCATCTAAAAAGATAAACAACGATAGGGGTAAGCTAATGCTTAGTGAGTGCAACAATTATACGATTACATATACAATCTACTTACTTGCAATCACTTACGCATTTACCACATACATGCTAGCAATATAAATAATCATACTATCACAAGTATAATACTAAACCTTCCACCATACGAGCTAGCATATCAATAGCATATAGATTAAACAATATAATATGCTACAATCCACACACACACAAGCATGGTTAACCAATCGAACGAGGGAATGGTATTTAAAGGACCGTCGGGTTCATAACAACCATTAGTACACTTAACACCTCAAATACTAACCCCACGGGTGGTATCTTATCACCTCGATACTCCACCCCACGGGTGGTGCCTTAACACTTCGACACTTCACCCCGAGTGGTGTCTTAGCACATCGACACTACTCATTACATCTCCCGAAATGGCATCTTAACACATCGATGCTTCACTCTCGAGTGGTGTCTTAACACATCGACACTTCACTCGCCACGTGAGAAGCGGTGTCTTAACACTTCGACACTTCACAACTCATACTACACAAATAAATACATCATATATGCACGCATGTAATTATTCCACTCACCTTAACACTTCGGTGATGATTTAATGCTTCTGTATGCTTCGAGCAAAGTACCTAATACATAAGTACACATTCAATACACAACTAGTGGAATTAACCACACTACTCACTCTTGAGCATTTAATGACCCAGTTTGCATTAAATGGCTCAACTACACCAAAACCCCCCATAAATGACCATGACTCAACTTTAATCACTAAAGCTAGTGAATTAAAGTCTACTAACTTCAACTAACACAAACTTGGGGTATTTCATACCCATTTCACCCAATTAGGTCAACTAGTACTCATTTGACCCATTTTAAATACTTAGACTCACAATCGAGTCAAACTTGCCCATTAACACTTCTTTCATCAATTTAAAGGTGTATTATTGACTAACAACACCATTTAACACTTACAACCCCAAATCATAAGACCAAACCCTAGGTTTTGGCAATTAGGGTTTATTTTCATCAATCTAACCCTAAAACCCACCCATTTAACCCTCAAATGGGTTATACAAGTTCCAAATGAACAAAACCCTAGCATAAACCAATTAAAACTCAAACATAGAGTTAAAACTTACCAACACTATCCACTCATAGCTAAGAACAAGGAGAACAACTTTGACACTTGCTCCAAAGATCAACTCTCAATTCTTCACTCACAAATCGCACTTGAATTCAAATGGGTTTTTATGTTTGAGAGTAAAATGGAGAAAGAAAATGGAAAAGAAATAAGAAAAATGGATAAGTGGTGGAGATTAAATGCTCCCATCAGATCTATACGCCAAATTACCAATTTGCCCCTTAAAATCACTTAAAATGAGCTAAATCCGGAATCAGTCCAGCAGAACTGCCGCGGCGCGGCTCCATTTGTCGCGGCGCGACACATAAAGGAAACACTGACCCTCCTTAGCATGCCTCCTGACTTCGTTTTGCTTGAGATTCCACGGCGCGGCAGAGGCCATCGCGGCACGACAATACAAAGATATTTCGACCTGTTTAACAGGCCTCCTGACCTTGATTTTAGTTGGATACCGCGACGCGACCAGAACTTCCGCGGCGCGGCAAAGGCCTGTGCCTGGTCGTTTTCTCGATAACAAATTTAACGATTAAATATTTAGCTTGTACGCCCCATTCTTGCTTCCTACATATGTCTAAATTTCACATTTAAGTCTCACAGGACTTATCACCATTAAAACTTACGTACAAACACATGCATGCACACATTCCCAAGTATTTATACATATACATTTATACAACAACTCACACAACAATTTATATAATCACATAAACGAACGAGTTACAAGCATACTACGATTAAGTATGTACCTTTAGATATGTACGGGAAAAACGGGATGTTACAACTCTCCCCCACTTGAATCGGAGCTCGTCCTCGCGATCCAAGCTGCATGACAAGCCGGAAGATAAACCAAAACAAATTCTTCGGATTCCCACGTAAACTCGGTACCCTTTCGATGTCACCATTGAACCTTAAAGGTCCTCACTTCTTTGTTACGCAACAATTTAACCTTTTCATCGAGAATAGCTATCGGTTCTTCAACATACTCTAGCTTGTTGTTCAAGGTAATCTCATCTAACGGCACCCAAGTCGAGTCATCCGCAAGACACCTACAGAGATGGGAAACATGAAACGTGTTATGAATCTCCGCAAGCTCTTCGGGCAACTGTAACGACCCTGGATTTTCCAACATTTATTATTCATATTTATTATTAATACTTGCGCTTTACTAAATGTATTTTATTACATTTACTTGTTACCGTATTTAACTTTCCGTGGCCGGACAAGTCTTTGTGACACGCGTACTTTTCACGAATAATATTTTTGAATATTATTTACATTCATGATTATTTATTATTAATCATTTTTAATTAACTAAGGTTAGTAGTTAATTACTTGGGCTTATTTACTTAATTGTTGCACATACTTGTGCTTGGACCTTTTATTAATGGATTTGAACTAGTAAGCCCACCCTACACTTTGAAATGGACTTGTAAGCCCACAGACTATGTTAGTATTACATTATGGATAATCATGGTTAATTAAGTTAATTAGGAGACCAAGTTGTCTCAAGCATGCAAGAGTTATTTTAACTTGTTACTCATTCTAGCTAAACACCATATTCCCACATTAGAAAGTTTCCATTTGACTTCCCATTATGCTTGTAAACCGTCGGCACTAGGGAGGGATGAGGAGTTCATTTTTCACTTCACTTTGTCACTTATTCATTTACAATTCATTTCCTTTACACACACTTACATACAACACTTCAAACTCTCTCAACTTTTCTCTCTTTTCTTGTAAGTAAAATGTTTAATTTTCTTTCTTTTTTTCTTCTAAAATCATAGCGAAAAATTCATCATCATCATTGTTAGTTTGTAGTTTGTTACTTATTTGTTGTAAAGATCAAGTTTCTTAGCTTGAATCTTCATGGATCTTGGTTACTTCTTTTGTTGATGAAGAACCAAGAATAAGAACTCAAACTTGTTAGTTTGTAGTTCTACATTTAAGTGTTTTCAAGACTAAAAGTTCATTAGTTTTATAATCTTCTTTATGTTTATGTTTTGTAGACTTGAATTCTTAAGATCTAAACTTTAGTTTGAATCTTCTCAAGTATGAAGCAAATATAAACATAATACTTGTAGATCTAGTTTATTTATTCATTTCATTTATTTAAAGTTGTAATGTTGTTAATTTGGTCCAGTATTACTAGTTAATCTTGATCTCATATTTCTTGAAACTACTTTGTAAGTTCAAGAACATGTAAGTAAACTTTTTGATTATAACTTTGTACACTTATGTTATATCTAGACTTTTGGGTCTAGGATCTTCAAGATCTAACTAAGAACAATGTTCTATAACTTAAGATCTTGATTATATAAGTTTACTTTCAAGTTTGTAGCTTAATATTACATGTATAACTTTTGTATGTGTTGGATCTATGATCTTGATGTAACTTTGGTTCATCAAACTTCATACAACTCTTAAGTGAGTTGTGCTACATATCTTAGACTTACACTAGTGTCATGATAGTCAAACTTGGTAAGTATTACTATTAGAGTTCATGAATGTGTCGGATCTAAGATTTTGATGTAACTTTGGTTCATCAAACTACATACAACCCTTAATTGAGTTGTGCTACATATCTTAGACTTAAACTTGTGTTATGATGGTCAAAACTTGGTAAAGATGATGCAAACACATCAACGAGTTGTACACTTGAAGCTATATGCATCAAGGATGAGAACCGTGATGAGCATCGAGCACCAAGAACCCACCGGAACACTTAACCTACTGTTTTTGGGGTCTGATCAGACCACCTAGGCTACTGTAAAGTTGATTATCAGTTAGCTCTGTTCGAGTAGATAATTTTTCGTTCAAGACTCGTCTTAATCCAAGTTACGGTTTAAGATCTATGGCCCTCCGAACGTCACTATGTCCTTTTAACGTTGTGCAGAAAATTCTGACCTACTGGCACTTAAACCGTCGCCACGGTCAAACGAAGACAAGTTTGGTTCTGGAATTTTTACAGCAACTAAAGGACACATATATGGAGCCATGGCCACTGGTCTCACCTCATTTCAGTAGGTATAGAGGCCGTGGTGACTGAACGAAATCAACCTTTGTTTTAAACCCTAGTCTTTACTTGAAACTTACTTTACATTTTTTGTTAAATGATGATGATACTTAAGACCTATTTTACATACCTATAAACCTATTGGGACGATTTACTGACTTAGTAACTTTTGACTTAGGGTGAGGACTTTCCGGACCTACATACTTGCTTACTTTTCCCGAATCAACTTTACTACTACTTTACCACTGTGAGTTATAGCATCCCTTTTTTACTTTAACTATTTTGGGAACTGAGAATACATGCGCATTTTACGTTTTACATACTAGGCATGAGTACTTAAACTTTATATATGTGTGGGTTATACAACGGCATAAACTTTCCCCTTAGCTCGGTAACGTTTAGTCATTGGTTTTTGAACCGGTGAACGCGAATCTTAGATATGGATCTATAGGGTTTGACATCCCCACTTGGGCTAGTAGCACTAGCATTTAACGGGTGTTTAATACTTCGTAAACATACGCACTCGCCAAGTGTACTTTCAGGGGGTTATAAACGTTAAGTTAGTTACCAAGTGCCCATGGTTAAACATATACTTTACATACTTTTTCGAAACGCTCTTTGTAGCATTGAAATCTCGTGGCCTACCTAACATTACTGTTATACTTAAACTATAGCTCACCAACATTCGTGTTGACATTTTAAGCATGTTTTTCTCAGGTGCTTAAGGTTGCTTGCTTCCACTGTTGTACTAGTCATACTTTGTAGACACCCGCTGTGCTTACTAGAGTTGTCACCGCATGAAATGTTTATTTGCATTCAAACTTATTTACTTTTGAAACAATGACTTGTAACGACCTAAGGGTCACGTACTATTATCTTTGCTTCTATTCATAGGAGCATACTCTTGGTTGTAAAACACTTGACGTTGGTTATGACGTCACCTTTTATCATGAATGCCAACTTGTTTTGAAAACGCATATAGTGTTTGACCATGTAATGATCCTGTTGTTGATGGTCCCTACATGTTGATTTAGTACGGGGCATCACATTTGGTATCAGAGCATTGGTTGTAGAGAATTAGGTTGCATTAGTGAGTCTGGACCTGACCGAGTAGGATTCACTAATAGGACTAATCTACAACTTGCTAGTTTACTTGTTTCTGCGGGACTTACTGCATGCTGCTGCTTACTTTTGCTACTATATGCCGTATACTGCTACATGTTTACTCTACCGCATGCTACTATATGCTTCGATTGCATGATACTTGTCGTTATTGCTATGCTACTTACTGCTATACATGATTTACTCTGTCGTAGTTAATTTGCCTAATACGTGCTTGCTTTATGACTTATTGACATGGAAAAAGTTATTTTTCCTTGTTCAGATGTCGGATATTCCACCTGCTATCATTTTAGAGAGCAGTTCAGACTCGTCAGCTACCTCACCTACCGTTGTTGCTGACTCGATCCCGTCATCTACACCTTCCAGCGACTCCGGCACTTCGTCCTCCGGAGCTAGTAGTCACGCACTCGGCCCAGTGATTTCCTCAAATGGAGCTGAGGACCCCCCCCCCCCCCCCCCGGAGATATCAGCTCCACTTGCCCCAGGACCTCCGGAGCCACAACACCATCTCGGTGGTGCCGTGATTCCCGCAGATCTTGGGGAAGGTTCGTTCCGTAACGAGCATAACCATTGGTGCCGACGCACTCCTGATGGACGTCTCGTGCCGATCGGGTCTGCCAGATACCGACAAATGATGGCCGCCCTAGGAGAGCAACCCGTGCAGCCACCCCCAGCCGATTTAGACGACCCATCATCCGCCGATTCTTCTTCTGACGACTCATCCTCTGACGACTCTAGTGACGAGGATTCAGATGAGGACCCTGATGATGCACATGTACAGCCACCCTCCACCCCGCCGAAGAAGTGGTACTGTTTCGATGGTACCATCATTCCAGGGATTAATGGAGGTCGACCATTCATTGACGCTCATGGTCGGCATCATAAGGTTACCGCCCGAATGCGGCTTGTGCCGTACCCTGCTGATCATTTTGTGCATAAGCCTTACCGCTTTGCAGCCTCTACTTCTGAAGCTGGACCGTCTGCACCACCGGCACCACCTGCACCACCAGCACCACCTGCCCCACCATCTCCCACTATCGAGGAACTGACAAGGGAGGTGGAGATCCTCCGTGCTCGGGTAACTGAGCTCAAGGACTAGATGTCCCACGTATTGGACATCCTACACCTACCGTCACTATAGGACTTTTGTAGTAGATTTCATTATGTAATCTCATTTGTAGTTTTATGTTTTACTTATGTATTGTATGAACCTATGCGGATGTATGCAACTTATTATTAATGAATGGAACTTTGGGCTGTTTAATCTCTGTACGGTGTTCTATTTACGTTACTGTATGATAATTATGTGGTATTTATACCTAGATGCGTTACTTAATAAACATGTGATGTGTTGATTCCATGATTGGTTGCCATATACTGTATTATTATTTATTGAATACTGGATTTTGACTTGAGTCAAAATTTTTGTTTAGAACAACAATGGCCAACGGACGATCAACACCCACCGCAGCCCAAATCGAGGAGTTGATCAATGAATGAGTCACCGTAGCATTAGCGGAAAAGAACCCCCAAGCTCCACCGCCACTGGTTATCCAGCCCATTCGTAATGGATGCACATACAAAGAGTTTCAAAGTTGCAAACCCCACAAATTTAGTGGAACGGAGGGGCCAGTTGGTCTCACTAGGTTGTTTGAGAAATTAGAATCTGTGTTTCAATTTAGTAACTGCTTAGAGGCGGACAAAACCAAGTATGCTACATGTACGCTGTCTGACGACGCCCTAACTTGGTGGAATACACAGTCTCAAGCAAAGGGTATTGATGAGGGGCCTTGATTGAGGAATATTGCCCTAGGACAGAGATCCAGAAGATGGAGATTGAGTCTATGCAGTTGAAGGTTGTGGGAAAAGATCTCGATGGTTACAACCGTAGGTATCTGGAGTTAGCCCTAATGTGTCCTACCATGGTTACCCCGGAGTTCAAGCGTATGGAAAGGTACTTGTGAGGACTTCCTAAGTCCATTAAAGGAAATGTCACCTTGTTTAAGCCACCCAATGTCCTGGAAGCAATGCGCATGGCGCATACCTTAATGAACCAAATCATCATCGATGAACCGGAGAAGGCTAAGTCCGAAGAGGGTAGTAGTGATAAGCGTAAGCGGGATAATAACAGGGGAGAGCCTATGATCAAGCCCCCGCTAAGAGGCACAACAACGGTGGGAATCTCAACCCAAACACAAGCTCAAACCCGAACTACAAGGGTACCCTACCGCAATAAAAGAGGTGCTACAAGCACCATACCGGGTATTGTAATGTGGTTTGTGAAAAGTGCCAACGGATTGGGCATATCGGTAAAGACTGCAAGGTCACCACTCTGAATGTGAAGGCGAACCCCAATGGACCGAAAAAGTGCTACGAATGCGGACAGACGGGCCACTTCAGAAACGCGTCCCAACAAAAGGAAGGACGGCGGACCACCGCGTGGCAGAGCTTTCAACGTTAATGCAAGGGACGCTCGTGAGAACCCCGACTTGGTGACAGGTATATTCACTATCAACAATCTATTAGCTTCTATTCTATTTGATACTGGGGCCGATAGAAGTTATGTATGTAGACACTTTTGCGATAAGGTAAATTGGTCATTAGTTCCTTTAAAGGAGAGTATGCTTGTAGAGGTAGCCAATGGAAAACTTGAGAAAGTTGACCAAATTAGCCGAGGAGCTATTATCAACATAGTTGGTGTGGATTTCGAGATTGACTTGATACCCATTAAGTTGAGAAGCTTTGATGTTATTGTCGGTATGGACTTGTTGACCAAGATAAGGGCCGAAATTATTTGTGGAGATAAAGCTCTTCGTATACCACACGGACACAGTGAGCCACTGATAATTTACGGAGAGAGATGTACCTCGAAGCTGAAGCTCATTAGTTGCGTGAAAGCGTAAAAGATCATGAAGAAAGGACGTCTTGCTGTGCTAACACATGTGAAAACATTAGAAACCGAGGTGAAGAGTGTGAACAATGTTCGTATTGTGAACGAGTTTTCCGATGTCTTACTGGAAGAATTGCCTGGATTACCGCCACCAAGAGCAGTAGAGTTTCAGATCAATTTAGTGCCTGGAGCTGTACCCGTAACTCGCGCACCTTATCGACTCGCACCTTCAGAAATGCAAGAGTTGCAGAGCCAACTACAAGAACTGTTAGACCATTGATTTATCCAACCAAGTTTCTCGCCTTGGGGTGCACCTGTTTTATTTGTGAAGAAGAAGGATGGATCATTCCGCAATGTGTATCGACTACCGAGAACTCAACAAATTGACGATCAAGAATCGGTATCCTCTTCCCCAAATTGACGATCTTTTCGATCATCTACAAGGATCAAGCGTTTACTCTAAGATAGATTTGCGATCCGGTTATCACCAGTTGAGGGTGAAGGAAAGTGATGTGATGAAGACTGCATTCAGAACTTGTTATGGTCATTATGAGTTTCTCGTAATGCCATTCGGATTAACCAACCAACCTTCCGTGTTCATGGACCTCATGAATCGTGTCTACAAACCATACTTGGACAAGTTCGTTATCGTCTCCATAGATGATATCCTCATCTACTCTAAGAGCGAAGAAGAACATGAACAACATCTTCGATTAGTGCTTGAACTCTTGAGACAAGAGCTACTTTATGCCAAATTCTCCAAGTGTGAATTTTGGTTGAAGGAAGTCCAATTTCTGGGTCATGTTGTGAGCGACCAGGGTATCAAAGGTGATCCCACGAAGATTGAAGCTATCAGCAAGTGGGAAGCCCCCACTACTCCGACTCATATCCGCCAATTTCTAGGTCTCGTTGGTTACTACCAAAGATTTATTGAAGGATTCTCTCTGATTGCGCGTCCTTTGACCACACTGATTGACAAAGGGAAGAAGTTCATTTGGGAACCCGCACACGAATTAGCATTTCTAACCTTGAAGCAGAAGTTAACCATCGCACCTATCTTATCACTTCCTGAAGGAAGTGACGATTTCGTTGTTTATTACGATGCTTCGAAGAGTGGTTTTGGTTGTGTACTGATGCAACGTACAAAGGTTATTGCTTACGCCTCTCGTCAACTAAAGATTCACGAGCGAAACTACACTACTCACGATCTCGAGCTTGGAGCCATTGTCTTTGCATTAAAACTGTGGAGACACTATTTGTATGGAACTAAAAGTACTATCTTCACCGATCACAATTGTCTCCAACATATATTCGATCAGAAACAACTTAAAATGAGACACCGTCGATGGATCGAGACGCTGAACGACTATGATTGTGAACTTCGTTACCACCCTGGCAAGGCCAATGTTGTAGCTGACGCTTTGAGCCGCAAGGAGAGGATGGCACCTCTTCGTGTTCGGGCACTGAACATCACCATCCATTCAAATCTCAACAGCTAGATCCGAGTAGCCCAAGATGAGACTCTCAAGGAGGAGAATATATCTCATGAACATTTGAACATACTTGTCTCTCGATTCGAGGTTAGGGAGACTGGACTTCGATATTTTGCCGGAAGGATTTGGGTACCTCTTTATGGAGATCTACGGAACCTTATATTAGATGAAGCCCACAAGTCGAGATATTCAATTCATCCCGGAGTAGACAAAATGTACCACGATCTCAAGGAATAGTACTGGTGGCCGAATCTTAAGAAGGATGTTTCAACTTATGTTGGGAAGTGTTTGACTAGTTCGAAAGTTAAGGCCGAACATTAGAGGCCCTCTGGATTACTTCAGCAACTGGAAATCCCGCAATGGAAGTGGGAAAGGATAACAATGGATTTCATTACCAAGCTACCAAAGACGATGGGCGGATACGATACCATCTGGGTTATCGTTGACTGCCTTACCAAATCTCCACACTTCCTGGCTATGAAGGAAACAGATACAATGGAGAGACTCGCTCAACTATACATCAAAGAGGTTGTATCTCGTCATGGTGTACCCTTATCAATCATCTCAGATAGCCATCCCCGCTTTGCTTCTAGATTTTGGCGTTCTTTGCAAGAAGCCTTGGGAACTCGTCTCGACATGAGTACAGCTTATCACCCACAGACCGACGGGCAAAGCGAACGCACGATTCAGACTTTGGAGGACATGTTGCGTGCATGTGTTATCGATTTCGGAAAGGCCTAGGAAAGGCATTTGCCACTCTCCAAATTTTCTTACAACAACCTTTATCACTCGAGCATTAATGCCGCACCTTTTGAAGCGTTGTATGGCCACAAGTGCTGATCTCCTATTTGTTGGGCCGAAGTAGGTGAAAATCAAATCACTGGACCCGATGTAGTCCATGAAACAATGGAGAAGATTGCTCAGATTCAAGTGAGACTTAAGACGGCCCGTGATCGTCAAAAGAGTTACGCAGACCTTAAACGTAAAGACTTTGAATTCAATGTGGGTGACTGTGTAATGTTGAAGGTTGCACCTTGAAAATGTGTGATCCGTTTTGGAAAACGTGGGAAGTTAAACCCGCGATACATTGGTCCTTTTGAAATCTTGGAACGTGTTGGACCCGTTGCTTACCGTTTGGATCTCCCAACTCAATTGAGCTCAGTTCATCCTACCTTCCACGTATCAAATTTGAAGAAGTGTCTTGCTGCACCGGAACTTGTCATACCACTGGAAGAACTTACAATTGATGACAAACTCCACTTCGTGGAAGAGCCTGTTGAAATTATGAACTGTGAGGTAAAAACTTTGAAACGCAACAAGATTCTGATTGTCCGAGTACGATGGAATGCCAAATGAGGACTTGAGTTTACCTGGGAGCGAGAGGATCAAATGATGCATAAGTAACCTCACCTTTTCCCGACTCCTCCATCTACCTCAGCTTAAAATTTCGGGACGAAATTTTCTTTAACAGGTGGGTAATGTAACGACCCTGGATTTTCCAACGTTTATTATTAATATTTATTATTAATACTTGCGCTTTACTAAATGTATTTTATTACATTTACTTGTTACCGTATTTAACTTTCCATGGCCCGACAAGTCTTTGTGACATGCGTACTTATCACGAATAATATTTTTGAATATTATTTACATTCATGATTATTTATTATTAATCATTTTTAATTAACTAAGGTTAGTAGTTAATTACTTGGGCTTATTTACTTACTTGTTGCACATACTTGGGCTTGGACCTTTTATTAATAGATTTGAACTAGTAAGCCCACCCTACACTTTGAAATAGACTTGTAAGCCCATGGACTATATTAGTATTACATCATGGATAATCATGGTTAATTAAGTTAATTAGGAGACCAAGTTGTCTCAAGCATGCAAGAGTTATTTTAACTTGTTACTCATTCTAGCTAACACCATATTCCCACATTAGAAAGTTGCCATTTGACTTCCCATATATGCATGTAAACCGTCGGCACTAGGGAGGGATGAGGAGTTCATTTTTCACTTCACTTTGTTACTTATTCATTTACAATTCATTTCCTTTACACACACTTACATACAACACTTCAAACTCTCTCAACTTTTCTCTCTTTTCTTGTAAGTAAAATGTTTAATTTTTTTTCTTTTTCTTTTTCATCATCATCATTGTTAGTTTGTAGTTTGTTACTTGTTTGTTGTAAAGATCAAGTTTCTTAGCTTGAATCTTCATGGATCTTGGTTACTTCTTTTGTTGATGAAGAACCAAGAACAAGAACTCAAACTTCTTAGTTTGTAGTTCTACATTTAAGTGTTTTCAAGACTAAAAGTTCATAAGTTTTATAATCTTCTTTATGTTTATGTTTTGTAGACTTGAATTCTTAAGATCTAAACTTTAGTTTGAATCTTCTCAAGTATGAAGCAAATATAAACATAATACTTGTAGATCTAGTTTATTTCTTCATTTCATTTATTTAAAGTTGTAATGTTGTTAATTTGGTCAAGTATTACTAGTTAATCTTGATCTCATATTTCTTGAAACTACTTTGTAAGTTCAAGAACATATAAGTAAACTTTTTTATTATAACTTTGTACACTTATGTTAGATCTTGACTTTTGGGTCTAGGATCTTCAAGATCTAACTAAGAACTATGTTCTACAACTTAAGATCTTGATTATATAAGTTTACTTTCAAGTTTGTAGCTTAATATTACATGTATAACTTTTGTATGTGTTGGATCTAAGATCTTGATGCAACTTTGGTTCATCAAACTTCATACAACTCTTAAGTGATTTGTGCTACATATCTTAGACTTACACTAGTGTCATGATAGTCAAACTTGGTTAGTATCACTTTTAGAGTTCATGAATGTGTCGGATCTAAGATTTTGATGTAACTTTGGTTCATCAAACTACATACAACCCTTAATTGAGTTGTGCTACATATATTAGACTTACACTTGTGTTATGATGGTAAAAACTTGGTAAAGATGATGCAAACACATCAACGAGTTGTACACTTGAAGCTATATGCATCAAGGATGAGAACCGTGATGAGCATCGAGCACCAAGAACCCACCGGAACACTTAACCTACTATTTTTAGGGTCTAATCAGACCACCTGGGCTACTTCAAAGTCTATTATCAGTTAGCTCTGTTTGAGTAGATAATTTTTCGTTCAAGACTCGTCTTAATCCGAGTTACGGTTTAAGATCTATGGCCCTCCGAACGTCACTATGTCCTTTTAACGTTGTGCTGAAAAAATCTGACCTACTCGCACTTAAACCGTTGCCACGGTCAAACGAAGACAATTTAGGTTCTGGAATTTTTACATCAAGTAAATGACTCATATACGGAGCCACGGCCACTAGTCTCACCTCATTTCAGTAGGTATAGAGGCTGTGGTGACTGAACGAAGTTAGCCTTTGTTTTAAACCCTAGTCTTTACTTGAAACTTACTTTACATTTTTTGTTAAATGATGATGATACTTAAGACCTAATTTACATACTTATAAACCTATTGGGACGATTTACTGACTTAGTAACTTTTTACTTAGGTTGAGGAATTTCCGGACCTACATACTTGCTTACTTTTCCCGAATCAACTTTACTAATACTTTACCACTGTAAGTTTAGCACCCCTTTTTACTTTAACTATTTGGGGAACTGAGAATACATGCGTATTTTACGTTTTACATACTAGGCACGAGTACTTAAACTTTATATATGTGTGGATTATACAACGGCATAAACTTTCCCCTTAGCTCGGTAACGTTTAGTCATTGGTTTTTAAACCGGTGAACGTGAATCTTAGATATGGATCCATAGGGTTTGACGAATGGGTGGTGGCTCATCACGAGTATTAACAACATGGGCAAGAAAAGCCATGCCACCACTATCAAGAAAATGATGTGCCCGTACAAAAGTGAATATCGGCACAAGTCTTCTTCGCTTATCACCATGAATAATTAACTCTCCCCTACTTGGGTCTTCACACGAATGAATTTATCATGGCATGCAATATCGGCTCTATAACGATCGAGCCAATCCATACCAACAACAATATTAAAATCACCCAAATTCATCGGAATGAGATCGATCTTAAATGTTTTGGTACCAAACACAACATTACAATCATTACAAACATCAACCCCTAGCACCGTCTTACCATCCGCTATTTCGAATTCTATCGGATGATTTAACTTAGCTAGCGGTTTATTTAACTTAGGCACAAATCTTGGAGACACAAACGACAAATTAGCACCACTATCAAAAAGTATCCGTGCCGGATTAGAGTTAACCATGAAAGTACCTGAGATGACTTCATTGGAATGCTTGGCTTCATCATTGGTCATCAAATAATTTCGCCCCTTAGCCGTGCCCACCGCCTTCTCTAACCTCTTAACATGATCACCCCGTAAATCGGGACACTCCGGCTTCTTATGCCCTTCTTTACCGCAATTAAAACAAGTGACCTTGGTTATGGATGATGGTTTCTGGCACTCACGAGCCATGTGCCCCCTTTGCCCACAATTGTAGCAAGCATAAGTAAAATCACCGGAAGCACCCTTCCTCACACTACCAACACTCTCAGAGCCCTTCTTGTGCTTCTTGTTAGAAAAGTTCGAATGACTAGTGGCTTCAAACTTCTTTTTGCCTAAGGTAAAGCCACTCTTTCTCAAGATGAGCGACTCGAAACCTTTGGCCATATCAAACAACTCATCAAAACTCTTCACCACGTTCACACTAATCTTTTCTTGATAATTGTCATTCAAAATTCGGTAAAAGTCTTCCTTCAACATTTTATCATTCCCGACATACTCCGGGCAAAATTCGGTTTTGACAAGTAAACGGATTTAAGAGTGTTCAAATCCATCGACCCTTGCCTCAAGGAACGCAACTCGTCCTTAAGTCTAGTAAGATCGGCCGAAGTTCGATACTCTTGGAAAAACTCCGCCTTAAACTTGTCCCAAGTAAAATCCATGCATTGCTCTTCACCATAAACTTGGATTTTTGCATCCCACCATAGCTTAGCATCACCTCTTAACATGCTACTACCATACCTCACCTATTTATCAAGAGGGCATTCAAAAGTTCGAAAAGCCCCCTCCATATCGGAGATCCACCGGGCACTCTTTAACGGGTCTCTTTCGCCCTCAAAACTAGGAGGTTGAGCATCTTTAAAATTCTTATAGAAAAAGTCTCGTCTCCCGACATTGTCCCCTTGAATGACAACTTTAATTTGCTCCTGTACTACGTTGACTAATTGCTCGTCAATCGTATCTAGAAACATTTTCTTAACATCTTCAAGGAAAGACGCATGATAACTTTTCAAGATGGCTTCAACTTTGGCCGTGAATTCGGGGTCCTCGCTCGTGCCCCCATTATCGGTGTCATGTCCATTTCGCATCTTCATTCTATGAAACGAAAGAGGTTAAACAACGAATGAAAAGACATGACACGCATATATACACATATACACCTTACCGCCACATCTTTCTCAACAATCGTCGTACATCGCTCGTTTGACACGATTTACACCCGTAACAATGGTAGCTAGTCATTACTACGCGAGCACCTCACATTAACTTGCTAGTACCACATCTATCTCGCCTGATGGATTTCAAATACATCACAAAACAAATAGCGCAAGGTTAGTTAACATAAGCCTATGCACTAACCAAAACCCAATCTGATCCGAAGTCCTGCAAGTCCAGCATGAAGCGCACACACAATAAAGTCTAAGTCTAGGCACCTATCTCAAGTCACCAAAATCCCTTAGACCATGCTCTGATACTACTTGAAACAACCCAACCCGTATTCCATACGATAAATTTTTTTTTTTATAATACACATTCACGTGCCAATTAAATATGTAACCATACCACACGTTCCATTAGAACATACTACAAGTTTAATTTTTTACAAAAGGCACGAAGGCCATTAACAAATGTGATACAAGTTCGACCTATCCAAAAATGATAGTTTTAATTCAAACAACACATCGAGCATGGTTTGGGGCTAAACTACCCAAAACGCTAGGCCAACTTCAAAAGCTCCAACAAACATCCTCAAAGGACACCTAGTGTCCGACAACCCCTTTTCCCCTATCCGCACCTGGATCTAAAAAGATAAACAACGAGAGGGGTAAGCTAATGCTTAGTGAGTGCAACAATTATACGATTACATATACTACCTACTTACTTGCAATCACTTACGCATTTACCACATACATGCTAGCAATATAAATAATCATACCATCACAAGTATAATACTAAACCTTCCACCATACGAGCTAGCATATCAATAGCATATAGATTAAAAAATATAATATGCTACAATCCACATGCACACAACCATGGTTAACCAATCGAATGAGGTAACGGTATTTAAAGGACCGTTGGGTTCATAACAACCATTAGTGCACTTAACACCTCGTACAATAACCCCACGGGTGGCATCTTATCACCTCGATACTTCACCCCACGGGTGGTGCCTTAACACTTTAACAATTCAACCCGAGTGGTGTCTTAGCACATCGACACTTCACTCGTTACATCTCCCGAAGTGGCATCTTAACACATCAATGCTTCACTCCCTAGTGGTGTCTTAACACATCGACACTTCACTCGCCACGTGAGAAGCGGTGTCTTAACACATCGACACTTCACAAATCATACTACATAAATAAATACGTCACATATGCATGCATATAATTATTCCACTCACCTTAACACTTTTGTGATGATTTAATGCTTCCGTATGCTTCGAGAAAAGTACCTAATACATAAGTACACATTCAATACACAACTAGTGGAATTAACCACACTACTCACTCTTGAGCATTTAATGACCCAATTTGCATTAAATGGCTCAACTACACCAAAACCGCCCATAAATGGCCATGACTCAACTTTAATCACTAAAGCTAGTGAATTAAAGTCTACTAACTTCAACTAACACAAACTTGGGGTATTTCATACCCATTTCACCCAATTAGGTCAACTAGTACTCATTTGACCCATTTTAAATACTTAGACTCATAATCGAGTCAAACTTACCCATTAACACTTCTTTCATCAATTTAAAGGTGTATTGGTGACTAACAACACCATTTAACACTTACAACCCCAAATCATAAGACCAAACCCTAGGTTATGGCCATTAGGGTTTACTTTCATCAATCTAACCCCAAAACCCACCTATTTAACCCTTAAATGGGTCATACAAGTTCCAAATGAACAAAATCCAGCATAAACCAATTAAAACTCAAACATAGAGTTAAAACTTACCAACACTATCCACGCGTATCTAAGAACAAGGAGAACAACTTTAACTCTTGCTCCAAAGATCAACTCTCAATTCTTCACTCACAAATCTCACTTGAATTCAAATGGGTTTTTATGTTTGAGAGTAAAATGGAGAAATAAAATGGAAAAGAAATGAGGAAAATGGGTAAGTGGTGGAGATTAAATGCTCCCATCAGATCTATATGCCAAATTATCAATTTGCCCCTTAAAATCACTTAAAATGAGCTAAATCCGGAATCAGTCCAGCAGAACTGCCGCGGCGCGGCTCCATTTGTCGCGGCGCGATACATAAAGGAAAAACTGACCCTCCTTAGCATGCCTCCTGACTTCGTTTGGCTTGAGATGCCGCGGCGCGGCAGAGCCCATCGCGGCGCGACAATACAAAGATATTTCGACCTATTTAACAGGCCTCCTGACATTGATTTCAGTTGGATAACGCGGCACGACCAGAACTTTCGCGCCGCGGCAAATGCCTATGCCTGGTCGTTTTCTCGACAACAAATTTAACGATTAAATATTTGTCTTGTACGCCTCGTTCTCGCTTCCTACATATGTCTAAACTTCACATTTAAGTCTCACATGACTTATCACCATTAAAACTTACGTACAAACTCATGCATGCACACATTCCCAAGTATTTATACATATACGTTTATACAACAACTCACACAACAATTTATATAATTACATAAACGAACGAGTTACAAGCGTACTACGATTAAGTATGTACCTTTAGATATGTACGGGAAAAATTGGATGTTACAACATGGAGCTTCGGAATATAAATAAGAATATGAGCGACATCAAACAAGAAATGACTAACCGTGTATATCTATGCGAATAGCAAGATAAAGACATTGGAGAATTACAAATACTATAACCCCAAGGTAATAGTAGAATTGGATAGATTCCTCCGGTGATAAAAGAAAAAGATGAATGACAGATACGATAGCCAAAAAAATATCAAGAATCAGAACTGGATTTAACATTTTCAAAAACTTTTGGAAATATGAATTGAGGAAGAAAGTATAGGAGTGGTGAAAATGATGAAACGGGAGAAGTAAATTTATAGCAAAATTTTAAGCGTTGCAATCAAGGTAGATGATCGCATTTAATTAAAGAGGATTAAAATTTTCTTATTCACCGAAGAACCGAATCTTATATAGATTTCGAAGATTTTCTTTAAATTCCTTGAATTCCGGAAATCAACCGTGTCTACGTTAAAAGTTAAGACGAATCTCTATTTTCTCGTTTCAGTCTTTTGTGACCGCTTCACTCATACGCTTCACATAACCGAATCATTTTATCTATATTAATCAATGATGATAAAACTCTATTTATCAACTCATATTCGCCATGAAAATATTTTTATTGTCAGCAATGACAACCTCACTCAAATTTCGGGACGAAATTTCTTTAACGGGTAGATACTGTGACGACCCGAAAATTTTTGACTAATTTTAAACCAAAATCTTGATACGATATAATATTTTTGACACAATAAGCAAAGTCTGTTAGGTTGAGTCTCAAAAATTTTGAACTGTATCATATATTCAATTGACCTTCGACCATTCCCGACGATTCACGAATAACTGTTTGTAAATAGATGCATATATATTTTGACATATAGTAATTATGCTTTTTATTACAATATATATATATATATATATATATATAATAATTTTGTTTAGATATTATATATATGCATATATATATATATATATATATATATATATATATATATATATATATATATATATATATATATATATATATATATATATATATATATATATATATATATATATATATATATATGCATATATATATAATATCTAAACAAAATTATTATATATATATATTGTAATAAAAAGCATAATTACTATATGTCAAAATATATAATTATGAAATAACTTAATATTTTAAATAAAGATATAGTATATATAAAATATTAATAATATTATTATTATCATTTTTTATTAAAATTATTATCATTATTATTATTATTAATATAATAAATATTATTATTAGTATTATTATTATTAATATATTTAAAATTAATTAAACCTAATATTTTACAGACAGGTCACCAATTCAGTTTCCTATCACCATCTCCTTTTTAAAACCTTTCATGATTGAAAAATTATGTCGACCTAATTATCACAAGCAAACAACATCTACTGTGAGATTTCACGTTTAATTGATTAGATTCCTACATATTACTGTTACAACTTCTGTGACACTAACTTACGATACATATATTATATATCTATCATTCTTTCTTTCTATATAGATATATACTTTCATTTCATATAGAAGAGAACACTTGTACACTAACATTAAACACTCTTGAACACCCGACAACTATCACCCATAACCACCTTTGATCTCCTTTTGCAGCTACAACTACCATTATGGTTCTTGTTTCTGATCAACTTTGAAACCCTCGTGTTTTCTTTTTTATCCGACAACCGTCATCACCACTTTCACTAATCTCTTAAAACCTACTTCAACCTATACCGAACAACACCAAACAAACCACACCTACTATCCTTTTCGAATACCACTTGTTTCTATTTCTGCAGCCGTAATCCACAACCAAACATAATTTGTAATTCATATATTAGTACTGCTGGATGCTTCTGTTTGTGCTGCTACTATGCACAACTATAAACCACCACCACATCCATTTAACCACCTTCTGTGATGCACCTTCCTCGATCAAATAGGTTACGAATTGCAGCTGCAAATCAACACCTCAAACCACCATCAATAACCATTATGAACGCCAAAAATACATCGTTAAACATGTTCCTGTTATCAAAGAAACCACGACTGTTTTACTGCTGATGTACTACTTCTTTTCGTGACCTTAACCACCTCCACTCAATCTCTATTTTACTGTCGAGTTAGTTAAAGAGATGAAAAGGATTGAAAAGGGTATAGTCTATGGTATTGCCAACTTGGCTATATAATATTAAGAGATGCGTTTAAATCAAATTGAAAGTCGAACAATTTATCAATCCATGGCCAACCAAAGTAGGGTACTTACATTGACATTTCATATCTCTTCTTAAATTAATTTTGTTAGTATTTGTGTAAAGCATATATGGGTTAAAATAATAGTAACAATGATTTATGATGATAATGCTGAGTGCCGTCTTCTGTTTCTATTTTGAGTCGACACATACCACCATCACCACCTTACACCACTCTAAACCACCAAATGAAAACGAAACCTGCTTTTACTGCATACAACAGCTATTATTATGTTCTTCTTTCACTTTGCATCATGAATCACCAATAACTTAACATGAAAACTGACTGCTACAACTCTTTCATTCTGTTTAGTTGATTAACACCACAATCACATCCACCACCATCATGTATAAATCACAACCTGCTACTGTTTACGTTTCTGTTTTGCTGCATATATTTCTGTTTCTATTTCGATGATAATCTCAACCCACTCCACCATTAACCCACCTTACCACTGCATAAACTGAGCACTCTCTTTAATTCTAATCTTTTCTGTCGAGTTCAACTAAACCCAGACTACCATATATAAACAGAAATTCATGTTTCTACTTTATGAAATTGTAAATGAAAGAAGTAAGAGAGATGAAGAATGATGAAATTGATAATGACAAAACGATGGGGATGTGATAATTATGAGTAAAGTAAAAGTTGATAGTGAAAGGCATATTTTAACCGAGTGTTGATGAACCTATCGTGCATCCCTGTTATTTTCTCCCAACTTCTAATCGTTTTGTGGTAGGGTATGCAAACAAAACCCTTTTAATTATGGAGGAAAAAAACCGATCTTATTAAACTATTTTTGAAATCGGGCTTTCCTTTTATTCTATTGAAATTCTAATTCTTGCTGTTGGGCCGTGACCCTTACTGCTAACTGTTGGGCCGTATAAAAATCTGACTAACATGGACCATTCCTTCCATTTTATTGCATGTGACAAAGGGCGTTGTAGGTTTACGATGATAATTAGGATTAGGATTGGATTATTATGAGAATGATGATGAATTTGTTGATTAGGATGGATGATGCATGATAATGTAGATAATGGTTATGATCAACGAGTATTGTTATGATTTATGATGATGAGGATGATGATTCGAATGAAATTGAAATGATGATAATTAGATTGAGATTATCATAACCACTTGAGTTTTCGTTGTTGTTGCTAATCGTTCTCTGATCATGTACACCGAGGGTATAACTCTGATCCGAACTTTTACTTTAACACTTTGATATTGATGATTATGAATTAATAATATACTACATTACTATTATAACCATACAAGTATATTAAGATAATTTAAGTAATTAAATGATTTTAAATAAAGATATCAAGATTAACATTATCATTATTATTATTATTTTAATCATTTTTATTATTATTATCATTACTATTTTTAATCACTTTTATTATTATTATTATTATTATTATTATTATTATTATTATTATTATTATTATTATTATTATTATTATTATTA
This sequence comes from Rutidosis leptorrhynchoides, assembly GCF_046630445.1. Classification (NCBI taxonomy): domain Eukaryota; kingdom Viridiplantae; phylum Streptophyta; class Magnoliopsida; order Asterales; family Asteraceae; genus Rutidosis; species Rutidosis leptorrhynchoides. The sequence continues at coordinate 329,927,864 of NC_092333.1, read as the reverse complement.
TTATTATTACAATAAAAGTTAGTCATATAAAAATATACTTAATAACACTATATTAATAATTTTATAAAGTATCTATTTAAAGTATACAACATAAATATAGATAACATATAAGTTAAGATATATAAAATGTAAATAAAATATATATACTTTAATTAAGATTAATATAAATTATATATATAATTACAACCCTAATATACTATTATTATATAATTAATAGATAGAATTATTTGATTTTATGAGTTAATATATATATAAACGATATAGGTTCGTGAATCCGAGGCCAACCTTGCATTTTTCAGTTACGTCGTATGCATATTTTTGCCACAAAATATCGTATTGTGAGTTTCATTTGCTCCCTTTTTAAATGCTTTTGCAATATATATTTTTAGGACTTAGAATACATGCGCTGTTTTTATAAATGTTTGACAAAATAGACACAAGTACATAAAAACATTCTATGATTGAATTAGTGTTTATTATAATTGCCACCAAGATATGAGTACACCGGATATCACCCTTTTTTGCTGGTAACCTAACAATTAGTGTTTATTATAATTGCCACTAATTGACGCGAATCCTAAAGATAGATCTATAGGCCTTGACAAGCCCCCAGTCAGAGAATTTGAACTGCTTTAGTACTTCGACTTTTAGTATACAACCGCCATCTTTAAAAGCTATGACCTGTTGTAAGGTGTATACTGTCACACCCCCAAATAGGGCATTGGGTAATTGTGACTAATTATATCAAATCACAGTTGTATAAACGAAAACGACTCTACATGAGACGTTTTGTTGAGTTTTTCAGCGGAAGATAAATATGTCTTTAATTGATATGATATGTAATGAAGACTCCAAGCATAGCAAGCAATCATCATCAAAGCGGTAGATATAGAGCGGAAGCAATATTTAAGTACATGAGAATAAACATGCTTAAAAAGTCAACACGAGGTTGAGTGAGTTCATAGGTTTGTCATAAATAATGATTTCAGTAATAGTGTTAGACCACAAGATTTAGTTTGTAAAGTAGATCTCGCAAGATCCAAAAGTTGATCTCCCGCAGGATCAAAAAGTTTTGCCAGTGCGTGATATTTTGACTAAACGTTGTTTGCCCCGTGATAAGTTGTTATGTCCTTGTCGTTTAATTTCATTATCAAGTAATACAATGACTTAGTCAAATGTATCGGGGACGTTACTCCCGATAAGCCTATCCCCAATAATTAAGAATGCCGCAGCAATTAAAAATATCACTGTAGGGACTTAGTCGGACATAGCAGGGTATAGCATAGTTTAACAGTTGGTACTAATATTTAGACTAGACTTTCAAGTTTGCCCCGTAACAAGTTATCATTTATACTTGTCGGTTGGGGACTTGCTGGTCATAGCCCAACATATCACAGTTTAATAGTTGGTACTTGTATTTAGACTAGACTTTCAAGTTTGCCCCGTAACAAGTTATCGTTTATACTTGTCGGTTGGGGACTTGCTGGTCATAGCCCAACATATTATAGTTTAATAGTTGATACGTGTAAAACAGTTATAAAAGTTGCGCATGTATTCTCAGCCCAAAAATGTAAAGAGTAAAAGGGATCATATGAAACTCACGTTAAATACCAGTTGAAGTATTCCACGCAAGAAGGAAAGTAAAGCAAGTAAGTGATCTGGATATCAACCTTGAGGTATAACGTTTGATTAGTTAATGTCTAACTTGACATAAAGTATGTTTATTAATATAGCAACTATATTGACAGTGATGGTTTTCGAGAAAAGTTCCTATTTCTCAAAAGTTTCTATTTTTGGAAACCTAGTATTTATGAAAAACTTCCACTTATAGTAAGCTTCTAGTTTAAGAATGTTCGGGTTATAATTCTTAACAAAGATGTTGTACAATCTCGTCCAAACTTCGTCGCTAACGTGCAAGTCACTCGAATGATCTATTGTTACCGAGCGGCCAAGGATCTCTTGACCAGAATCTAAGTCTTGGCATTCGAGATCCACAAGCGTCCCATAATGGTAACAAGGATCACCCTAGGCTACAAGTAGCAGTGATGTTTGTAGTCTTTGTACGCTATCTTTAATTATAACCTTCACGTTAGGTGCGTATATACATATATATTCATTAATTCGATTTTAATTATAACTCCTATATATTAATTCATAAAAATACTTTTATAATTTTTAGTAACATATATTACTAATTATAACATGTTATTTATTTTAATTTTAATTGCATATAATTTATAACATTATTTACATGTTTCGGTAAAAAAAAATAATAAACTGAAGTAAATAGTAAAAAGTAAAAAGTAAAAAAGTAAAAGTAAAAAGTAAAAAGTAAAAAGTAAGAAAAGAATACTTACTAGTAGTAATTCTTCAAATAGAGAATGAGAGAAATTTTGGTGTGAGTTTGAATGAGAAATGAGGGGTATTTATACTTGAAAAATTTAGGTAAAAAGAATAAAATAATTAAAAGAAAAAGAAATATTTTAATTTTTAATGGGATTTTAAAATTCAAAAGTATTAAATGTTAGGTCATGGGATAATGCACAAAATAAAATAATAAAAGTAATTTTCCATTATAATTTTTAATTAAAAAGTAATTTATTTATTTATTTTATTAAAAAAATCATTTATTTTAAGGATTTTTTTTATATATTTTTTTTAAAATAAACAAATTGATTTACTACTTTTCCAAGAATATTTGTCAATATTTTTTTTATTCATAATAACAATACTGATAATAAAGATATTAATTATTGATATCTTGTTTAAAAAGGATATTAATAATAATAATATTAATATATCAAATTAATGCATAATTATTTACAAATAATTGTTCGTGAATCGTCGGAATTAGTCGAGGTTAAATGAAATCATATAAAGATTTTTGTTTAAATTTTGCTGGAAATTTACGAGTTGTCACAGTATCCCCCTGTTAATAGAAATTTCGTCCCGAAATTTAGTTGTTGCCATCAGTCAGCGTTGTTTGTAAACAGGTGAGGATATTTTTATTTTATTTGGTCTTCACGTTCCCAGGTATGCTCGGGGCCTTTCGTGAATTCCAACTAATAGGATATTGTTTTTTTCTAGCGTTTAAATCTTATGATCCATAAATTCCACGAAGTGCATTTTATTATTAATGCGGAGGTTATCTAAAGGATTTAACAAGAGTGTCATTGATTAGGTTTTCCTCAGAAAGAGATGATGACGTTATACAAGCATTTCAATATACATGAAATGTGTGATGAATAATAGTGAGCTTATTTAAACCTTGAGTGTTTATGCCACAATATTAGGGTAGACAAAATAGAGAGGAGTTAATGAAATCATAATCATGAAATTTGATAGAGATCGTCATTCTTTACAACAAGAATGATGAATATGAGTTGAAAAATAGAGTTTTATTGACATTAAATAATATGGATAAAACGATTCGATTATAGAAAGAGTATAAATGAAACTATCACAAAAGAGTGAAATGAGGAAATTAAATATTCACCTTAACTTTTGATATGGTTAAAGTTGATTTCCGGAATTCAAGGGATTTAAAGAAATCTTCATAATCTTTATAAGATTTGATTCTCCGGTGATTAATAAAATTAGGATTTTCTTTAATTAAATGCGATAAATTGTCTCGATTGCTGTGTCTAGAATTTTGCTATAAATTAGCTTCTTCTGTTTCATTATCTTCACCACTTCTATACTTTCTTCCTCAATTCATACTTCCAAAAGGTTTCTTAATATGCTCAATCCAGTTCTTGTTCTTGACCTTATATTGATTATCGTCACAATCTTCCTTCTTTTCCAACTCCCACCAGAGGAGTGTGTTTACTTCTATTATGCTTTAGGATTTATCGTGTTTTTAGTTTTCCTGTGTCTTTATATTGCTATACGCATTGATATACATGGTTTTTAATTTCGGTATTGTTATCGGGCTTTATATTTTCCCTTATTTGTCGAAGCTCTTTGCCTTTTTATTTCCCTCTCGACTCTAAGTAAGGCGAGTAATGGTCCAGAATTTGTAGGTATGAAGTTTCGAATGAACATAACGTTCTAAGCAGGAAGGAACGTAATATCATGATTTGATTTGTTATATTACAAGAATTACTGAGGATAGAACTATCAAGAATATATGTTCTTGATATGTTCAGAGATTAAGTAGAATGTAAGAGTCGTGTAACATGGCAAATGATGATTAATAAGTCTATAAATCATTATCTTCCATTAAAAATTTAGCATGACTTACTGTAATATAATCACGTTGGCCTGACGTCATTATATTATACTAACTCATGCTTTAATTCCCAACACATCTTCAAAACATTTATAATTTAAACTTGAATTTTACATAATATAGAAACTAAAACAATTTCCTTTATTATGTAACAAAGATATCGCAAAGAGATAATTTATTGCGGACAAGAATAGTTATGAAGATATCTTCAGAAACATCGAGGATATTTATGACGAAAGATACGATGATATCTTAGAATTTTCTAAGATCAAATGATAATGAGGAAAGTTCTTCTGTAAGGATTTAAGATAAGTAAGGAGCAGGGTAATTGCTAATGATTTCAGCAGATACTGAATCATCTAGATTCTTTGAATACAGGTTTAGTCCTTGAGATTTGTCCACAGCTTCCTTCATGTTTTGCTCAATCCGTCTTTCAATACAAGATTTTCTTTTGAGCTTTTCCAACGCACAATTCTTTATTATCAAGCTTCTGGTCATTAAAAGCATCTATGGCCTTTGCTGCTTCATCAGCATTATTAGGGTTAACGAATCTAAATCGTTGGTTATAGTTCTAAGGTGTTTTCAAGAATTTTGAAGAATGTACAATGTAACATATTAATGTGAGATATAAATATTTCTCGGGTATTACCTACCCGTTAAAATATTTTCACCATCAACAGTTTGTACAACAGAATATTTAATTACAATCTTTATGATAATATACGTACATATAAATTTTCCTTCAGATGTAATCATGGATTTAATGAGTTAATATAATATTAAACTAATTTGATTTGAGGTTGGAACAAGAATAAATAATCTCCAAAAACTTTTAGAAACTACATATTCTCTGCAGAGTATTTCTTCAATGTAGTTATGAATCAATACTTCTTCGTTTGTTGTTACAGGTATTCCTTGGTATCTATGGTGCGTATGATGTTGATGCTCGTGGCATAGACTGTGATGTTGAGGCTTGTGATGCGGATGTTGTTATTGATGAAGCTGATGGTGCTGATGCTGTTGCTGATACTGATGCAACTGCTGGTGCTTATAATGCTTGCTGTGTTGATAATGTTGGCGGTACTGTTGAGGCTGTTGCTGATTCTGGTAGTGCCCTCGGTGCTGGTGATGTTGACGATACTGCTGGTGGTGTTGCGGTTGTTGTTGGTATTGCTTGTGGTGTTGATGATGTTGGTGATGTTGGTGGTACCGATGGTTCTGGTTATGTTGCTGGTGTTGCTTGTGGTATTTGGGTAGTAGGTGTGAGCCTAGCTTCCAAATCGTGCACTGTTTCCTCCAGGGTTTCTACTTTACGCTCGAGTCTATGGATTTGTTCTACCCATTCCTCCGTAAGGTTTGTCAATTCTTGATATTTATTTTGAAGTCTTCTAACTTCTTCTAATAACCCTATCTGGTTAGAGTTCGGGAGCAGAGGAAGAATACTGTCTTGGGCTACATCGAGTTGACCTTCGAGGCGGAAAATCCTTGCGAAAAGAGTGAAAATGGTATTGCAAACAGGTTCGCCGGTAAGCAGATCGAGTACTCCGGCGTTTGGTGGTAAGTTTGGCTCGTGATAAGGAGTACCTTCTTCATTTCTCCATAGGGTGAGTATTTCGCAAACCCATCCTCATTTTCTGAAGAAATCACGGTAATTGATCGGTGGGTGTGTTCCCGTCACGCTACCTTCGGAGCTAGAGGAACTTGAGGAATCAGGTGAGAAATCCATTTTATGTGTTTGGAATAGGGTTTGATATGAAATGGGTATCGAATATTGAATGATATATTCGTCTCCTTGAATACGCATATATAGCAAAAGATTTCCGTGATTTACGGAGGAAATTTAGGAAAAGTTTTAGACAAAGTCTATTGAGATAGATATGATAAGATATGATAAGATATACTCCACGTATGCAATAATGGCAGTATGACAGGCACATTTAAATGTGGTGGCGGAATTGGATAGTACTTAGGAAAGTGAGCAGAGTTCTTAGGTTGGCTCGGCATTCTAAGATAAGTAAAGTTTCTAAAGTATAGTGTAGCATTTAACAGTTAAAGGCAACAAGTAAAGGCACTACGGTCAACGAAAGTTGTAGTCCTATGTTGCTAAGGTACCTAATTGTATAAGGCACACATAAAATGCAATCCTGGTTCCCTACAACAACCTGCTCTGATACCAATCTGTCACACCCCCAAATAGGGCATGGGGTAATTGTGACTAATTATATCAAATCACAGTTGTATAAACGAGAACGACTCTACATGAGACGTTTTGTTGAGTTTTGCAGCGGAAGATAAATATGTCTTTAATTGATATGATATTTAATGAAGACTCTAAGCATAGGAAGCAATCATCATCAAGGCGGTAGATATACAGCAGAAGAAATATTTAAGTACCTGAGAATAAACATGCTTAAAAAGTCAACACGAGGTTGAGTGAGTTCATAGGTTTGTCATAAATAATGATTTCAGTAATAGTGTTAGACCACAAGATTTAGTTTGTAAAGTAGATCTCGCAAGATCCAAAAGTTGATCTCCCGCAGGATCAAAAAGTTATGCCAGTGCTTGAAATTTTGAATAAACGTTGTTTGCCCCGTGACAAGTTGTTATGTCCTTGTCGTTTAATTTCATTATCAAGTAATACAAAGACTTAGTCAAATGTATCGGGGACGTTACTCCCGATAGGCTTATCCCTAATAATTAAGAATGCCGCAGCAATTAAAAATATCACTGTAGGGACTTAGTCGGACATAGCCGGGTATAGCATAGTTTAACAGTTGGCACTGATATTTAGACTAGACTTTCAAGTTTGCCCCGTAACAAGTTATCGTTTATACTTGTCGGTTGGGGACTTGATGGTCATAGCCCAACATATCACAGTTTAATAGTTGGTACTTGTATTTAGACTAGACTTTCAAGTTTGCCCCATAACAAGTTATCGTTTATACTTGTCGGTTGGGGACTTGCTGGTCATAGCCCAACATATTACAGTTTAATAGTTGATACGTGTAAAACAGTTATAAAAGTTACGCATGTATTCTCAGCCCAAAAATGTAAAGAGTAAAAGGGATCATATGAAACTCACATTAAATAGCAGTTGAAGTATTCCACGCAAGAAGGAAAGTAAAGCAAGTAAGTGATCTGGATATCAACCTTGAGGTATAACGTTTGATTAGTTAATGTCTAACTTGACATAAAGTATGTTTATTAATATAGCAACTATATTGACAGTGACGGTTTTCGAGAAAAGTTCATATTTCTCAAAAGTTTCTATTTTTGGAAACCTAGTATTTATGAAAAACTTCCACTTATAGTAAGCTTCTAGTTTAAGAATGTTCGGGTTATAATTCTTAACAAAGATGTTGTACAATCTCGCCCAAACTTTGTCGCTAACATGCAAGTCACTCGAATGATCTATTGTTACCGAGCGGCCCAGGATCTCTTGACCAGAATCTAAGTCTTGGCATTCGAGATCCACAAGCGTCCCATAATGGTAACAAGGATCACCCTAGGCCACAAGTAGCAGTGATGTTTGTAGTCTTTGTACGCTATCTTTAATTATAACCTTCACGTTAGGTGCGTATATACATATATATTCATTAATTCGATTTTAATTATAACTCCTATATATTAATTCATAAAAATACTTTTATAATTTTTAGTAACATATATTACTAATTATAACATGTTATTTATTTTAATTTTAATTGCATATAATTTATAACATTATTTACATGTTTCGGTAAAAAAAATAATAAACCGAAGTAAAAAGTAAAAAGTAAAAAAGTAAAAGTAAAAAGTAAAAAGTAAAAAGTAAGAAAAGAATACTTACTAATAGTAATTCTTCAAATAGAGAATGAGAGAAATTTTGATGTGAGTTTGAATGAGAAATGAGGGGTATTTATACTTAAAAAATTTAGGTAAAAAGAATAAAATAATTAAAAGAAAAAGAAATATTTTAATTTTTAATGGGATTTTAAAATTCAAAAGTATTAAATGTTAGGTCATGGGATAATGCACAAAATAAAATAATAAAAGTAATTTTCCATTATAATTTTTAATTAAAAAGTAATTTATTTATTTATTTTATTAAAAAAAATCATTTATTTTAAGGATTTTTTTATATATATTTTTTTTAAAATAAACAAATTTATTTACTACTTTTCCAAGAATATTTCTCAATATTTTTTTTTATTCATAATAACAATACTGATAATAAAGATATTAATTATTGATATCTTGTTTAAAAAGGATATTAATAATAATAATATTAATATATCAAATTAATGCATAATTATTTATAAATAATTGTTCGTGAATCGTCGGAATTAGTCGAGGTTAAATGCAATCATATAAAGATTTTTGTTTAAATTTTGCCGGAAATTTACGGGTTGTCACATATACAACCGTCATTTTTAAAAGGGATGGCCTGTTTATATGCTGTGAGCATACTAAGTGAAAATCACTTGTATGCGGGGGATATTCTATATGCATTTGTTAATGTCAGTTACCAGGTGTTTGAAAGTATGAAATTTGGATGAATGATTTTTACACTTGCGAGTGTATGATTACTTATATTTGAAATCTTGTGGTCTATTAAAATGATGAAAAAGAATGTTTATGATAAACTAATGAACTCACCAACCTTTTGGTTGACACTTTTAAGCATGTTTATTCTCAGGTATTAAAGAAATCTTCCACTGTGCATTTGCTCATTTTAGAGATATTACTTGGAGTCATTCATGGCATATTTCAAAAGACGTTGCATAGTCGATCGAGTTCAAAAAGATTATTATTAATAAATGACATATTAAGTCATTTATAGTATGCTTTTATTGGGAAATGGTATGCATATTTTCAACTATCGTTGTAATGAATGTTGTCTTTTAAAAACAAATGCAATGTTTGTAAAATGTATCATATAGAGGTCAGAACCTCACAATGTAATCAACTATTGTGAATCGTTTATAATCGATATGAACGGGTCCTTTCAACGAGCATACCCCCTAATTTCCTTAGCCCTATCCCGCTCGAAAAACCCATTTTGAAAACATGCGAGCAGAATCTTGTCGTAGAATTTTATGTATAAATAATAATAATGCTAATACCACTAATAATAATAATAAGATTAATAATAATATTAATCTTAATAATAATAATAATTATTGTAATAATAATAATAATAATAATAATAATAATAATAATAATAATAATATACGGAGGAAGTAATGAATGGATATATGTGTGTGTGCAATTCAGTAAACGAGCTCGCCTTTTATAGACCTTTCCTGAAAACACACTCCATGCGATCGTATGGAGTTTATGTGTATCTCATGCGATCACATGAGCTAAATTTACAGCTCATGTTCAATTAACTTATTCTGCCGACACTCGTTTTATATATTTTATATATAATATATTTAATTTATATAATTAATTATATATTACATTATATTTACGTGCATAGTTGACTTATAATTTTAGTTCCAATGATTTGTACGTTTACGTTCTACTTATGTCTCGGTTCCGGTTTCTCGAACGTCCTTTCGTACGCTTAGAAAACTTGTACTTTACGTTTCGTGACGTGTACCTTTAACAATAATTAAACATAATCATCATTAAACTATATCACTCGAAGTGTAACTTGAACGTTCGAGTGTTTTGGTCATTTGCTTCTATAAATCAATGTCTCGTTATTATATATGTATATGATAATATTAATTCAAATCAAAACGTGTTTGTATCAAGTTCATATCTTATCACGTTGTAAAATATATATTTTAAAATATACTTTGTATGTTTATATATAATTGAAATATTTATTTAATAATATAACATTTAGTCTTTCAAAACTAATTATATTTCAAAGTTCATTTTAAAATCGTTGAAGTAATAGAAAATATTATGTCATAACACGTTTACGTTTTTGAAACCATATAAATATATTTACAAATTTATAATACAAAGCTTTAATGAAGTTCTTCAAATTTTTATATTCATAAATAAATTACCTTATAACATGTTTTAATATTAAAGTTCTTTTTAATACTGAAAACATTTTTGTACATTTAAAACTAAATTAAATAAATATAATAATTTGTTTTCCTAAAACTAAATATATTTAAGAATCATTTCAAAAGGTTAAAATAATGGAGATCATTATATCTTATAATGTTTTAGAAAAGTAAAATCATATATGACACATAATAAATTTCAAGTTTCTAAATCGTCGTTTGTTGGTGAAGCATAAGATAAGGTTCAATGGTTAAAAATCATTTAATATAAAACGTTGATTTACTTAACTTGTCAATATCCAACATTTAAGTTACTTACACTACACATTCTTACTTTTACATTTAAATAACATGAAAGTTAAAATAGTTATCTTATCAAAGTCACGAGGAAAATGTTGTAAAGCATGAATTGGAAATCAAACAGAAATGTCCACTAATATTTGTCTAGTACTCGATAATTGGCATTTTGTTCTCACTTGTAAATCACTTTACCATTTATTCTGAATACCGTTAAAAATGAAATGATCTTTTAAATCACAGTGGACCTCACAATAGAGACCCGTAATCATAACACAATGTAACAGATAACTCCATCATTAGATATTATCTTCTAATTCCATCGATCAACATATTGAAACAAATAAGTTCATGTAAAGTATTATACATTAATACTTTGTTAACGTTTTCAATTAATATAACTATATATTATATATGCATATCTATACACATAAATGTTCGTGAATCGTCGAGCACGGTCAAAGGGTAATTGATTACATGAATGTAGTTACAAAATTTTTGAGATTCAACTTTACAAACTTTACTTATCGTGTCGAAACCATATAAGGATTAAGTTTAAATTTGGTCGGAAATTTCCAGGTCATCACAGCTATCACCCAGTTTGGATCAAGTAAATCTTGAGCAACCGTAGTTGGTTCAATCTTACTAAGAAAGGCAGTATATAAACAAATATTCCGAGTAGCCCTTCGAGTTGAATCTGGAGCAGTAGCATCACCAATAATAAGATCAATTGGATGAATTTTAGTCCATCGGTTGGTATGTGAAAGAGCTCCTACATCAGTGGAATCCATTGAAACATCAACCGTTGTTGATGTTGAGCCATCATCCTCTTGTTCTGATGTGACAATGTCTAATGGGTCTATTTGAGTTACTGGAGAAACAACTAGAATTGAATCATTGGATGTATCTTGAACTGGATCAAGATTTGCACCTGGAGGTGGGAGGGAGGATGAAGAAGCAACACGTGATTCAGTTGGTGTTGTATCTTCATCATAGAGACTTGGTTGTGTCTCCACAGTAAATTTGTTGTGATGGTGTTTCCGGTACAGCATGAACATCTGAGTTCCGTTAAGGAGAGTAAAGAGTATCAAACATGATATCTAGTTCTTCTGTAGTGACCGTAGGAACACCCTTTTTCAAGAAATTTGAGTTATGTGCTAAAGAAGTAGTAGCCAGGTTATGATCGGGTTTTGAACTGAGTTGTTCAAAAGCCATTCCCGATAACTCATCAAAATGAACAATAATGATTTCCTTTATCGTCCGTGTTCTTTTGTGATAAACACGATAAGCCACTTTGTTCGACGAGTAACCGAGAAATATGGCTTGATCGCCAGGAGCATCAAACTTTCAAAGGCTGTCAAAGTCGTTAAGAACATAGCATATATAACCAAAGACACAAAAATATTTACCGTTCGGGCATCTACCATATAGCAACTCATAAGGAGTTTTATCAAAACGTTTGTTTATTATACAACGATTTTGGGTATAACATGCATTTGAAATGGCCTCCCTCACATTTTTGGAGGTAGTTTTGAGTAAGAAAGCATCATTCGAGCTGCCTCGCACAATGTACGATTACATTCGTTCGACTACTCCATTCTGTTGGGGGGTTCTTGCAGAGGAGAAATGATGTTCAATGCCTTGGTCTTTCAAATAACTATCAAGCAACTCATTCTTAAAGTCCGTTCATTGTCACTTCTGATGCTCTTAACATGTTTGTTAAAAGAGTGTTGAGTTTTCTTGATGAAATCAATGATAATGGCAGGGTTTCAGATTTGGTTCGCAAAAGAAAAATCCATGTAAATCGGGTATAGTAATCAACAATGACAAGCATATGTTTTTGGCCACCGAGGTCGGAAACCCTCATGGGTCCACATAAGTCCATATGCAACAATTGCAAAGAAGTTAAAGTACTTGAGACTTGCTTAAGCGGATGATTAGTCCGTTTCAGCTAACCTTTATCATATTGAAAGCTAGGAATACCATCAACCAAGTCTTTAAAGACTAGTCAATTGATTCCCTTGTAATTCAGGTGAGATATCCGGTGATACCATAACCACGAATTTTCTTTTGTGGAATGAGTAACTAAACACAAATTTACAAGTGTTGGTGCATCATTAAGGTCAATAGTGCATAGTGAAGCACGACGTTTACCAACAAAAATATCATTTCCATCGATGTATTATGCCGAGCATTGACGACGTTCGAATAGAACATTGAGATCTCCTTCGCAAAATTGGCTCACACTAAACAGAATACAACCCAGACCTTCAACATACGAGACTTGTTTGATTATTATACCATTTTCACATAATCTCCATACCCCGTTATCACAGCAGTCTCATCATTCCAAATGTAACCTTTCCTAGGAATTTGTCAACGAAATTGATAAGCAAAGATTTATTGCCCGTCATGTGTCGAGAACAACCGGAGTCAATATACCACACAAAAATGTCGAAACCCAGTAAACGTTAATTTTCCTAGAGTTTAGGTAACCAAACTTGCTTGGGACCTCTACGGTTAATACCAGCAACAAACTTTGGATCACAAATAAATGTATCATGTAATGAATCATGCAATTTAGACGTTAAAGCATCATTCAAAATCACATTACATGAAGCATCATAAGCAATCTCAAGTTTTACATGATCATCAGAAGTCTTAACACACAACTTATTCCAAGAAGATGTTTTGTTCACAAAAGAAAAATGAAATACATGTGATGACTTCCAAGGTCGACTAGCAGATTTCTTGTTTTGGTTTGATACTTTCTTAGTCTTTGACTTAGGAACCCATACAGACTTGTAATTTAAGTTTGGATTATAACATGTGACATGAAAAACACCTTTGTTAGTGAGATGTCCAAACTTTTTATTTGATATTTAAGTAGATTGAATTTGCAAAATTTCCATTTTGATTATACATTCCTTTGCATCATACTAGCTCAAATCAGGTTTTGGGCTCGTGTGAGGTTTTGAAGACTTCTTTGGTTTCTTTAAAAGACTTTCCTTTGTATGTTTTGACTTTAACTTCATAGAAAGTTTTTCAGTAGAACAAGAAACATCTGGATGAATGTGCAACATTTGAAACACTTTTCTCAAGTTGAGAAGGTAAAGGATTTTTAAGAATGGTAACGGGTTTAGAAGCATTAGATTGAATTTTCCCCTTAACCTTCTTATCAATCCCTCCAGCACACTCAGAAACTTTATTCACATAAGAAGAAGTCATTTGTGATGTGTGTGCTTGTAAAGAATTATGCTTATGTGTGTTAGCCTGCTTTAGTAGAACTATCTTACAATTTAAACTTTAAATCTCAAGACACAAATCCTCAGCAGAAACTACAACTTCATCATCTTTAGAAGCATAAGTACATTCTTTCCTAAGAAGTGGAGGAAGTTTATCACACATCTTAAGCATTTGTTTCAAAGATTGACATCTAAGTTGCAATTCAACATTTTCTCTTTCAAGTTTATCAACTAGATGATTCAAATCTATCTTTTCAGGCTTCTTTTCATCTGGTTCTACTTTAGGTTCAACTTTTGGTTCTACATTAGGTTCTACCTTTTCATCTAAAGCCTTGTAACTTATGATTTTGTCTTAGCAAGTTTCAAATTGTTTTCGATCTTATCTAATTTAGTTGCAACCTTTTTTGTTAAATCATTTAATTCATGTGCTAGGTCTTCACCGATTTTAACTTTAGAAACAGGACATGCATTTAAGGCCGGTTGAGTAGGTTTTGCTTCAATAGCAGAAGATACACTAGAACTAGGGTTGCCAAAAACTTCATTTTCTAGCAACAAGATGTATTTCTCTAGCATGAGTGTAGGAATGTAAACAATCTACATGAAGGCACATATTTAGCATTTTCATATTAATCTACGTGAAGGCACATAATCAGCATTTTGCATATTCTGTTCATGTTCGACTAGTTCATGTAAGTGAAGGTTTTTCTTATGCCCGAGAGACATATTAAATTAATGTGGCTAATATGTTATGATCCAAGTCGGGTCATACCCAATAACAAGCTTACCAACACTTTATATGTATTTAATCTAAACGGTTGGATCGTTAAATAAATACGTGACACTTGAACTTTAGAAAATCGGTTTTCTAAAATATTATCACTTGAGATAAATTATTTGGATAATTTATATTTAATTATTTATAGGTTTAAATAATTATATTGTGTTATATTTTATAAAAGGTTTATAAAATATGCAAGTAACTTAATAAAATACATGGTTTTACATATATATATAACAAGTTTATATATATATATATATATTAAGACATTGTTATTTTTTATTAAAAGTGGGCAGATTTTGGGACTCCAAGGGGATACCCCATGCTTATTTTGGTTACTTTTAAGATGACACAACTCCTAAGGAACATGCCGAACTAGTTTACCAAGGCTTTGACTCAAGTGGTACATGAAATACATAAAATTAGGAAGTAAAAATTCCGCTCTTTTGCAAGCTGCTGGCCGAACTGTTTAGGGAGAAAAAGAGAGATTTTGCTTGCCAAATTAATTGATTAAGTGTCCTAAAATCCTAACTAAACAAAGGTAGGTGTTGGTGATTGAAAGCTTGGGGTATTGCACACTTGAGGCTTCAAGTTAGAAGCTTACTTTCCATCATCTTTTTCCATCATCTTGCTCACTTGATAACAACCCTCAACTAGCTTGAGGAGGTATGAATCTTCTCTTCTTGTTATATGTAAGCATAAATTCAAGACTGGATATTAACATGGGATTCAATTTAAATGGTTAAACTCATTAACTTGTTTTCTTAATAATTATGCTTCCGCTTTAACAAAATTGGTTTGTGATTATGTTAACATTAAGAACATGTTATTATGTTGAATTCCATCAATGGTATCTAGAGCCAAAGTCTATGAAATATGCTTCTTTTATATGGTCTTTAAACCCACTATATTTGCATTCCAAGTACATGCATGAATATGGAATGCAAAAATTTTCGAGTTTGGGAGGGTCTATGGTTTTGGCCGAATTTGTAGGGGGTTCCAAAAGTGGTTTTGGACTTGCCATTTGGTTCATATTTGTTGATAAATTAATGTTCATAATCATAGCCATGACCTTGTGTTTGAATGAATATTTGTTTGGTTGATTTGTTAATCTTTCAATTTGGTTGTAATATTCATTCTATTTGGTTTGTAATATTAATTATTCATTTGGTATGTAATATTAATTTTGGTTATGTAATTTATTTTATATTTGGTATGTAAAATAGATTAGGTTGTATTTTTATTTTTTAGAAGAAATGTATTAGGATATATTTTTGTAAAAATGAAGATGCAAGATGAAGACATGGAAGATGCAAGATTAAGTGGGAGATTTGAAATATCCTACTTCGTGTTATAACCCTTAACCGGTGGCATTTGTTTTTGGCTAAATAAATGTCTACCAAAATTGGCTTGATTGTGAACATATTTGTTTTGGATGCATGGTTGTTTATTGTATTTGTATGTTTGGTTGCTACAAGTAAATCACAAATTAACAACAAGCAAAATGACAATTTAATTGGTTAAATTAGACATTATTAATGACATGCATAACGATAATTTAATTGGTTAAATTAAAAGTGGCATAAGAACATTAATAAATGGTTATTAAGAACATGAAAATAATCACATATATAAAATGGTTTATATCATGTAATTGGCTTAATTACAAGACATGAAAATGGTTTTTCATATGTACCATACACTAAATGCATGTTGGTGTATGGCATAAAAGTTTTCTTAAACTAGAAATAATGTAAACTTAAAATCCCTTTAATTAAACAAGGTAAACAAGTTGAACGCCATCCTTTTGTGTGACACTTAAGCATATTAGGGAACTCATGATGGAATAAAGGTCACCTAACCGTTATGAGCAAACTAATATGCTTAAGGTGAATTTTGCACACTTTTAGGATAAAGGTCACCTAACCACTTGTATGTCAAATTTACATGTTTACACAAGTAGGACGACTTGATTTGGGAATCATGAACTTAGGGTCATCAAAGCATGAGGAACAAATAGGCGTTGATGGAATAAATATGCCATGCAAAAGGATTGCATGATTCCATAACTTAGAAGTTGCAAAAGGATTGCAATTGTCATATAATGAATACCTAGCTAAATCAAATGACGGGATAAAGGTCACCTAACGGAAATTTAGTTTACCGTTGGATTCTAAAATTTAATAAATATCAATTGGATTTAAAGGGTATTGATTGTTAAATTAAAATTGATACTTAAACAACTTGTTAAATTTTGTAGATGGCCGCCAATAACAACAACATTCCAAACACACCTATCAACTTTAACAATCTATCGTTGAGGTCAATCCTCGAAAAGGAAAAACTCAACCATACGAACTTCATAGATTGGTTTCGCAATCTAAGAATTGTCCTCAAACTAGAGGATAGGGCGTATGTGTTGGAAGACCCCATTCCCGATCAACCGGACGAGGATGATACGGAAGGCATGGCTTATTGGGAGAAATATTGCACCGATTCGGTGCAAGTTTCTTGCCTCATGCTTGGGACTATGATACCAGAACTCCAAAAGGATTTTGAGCATCTTAGTGCATATGACATGATCACACAATTGAAGGAGATGTTCCTTAAACAAGCTCGTGTCGAGCGCTTCAAAACGGTTCGAGCGCTTCATGCATGTCGGATGGACGACTCCCAATCCGTTTCATCTTATGTCCTTAAGATGAAAAGCCTAATTGAACGAGTGAACCGTCTAAACTGCAACGTGTCTAATGAATTAGCCACGGACCTTATCCTTAATTCTTTGTCAAAGAGGTTTGACACATTTGTAATGAATTACAACATGAATGGATGGGATAAAGCATTGGCGAATTACATGCCATGCTTAAGACGGCCGAAGCAAGCATGGGTAAAGGGGCTTAACCCGTGTTTATGATCAATGAAGGCGGGTCCAAAAACAATAACACTTCTAAGCCAAAGATGGCTAAGAGGAAAGGACCCGCCTACCAAGGCAAGGGCAAGGGAAAGGGGAAGATGGTTACCCCAACCAACAATAACATGAAGCAAAAGGTTTCCGGTAAAGCTAACCCCAAGGAAGATCCGTGCTTTGGTTGCGGTGAAATGGGTCACTGGAAACGAAACTGCCCGGTCTACCTTAAGGAGTTGAAAGAAAAGAGGGATGCAGGGAAAACCTCAGGTAATGTGTATATGGTATACATTGAGCTTAGTATTACATCTTCTAATACATGGGTATTAGACACAGGATGTGGAACTCACATTTGCAATTCTATGCAGGGGTTCAAAAGAAGTAAACAAGAAGCGGGAACATCAAGTCTCTTCATGGGAAATGGAGCTAAGGTGCACGTAGTAGCTCAAGGAGACTTTATTTTAAAGCTTCCAAGTGGTTTGAAGTTTATTTTGAAAAAAAATTTGTATTTATCTCGAAACATTATTTATGTATCCCGTTTGAAACAATGTGGTTTTAATCTTAATTTCATTAATGATGATATCCATGTTTCTTTAGATAATGTGTTCTATTTCAAGGCTTCGCCTTCGAATGGTATTTATGAATTGGTTCATGATGACACATCATACAATAGCTCAATGTTCCATGCAAACACCAAGAAACTCAAAAGGGATTTGAGTGATTCCTACTTATGGCATTGTCTCCTTGGTCACATAAACAAGAATCGAATGCATACACTTCAAAAGAATGGACTTTTGAAATCAAATGAACTAGACTCGTTTGATGTACGTGAATCTTGTTTACAAGGTAAAATGACTAAAGCACCTTTCAAAGGGACCTATGAAAGGGCTAAAGACTTATTAGGATTAATACATTCGGATGTATGTGGACCTTTTAAGCCCATGACTAGGAAAGGTGAAAGATACTTCATCACTTTCATTGATGACTTTAATCGTTTCGGATATGTCTATTTATTAAGGTACAAGGACGAAACTTTTGAAGCATTCAAAGAATATCAAAACGAAGTACAAAATGAACTCAATAAGACAATCAAGGTACTTCGTACTGATAGAGGAGGTGAATATCTAAGCGATGCTTTCCAAGATCATCTTAAAGGTTGTGGGATTATCTCACAACTCACTCCTCCTGGAACACCCCAACTTAATGGAGTTTTAATGGAGTTTTCGAAAGGAGGAACCAAACCCTAATGGATATGGTTCGATCTATGATGACTAGAAGCTCATTACCTCTATCATTTTAGGGTTATTGTCTATGCTCCGCGGCTCGTATTCTAAATATGGCCCCAACCAAGAAAGTGGAACGAACTCCTCATGAGATGTGGTTTGGAAAACCTCCATCTCTATCATACTTAAAGGTATGGGGATGTAAAGCCTATCCTAAGCGTTACGTCCCTAATAAGTTGAATGCTCAATCCACGAAGTGTATCTTCATAGGATATCCCAAGGATTATATGGGATATTATTTCTATGATCCTTCCGAGCAGAATGTATTTGTTTCTCGGAAGGTTGAATTCCTTGAAACTAAGTTCCTAATGGAAGGTAATAGTGAAAGGAAGAGAGACCTTGAAGAGGTTCAAGATCAAGTAGATGATACACAATTGGTTGACACTAGCACTCAACATGAAAATGTTGAGAATGATCAAATGGATGATCAAAGTATACAAGACGTTCACAGATCTGGTAGGATTAGTAATCCTCTTGAGAGATATGCATTTCTCATGGATGGTTGCTATGTGGTTGATTTGGATGAACCAAAAAACTACCAAGATACTTTATCAAGGATTGATAAAGATAAGTGGCAGGAAGCCATGAATGCTGAGATGCAATCCATGTATGACAACCAAGTTTGGGAACTTGTTGCACAACCTACTGGCTCAAGGCTAGTTGATTGTAAATTGCTTTTCAAGATGAAAACCGACATACATGGAAACTTGGATACATATAAAGCGAGACTTGTAGCAAAAGGTTTCACTCAAACTCAAGGGGTTGACTATGATGAAACTTTTTCGCCTGTGGCAATGCTAAAGTCTATTAGGATATTACTTGCCATTGCTGCTCATTATCATTATGAAATATAGAAAATAGATGTCAAAACCGCTTTCCTAAATGGACATCTTGAGGAAGATGTCTATATGGTTCAGCCTGAAGGTTTTGTTGATCCGAAATATCCTAAAAAGGTATGCAAGTTAAAGAAGTCAATCTACAGATTGAAACAAGCATCTAGAATGTGGAATCATCGTTTTAATGAGGAGGCCAAGAAATTTGGCTTCATTACAAATGGTGATGAAGCTTGTGTATACAAGAAAGCTAGTGGGAGCACTATCATGTTCCTTGTCCTATATGTGGATGATATATTATTATTTGGAAATGATATTCCGACAATGTAAGGTGTTAAAACTTGGCTAAGTAAATGCTTCTCCATTAAGGATCTTGGAGAAGCACAATACATTTTGGGGATTGGGATCTACAGGGATAGATCCAAGAAACTGATAGGTTTGAATCAAAGTGCATACATTGAAAAGATCTTGAAAAGGCTTAAGATGGAGAACTCTAAGAAAGGTTTGTGAAATGTCCCGTTCTTATTGATTAAAAACGTTCCATATTAATTGATTTCGTTGCGAGGTTTTGACCTCTATATGAGACGTTTTTCAAAGACTGCATTCATTTTTAAACAAACCATAACCTTTATTTCATCAATAAAGGTTTAAAAAGCTTTACGTAGATTATCAAATAATGATAATCTAAAATATCCTGTTTACACACGACCATTACATAATGGTTTACAATACAAATATGTTACAACAAAATAAGTTTCTTGAATGCAGTTTTTACACAATATCATACAAGTATGGACTCCAAATCTTGTCCTTATTTAAGTATGACACAGCGGAAGCTCTTAATAATCACCTGAGAATAAACATGCTTAAAACGTCAACAAAAATGTTGGTGAGTTATAGGTTTAACCTATATATATCAAATCGTAACAATAGACCACAAGATTTCATATTTCAATACACATCCCATACATAGAGATAAAAATCATTCATATGGTGAACACCTGGTAACCGACAATAACAAGATGCATATATAAGAATATCCCCATCATTCCGGGACACCCTTCGGATATGATATAAATTTCGAAGTACTAAAGCATCCGGTACTTTGGATGGGGTTTGTTAGGCCCAATAGATCTATCTTTAGGATTCGCGTCAATTAGGGTGTCTGTTCCCTAATTCTTAGATTACCAGACTTAATAAAAAGGGGCATATTCGATTTCGATAATTCAACCATAGAATGTAGTTTCACGTACTTGTGTCTATTTTGTAAATCATTTATAAAACCTGCATGTATTCTCATCCCAAAAATATTAGATTTTAAAAGTGGGACTATAACTCACTTTCACAGATTTTTACTTCGTCGGGAAGTAAGACTTGGCCACTGGTTGATTCACGAACCTATAACAATATATACATATATATCAAAGTATGTTCAAAATATATTTACAACACTTTTAATATATTTTGATGTTTTAAGTTTATTAAGTCAGCTGTCCTCGTTAGTAACCTACAACTAGTTGTCCACAGTTAGATGTACAGAAATAAATCAATAAATATTATCTTGAATCAATCCACGACCCAGTGTATACGTATCTCAGTATTGATCACAACTCAAACTATATATATTTTGGAATCAGCCTCAACCCTGTATAGCTAACTCCAACATTCACATATAGAGTGTCTATGGTTGTTCCGAAATATATATAGATGTGTCGACATGATAGGTCGAAACATTGTATACGTGTCTATGGTATCTCAAGATTACATAATATATAATACAAGTTGATTAAGTTATGGTTGGAATAGATTTGTTACCAATTTTCACGTAGCTAAAATGAGAAAAATTATCCAATCTTGTTTTACCCATAACTTCTTCATTTTAAATCCGTTTTGAGTGAATCAAATTGCTATGGTTTCATATTGAACTCTATTTTATGAATCTAAACAAAAAAAGTATAGGTTTCTAGTCGGAAAAATAAGTTACAAGTCGTTTTTGTAAAGGTAGTCATTTCAGTCGAAAGAACGACGTCTAGATGACCATTTTAGAAAACATACTTCCACTTTGAGTTTAACAATAATTTTTGGATATAGTTTCATGTTCATAATAAAAATCATTTTCTCAGAATAACAACTTTTAAATCAAAGTTTATCATAGTTTTTAATTAACTAACCCAAAACAGCCCGCGGTGTTACTACGACGGCGTAAATCCGGTTTTACGGTGTTTTTCGTGTTTCCAGGTTTTAAATCATTAAGTTAGCATATCATATAGATATAGAACATGTGTTTAGTTGATTTTAAAAGTCAAGTTAGAAGGATTAACTTTTGTTTGCGAACAAGTTTAGAATTAACTAAACTATGTTCTAGTGATTACAAGTTTAAACCTTCGAATAAGATAGCTTTATATGTATGAATCGAATGATGTTATGAACATCATTACTACCTTAATTTCCTTGGATAAACCTACTGGAAAAGAGAAAAATGGATCTAGCTTCAATGGATCCTTGGATGGCTCGAAGTTCTTGAAGCAGAATCATGACACGAAAACAAGTTCAAGTAAGATCATCACTTGAAATAAGATTGTTATAGTTATAGAAATTGAACCAAAGTTTGAATATGATTATTACCTTGTATTAGAATGATAACCTACTGTAAGAAACAAAGATTTCTTGAGGTTGGATGATCACCTTACAAGATTGGAAGTGAGCTAGCAAACTTGAAAGTATTCTTGATTTTATGAAACTAGAACTTTTGGAATTTATGAAGAACACTTAGAACTTGAAGATAGAACTTGAGAGAGATCAATTAGATGAAGAAAATTGAAGAATGAAAGTGTTTGTAGGTGTTTTTGGTCGTTGGTGTATGGATTAGATATAAAGGATATGTAATTTTGTTTTCATGTAAATAAGTCATGAATGATTACTCATATTTTTGTAATTTTATGAGATATTTCATGCTAGTTGCCAAATGATGGTTCCCACATGTGTTAGGTGACTCACATGGGCTGCTAATAACTGATCATTGGAGTGTATATACCAATAGTACATACATCTAAAAGCTGTGTATTGTACGAGTACGAATACGGGTGCATACGAGTAGAATTGTTGATGAAACTGAACGAGGATGTAATTGTAAGCATTTTTGTTAAGTAGAAGTATTTTGATAAGTGTATTGAAGTCTTTCAAAAGTGTATAAATACATATTAAAACACTACATGTATATACATTTTAACTGAGTCGTTAAGTCATCGTTAGTCGTTACATGTAAGTGTTGTTTTGAAACCTTTAGGTTAACGATCTTGTTAAATGTTGTTAACTCAATGTTTATAATATCAAATGAGATTTTAAATTATTATATTATCATGATATTATCATGTATGAATATCTCTTAATATGATATATATACATTAAATGTCTTTACAACGATAATCGTTACATATATGTCTCGTTTAAAAATCATTAAGTTAGTAGTCTTGTTTTTACATATGTAGTTCATTGTTAATATACTTTATGATATGTTTTCTTATCATAGTATCATGTTAACTATATATATATATCCATATATATGTCATCATATAGTTTTTACAAGTTTTAACGTTCGTGAATCACCGGTCAACTTGGGTGGTCAATTGTCTATATGAAACCTATTTCAATTAATCAAGTCTTAACAAGTTTGATTGCTTAACATGTTGGAAACATTTAATCATGTAAACATCAATCTCAATTAATATATATAAACATGGAAAAGTTCGGGTCACTACAGTTTGGTACCTATTCAAAGAGGAACGCTTCTCAGTTCATCTCAGTGCCCTACCACGAAAGATGAACAAGAGAGAATGAAGAAAGTCTCGTACGCATCTACTATTGGGTCAATCATGTATGCAATGATATGTTCTAGACCGGATGTGTCATGCGCTCTTAGCTTGACAAGTAGATACCAGAATAACCCAGGAAACAGTCATTGAATTACTGTCAAAAGTATTTTGAAATACCTTAGGAGGACTAAGGATATGTTTCTAATATATGGGTCTGGTGAGAAGGAACTCGCAGTAAAGGGTTACGTGGATGCAAATTTCCAAACTGATCGAGATGATTCTCGATCACAATCCGGTTATGTCTTCACGTTAAATGGAGGTGCGGTCTCTTGGAAGAGTTCAAAACAGGATGTTGTTGCGTTATCCACTACAGAGTCGGAGTACATTGCCGCCTCATTGGAAGCTCAGGAAGCTGCATGGATGAAGAAATTCATTGACGACTTCGGAGTTGTCCCTTCATTCAGGACCCTCTTGAGATCTTTTGTTACAACGAGGGTGCGATTGCTCAAATCAAGGAACCTCGTGCTCACCAAAAGACCTGTCACATTGAGCGGAGATTCAACTACATAAGGGATGAAGTTGAAAAGGGAAATATATGTATTCGCAAAGTTCACACAGATCTTAATATAGCAGATCCACTCACGAAGCTCTTACATGGTGTAAAACTTCAAGGGCATGTTAGCGCATTAGGGCTTCGATATTCTAGTGATTAGTTGTGACCTGTTTTATGTATTGTAACGGAACGAAGTGGTTCAAACTCATTAATATAATTATGGTGTTAATTTATTAATCTTGAGTCAGGTTCCTATTTTGCATATTTTATCCATGAATAAGTAATTATTCTAAATTTCGTGGTCGATCACATTTGTGGGAGCAAGTGTGAGGTTTAGACTATTATGAACTTGGATTGGTATACATTCACGGGATGAATGTGGGGCAAGGTTGCAACCAAGGTTCATAGATATTTGTGGGATACAAATATTGGAAGACCCGTCCTCAAGATTTACTAAATGGAGCCTTTGTGGTTGATCACATGTAATCTTGAGTAAAGGCGAATATCATTGTATCCTCTGACCTAAGATACATATTGGGTTCGGATATTTACCAAGTATTGTGCCTTGATTCTTTCCTTCACTATTCTGAAATATGGTAGTTCATAAGGAAGAGCTCAGGTATAATGCAAGGTGTATATTTAGGACGTATATAGTCATGATGGAATTTGTCCCTCTTATTCGTTAAGAGTCAGATGTCTAACGCCTAATAAAGTTAAATCTAGAAGAGAGTGATCACTCTGTATCTCTTGGATTTAACATGACATCTAGGATGAAAGGATATAATGAAAAGATTCACCTAATCATATTCGAGATGGGAACTCGAAAGGGATGATGTTATTGAATGGCACAAAGTCATAACATATTGGGGGTGATGGACGGTCGTTAGGTGGTATCCATCACTTTCATTAATTTCCTTATGTTTCTCATGCAAGTGGGAGATTTTCTTATGCCCGAGAGACATATTAAATTAATGTGGCTAATATGTTATGATCCAAGTCGGGTCATACCCAATAACAAGCTTACCAACACTTTATATGTATTTAATCTAAACGGTTGGATCGTTAAATAAATACGTGACACTTAAACTTTAGAAAATCTGTTTTCTAAAATATTATCACTTGAGATAAATTATTTGGATAATTTATATTTAATTATTTATAGGTTTAAATAATTATATTGTGTTATATTTTATAAAAGGTTTATAAAATATGCAAGTAACTTAATAAAATACATGGTTATATATATATATATATTTATAACAAGTTTATATATATATATATATTAAGACATTGTTATTTTTTATTAAAAGTGGGCAGATTTTGGGACTCCAAGGAGACACCCCATGCTTATTTTGGTTACTTTTAAGATGACACAACTCCTAAGGAACATCCCTAACTAGTGTACCAAGGCTTTGACTCAAGTGGTACATGAAATACACAAAATTAGGAAGTAAAAATTCTGCTCTTTTGCAAGCTGCTGGCCGAACTATTTAGGGAGAAAAAGACAGCATTTTGCTTGCCAAATTAAGTGATTAAGTGTCCTAAAATCCTAACTAAACAAAGGTAGGTGTTGGTGATTGAAAGCTTGGGGTATTGCACACTTAAGGCTTCAAGTTAGAAGTTTACTTTCCATCATCTTTTTCCATCATCTTGCTCACTTGATAACAACCCTCAACTAGCTTGAGGAGGTATGAATCTTCTCTTCTTGTTATATGTAAGCATAATTTCAAGACTTGATATTAACATGGGATTCAATTTAAATGGTTTAACACATTAACTTGTTTTCTTAATAATTATGCTTCCACTTTAACAAAATTGGTTTGTGATTATGTTAACATTAAGAACATGTTATTATGTTGAATTCCATCAGTAAGAAACTAGGTGTGATTTACTTAAGTTAGCATTAACTTTTTCATACTTCAAGTTGATTTGAAATATTTCGTAGATGAACGATTATTAATCACATTATCAAAATCAGCATCAGATGAATGAACAAAATGATATGGTAAACCAGCTTGAAAATAATCAGAATGATATAATCCATGAATCTTTTAGGAAATATAATCCAACGTCTTAAGATCTTCATACCCAACCCCCCACTTATCACTATGAATTATTTTTGGTCAATTCATAAAGATTGTTTGCTTTGAAAGTTCCGTGTTAATGATAGCTTTTGATTGCTCTGTTCGATAGAGTTTTTCCTCGTATCAAGCAAGTTGAACTTTTATTTGAAGAAAATCTTTAGTGAATAGTAAAATTTCAGATTTCTTTTTAATTATGGTTTCTTCCAATTGAATGATTTTCTTGTTTAACTTGAAAATTGTAGGTTCATGTTGTTCTTTAAGGTCGGAAAGATCTTTTTCTAAGAATTGAACTTTCTTCGCAAGACGTTCAGATTTCAAACAATAATCCGTTCTTTCACTTTTAATTGGCAGTATTGACTTTTTAAGTTCTTCCAACTCAGTATCCATGGAGCTGAGTTAGGTTCTCAATCGATTCACTTCCAATTGTGAATTGGATGATGAAGAAGATTTAGTCTCATTAAGTTGATTTTCTCTTTCAAAACTTTGTTTTTTAGATTTTAAGCCTTTTACCTCTTTTGACATTGATACTAAATTATTCATCATGTCATTTTGCATTTTCACAAAATCAGTTGAGATTGCAGTAAATGGTACCTCATCATCATCAGATGTTGAGTCAGAGTTCTCCATTACTTCCTTTGCTTTGATAAGCTTGGTCACCTTGCAGACATTAGCATGTTCCACCTTGGATTCTGAATCATCCGTCCATTTGAACCAAGTATGATCAACCGGTTTCAGCTGTCCCCCAGCTTCCATAACCTTTGCCATCAAAATTTTCTTCTTGTAGTAAGCTGCATCCTTCTACTTAGGAATTTTGCACTCAGGAGAAAAATGGCCAGCTTTTCCATAATTATAACAGATTGAATCATCCTTCTTGGAATCATCAGGATGTTGATGTTTTGATGAATCAGGTTTCTTGTAGTATGAGGAAGAACATGAATTCTTACGTTGGTTACTTGATTTGCCTTTAAACTTTTACTTGTTCAAGGCTTTGGTGTACATAGCAGCCATCTTGACTAGTTCAAGGTGAGAATCATCAACATTCGAAAGGTTGAGCTCTTCAGAATCAGTTGATTCTTCAACAAGCACTTTCTTAGACAAGCTTTTGGAAGTAGTGTAAGATTTACTCTTCTTCTTAGCAACGAGGGCAATTGGATCACCCTGCGAAGACTCTTTCCTTTCCTCTTGAAGTTTAGACACGACTGGCTGATAATGCATAAGGACTCCAACAAGCTCATGAATATTTAGCTTATCAATCTCTTTAGTAGATCGAATGATGGCTCCATAAGGAAGCCAATCAGTGTTGAGCTTTTTGAGAAACTTCATGTTAATCTCAGCATTCACTTTAGTAATCTTGCACCCTTTTAACTCATTTTGAGACACCATTGAAATGTCGGTAGGTTTCCTTGAGAAGTTCTTTAGGTTCCTGATTGAAATCTTCATAAAATCCTAGAGCCTTATTCAGTTTGGTGACATCAGACATGTCATAACCTTTTTTTTGTCTTTTGATCTATCCTATATGTCCTTACAAGTAGTGTTGCTATCAATATTTTCAAACAACTCACACGAGATAGCTTGCGGGATGATATTTTTAGCTTCAATATCACCCTGAGCTCTCTCACGTTTCTCTCCAGAGAGTTTATATACTGGAATTGGGATACCAGTTTCGGGATAGAATTCAGTAACTGGTCCTTTTTTTAAAGAAGCCCATATGTACTTTGCCTTCTCACCCTTGTATTCTATGTACTGAGTGATACGATGAAGCCACTGGTTGTTCTTGCCATCAAACAACACTGGATGTCTGGAATATAATCCTATGATCAATGTATCTTGAGTATACATATTGACAAAATCTGAGGTAGATTCAGTAAAGATTCGGTATATCACAAAATCCAAGATTCTGGTTCAGAAAAATCTAACAAAATTTCATATTCGGTATCTGGTTTGGTTCAGAACCTGATAAGAATGACAAGTATCTCACACATATTTGGTAATGTCACGACCCCCCTCTCGATTTCCCAAGACGTGATGTGAACTTTAACATAGTATCCCAGGTTATAGTCAACGTAGCAGCAGGAACATAAATATTATTACATCACAGTCTCTGTTTTTAGTTTTTGGTACATCGTGGTTACAAAATACAAATACATACGTAGTACAAATAAAAATACATCATAATCTAGCCTATCAACACTAGATCTAACAAAAGACATCTTTAAACTTCCACGATGCCCAACCTAAAAGTGCTCCAAAAGCTAAGTACCTGAGATAGATACTTAAAAATGTCAATATAAATATTGGTGAGTTCATAGGTTTAGTTATAATGCATAAGTTATTGGACCTCAAGATTTCATGTATAAAACCGCTAAAAAGATATTCTAGTTCATGAGCTTTCGATATCGAACGTTAACGTAAAAGTACACGAAAACAAGCTTCACTTAAGGTCTAAGTGCATATGGTTGAAGGTTATGCATCTGATATCCTAGAAGGCCTATCCTGATGTGAGGAGTCATCCTCAAATAGATCTATTCATAATATTCGCATTTACCAAACCGGTCATTAACGATATCAAAATCGGGCTTTCTAAATTGACATTTGTTACTCAACATAGAATATGGTTGTAAGTACTTGATTCCAATATGTAAAATAGTAAACAAGTATTTCTCATCCCAAAAGTATAAAAGATTGATTAAAAATGGGACTACGAATTCACAAGTGATGCGGTGCAAAGCGTTCACGGTAATTGGTCAGATTGTGTTCGGTGTTCCGGGCTTGAGACCTAATGAAATTTTATAAGGTAAGAGGTCATACTATTTAATATAGTACTTAGGTTAGGTTTAAGATAAATCCCTTAAGTAATCTTTGTCCAATTCGGTTCCCGGTTTCAAAAGCTACTAATTCATAGTTAGGACTAGTTTTATCATAACATAAGTGTAGGTTTTTCTATTAATATAGACATCCATTTTTAGTGAGATTACCATCTCTGGAAAGCTCTTTAAGTTTAATTTTCAAAAATGTAAGGCTCTGTTTGAGATTCAAAATAAAAGTTGGTCAAAGGTTCACTTCTTTACAAGTGTGAAAAACAGTTCAGTTTTACACTATGAGTTCCTAGGTGACTTTAAAAATAGAAAAACTTATTTATTTTAATCAAGAGTTTTACAGAAGTCTTAGCACATATAAAAGTGCTTATTCTCAAAAGGAATAGTCTCCAGGTCTTCATTAACCTTGTCTTTAGAGATATGATTTTAGACCAATTTCTGACTTCAACAAAATCTTAGGTCAACTTGATGGTACTATATCTCAATGATTTCTTAATGGTTTTTAGTGATTTATCTATCCATGGTTTCCTTATTAAGTCTAGTGTTAAAATCAGAAGCCTTTGGTTCAAGATCTATCTTATATTTTGATTTATGCTTGATTCTTTGACACTTGGTCAGATTGCTTTGAATCTGAACCTGTCTCACCAAATAAAAATTAAAAATGACTTTTTCTTTGAGATGAATCATGAAATCTTTATTAGAAGTCTCAAACACATATATGAACATCATATAAATTTATGAGTTCCAGAGACAACCATGGGTTGGTGTTTAGGTCATGAACTTCAAGTAAAAATTTGGACAGCTCAAAGACAAAACAGTTTTACATAGTTTAACCACTTTAGTTCTTGGTTTAGCTTCATTTTAAGACATAGGACATGTAGAGATCTTAAGTTTACTGATCTAGAATCAAGATCATGGTTAGCTATATAGTCATCATTGAGTGATTTAACACTCTAGATCAAGCTTTTACACCATGAAAGTTCTTGATTATGATTAGAAATGATGAATAGATTTAGTTTAGCTAGTTATACCTTGAAGATATGTAATCCTAATGCTTCAAGAAGATGATTATTAGAGTGTTTGTGATCTGTATTTTGAGTGTGTGTAAGTGTGAGAGTGAAAAGAGAGTGATCAAATGAGAGAATGGGAGGTAGAGATGAGTTTATATAGAGATGGTGGTGGATGGTGGTGGGAGACGTGGCAAAGGGAGATGTGACTCATTGTTAGCCATTGATGAAGTACATGATGATGTTTTGCATGGCCTTTTGCCTAGGGAGGAAGTATTAGTGGAGGTGATTTTATGATATGGATGACGATGATGAAAAACGATGATGATGATGATGATGATGATCGTGTAAGTGTTCTAGTCAATTTTTGGTTTGCAATTGTACATGTACTTGTGTAGTCTTTCAATGTATAAATGCTAAGATGTTTACTTGTATGTTTAGAGTTTAGGAATTAAGCTAAGGTTAGGTGTTAATTAAGATAGGTTAAGGTTGGTTAAATGAAAGAAATGGCTATGTAAAAGTAATCAAGACTAGATGTGAAAATGATGAAGTGTAGAAATGTTTTTATCTTATGATCAAATGTTCAAATGAAATTGTTTCAAGTCTTTAATCTAAATACTTGGTTAATAAGATTATTTATTAAGTTAATATATATATAAAGATATAATTTACAAGTCTAGGGTTTATGATAATGAGCTAGGGTTCAAAGTAGTAAGCTAGAGTTTTAAAACTTTATGCAAAATGTGTGAGGTAACACTCTATCAAGTAAAACCTAAAATGCATCCTTAGAGTTATACAAACCCTATACACAAACCAAGACATAGACCATTAAATTTACTCGTCATGTCAGAAATTTTAACTTAAAGAAGTCAAACTAGAAAACTTAAGTCGAAAAGATGGAGTTGTGACAGGTAAAGATTCTGTAAATACATAATTTGAAGCCTTAGAAAACTTAAACCCCAAAATATATCAAGTATGTCTGAAATTCGGTTTAGGTTTCAGTATCTGGTTCGGTAACCAGATTCTGTAAAAAACACAAACAGATGAATCCAATCGAATGCTTAACAATTTCAATCAAATTCGGTAACCTTCCTGCACAAGGAAACAAGTTAGTAATACGTAACATATTATTGAAACCGAGTGTGTTGATACCGAATATCAACTGTAGGAGTTGACAAACCCAGTCTAAGTGTGAAACTTAGATAATCCAACGAATAACTACTAGAACCACTTGAATTAGCTTTGTTTGATCAAACCGAATGTGAATTAATCACTAACACTCCATATTTTGCAACACTTTAAGTGAATTTAAGAGATGAAGCATACTCGGTATGGCAGTTGAGATACTGAATGAGGATCAAATCACCAAAAATTGATGAATTGATGAAATGAAACCGTCAAATAGTTGCCAAATCACCTCACGAACTAAATTAAATCCACTGATCTTAACTTGAACACATAAACAAGCTTGAATTGATCAAAATATAGAGTTTTAGCCACGAACTCTAAAAATAGCTTGAATCTCCATAATTGTTGTTGTAAAGTTGTAATAATGATCGAAACACTTTCCAATACACTTAATAAACCTTCACTGATCTTATAACATGAATCTGAACGTCAGATTATCAAATTTGATGATACCGAATGTGATTCAATCTAATCGAGTGTGTTCAGATTCTATAATCTTCAATCTCTGGATCGATATAGTGATGTAATATCACTCCCTTAATGCTCTGATACCAAATAATATGTCAAATCATAGTGAGAATTGAAGATGTGAATGATAGAATGAGACTCGGTATAAAAAAAAACAGATTTAGTATTAGAGAGTTTCGGTAAATTTACATTCCACTGCTTCTTAAACTCAGTTACTATGCAATGGCTATCTAATTAGGACTACTAAGGTTCCTTATATAGTCCTCTTCTAAGGAACCATCTAATAAGCTTGTTTCACATTAACACTATACACTTTTTGGTGTCCTAACAGTTGATACAATTACAAAGACAAAGTTACATTGATCAAATCTTCATGATACTTACTAATTCCTTGACCATCCCCTGAAAATTTGTTAGATGTATCAGTATCTTCCTTTACATTTGATGTACCAATATTCTCGTTGACGACATAACACTGGGCTACATGAATTTATAGGATAACATTCTCTAGCTTTTATAGCACAAAATTTTTAGATTATGTGTTAAGTTTCAAATCAATGCACGTTAGTAGATAAAATTTTCAATGTCTTTGAAGGAGAGATGTGGTACACTAGAGGAGGATGGAACTGAAGATCTTCATGATGACGGGTTTTTGGATATTTATAAATGGCGAAGGTGGTATGAATATAATCGGCGGTGTATTCGTAAGGATCTGATCCCCGGGTATATAAGGACCTTCATGAAAAGATTTTGATTCTTGAAAATTCAAGCTAGCTGTGAAACAAGAAAGGATTGAAAATGACATTCCAGTGGTATCACTGGTCAAGTTTTGTGAACTCAGAACGTTTTCCGAATTTGGGGACCTCATCGATATTGGTTGGTCCGGGAGTTACCTCAGTGGATAGTGATGATGACTTGTCAATGAAGTTCCAGTCAACGTTAGCAAGCTACCCGCCTCCATGATTGAAGTATCGTGGGACTTTTGTTCGAGTTTTCCGCTCTTGATTATACCAAGCCTTCCAACTCTACCTAACATCGCATTGATGTCAGTAGAAATCGATGTAACGTAGGAAGATGTTACATCGTGTCCCAAAGTCGTTGATATGTCATGAGGTGAGAAATCTCTTTCAGTTCTTACACTATTAAAGGAGTGTGTGTGGTCAGGCTTAAAAGCTGACTGATCTTTAAGGAGCTCATCTTTCTAGAGGTCTGATAAATCTACTAAAGTAGTGTCATACTGCCTGTCCGTTGGATGAAACAGATTTCCCTCATCAAGATAAGTTTGACCTCCAGGCCTTACTTGATGTTTAGGCTCAACCCCATCATTTTAATGAGTGTCACCAGGAGGATTTCCAGCCGATACACAAGATTCCTTTTCAAGGTTTTTCGGTATCTCTTCAACTATTCTGGACTACAACTTTTGATTTTAGCCAGACAATTGTGTCTTAGCAGAAGACTTTACTTCCTTTTAAGGTGACTTTACACCTTTTTCAAATGTTATTGAGAAATGATGATATATCCTTCTCCCCCTCAAAATTTGAATGTTTAGGAGGGTAGAATTTGACATTTTTACTCTCTAAGGTTAGTCTTCTTGTTTTCGTAAAACATTGTTGAATGATGATTTAATCCTTAATCCTGTGATAAAAACACTAAAGAACGGGTTTGTGTAACGACCCAACCCTCGTTATACCAAAAACACGACCCAAAAAAAAAAATTCTGGATCTGTACATCTGGACGGTGTCCAGATTCCTGGACGGCGTCCAGCACTGAAGGCCTGGATGGTGTTCAGCCTTTTTGGACGGCATCCAATTGAACTAACAGGGACTGATTAGTTTTCATTACACTTGAACGACAAACCCGCTTCCCGACACTTTCCAACGAAACAAATTATCGCAACATATCAATATAAGTAAAACTAATAGATTTCTAACATCGAAACGAGTTTTACAAAACAGGGCCCACATCGGCCATTTTACGAGTTTCATAGAAATCATGAGTTTCGACCACATTAGTTTAATTTCCAAACGACACTATGAGCATGGTGTTTGGGGTTTAAACTACCCAAGTCTCGGTCAAACTCCAAAAGCTATCAAATCCTAAAAGTGTCCCCCAAACAACAAGCAGGACCTCTAATCCAATTGAATGCCCTTACCCTTGTCAACGCCGGAGCCTATAAAAAGATAAACAACGAGAGGGTAAGCAAAACGCTTAGTGAATGCAATAATTATACACATACATATATAATATACCTACTTGCAATCACTTACTCACATACCGCATACATGCTAGCAACACAATTAGCTTATAATCTCAAGTATAAAGCTAGTAATCTCCAATACCGCAAGCTAGCAACAACAAAGGCATATATATATATATATATATATATATATATATATATATATATATATATATATATATATATATATATATATATATATATATATATATATATATATATATAACCCGTATAATATAGTATGTTAAACAACAACACAATAACCATGGTTAACCAATCGAACGAGGGAATGGTATTTAAAGGACCGTCAGAGTTCATAACAACCATTAGTGCACTTAACACGTCGTACACTAACCCCACGGGTGGCATCTTAACATGTCAATACTTCACCCTGGGTGGCGTCTTAACAAGTCGACACTTCACCCCGAGTGGTGTCTTAACACTTCGACACTTCACTCTCCATTTTACTTGAGGTGGCATCTTAACACGTCGATACTTCACCTCGAGTGGTGCCTTAACACATCGGCACTTCACCCTTCATCTTACTTGGAGTGGCATCTTAGCACATCAATACTTCACTCCGGGTGGCATCTTAACACATCGACACTTCACCCCGGGTGGCGTCTTAACACATTGACTCTTCACCCGTCATATTACTTTGAGTGGTGTCTTAGCACATCGACACTTCACTCGTCACGTGAAATGTGGTGTCTTAGCACATCGACACTTCACATCTCACGCTACAATAAATAAATACATTATATACCTACGCATATAATTATTCCATTCACCTCAAAGTCTTTTTTGAAGGATAACCGAGCTTTCAAACTTTAATGTAACGTACCTATTACATCACGCACATAATCAATCACAAGATCAAGTTGGTCAACCAACTCACTCACCATTCTAGTGTCATTTTGACCCATGGTGCAATTCCGACCCATTTGTACACTTAACCATAATATTGGGTCAACTTCGCCAAAAACCCTAACTCTAGCCATTTATGGTCTTAATACACATATAATCACAATGTTATCGCATTTTCACCCTAAAAAGACAACTTAGGTCATCAAAGACCCGTTTTACCCATTCGAGGTTTCCACACCCATTCGGGTCACCACATACCTAAATAACACCTACTTACATAACATTTAGGTGTGCTAGTATTTAACTAACCAATTTAAGACTCATAAACACATTTAGCATTTCAAAACCCTAGGTTAGTCACCCTTTGAGTCTTCAAGACCCAAACTTACCCAAAATCCCCAAATCACTAACAAATGGGTTTTATACACATCACTAACCCAAACCCTAACCCTTAAAAAATTAATAGTAAGGAAATCAAGGTTAAGACTTACCACTACAATCAAAATGTAGCTAGTGGGGAGATGAACAACTTTAATGCTCGAGCTCTAACCCGAAACAAGCTTTCTCTACTTCGATTTGAGCTTTCTCACACTTGAATCACTCTCTCTCTCTCTCTCTAGAATTTAAGTGGAAGAGGTTTGGTGGTTGTAAATGGAGTAAATGAGGCTCCACAAACTGATCTAGGGCCTTAAAGTCGTCCACATTGTGAAATTACCAAGTTACCTCCTTTTTAAATATCTAAAAACACAAAAGCTGGCTCGCCAGTTCAACTGGACGGCGTCCAGAATAATGGACGGCGTCCAGCCCTTCACAATGGGACGGTGTCCCACTCTTTTAGACGGCGTCCAACATAACTTGGAAAACAAGATCTTACAACTCTCCCCCACTTGAACCGGATTGCGACCTCGCAATCCAAGCCGCATGACAAGCAGGAAGATAAACAAGAACAAACTCTTCGGGCTCCCAAGTAAACTCGGAACCTATACTACGACGCCATTGAACTTTAAAAGTTGTCACCTCTTTATTTCTCAATCTTTTCACTTTTTTGTCAAGTATAGCAACCGGCTCCTAAATATATTCTAGCTTGTTGTTTAGCTTAATTTCGTCTAATGATACCCACGAAGAATCATCCGCAAGACACTTACGGAGATGGGAAACATGAAATGTATTATGGATCCTCGCAAGTTCTTCTGGTAATTCCAAATGATATGCAACTTCACCAACACGAGCTAAAACCTTGAATGGCCCAATAAACCGAGGAGCTAACTTTCCCCGTTTTTGAAACTGAATAATACCTTTTTATGGCGAAACCTTAAGCATCACCATGTCATCTTCTTGGAATTCGATCATTCGCCTACGTTTGTCGGCATACGACTTTTGTCTATCTTGAGCCTTTTTCAAATGAGCCCGAATCATATCAATCTTGCTATTCGTCTCTAAAACCAAATCGGTACTCCCGATCTCTCTTTGACCAATTTCACCCCAACAAATCGGAGTTCGGCACCTCCGCCCATAAAGCATCTCGTAAGGTGGCATCCCGATACTAGTATGATAACTATTATTGTACGAGAATTCCACTAAAGGTAAGTGCTCATCCCAACTACCACCGAAATCAATAATGCACACCCGTAACATATCCTCTAGAGTTTGATTCGTACGTTCAGTTTGACAGTCCATTTGAGGATGGTACGTCGTGCTCAATTTTAATCGTGTACCCATATCTTTATGAAACTTTTCCCAAAATCGAGATGTGAAACGGGTATCTCGATCTGAAATAATAGATATAGGAACCCCATGTCGATAGATTACCTCCTTGATAAACAACTTAGCCAAGATTTCCGACGATATCGCTTCCCGAATGGGAAGAAACAAAGCACTTTTCGTCAATCGGTCAACTATCACCCAAATCGTATCAAATTGGGTTCTCGCCGTCTTTGGTAACTTTGAGATGAAATCCATGGTAATATGTTCCCATTTCCATTTCGGAATTTCCAACGGTTGTAACATACCATACGGCTTTTGGTGTTCGACTTTAACTTGCAAACACATGACACAATGTTCAACATACTTTACAACATCATGTTTCATGCTCGGCCACCAATACTCTTTCTTCAAATCAAGATACATTTTCGTCGCGCCCGGGTGAATAGAATATTTGGACTTATGTGCTTCATCGAGTAGCACTCGTCGATGATCACCCATTTTAGGCACCCACACTCTTCCTTGAAAAGATAACAAACCATGCGAACCTAAGGTAATAAACTCCGTTTGTCCCACGATTCGTTCCTCATGCTTATTGTTAACAAAAGCTTCGATTTGAGTCTCGCCAAGCTTTACAAGAAAGTCGTTAGTAATAATCATGCGTAACGATCCTACTCGTATTGCCGGATGTTGACTCTTTCGACTTAACGCATCCGCGACCACATTCGCCTTACCCGGATGATAAAGTATTTCACAATCATAGTCTTTCACCACATCCATCCATCTACGTTGACGATAATTCAAATCTCTTTGATAAAAAAGGTGTTTCAAACTCTTGTGATCCGAATAAATCGTACACTTGACACCATACAAGTATTGGCGCCAAATTTTCAACGCATGAACAACCGCCGCCAACTCGAGATCATTAGTCGGATATCTCGTTTCGTGTTCCTTTAATTATCGGGAGGCATACACGATGACTTTACCTCTTTGCATTAGAACACACCCGAGTCCATTTAAAGACGCGTCACAATAAACCGTCATGTCTTCTACCCCTTCCGGCAACACTAACACCTGAGCTTGACATAACTTCTCTTTTAATAATTGAAAAGCAATTTCTTGCACGTTCTCCCAAATAAATCTCGCGTTCTTTCTTGTTAACTTCGTCAATGGAAAAGCAATCTTAGAAAAGTCTTGGATAAACCGACGATAATAACTGACCAATCTGAGAAAACTTTGGATTTCCGTAGGCGTAGTCGGTCGTCCCCAACTCTTCACCGTTTCTATCTTCCCCGGATCTACTTGAATACCATTTTCGTTCACAATATGGCCAAGGAATTGAACTTCCCTTAGCCAAAATTCACATTTGGAGAATTTAGCATACAACTTCTCCTTCCGCAACATCTTTAACACACACCGCAAATGAAGTTCATGTTCCTTCATACTCTTTGAATAGACAAGTATGTCGTCAATGAACACAATTACGGACTTGTCCAACATAGGTTGGCACACTCGGTTCATAAGATCCATGAATGCCGCCGGTGCATTCGTAAGACCAAAAGCCATAACCACGAATTCAAAATGCCCATAACGCCTTCGAAAAGCTGTTTTCTCAATATCTTCCTCGCGGACCCGCATTTGGTGATAGCCGGACCATAGGTCGATTTTAGAGAAATACGTTGCACCTTGGAGTTGATCAAACAAATCGTCAATCCTTGGCAATGGATAACGAATCTTGATCGTCACTTTATTCAACTCCCGATAATCGATGCACATCCGCATACTACCATCCTTCTTCTTCACAAATAAACCGGAGTGCCCCATGGCGAAGCACTCGGTCGAACGAAACCCTTTTCAAGTAACTCTTTTGTTTGATTTAACAACTCTTGCATTTCCGTCGGCTGAAAGGACCCGTCCTAATCCATCCGGACAAAGTCTACATCGATTATAAACGATTCACAACAGTTGATTACATCGCGAGGTACTTGACCTCTATATGATACATTTTACAAACATTGCATTCGTTTTTGAAAAGACAATCTTTCATTATATCAAAAGTTGACGGCAGGCATACCATTTCATAATATATCTAACTATAATTGACTTAACAATAATCTTGATGAATTCAACGACTTGAATGCAACATCTTTTGAAATATGTCATGAATGACTCCAAATAATATCTTTAAAATGAGCAATTGCACAGGGGAAGATTTCTGTCGTACGTGAGAATAAACATGCTTTAAATTGTCAACTAAAAGGTTGGTGAGTTCATTAGTTTAACATAAATAATCATTTCATAATTTTAATAGACCACAAGATTTCATATTTCCATTTCTCATAAAC
This sequence comes from Rutidosis leptorrhynchoides, assembly GCF_046630445.1. NCBI lineage: Eukaryota > Viridiplantae > Streptophyta > Magnoliopsida > Asterales > Asteraceae > Rutidosis > Rutidosis leptorrhynchoides. Next base: position 329,889,203 of record NC_092333.1, on the reverse strand, counting down.
ATACGTCCCATACATAGAGACAAAAATCATTCATATGGATTAAACGCCTGGTAACCGACATTCACAATATACATATAAGAATATCCCCATCATTCCGGGATCCTCCATCGGACATGATATAAATTTCGAAGTACTAAAGCATCCGGTACTTTGGATGGGGCTTGTTGGGGCCCGATAGATCTATCTTTAGAGTTCGCGTCAATTAGGTTGTTTGTTCCCTAATTCTTAGATTACCAGACTTAATAAAAAGGGGCATATTCGATTTCGATAATTTAACCATAGAATGTAGTTTCACGTACTTATGTCTATTTTGTAAATCATTTATAAAACCTGCATGTATTCTCATCCCAAAAATATTAGATTTTAAAAGTGGGACTATAACTCACGCATATAAATATTGCAAAAACAGTTATTTAAACATTGCATGTATTCTCAGCCCAAAAATGTAAAGAGTAAAAGGGAGCAAATGAAACTCACGCATATAAATATTGTAAAACAGTTAATAAAGCATTTGCATGTATTCTCAGCCCAAAAATGTAATGAAAAAGGGCAAATGAAACTCACGCATATAAATATTGTAAAACAGTTAATAAAGCATTTGCATGTATTCTCAGTCCAAAAATGTAATGAGTAAAAAGGGAGTAAATGAAACTCACGCATATAAATATTGTAAAATAGTTAATAAAGCATTTGCATGTATTCTCAGCCCAAAAAATGTAATGAGTAAAAAGGGAGCAAATGAACTCACCGTATTGTATTTTGTAGTAAAAATACATATAACGACATTGAACAACTAAACAATGCAAGGTTGGCCTCGGATTCACGAACCTATATCATTTGTATACTTATTAATATACATAATTGTAATCGAATAAGTTTATATATGTCTAATTTTATTTGTTACATCCTTTTATATATCTTGTAGTTATTTAGGATTTATTCTTCTAAATTTCATTAAAAACATATTCTTTAATTATGTAAATCATATCTTAACTTATATGTTATATATATTTATTTTATATTTATAACATTACAATAATTAATAACTATACTGTTAGTTATCTTGATGTATATATATATATATATATATATATATATATATATATATATATATATATATATATATATATATATATATATATATATATATATATATATGTATATTTATATACACATGTGTTTGGTATTTAAAAATCAATATTGTGTAAGTATTTTTAATGTTAGTCTATTTGATATATAGTTATATGGGATATTATCTTAATTGTAGTAAATGTAATAAGTATATTCTTATGTACGAAATATTTATCTGCTTAAAAATGTAGTTTTTGAGTTTAACAAAGGTAATATTAAAAACCATATTATTTAATAATAATACCTATTTTGATAATAATATTAATAATAACAATATTGATAATACTAATTATAATAATACTTATAATAATAATAACGATAATGATAATACCCTTAATGTGATTAATGATAATAATACTTTTAATATATTAGAGGTAATAACAATCATCCTAATAACAATATCTAATAATAATAATAATAATGACATTATTAAAAATAATAATAATAGTAATAATGAAATAATAATAATAAAAATATTAATAATTATAGAAACTACCTTAAAAGAAGCCTTTAAAAAGAAAACTTCCACGAACGGGACTCGAACTCGTGACCTCTTGCTTAAACCCAACACCTCTAACCAGCTGAACTACTGTTGCTTTTCTGATTATAACTCGCGTTTTTAATTATTTAACCCTTATGAAACGATTTATCATCTTCATCATATTTTATTATTAATCCTAAATTTTCATCATCACTTAATCATAACATCCTAATCATCCTGATCATGATCTTCACAGAACATCATCAATATCATGTATCATCATATCATTATATTTTCATGATCATCATCATCATTTATCACTACAACATCATCAATCTATATTGAGTATTAACTCTAAACTAACCGAAAACCCATCGGCAATATAGGCCCATTGACTAAGTGATCAAATCCAACTATTAAAGCCCACTAATAAAAATAATTTTTGGAGCCCGTAAATTTCAAGTTGGGTTTTAAATTTCTGTTTTTCTCGATCAGGTTCATCACAGCAGGAAAAGAAAATGAATCGTCCATGCTTAGCTAACCCTACTTCTACCCTACCTTTAACATTATTAAATTCCATACTCAACATCATCATAAAAAAAAATACGCGTGCTGTAAATGACCCATCTTGGGTCGGCCATTTATCAAACACATTCATACCTTTTTCTTGGTGATTGATAAAGCATAGTATTTTAAACTTATCCAATCTGTAAAGTGTGACCAGGTTTTCCCATTTATATAATGTTAAATCCTTCGAACTATAACAGGAATACATCTAGCAGCAGGTGGTAATAAATGGCGTGTTTTTTTTTCTTTTTGAAAGTGGTGATGTGTGATTCGTGTTGAACCAGGAAACATGAAGGTATAGTGCAGCTGCAGTAATTGATTTTGTAGTAAGGTGATTTGTTGTGTCGTTTAACAGTAACACGAAATAATTATAGTAGTATTTAGGGTGTTTGAGCTCGATGGTTTGTGTGATGTTTGATTGTGCTTGTTCTCGATCAGGAAAAGGATACAGTGGGCAGCATAAGTATATGAAAAAATATCCATATAGGCTCTTGATTGTTAGTTCTTGGTTAATGAAAGGTGGTTCTCGGTTTTATGGTTTGCAAGTGGTGGTGATTCAAAGGTGACGGGTTTTGGTGGATCAAATAGAACAGAAAAACATAACAGCAACAATGGTTAGTTATGGTGGTTGTTTATATGATAAGAGTGATGGTCGTGGTTATGGTGACTGAGAGATGTGAGTTGATGATGAAGATTGTTTCATGGTGAGTAATGAAGATAATGATCAAAGGTGATAGTTAAAGTAATCTATATCTCTATTTATCTTTTGTTTTATTTACAATTTTTAGATATATATGTATAATGGGAATGAATACATGGTTTAAAGGATATTTTTGATCATCATTGATTCAAATTGGTTCGTGAAGTTGACATGTAATAGCGCGCACAAGGTTCTTTAAAACAAGAAGAAGAAAACAAGAAGAAAATAAGTCAGATGGTGATGGCTAACAGAATCATTTGCATTGTACTGAGATTAGAGAAAGGAATCAATCCGTATCAGAGAAGAAACAAAAAAATGAAAAGCAGATAGAGACCTATAACAAATTTAGAAAAAAAGATATTCGATCGTACATATAAAAATAAATAGGACTGATATGGATTGTGAATCAATTTTGTATATATCTGTGATTGATTCTTTATTGGTACGATTGATTATGATAGATAACAAACTGGAGACCAAAAACAAAATGGATTAAAGTTGATTGCTACATAAAAGAGCTGCAGATTCCAAATCTTTATATATATGATTTTATATATGATATTATTAATTAATAATTATAATTATATTATTAATAATCAAAAATACTAACAATATTAATAATAAGAGTAATATTAATAATAAGTCATAATAGTAATTTTAGTGTAATTGATAATACTGATATTATTACGGGTAATTATAATAACAATATTTATAATAATTATTTTTATAGTACTTATAATATTATTATGTAATAATAATGATATTTATTATAAAAACTGATAATAATGATAATTTTATTCATAATAATACTATTTTTATTATTTATGATAATAATGATAATATTCATTATACTAATTAAGGTTTTATTATTGTTTATATCAATAAATATGATATTAATAATGTTAATAATAATAGTATTGGTAATAAATACAACACACCTCATGTATCAAGTTTTATATCTATATATTTTATATTTAGTGGTATTAGTAATACTGATATTGATATTAATATTAAATATTTACTTTAGTAATGAAAGTAATAAATTACTTAACAACTATATTTCACCTTGCAATCAAATTTAATATCTTATTTTTATTTTATTAATTTTTAATAACAATAACATATAATACTTCAAATTATATTTCAAATTATTATTTATATATACATACACACATATCTATTTACAATTAATTGTTCGTGAATCGTCAAGAGCAGTCAAAGGTCAATTGAACAGTTCAAACTTTTTGAGACTCAACCTAACATATTTTGCTTATCATGTCAGAATAATATAAAGATTAAAGTTTAAATTTGGTCAGAAATTCCCGGGTCATCACATCGGCGCTAAGCGATAAAGAGTCTTAGCAATGGGGGTTAGCCCCCGGAACCAACTCAATGCGAAATTCAACTTGTCTTTCCGCCGGAACAACCAGTAACTCATCCGGAAAAACATCATCAAATTCATTAACCACCGGAATTTCACGAATGGGTGGTGGCTCATCGCGAGTATCAACAACATGGGCAAAAAAAGCCATGCCACCACTAACAATGAAACGACGTGCCCGTGCAAAAGTGCATATCGGACAAGTCTTCTTCGCTTATCATCGTGAATAATTAACTCTCCCCCACTAGGGGTCTTCACTCGAATAGATTTTTCATGGCATGCAATATCGGCTCTATTATGATCGAGCCAATCCATACCAACCAAGATATCAAAATCACCCAAAGTCATCGGGATGAGATCAATTTTAAAGTTTTCGGAACCAAACACAACATTACAATTTTTACACACATCAACCACTAGCACCGTCTTGCCATCCGCTATTTCAACTACTACCGGACGGCTTAACTTAGCTAACGGTTTATAAGTTTCGGCTCAAATTTTGGTGACACAAACGACAAGTTAGCACCACTATCAAAAAGTATCCTTGCCGGATTAGAATTAACCATGAAAGTACCTGAGACAACTTCGTTAGATTGCTTGGCTTCCTCATTGGTCATCAAATAATTACGACCCCTAGCCGTACCCACCGCCTTCTCCAACCTCTTAACATTATCATTGCGCAAGTCGGGACATTCCGGCCTCTTGTGCCCTTCTTTACCACAATTAAAACAAGTGATTTTGTTTGCAGAGGATAGACTCGGACATTCACGAGCCATGTGACCCTTTTGTCCACAATTGTAGTACGGATAAGAAAAACCCCGGAAGCACCCTTCTTCCCACTACTAACATTACCGAAACTCTTCTTGTTCTTTTTGTTTGAAAAGTTCGAATGACTCGAACCTTCATTCTTTCTCTTGCCAAAAGTAAAGCCACTCTTCCTTAACACGAGCGCCTTAAAGCCTTTGGCCATATCAAACAACTCATCAAAAGTCCTTACCACCGTTATGCTAATCTTCTCTTGATAGTTTTCATTTAAAGTTCGATAGAAGTCTTCCTTCAACATTTTATCGTTGCCGACGTACTCCGGGAAAAATTGGGTCTTGGCCAAAAACACGGATTTGAGAGTGTTCAAATCCATCGACCCTTGCCTCAAGGAACCTAACTCATCCTTAAGTCTAGTAAGATCGGGCGAAGTTCGGTATTCTTTGAAAAATTCGGACTTGAATTCATCCCACGTGAATTCCATGCATTGCTCTTCACCATAAACTTGGAGCTTTGCGTCCCACCACAACTTTGCATCGCCCCTCAACATACCACACCCGTACCTTGTCTTCTTATCGGGAGGACATTCACAAGTACGGAAGGCCCCCTCAATATCGGAGATCCAACGGGCAATCTTTAGAGGGTCTCGTTCACCTTCAAAGGTGGGAGGTTGAGAATCCTTGAAGTTCTTATAGAGAAAGTCTCGTCTTCCCACATTATCTTCGTGAAGCACGGCCTTAACTTGCTCCTTTACTACATTGACTAGTTGCTCGTCAATCATATCTAGAAACATTTTCTTAACATCTTCGAGGAACTCCGCCTTTTGACGTTTAAAGATGGCCTCAACTTTGGCCGTGAACTCCCCGTCCTCACTCGTACTTCCATCATTGGTGTCGTGTCTATTTCTCATCTTCATTCTATAAAACGGAAAAGATTAAACAATGAAACGAAAGGACTTAACACATATGTATATACATATACACCACACTACCCCATCTTGCTTAACATTTGTCGTACATTGCTTGTTTGACATGATTTGAACCCGTAACAATGATAGCTAATCATTGTTACGTAGCACGTCGCATTAACTTGCTAGTACAATGCCTATCTCGCTTGATGATTGCTAACACAACATAAAATAATTAGCGCAAGGTTAGTTCACATAAACCTAATCACTAATCAACACCCGGTCCGACCCGTCTCCTACAAGTCCCGCATAAAAACGCATACACAAATAAATCTAAGTCTAGGCACCTATCTCAAGTCGCCTAAATCCCTTAGACCATGCTCTGATACCACTTGTAACGACCCAACCCTCGTTATACCAAAAACACGACCCAAAAAAAAAAAAAATTCTGGACCTGTACATTTGGACGGCGTCCAGATTCCTGGATGGCGTCTAGCATTGAAGGCCTGGACGGCGTCCAGCCTTTTTGGACGGCGTCCAATTGAACTAACGGGGACTGATCAGTTTTCATTACACTTGAACGACAAACCCACTTCTCGACACCTTCCAACGAAACAAATTATCGCAACATATCAATATAAGTAAAACTAATAGATTTCCAACATCGAAACGAGTTTTACAAAACGAGGCCCACATCGGCCGTTTTATGAGTTTCATACAAATCATGAGTTTCGACCACATTAGTTAAATTTCCAAACGACACTATTAGCATGGTGTTTGGGGGTTAAACTACCCAAGTCTCGGTCAAACTCCAAAAGCTATCAAATCCCAAAAGCGTCCCCTAAACAACAAGCAGGACCTCTAATCAAATCGAATGCCCTTACCCTTGTCAACGCCCGAGCCTATAAAAAGATAAACAACGAGAGGGTAAGCAAAACGCTTAGTGAATGCAATAATTATACACATACATATATAATATACCTACTTGTAATCACTTACTCACATATCGCATACATGCTAGCAACACAATTAGCTTATAATCTCAAGTGTAAAGCTAGTAATCTCCAATACCGCAAGCTAGCAACAACAAAGGCATATATATATATATATATATATATATATATATATATATATATATATATATATATATATATATATATATATATATAAAACGCGAATAATATAGTGTGCTACACTACAACACAATAACCATGGTTAACCAATCGAACGAGGGAACGGTATTTAAAGGACCGTCGGAGTTCATAACAACCATTAGTGCACTTATCACGTCATACACTAACCCCACGGGTTGCATCTTAACACGTTGATACTTCACCCTGGGTGGCGTCTTAACACGTTGACACTTCACCCCGAGTGTTGTCTTAACACTTCGACACTTCACTCTCCATTTTACTTGAGGTGGCATCTTAACATGTCGATACTTCACCTCGAGTGGCACCTTAACACATCGGCACTTCACCCTTCATCTTACTTGGAGTGGCATTTAACACATCGACACTTCACCCTTCACTCCGGGTGGCGTCTTAACACATCGACACTTCACCCCGGGTGGCGTCTTAACACATCGACACTTCACCCGTCATATTACTTTGAGTGGTGTCTTAGCACATCGACACTTCACTCATCACGTGAAATGTGGTGTCTTAGCACATCGACACTTCACATCTCACGCTACAACAAATAAATACATTATATACCTACGCATATAATTATTCCACTCACCTCAAAGTCTTTTGTGAAGGATAACCGAGCTTGCAAACTTCAATGTAACGTACCTATTACATCACACACATAATCAATCACAAGATCAAGTTGGTCAACCAACTCACTCACCATTCTAGTGTCATTTTGACCCATGGTGCAATTCCGACCCATTTGCACACTTAACCATAATATTGGGTCAACTTCGCCAAAAACCCTAACTCTAGCCATTTATGGTCTTAATACACATATAATCACAATGTTATCACATTTTCACCCTAACAAGACAACTTAGGTCATCAAAGACCCGTTTTACCCATTCGAGGTTTCCACACCCATTCGGGTCAACACATACCCAAATAACACCCACTTACATAACATTTAGGTGTGCTAGTAGTTAACTAACCAATTTAAGACTCATAAACACATTTAGCATTTCAAAACCCTAGGTTAGTCACCCTTTGAGTCTTCATGACCCAAACTTACCCAAAATCCCCAAATCACTAACAAATGGGTTTTATACACATCACTAACCCAAACCCTAACCCTTAAACAATTAATAGTAAGGAAATCAAGGTTAAGACTTACCACTACAATCAAAATGTAGCTAGTGGGGAGATGAACAACTTTAATGCTCGAGCTCTAACCCGAAACAAGCTTTCTCTACTTCGATTTGAGCTTTCTCACACTTGAATCACTCTCTCTCTAGAATTTAAGTGGAAGAGGTTTAGTGGTTGTAAATGGAGTAAATAAGGCTCCACAAACTGATCTAGAACCTTAAAGTCGTCCACATTGTGAAATTACCAAGTTACCCCCTATTAAATATCCAAAAACTCAAAAGCTAGCTCTCGCCAGTTCAACTGGACGGCATCCCGAATAATGGATGGTGTGCAGCCCTTCACAATGGGACGGCGTCCCACTCTTTTGGACGGCGTCCAACATAACTTGGAAAACAGGATCTTACAGTTTGGTACTGTTATGTGTACAAAGGCCTTTACATAAGAAAACAAAATATTTTTGTACGTTTCACAACGAAATGTACAAAACTTTATAGTACAAAGTATTTTTGTTCTTTTCGCTCCCCCCTCAAAATGTGATTAAATCCACAAAGTTGATCAAGGGAACAGAGCGTATAACATATATATCCTAACACATTGCTCCCCCTTGACATATCCGTTGATTTAATCAAGGTATCAGAGTCAAAGATCCTCTTAAGTACATGTTTACCCCCCTCGACAAAACGTACACGTAATCAAGGTATCAGAGTCAGTGATCGCCAAATCTGTACAGTTGTAACCATATATATATATATATATATATATATATATATATATATATATATATATATATATATATATATATATATATATATATATATATATATATATATATATATATATATATATACACACAGACACACACACATATATATATATATATAAGCCCCGGGGGAGAATTATGATAGAGATGTATTGCGGCCTTCTCCTGTTCATCAACTCTAACCGCATTCTTCTGCAGTTGATGTTACGGATTAGCCTCATGCTTTAAGCAAGGGAGGCAGTAGGAAGAGAGCTATTAGAAATCAATTCAAAATGTTCCTGATGGAAGTGACCATGGGTAGCTAAAGTGTCTGCACTTTGATTCCCTTCCCTGACCCGTGGCCGCCTGCCTGGTGGGGGCGGCTCCTCCGTTGTGGGTAAACAGGAAACCCGACTCTACGAACCCGAGGAAAGGCTGCACAGCAGTAGTAGGGGTGTTAAGACTGGAGCTTTTTGTAATGCTAGCAGGAATGCAAGTGATATATACGTATATATATACGTATATGTATATATACTATATATATATGTATATAGGTATATATATACGTATATATATACGTATATGTATAGGTATATATACATATATATATACGTTATATATATATATATATATATATATATATATATATATATATATATATATATATATATATATGTGTGTGTGTATATATATATATGTATATATTTGTATATATATATAGGTATATATAGGTATATATATATGCCTATATATATATATATATATATATATATATATATATATATATATATATATATATATATATATATAAGACATTCGGCAAAAAAATAGAAAATATAAATAAAAAACTGAAAATAGAAAATATATATCCAATGGAGTAAAAAAAAGAGACACCGTGAAGATGATATAATCAAATTTCTATGGGTTTTAAATCATACATGAGATTCAATTTAGGCTCTAAACGGCAACTAAGACGCCAATAAATCAACGCTTGTTGGTGACTCGCTTGATAGAGCAGTATAAATAAAAATAATGGAATAATAATAAAAAGAAACAGATGGAAATGTACCTTAGAGTGATGTGCGGATCTCAAGACATATTAAAAAATGCTACACTAAAAGAATAGTAAACATATATGACCACATACAAACAAACATAAAAACACACCTAAGCATACACATCTACATACATAAACCTACATACATATATACATCTGTTCCTAAACATACATAAAACATACTTGAAAGGACCCGTTCATATACATTATAAACGATTCACAATAGTTGATTACATCGCGAGGTATTTGACCTCTATATGATACATTTTACAAACATTGCATTCGTTTTTAAAAGACAAACTTTCTTTACAACGAAAGTTGATGGCATGCACACCATTTCATAATACATCCAACTATAATTGGCTTAATAATAATCTTGATGAACTCAATGACTCGAATGCAACGTCTTTCAAAATATGCCATGAATGACTCCAAGTAATATCCTTAAAATGAGCTAATGCACAGCGGAAGATTTCTTTAATACCTGAGAATAAACATGCTTTAAAGTGTCAACCAAAAGGTTGGTGAGTTCATAGGTTTATCATAACAATCATTTTAATATATTAATAGACCACAAGATTTCCGTTTATAAATATATGTACACTCGCAAGTGTATAAAAGTATTCTATAAGTTGTAGGCACCCGGTAACAAGCCTTAACGTTCATGTTTTACCCTCTAAAGTACACCAGATCAGGTGTGTTTAAAATAACCTCGAAGTACTAAAGCATCCCATAGTCAGGATGGGGTTTGTCAGGCCCAATAGATCTATCTTTAGGATTCGCGCCTACCGTACATAGACAAGTAGTTTAATGTTACCAAGCTAAGGGTATATTTCTGGTTTAAACCCACATAGAATTAGTTTTAGTACTTGTGCCTATTTCGTAAAACATTTATAAATCAGCGCATGTATTCTCAGCCCAAAAATATATATAAAAAGGGAGCAAATGAAACTCACAATACTGTATTTCGTAGTAAAAATACATATAACGTCATTTAACAAGTGCAAGGTTGGCCTCGGATTCACGAACGTATCAATATTGAGATTCAATATTGCAGGAAATTACGTAGACGCAACGGAGATGATAAACACTATATTGACCTCACGAGCATACCCATGAACCATAACCATCACCTCCATAGCTATAACCCATAATTTTCTTAGCTTCGACTCATTCAAAAAAACTATTTTGAAATCACTCGGACAGCACTCCGTCGTAATATTTTATATATACTAATAATATCTTGAAATAATACAGAGCAATATATATATATATATATATATATATATATATATATATATATATATATATATATATATATATATATATATATATATATATATATATATATATATATATATATATCGATTGAGAGAGTTTAGAGAAATATATTTTCAAGTTTCTATGAAATAATGAAACCTATTGAATTCTATTTATAATAGATTTTTGAATTATTAAAGTGAATTATTAAAGTATGAATTATTAAAGTAAATTATTAAAGTATGAATTATTAAAGTGAATTATTAAAGTATGAATTATTAAAGTGAATTATTAAAGTATGAATTATTAAAGTGAATTATTAAAGTATGAATTATTAAAGTGAATTATTAAAGTTAAAGTAAAGTAAAAGTAAAGTAAAGGTAAAGTTAAAGTATAGTAAAAGTATAAAAACTATGTATGTATAATACGCGTATAAATATATATAATATTAATTTAAATCGTTATATATATTTAATGAAATAAAATATAAATATCGCTATATTTATTATACTGGTTAAGTAATGAGTTGTCAAAAGTGATTCTAGATATTTATAAAAGTTATATACGTTTTAATAATAAAGTTCTTTTTTAAACTGAAAACGTCTTTGTACGTTTGAAAATAGATTAATAGAATATTATGGAAACCAATTCTCCACTAACTTTTGTCTAACTTTCGTAAATGACACTTTTTGTTTTTATTTATAAATTGCTTTACAAATTATTCTGAATATCGTTAAGAGGAATAGATTTTCTCAAATCATAGTGGACCTCTCAACAGAGACTTGTAATCATAATTCAATGTTTCTGATAATTCAATCATTTAATATATTTTTTTTAATTTCGTCAAAAATCATATTGAAACAAATACGTTCGTGTAAAGTATTATACGTTTAATACTTTATTAATATTCTCAAGTTATAATATATATATATATATATATATATATATATATATATATATATATATATATATATACATATATATATATATATACATATACATATCTAATTATATATAACGGTTCATGAATCGTCGGAATTTGGTCGAGGTTATAATGAATGTATGAACACAGTTTAAAATTCTTGAGATTTAACTTAACAAACTTTTCTTATCGTGTCGGAATAATATAAAGATTAAAGTTTAAATTTGGTCAGAAATTTCCGGGTCGTCACAGTACCTACCCGTTAAAGAAATTTCGTCCCCGAAATTTGATAGAGGTCATCATGACTAACAATGAGAATGTTTTTATAACGATTATAGAGTTTTATCATGTTCAAGAAGAATGGATAAAATAATTCGATTACTCGAAGCGTGTGAGTGAAGTTATCGTAAATGAATGAAATAAGATAATAGTGATTCGTCGTATCTTTTGACGTCATCACGATTGATCTTCGAAAAGAAAATCTTTGTAATTTATATTGGATTTGATTATTCGGCGATTAAGGAAATTATGATCCTCTTCGAATTAATGCGATAATCCATTTTGATTTCTCTGTCGGGTATTTCACTATAAATCCACCTCATTTGTTTTCTTACAACTCACACCTTCTCAACTCATATTTTAAAGTATTTGTCAATATGCTTCATCCAGTGCTGATTCTTGATATACTCCTCACTTTCATATCTATCGCTCTTCTTTTTCATCTGCCTTAGGAAGAATCTATTTACTTCTACTATACTCTTGGTTTTATAGTGTTTTTAGTTCTCCCGTGTCTTTATATTGCTATATGCATTGATATATGCAGTTTGTAATTTATGGGTTGTTGTTGGGTTTTAAATCTTCCCTTATATTTCAAAGTCCTTGCTTCTTCTATAATCATTGTCATCCACAGTTAATGCTCTCTTCTATTTGCTATGATTTATACTCCCATTTCTAGTTGGGAGCTTTGTCCTTTCGTTTCTTCTTCTTGCGATTAAGCACCGCTTGTAATGGTCCAGAATTCGCAGATATAAATTTCGGAATGAACATTGTTAATGTTCTAGGAAGGAAATTGTAATGGTACGATCTTGACTTGTCAAATTACCAGAATACCTCGGAAAAGGCCGAATCATCAAGAAATATTTTCTTGATATTTAGAGATCAAAGAGAATATAAGAGTCGTGTAACATAGCACATGATGACGTTATGATCTGTGAATCATCATGTTCCATTTAGAAACTCAGCATGAATTACTGTAATATAATCACGTTGATCAAGTGTCATTATATTATACTAACTCATGCTTCAGCTCCCAACACTTTTTCAAGAATATTCCTATTTTAAACTCGAATGTTTCAGAATTTAGAAACTAAAATAGTTTCTTTTATGATATAATACAGATAGCGCGAAGAGGTAAATGATTTCAGATAAGAATAATTATAAAAATATCTTAGAATGTCTAATATCAGAGGATGATGAAGGATATTGTCCGGAGGGGTTTAGAGTCAGGAGCAAGGTGTAGTGACCCGAACTTTTCCATGTTTATATATATTAATTGAGATTGATATTTACATGATTAAATGTTTCCAACATGTTAAGCAATCAAACTTGTTAAGACTTGATTAATTGAAATATGTTTCATATAGACAATTGACCACCCAAGTTGACCGGTGATTCACGAACGTTAAAACTTGTAAAAACTATATGATGACATATATATGGATATATATATAGTTAACATGATACTATGATAAGTAAACATATCATTAAGTATATTAACAATGAACTACATATGTAAAAACAAGACTACTAACTTAATGATTTTTAAACGAGACATATATGTAACGATTATCGTTGTAAAGACATTTAATGTATATATATCATATTAAGAGATATTCATACATGATAATATCATGATAATATAATAATTTAAAATCTCATTTGATATTGTAAATATTGGGTTAACAACATTTAACAAGATCGTTAACCTAAAGGTTTCAAAACAACACTTACATGTAACGACTAACGATGACTTAACGACTCAGTTAAAATGTATATACATGTAGTGTTTTAATATGTATTTATACACTTTTGAAAGACTTCAATACACTTATCAAAATACTTCTACTTAACAAAAATGCTTACAATTACATCCTCGTTCAGTTTCATCAACAATTCTACTCGTATGCACCCGTATTCGTACTCGTACAATACACAACTTTTAGATGTATGTACTATTGGTATATACACTCCAATGATCAGCTCTTAGCAGCCCATGTGAGTCACCTAACACATGTGGGAACCATCATTTGGCAACTAGCATGAAATATCTCATAAAATTACAAAAATATGAGTAATCATTCATGACTTATTTACATGAAAACAAAATTACATATCCTTTATATCTAATCCATACACCAACGACCAAAAACACCTACAAACACTTTCATTCTTCAATTTTCTTCATCTAATTGATCTCTCTCAAGTTCTATCTTCAAGTTCTAAGTGTTCTTCATAAATTCCAAAAGTTCAAGTTTCATAAAATCAAGAATACTTTCAAGTTTGCTAGCTCACTTCCAATCTTGTAAGGTGATCATCCAACCTCAAGAAATCTTTGTTTCTTACAGTAGGTTATCATTCTAATACAAGGTAATAATCATATTCAAACTTTCATTCAATTTCTATAACTATAACAATCTTATTTCAAGTGATGATCTTACTTGAACTTGTTTTCGTGTCATGATTCTGCTTCAAGAACTTCGAGCCATCCAAGGATCCATTGAAGCTAGATCCATTTTCCTCTTTTCCAGTAGGTTTATCCAAGGAACTTAAGGTAGTAATGATGTTCATAACATCATTCGATTCATACATATAAAGCTATCTTATTCGAAGGTTTAAACTTGTAATCACTAGAACATAGTTTAGTTAATTCTAAACTTGTTCGCAAACAAAAGTTAATCCTTCTAACTTGACTTTTAAAATCAACTAAACACATGTTCTATATCTATATGATATGCTAACTTAATGATTTAAAACCTGGAAACACGAAAAACACCGTAAAACCGGATTTACGCCGTCGTAGTAACACCGCGGGCTGTTTTGGGTTAGTTAATTAAAAACTATGATAAACTTTGATTTTAAAGTTGTTATTCTGAGAAAATGATTTTTATTATGAACATGAAACTATATCCAAAAATTATGGTTAAACTCAAAGTGGAAGTATGTTTTCTAAAATGGTCATCTAGACGTCGTTCTTTCGACTGAAATGACTACCTTTACAAAAACGACTTGTAACTTATTTTTCCGACTAGAAACCTATACTTTTTTTGTTTAGATTCATAAAATAGAGTTCAATATGAAACCATAGCAATTTGATTCACTCAAAACGGATTTAAAATGAAGAAGTTATGGGTAAAACAAGATTGGATAATTTTTCTCATTTTAGCTACGTGAAAATTGGTAACAAATCTATTCCAACCATAACTTAATCAACTTGTTTTATATATTATGTAATCTTGAGATACCATAGACACGTATACAATGTTTCGACCTATCATGTCGACACATCTATATATATTTCGGAACAACCATAGACACTCTATATGTGAATGTTGGAGTTAGCTATACAGGGTTGAGGTTGATTCCAAAATATATATAGTTTGAGTTGTGATCAATACTGAGATACGTATACACTGGGTCGTGGATTGATTCAAGATAATATTTATCGATTTATTTCTGTACATCTAACTGTGGACAACTAGTTGTAGGTTACTAACGAGGACAGCTGACTTAATAAACTTAAAACATCAAAATATATTAAAAGTGTTGTAAATATATTTTGAACATACTTTGATATATATGTATATATTGTTATAGGTTCGTGAATCAACCAGTGGCCAAGTCTTACTTCCCGACGAAGTAAAAATCTGTGAAAGTGAGTTATAGTCCCACTTTTAAAATCTAATCTTTTTGGGATGAGAATACATGCAGGTTTTATAAATGATTTACAAAATAGACACAAGTACGTGAAACTACATTCTATGGTTGAATTATCGAAATCGAATATGCCCCTTTTTATTAAGTCTGGTAATCTAAGAATTAGGGAACAGACACCCTAATTGACGCGAATCCTAAAGATAGATCTATTGGGCCTAACAAACCCCATCCAAAGTACCGGATGCTTTAGTACTTCGAAATTTATATCATATCCGAAGGGTGTCCCGGAATGATGGGGATATTCTTATATATGCATCTTGTTATTGTCGGTTACCAGGTGTTCACCATATGAATGATTTTTATCTCTATGTATGGGATGTGTATTGAAATATGAAATCTTGTGGTCTATTGTTACGATTTGATATATATAGGTTAAACCTATAACTCACCAACATTTTTGTTGACGTTTAAAGCATGTTTATTCTCAGGTGAATATTAAGAGCTTCCGCTGTTGCATACTAAAATAAGGACAAGATTTGGAGTCCATGTTTGTATGATATTGTGTAAAAACTGCATTCAAGAAACTGATTTCGATGTAACATATTTGTATTGTAAACCATTATGTAATGGTCGTGTGTAAACAGGATATTTTAGATTATCATTATTTGATAATCTACGTAAAGCTTTTTAAACCTTTATTTATGAAATAAAGGTTATGGTTTGTTTTAAAAATGAATGCAGTCTTTGAAAAACGTCTCATATAGAGGTCAAAACCTCGCAACGAAATCAATTAATATGGAACGTTTTTAATCAATAAGAACGGGACATTTCAGTTGGTATCCGAGCGTTGGTCTTAGAGAACCAGAAAATTTGCATTAGTGTGTCTTATCGAGTTTGTTAGGATGCATTAGTGAGTCTGGACTTCGACCGTGTTTTCTTTAAAAATGATTGCTTAACATTTTTGTTGGAAACTATATATTTTTAACATATGAATATTATGTGATATATTAATCTCTTAACGTGTTTGATATTATGTGATAGATGTCTACCTCTAGAACAAGTCCCATTGACTCACCTAATAATAATGAAGAGTCAAATGTAAATTGGAATGATTTGTGGACTGATTCACAAGTTCCCGAAGAGGAACCGGAAGAAGAGTCGGAACCGGAAGAAGAATCGGAACCGGAAGAAGAATCGGAACCGGATGAAGAAATAGAACCGGTGGGGGAAATAATAAAACGGTTAAGTAAAAGAAAATCCTCAACCAACCGACCAAAGTTAATTATGGTCAATGGTGTTTCCGCCAAGGAAGCAAAATATTGGGAGGATTACCAATTCTCCGATGAATCGGATTCCGACGAGAATTCCGATGATGTTATAGAAATTACCCCAACTGAATTTAAAAAGGCAAAAGAAAATAATAAGAGAAAGGGCATAAAAATAGAGAAATCTAATTCCAACCCCGATGAACTTTATATGTATCGTCAACCCCCGAAGTCCTTAAGTTGTAACAATGACCCGGGAACCTCTAAACCACCAGGTTTTTCTAAACCAATGTGGACAACGACGGCTCGTATTAGGGGAACATCATATATCCCTAGAAACTTGGCAAAACGAACCAAAACCGAAGAAGAAGAAACGAGCGAGTCGGAATAAGATAGTTGTATTCGTGTGGTGTAATATATGGAATATAGTGTTCTTATGCTTTATGATATATGTAAAAAATTGCTTGTATTAATAAGTATTTTTTTTTATGAATCTAACTCTTGTCTATTTTACAGTTTAAAAACACAAAATGGATAGACAACCCAATATTTTAAGAGACCTACCCGGAGACATGATTGATGAAATCTTGTCTAGAGTCGGCCAGAATTCTTCGGCACAACTATTTAAGGCGAGATCAGTTTGTAAGACATTCGAAGAACGTTCCAAGAATGTCTTGGTTTATAAGAGACTTTCGTTTGAAAGATGGGGGATATCACATTGGGAAACCCATAAGTTACGATGTGTTTACTTTGACGCATATATTGCGGGGAACCCAAATGCTATTTTACGCAACGGGTTAAGAAATTATTTTGACTCAATATATCCGAATATTGGACTTCGTGATTTAGAAAAA
The DNA here is from genome assembly GCF_046630445.1 of Rutidosis leptorrhynchoides. NCBI lineage: Eukaryota > Viridiplantae > Streptophyta > Magnoliopsida > Asterales > Asteraceae > Rutidosis > Rutidosis leptorrhynchoides. The sequence continues at coordinate 329,870,962 of NC_092333.1, read as the reverse complement.
GCGGCTAACATGCAACATAAAGAAGCATGTTATGCTTACGGATTAGTAATGTTCGCTTCTCACCAAAGCGAGAACAAGAACATCGGGCTACAACTATTAAACAAAACGTTTCCACAAGTGACGGAGTCGGTAATTGGGGTAAGAAATGAAGTTTTTAGATTATTACGGGACTGTTGGACATTACGTAACCCTCGTCCCTTTGATGATGTTACAACACGCTGTCTTATCAACGGCCATAACGGTTATGTTGCACAAGACCAAGGATGGGAAGTAGTCCTAGTAAAACCAGAATGCATGACTTGTTTCTGGACGTATGAATTACGTGTCTTTATTGCCTTTGCTGAACGACTTGTGTACTAGCTAGAATTATCTTCACAACTATCTTGTATCAAAGTTATTTTGTGCTATATTTCATGCTTTATGTAAAATAAGCGGTATTGTAAGTTTGTAAAATATTGTATAAAAGTTTGAACGCGAAATATTATTATAATCAGTTTTTCATATAGAATTGTAGTAGTTGAATTGTATATTAGCTACTAAGTATGAACTTAACGGGTAGGTACTACCCGAATTTAAACTTATAAAACGCTAATATGAAGAAAAAGCTTTTATAAATGAGTTCATATTATGCTACGAAATACTATTAACTACTCTTAATATTCTGTATGATTAACTTGTTCCATTTAACTATTTTGAAGGAAATGGCACCGACTACTCGACACACCGTGAATATGAATGAAGAGGAATTCCGTACTTTTCTAGCTTCAAACATAGCTGCAGTACAGGCTGCGCTACATACCAACAATAACCTTGGATCTAGCAGTACAGGAAATCGTGTAGGATGCACCTACAAAGAATTCACTGCCTGCAAACCTTTGGAATTTGATGGAACCGAAGGACCGATCGGATTGAAACGGTGGACCGAGAAGGTCGAATCGGTGTTTGCCATAAGTAAGTGTACTGAAGAGGACAAAGTAAAGTACGCTACGCATACCTTCACAGGTTCTGCGTTAACATGGTGGAATACCTATCTAGAGCAAGTGGGACAAGACGATGCGTACGCACTACCGTGGTCAGCATTCAAGCACTTGATGAACGAGAAGTACCGTCCCAGAACCGAGGTCAATAAGCTCAAGACAGAACTTAGAGGGTTACGAACCCAAGGATTTGATATTACCACGTACGAAAGACGATTCACAGAATTGTGCCTATTGTGTCCGGGAGCATTCGAAGATGAGGAAGAGAAGATCGACGCATTTGTGAAAGGATTACCGGAAAGAATCCAAGAAGATATAAGTTCACACGAGCCCGCCTCCATACAACAGGCATGTAGAATGGCTCACAAACTCGTGAACCAAATTGAAGAAAGAATTAAAGAACAGACTGCTGAAGAGGCCAATGTGAAGCAAGTCAAAAGAAAGTGGGAGGAAAACGGTGATAAGAATCACCAATACAACAACATCAACAATTACAACAATAATCGCAACAATTATCCCAACAATCGCAACATCAATCGCAACTACAACAAACGGCCCAACAACAACAACAACAACAACAACAACAACAGCAACTACAACAATCATCCCAACAACAATAATAACCGCAACAACAACAACAATCAGAAGCAGCTATGCCAAAGGTGTGAAAAGAATCACTCGGGGTTCTGCACCAAATTTTGCAACAAGTGTAAAAGAAATGGTCATAGCGCGGCGAAGTGTGAGGTCTACGGACCAGGGGTTAATAGAACGAAAGGAACAAATGGTGTCGGAACGAGTAATGGCGGAGCAAGTAGTGTCGGAGCAAGTTATGCCAATGTAGTTTGTTATAAATGTGGAAAACCGGGCCACATTATTAGAAATTGCCCGAACCAGGAGAACACGAATGGACAAGGCCGTGGAAGAGTTTTCAATATTAATGCGGCAGAGGCACAGGAAGACCCGGAGCTTGTTACGGGTACGTTTCTTATTGACAATAAATCTGCTTACGTTTTATTTGATTCGGGTGCGGATAGAAGCTATATGAGTAGAGATTTTTGTGCTAAATTAAGTTGTCCATTGACGCCTTTGGATAGTAAATTTTTACTCGAATTAGCAAATGGTAAATTAATTTCAGCAGATAATATATGTCGGAATCGAGAAATTAAACTGGTTAGCGAAACATTTAAGATTGATTTGATACCAGTAGAGTTAGGGAGTTTTGATGTGATAATCGGTATGGACTGGTTGAAAGAAGTGAAAGCGGAGATCGTTTGTTACAAAAATGCAATTCGCATTATACGAGAAAAAGGAAAACCCTTAATGGTGTACGGAGAAAAGGGCAACACGAAGCTACATCTTATTAGTAATTTGAAGGCACAAAAACTAATAAGAAAAGGTTGCTATGCTGTTCTAGCACACGTCGAGAAAGTACAAACTGAAGAAAAGAGCATCAATGATGTTCCCATTGCAAAAGAATTTCCCGATGTATTTCCGAAAGAATTACCGGGATTACCCCCACATCGATCCGTTGAATTTCAAATAGATCTTGTACCAGGAGCTGCACCAATAGCTCGTGCTCCTTACAGACTCGCACCCAGCGAGATGAAAGAACTGCAAAGCCAATTACAAGAACTTTTAGAGCGTGGTTTCATTCGACCAAGCACATCACCGTGGGGAGCTCCTGTTTTGTTTGTCAAGAAGAAAGATGGTACATTCAGGTTGTGTATCGACTACCGAGAGTTGAACAAACTTACCATCAAGAACCGCTACCCACTACCGAGAATCGATGACTTATTTGATCAACTACAAGGCTCGTCTGTTTATTCAAAGATTGACTTACGTTCCGGGTATCATCAAATGCGGGTGAAAGAAGATGATATTCCAAAGACTGCTTTCAGAACACGTTACGGTCATTACGAGTTTATGGTCATGCCGTTTGGTTTAACTAATGCACCAGCTGTGTTCATGGACCTTATGAACCGAGTGTGTGGACCATACCTTGACAAGTTTGTCATTGTTTTCATTGATGACATACTTATTTACTCAAAGAATGACCAAGAACACGGTGAACATTTGAGAAAGGTGTTAGAAGTATTGAGGAAGGAAGAATTGTACGCTAAGTTTTCAAAGTTTGCATTTTGGTTGGAAGAAGTTCAATTCCTCGGTCACATAGTGAACAAAGAAGGTATTAAGGTGGATCCGGCAAAGATAGAAACTGTTGAAAAGTGGGAAACCCCGAAAACTCCGAAACACATACGCCAGTTTTTAGGACTAGCTGGTTACTACAGAAGGTTCATCCAAGACTTTTCCAGAATAGCAAAACCCTTGACTGCATTAACGCATAAAGGGAAGAAATTTGAATGGAATGATGAACAAGAGAAAGCGTTTCAGTTATTGAAGAAAAAGCTAACTACGGCACCTATATTGTCATTGCCTGAAGGGAATGATGATTTTGTGATTTATTGTGATGCATCAAAGCAAGGTCTCGGTTGTGTATTAATGCAACGAACGAAGGTGATTGCTTATGCGTCTAGACAATTAAAGATTCACGAACAAAATTATACGACGCATGATTTGGAATTAGGCGCGGTTGTTTTTGCATTAAAGACTTGGAGGCACTACTTATATGGGGTCAAAAGTATTATATATACCGACCACAAAAGTCTTCAACACATATTTAATCAGAAACAACTGAATATGAGGCAGCGTAGGTGGATTGAATTATTGAATGATTACGATTTTGAGATTCGTTACCACCCGGGGAAGGCAAATGTGGTAGCCGATGCCTTGAGCAGGAAGGACAGAGAACCCATTCGAGTAAAATCTATGAATATAATGATTCATAATAACATTACTACTCAAATAAAGGAGGCGCAACAAGGAGTTTTAAAAGAGGGAAATTTAAAGGATGAAATACCCAAAGGATCGGAGAAGCATCTTAATATTCGGGAAGACGGAACCCGGTATAGGGCTGAAAGGATTTGGGTACCAAAATTTGGAGATATGAGAGAAATGGTACTTAGAGAAGCTCATAAAACCAGATACTCAATACATCCTGGAACGGGGAAGATGTACAAGGATCTCAAGAAACATTTTTGGTGGCCGGGTATGAAAGCCGATGTTGCTAAATACGTAGGAGAATGTTTGACGTGTTCTAAGGTCAAAGCTGAGCATCAGAAACCATCAGGTCTACTTCAACAACCCGAAATCCCGGAATGGAAATGGGAAAACATTACCATGGATTTCATCACTAAATTGCCAAGGACTGCAAGTGGTTTTGATACTATTTGGGTAATAGTTGACCGTCTCACCAAATCAGCACACTTCTTGCCAATAAGAGAAGATGACAAGATGGAGAAGTTAGCACGACTGTATTTGAAGGAAGTCATCTCCAGACATGGAATACCAATCTCTATTATCTCTGATAGGGATGGCAGATTTATTTCAAGATTCTGGCAGACATTACAGCAAGCATTAGGAACTCGTCTAGACATGAGTACTGCCTATCATCCACAAACTGATGGGCAGAGCGAAAGGACGATACAAACGCTTGAAGACATGCTACGAGCATGTGTTATTGATTTCGGAAACAGTTGGGATCGACATCTACCGTTAGCAGAATTTTCCTACAACAACAGCTACCATTCAAGCATTGAGATGGCGCCGTTTGAAGCACTTTATGGTAGAAAGTGCAGGTCTCCGATTTGTTGGAGTGAAGTGGGGGATAGACAGATTACGGGTCCGGAGATTATACAAGAAACTACTGAGAAGATCATCCAAATTCAACAACGGTTGAAAACCGCCCAAAGTCGACAAAAGAGCTACGCTGACATTAAAAGAAAAGATATAGAATTTGAAATTGGAGAGATGGTCATGCTTAAAGTTGCACCTTGGAAAGGCGTTGTTCGATTTGGTAAACGAGGGAAATTAAATCCAAGGTATATTGGACCATTCAAGATTATTGATCGTGTCGGACCAGTAGCTTACCGACTAGAGTTACCTCAACAACTCGCGGCTGTACATAACACTTTCCACGTCTCGAATTTGAAGAAATGTTTTGCTAAAGAAGATCTCACTATTCCGTTAGATGAAATCCAAATCAATGAAAAACTTCAATTCATCGAAGAACCCGTCGAAATAATGGATCGTGAGGTTAAAAGACTTAAGCAAAACAAGATACCAATTGTTAAGGTTCGATGGAATGCTCGTAGAGGACCCGAGTTCACCTGGGAGCGTGAAGATCAGATGAAGAAGAAATACCCGCATCTATTTCCAGAAGATTCGTCAACACCTTCAACAGCTTAAAATTTCGGGACGAAATTTATTTAACGGGTAGGTACTGTAGTGACCCGAACTTTTCCATGTTTATATATATTAATTGAGATTGATATTTACATGATTAAATGTTTCCAACATGTTAAGCAATCAAACTTGTTAAGACTTGATTAATTGAAATATGTTTCATATAGACAATTGACCACCCAAGTTGACCGGTGATTCACGAACGTTAAAACTTGTAAAAACTATATGATGACATATATATGGATATATATATAGTTAACATGATACTATGATAAGTAAACATATCATTAAGTATATTAACAATGAACTACATATGTAAAAACAAGACTACTAACTTAATGATTTTTAAACGAGACATATATGTAACGATTATCGTTGTAAAGACATTTAATGTATATATATCATATTAAGAGATATTCATACATGATAATATCATGATAATATAATAATTTAAAATCTCATTTGATATTGTAAATATTGGGTTAACAACATTTAACAAGATCGTTAACCTAAAGGTTTCAAAACAACACTTACATGTAACGACTAACGATGACTTAACGACTCAGTTAAAATGTATATACATGTAGTGTTTTAATATGTATTTATACACTTTTGAAAGACTTCAATACACTTATCAAAATACTTCTACTTAACAAAAATGCTTACAATTACATCCTCGTTCAGTTTCATCAACAATTCTACTCGTATGCACCCGTATTCGTACTCGTACAATACACAACTTTTAGATGTATGTACTATTGGTATATACACTCCAATGATCAGCTCTTAGCAGCCCATGTGATTCACCTAACACATGTGGGAACCATCATTTGGCAACTAGCATGAAATATCTCATAAAATTACAAAAATATGAGTAATCATTCATGACTTATTTACATGAAAACAAAATTACATATCCTTTATATCTAATCCATACACCAACGACCAAAAACACCTACAAACACTTTCATTCTTCAATTTTCTTCATCTAATTGATCTCTCTCAAGTTCTATCTTCAAGTTCTAAGTGTTCTTCATAAATTCCAAAAGTTCAAGTTTCATAAAATCAAGAATACTTTCAAGTTTGCTAGCTCACTTCCAATCTTGTAAGGTGATCATCCAACCTCAAGAAATCTTTGTTTCTTACAGTAGGTTATCATTCTAATACAAGGTAATAATCATATTCAAACTTTCATTCAATTTCTATAACTATAACAATCTTATTTCAAGTGATGATCTTACTTGAACTTGTTTTCGTGTCATGATTCTGCTTCAAGAACTTCGAGCCATCCAAGGATCCATTGAAGCTAGATCCATTTTCCTCTTTTCCAGTAGGTTTATCCAAGGAACTTAAGGTAGTAATGATGTTCATAACATCATTCGATTCATACATATAAAGCTATCTTATTCGAAGGTTTAAACTTGTAATCACTAGAACATAGTTTAGTTAATTCTAAACTTGTTCGCAAACAAAAGTTAATCCTTCTAACTTGACTTTTAAAATCAACTAAACACATGTTCTATATCTATATGATATGCTAACTTAATGATTTAAAACCTGGAAACACGAAAAACACCGTAAAACCGGATTTACGCCGTCGTAGTAACACCGCGGGCTGTTTTGGGTTAGTTAATTAAAAACTATGATAAACTTTGATTTTAAAGTTGTTATTCTGAGAAAATGATTTTTATTATGAACATGAAACTATATCCAAAAATTATGGTTAAACTCAAAGTGGAAGTATGTTTTCTAAAATGGTCATCTAGACGTCGTTCTTTCGACTGAAATGACTACCTTTACAAAAACGACTTGTAACTTATTTTTCCGACTAGAAACCTATACTTTTTTTGTTTAGATTCATAAAATAGAGTTCAATATGAAACCATAGCAATTTGATTCACTCAAAACGGATTTAAAATGAAGAAGTTATGGGTAAAACAAGATTGGATAATTTTTCTCATTTTAGCTACGTGAAAATTGGTAACAAATCTATTCCAACCATAACTTAATCAACTTGTTTTATATATTATGTAATCTTGAGATACCATAGACACGTATACAATGTTTCGACCTATCATGTCGACACATCTATATATATTTCGGAACAACCATAGACACTCTATATGTGAATGTTGGAGTTAGCTATACAGGGTTGAGGTTGATTCCAAAATATATATAGTTTGAGTTGTGATCAATACTGAGATACGTATACACTGGGTCGTGGATTGATTCAAGATAATATTTATCGATTTATTTCTGTACATCTAACTGTGGACAACTAGTTGTAGGTTACTAACGAGGACAGCTGACTTAATAAACTTAAAACATCAAAATATATTAAAAGTGTTGTAAATATATTTTGAACATACTTTGATATATATGTATATATTGTTATAGGTTCGTGAATCAACCAGTGGCCAAGTCTTACTTCCCGACGAAGTAAAAATCTGTGAAAGTGAGTTATAGTCCCACTTTTAAAATCTAATCTTTTTGGGATGAGAATACATGCAGGTTTTATAAATGATTTACAAAATAGACACAAGTACGTGAAACTACATTCTATGGTTGAATTATCGAAATCGAATATGCCCCTTTTTATTAAGTCTGGTAATCTAAGAATTAGGGAACAGACACCCTAATTGACGCGAATCCTAAAGATAGATCTATTGGGCCTAACAAACCCCATCCAAAGTACCGGATGCTTTAGTACTTCGAAATTTATATCATATCCGAAGGGTGTCCCGGAATGATGGGGATATTCTTATATATGCATCTTGTTATTGTCGGTTACCAGGTGTTCACCATATGAATGATTTTTATCTCTATGTATGGGATGTGTATTGAAATATGAAATCTTGTGGTCTATTGTTACGATTTGATATATATAGGTTAAACCTATAACTCACCAACATTTTTGTTGACGTTTAAAGCATGTTTATTCTCAGGTGAATATTAAGAGCTTCCGCTGTTGCATACTAAAATAAGGACAAGATTTGGAGTCCATGTTTGTATGATATTGTGTAAAAACTGCATTCAAGAAACTGATTTCGATGTAACATATTTGTATTGTAAACCATTATGTAATGGTCGTGTGTAAACAGGATATTTTAGATTATCATTATTTGATAATCTACGTAAAGCTTTTTAAACCTTTATTTATGAAATAAAGGTTATGGTTTGTTTTAAAAATGAATGCAGTCTTTGAAAAACGTCTCATATAGAGGTCAAAACCTCGCAACGAAATCAATTAATATGGAACGTTTTTAATCAATAAGAACGGGACATTTCACAAGGTATTGGTTAATGACTTTAGCAAGTACTGAATCATTTGGATTCTTTGAAGGCAGGTTCAGCCTTTGTGATTTGTCCACAGCCTCCTTTATACTTTGCTCAATCCGTTTTCCAGTTCCAAAGCTTTTCTTTTTCTGAGCTTTGCCAATATACTATCCTTTATCATCCAACTTTTTACTGTTAAGGTCGTTTACAGTTTTTGCTGCTTCATCAGCATTTTTCAAAATTTCGAGAACTGGTTCGCAGTTTAGGGTGTTTTTCAGAAATTTCTCATTCAAAGAATGTAAGTCTTGGAGGTAGACGTTGTGTGTATATGTAATTGTTGATGTAGACATGCTGGGAGGTTTCAAAATACTGATTGCTGATTCTCAATAATTGGTATGGCAATTCTTGTTATAAGGTACGAATGAGTATATGATAGGGTTTCGATAATTATAATGATTTTTTTTTTTTTGGAAAGTCAAAGATCAGTGAAGTTGTTGGTAAGTTTATTGCTAATGTGGTGAATATAAACGATTTCCCGGTAACGTTGGTGAAAGGGCAACGTATCTATCGAGGTTATAATAAGACTGTTTTGATTGAGAAGTCGAAGTTGACTTGTTGGAGCTGTGACAAAACTGTCTATTTTGAAACGGAATTGAAAAGTTATTTTAGCTAGTAAATGCCAAAGGGTCTAACACGGATACGTGTCGAACTATGACTTGGGTTTTGAGAGTTTTTCAGGTGTATAACTGTGGGTAACATGTGGTTGGATCATCATCTCGATTGTTCCTTAGTTGAAGTGTCTTCAGGAATTTCGAAGGGTTTGAGCACATATTGTAATCGTTAATACATATGATGTTCTAACACAGTTTTGAAGTCAAAGTATAGCTTTAAAAGATATAGGAATCTAAGAGTGATGATACTGGTTATATTTCGAATTGAATTATGCGATTTCAAAATCAGAATATGTAATTGAATTTGAATGAGTATAATTGTTTTGATTTATATGAAAGAATGGATATTGTTGTGAAAGTAGGGAGTATAGTTGATGATTGCTGAATCAGTTTCGAAAAATGTAATATATTAATTGTGAATTTATATATCTCTCGGGTATTACCTACCCGTTAAAAAAATTTTCACAATTAATATTTTGTACAAAAGAAGTTTATTACAGTCTTTATGAAAATATATGTGTATATTTTCTTTAGATGTAATATAGATTTAATGAGTTAATATTAAATTAAACTCATTTGTTTTATGGTTGGAACTAGAATTGAGTAATCCCTAAAACTTTATAAATTGCATAAGTATTTCTTTAATAATATTGAAATTATGAATCATTACTTTGTTATTTGTTGGTTTTCGTGAAATTCTTGTGAACTTCGCAAGGTACGAATGATGTTATTTGAAAAGTTTCGAGTACATCGATGATGAAAGTGTAAAATCAAACATATATTCGAATAATACACTTGATTAATTATGAATTGGATTTTTATTGAATTGAGACAGAGATTGTAATTAACGATGGTTAAGTTGCGGATGAAGGACGTACATCATTGCATATTTGTAATATGAATTAACTGAGTAGTTAAGATTCACACATAATAGCTTAGTACGGGAAGATTTATTATGGTTTAAAAATTTATACATATAAAATATACATATAAATCTTTCGATTGGAAATGAGTTAAAACTTCATAACTCGTTGATACAATATATTTATTGTTAATTCGTAATGATGTCCACAATGATTCTTGAACTGACAGAGTTTGTGATGTTAAGGTGCTGTTGATTCTGACGATACCGACGGCACTGACTGTGTTGATGATGCTACGGTCCTGTTGATGCTGTTGGTAAAACAATTCTAGATTGTAAATCGTACACCATTTTCGATCAAAGTTTCTACTCTACCATCTCCGTTCACTCATCCGATTTACGGTCAGAATTAAATAATCTCTAAGATTTTGGAGATTACATAACTGCCGCAGAGATATCTCTTCAATGAAGTTTATGAATTAATACTTCATCGTTTGTTGTTGTTGATATTCCTGGATATTTACAGGGCGTATGACGTTGATGTTTGAGATACAGATTGTGATGTTGCGGTATGGGATGTGGATGTTGTTGTTGTTGGTGGTGATGGTACTGTTGGTGTTGCTGATGGTGGTACTGTTTATGCTGCTGCTGCTGCTGCTGGTGTTTGTAACCTTTGCACCATATTCCCGAAAGCCACTACCCGAGTGCGAAGCTCGTTGACTTCTTCTATTACACCGGGGTGATTGTCGGTTCGGACGAGCGGATAAATAAAATCTAGAATTTGGTGTAGTATGTAATCGTGACGAGATACTCTAGAAATAAGAGAGAAAATGGTGTTTCGGATAGGTTCGCCGGTAAGTGCTTCAGGTTCTTCGCCAAGAGGACAATGTGGTGGATGGAAGGGATCACCTTCTTCTTGTCTCCAATGATTAAGGAGGCTACGAACCCATCCCCAATTCATGCAGAATAGATGATGACTAATTGGTTGATCCATTCCGGTCACACTGCTTTCAGAACTTGAGTGGGATTCCATTTTGGAATCTGAGGGACTTGAACTAATGACAAATTCCATGTCGTACGATTGAATAAAGAATTTTTCGATATGAAATGATTTTTCAGCTATCAGGTGGTATTCGAATTATATAGAGCAAAAGGTTTCGTAGATTACGGAGGAATTTACGGAATATGTCAGGCAAAGTTTACAGTAACAGATATGCTAAGATATGAATTTTGTCTATACACTATTCATGCAATCATTGCAATAAGATGTGTCTAGACTAAGAATGATAAGCAGGTAATTTCCGACAAAAATGATGAGCAAAACTTTTGACATGCAGACACGGTCGAAGTCCAGACTCACTAATGCATCCTAACGACTATCAGTTAGACACACTAATGCAGACCTGGTTCGCTAAGACCACCGCTCTGATACCAACTGAAAGGACCCGTTCATATACATTATAAACGATTCACAATAGTTGATTACATCGCGAGGTATTTGACCTCTATATGATACATTTTACAAACATTGCATTCGTTTTTAAAAGACAAACTTTCTTTACAACGAAAGTTGATGGCATGCACACCATTTCATAATACATCCAACTATAATTGGCTTAATAATAATCTTGATGAACTCAATGACTCGAATGCAACGTCTTTCAAAATATGCCATGAATGACTCCAAGTAATATCCTTAAAATGAGCTAATGCACAGCGGAAGATTTCTTTAATACCTGAGAATAAACATGCTTTAAAGTGTCAACCAAAAGGTTGGTGAGTTCATAGGTTTATCATAACAATCATTTTAATATATTAATAGACCACAAGATTTCCGTTTATAAATATATGTACACTCGCAAGTGTATAAAAGTATTCTATAAGTTGTAGGCACCCGGTAACAAGCCTTAACGTTCATGTTTTACCCTCTAAAGTACACCAGATCAGGTGTGTTTAAAATAACCTCGAAGTACTAAAGCATCCCATAGTCAGGATGGGGTTTGTCAGGCCCAATAGATCTATCTTTAGGATTCGCGCCTACCGTACATAGACAAGTAGTTTAATGTTACCAAGCTAAGGGTATATTTCTGGTTTAAACCCACATAGAATTAGTTTTAGTACTTGTGCCTATTTCGTAAAACATTTATAAATCAGCGCATGTATTCTCAGCCCAAAAATATATATAAAAAGGGAGCAAATGAAACTCACAATACTGTATTTCGTAGTAAAAATACATATAACGTCATTTAACAAGTGCAAGGTTGGCCTCGGATTCACGAACGTATCAATATTGAGATTCAATATTGCAGGAAAGTACGTAGACGCAACGGAGATGATAAACACTAGATTGACCTCACGAGCATACCCATGAACCATAACCATCACCTCCATAGCTATAACCCATAATTTTCTTAGCTTCGACTCATTCAAAAAAACTATTTTGAAATCACTCGGACAGCACTCCGTCGTAATATTTTATATATACTAATAATATCTTGAAATAATACAGAGCAAATATATATATATATATATATATATATATATATATATATATATATATATATATATATATATATATATATATATATATATATATATATATATATAAATCGATTGAGAGAGTTTAGAGAAATATATTTTCAAGTTTCTATGAAATAATGAAACCTATTGAATTGTATTTATAATAGATTTTTGAATTATTAAAGTGAATTATTAAAGTATGAATTATTAAAGTAAATTATTAAAGTATGAATTATTAAAGTGAATTATTAAAGTGAATTATTAAAGTATGAATTATTAAAGTGAATTATTAAAGTATGAATTATTAAAGTGAATTATTAAAATTAAAGTAAAGTAAAAGTAAAGTAAAGGTAAAGTTAAAGTATAGTAAAAGTATAAAAACTATGTATGTATAATACGCGTATAAATATATATAATATTAATTTAAATCGTTATATATATTTAATGAAATAAAATATAAATATCGCTATATTTATTATACTGGTTAAGTAATGAGTTGTCCAAAGTGATTCTAGATATTTATAAAAGTTATATACGTTTTAATAATAAAGTTCTTTTTTAAACTGAAAACGTCTTTGTACGTTTGAAAATAGATTAATAGAATATTATGGAAACCAATTCTCCACTAACTTTTGTCTAACTTTCGTAAATGACACTTTTTGTTTTTATTTATAAATTACTTTACAAATTATTCTGAATATCGTTAAGAGGAATAGATTTTCTCAAATCATAGTGGACCTCTCAACAGAGACTTGTAATCATAATTCAATGTTTCTGATAATTCAATCATTTAATATATTTTTTTTTAATTTCGTCAAAAATCATATTGAAACAAATACGTTCGTGTAAAGTATTATACGTTTAATACTTTATTAATATTCTCAAGTTATAATATATATATATATACATATACATATCTAATTATATATAACGGTTCATGAATCGTCGGAATTTGGTCGAGGTTATAATGAATGTATGAACACAGTTTAAAATTCTTGAGATTTAACTTAACAAACTTTTCTTATCGTGTCGGAATAATATAAAGATTAAAGTTTAAATTTGGTCAGAAATTTCCGGGTCGTCACAATACTTACATGTAACATACCTACATACACACGTACACACATACACACAACATGGAACCTACACACACAAACACACACACACACACACACACACACATATATATATATACACATATATATATATATATATATATATATATGTATAATGGTGAGGTCTCAGACGTTCAAAGAGATGATGGTGGTGTATGTAATCATGTTCCGGATGATATTATTATTTATGTGAATGAAAAGGAGGAGTCACAACAGACTCATGCTAATAGTGAGGGCACAAACTGGTAAGAAGGTCAACAATGATGAACTGAATGATACGTATGAGAATGGTAGTGTGCACGCAACTTCTTTATCATCGTCTGATGAAGAAGCTAACATGGAAACTGATAGGCCCCCAGTAAACGATCCTAAGATTGTAGAGATACCTAGTTCTCCTATAAAGGAAGAAACTTCTAAGCCTGTTTTATATGTTAATGCGGTTGCTGGTACAACGTCTAAACGTACAGTGAATTTTCATAAGATTGATCAACAAGAAGCCCTTGATGAGGGAGTGGACGTTATGATTCCGTTGGAAGTGGTCAAGGAAGCTGATGCTCGATATTCCCATACATTATATGGTTACTTCATCGAAGGAAGGTATGTTAAATGTGTTACAAGATGGACCTTGGATGATAAGAACAATTCCAATTATTCTTAATAAATGGTCCCCTAATGTCTCCTTGACAAAAGAGGACTTAACTAAAGTTCCCGTATGGGTTCGATTGTATGATGTTCCTCTTGTGGGGTTTACGGAGGATGGTCTTAACATGATTGCATTAAAAATTGGACGGCCTATGATGTTGGATGCTTACACAAGTACTTTGTGCCTTCAATCATGCGGTCGACCTAATTTTTCTCGTGCTATGATAGAGGTGTCGTCTGATATGGAATTAAAAGAAACACTAGAGGTGGCTACTGCTAATGTGGATGGGGTAATGATGTATGTTGTTAGAATTGAGTATGATTGTAAGCCGCCTCGTTGCTCATATTGTAAGGTGTTCGGTCATAATTGCTCAGAATCTCCCAAGGTTATTCGTGTGGATGTTGTTAAGGAAAAACAGGTTGAAAATGATGGGTTTACTGTTGTGAAATCGAAGAAATCCTCTGATCAGATAAATTATAATGGTTTTGTGTTAGGGAAAGGTAAGACTAAGTTAGTTTATCAGCTTAAACAACAAGCCCCAAAAGAAAGAAATAAGAAGGATATCAAGTGGTCATGTTCTAAGGTGACTGATGTACCGGACCAAAACCCTTTTAACAAGGTGAATGAATGTAATGAAGACAATACTTTAAAGGGGGAAGTTCCTTTTAAGCTTGTTGCTGAAAAGTGTGTGCAGTAGTGCTTAATTTGTCTTTCAACTTTTATATTTATAAAACCTTTATTTTACTTTTAACACCCTAACGAGCAACAAGACCCGGTCAGATGTAGTATTTTAGGTTATCGTCCCAAGAGAGTGTGACACCGCTAAATTTCTTTTTTTTAAACATGTGGCGGAAGCATTATATCAATTGAATATAACATAACTGATAAATAATGTTAATATAGTTCGCCCGATCTCACGTGTCATTTCAACAAAATACATATTTATCTGGAAAGGACGTAATTACATTATATTTACAAAAGAACACCGTTTAAACAAAGTAAGACCACATCAGAGTTAAATCTTGTCAAACATAACATCATCACACCCTTTTTCTCCCAAAAACATTATCTACAAAAGCTAACAACCTGCAGGGAGGAGATGGAGGGTAATTAGCACGAAGCTAAGTGATTACAACTAACTACGTGAAATAGCATACAGAACTGTTATACTAATCATGTCACAAAGGCTAACACATAATCATCACCCAAGTGCCGTCTACAGAGACTCTGACAGCTCGACCAAACCATTAACCACCAGTTGATCGGACTGGGATTACCAGAAGTTCCTCCACCACTGTGTTGTATATATATAATCCACACGTGATAGACGCGTCATTCACACATATATACACCATGATTATCTAGGCTACCACATGAGGAACCCAACCCGCAGGATGATCTCTCCTACCGAGGCTACCACACAATAAGGACACACTGGGCTCCAGCAGACAAGCATCAACTAACATGCAGTCATCACAACATACTAGCTAACCATAGTAGCAACTATATCTAACAAGCATGGCAATCATAATATAACTCGCTACTCTATACTATATACTCCAGTTAGTTCCACTCACCAATTATTAGCAAATGAGAAGGTGTTCAACTTGTCTAATCACTGAACATTCTCTTTCTCCTTTTCTCCTGAGAAAGACATATACACAAGTTAGTTATAATGTCTTGCTAACAACCCGACAACAAAACAATAACACCAAATACCAACACTTAAGAATTTAACGACGAGTCTGTCAACCGTACGAGTAACACTCTCAATTGCACGTTTGAGAACACTCAACCGTGCGGTTGGCATCTTACTCGTACGTTTGGTCTATGACTAAACACCCATCAATGAATTAAATGATCCGTACAGTTCACCTCACGAGTGACCGATGACTCGTACGAGTCACATCCCAACCGTACGTATCATCTTAACCAAATAATAGTTCTCCATAACCACTCACTCACACGGTTCATAACACGGTTGATCACCCTAACCATACGAGTGAAGGCTCACTAGTGCGAGTGATGAAGAATATTAGAAGCAACTGTTTAGACATTTTTCAACTCAAAATGCACAACATAAAACATCAATACATATAGTAAATCAACACATACAATCGTGTATTCACTATATGACAAGTCTACACCATAAACTTAATCAATAACGACACTCAATGAGTACAAAAAAAGACATACACTATAAAACCCCTTCTTCTGACCAAAATAAATCTGATCTAGCTTTTTAAAACTTATCATTGGAAAGTACACCTCAAGAGGATTGCAGCGATAGTTTATTCATCGAAAATGGAGTTACGGTTTGAATGTTGTGCCCTTTTCAATTTTGCCAAAGGCTGACAAGTGCTCAACCTCATGGTTGAGCCCTCAACCGTACAGTTGAGCCCTCAAATGAAGCGACCCGTCCTAATCCATCAGGACAAATACAATAACATATGGATACATTGCGAGGTATTTGACCTCTATATGATACACTTTACAAACATTGCATTCGTTTTTAAAAGACAACTTTCATTACATCGAAAGATGACAGGTATGCATACTATCTCATAATATATCCAAACTATAAATGACTTATTATCAATCTTGATGAACTCAACGACTCGAATGCAACGTCTTTTGAAATATCCCATGAATGACTCCAAGTAATAACTTTAAAATGAGCAAATGCACAGCGAAAGATTTCCTTAATACCTAAGAATAAACATGCTTTAAAGTGTCAACCAAAAGGTTGGTGAGTTCATAGGTTTATCATAATAATCATTTGCATAATCTTAATAGACCACAAGATTTCATTTTCATAAATATCATTACAATCGCAAGTGTATAAAAATCCATTCGTATGATGAACACCTGTAACCGACATTAACATAATGCATATAGAATATCCCCCGCATACTCGCAAGTATGCCATTAATATTGGCAATCGTAATCACCATTTAAATCGAAGTACTAAAGCATTCCAATTTCCAGAATGGGGTTTGTTAGGCTCATAGATCTATCTTTAGGATTCGCGTCAATTAGGGGCCATTTCACTAATTCTTAGGTTACCATACTTAAAGGGGCGATATTCGGTTTAATAATCTAACCATACAATGTAGTTTTAAATACTTGTGTCTATTTCGTAAAATATTGATAAAACATCGCATGTATTCTCAGTCCCAAAAATATATAATGCAAAAGCATTTAAAAAAGGGAGCAAATGAAACTCACAATACTGTATTTTGTAGTAATAATGTATATGACGGCACTGAACAAGTGCAGGGTTGGCCTCGGATTCATGAACCTATACCATTTGTGTGTGTATATATATATATATATATATATATATATATATATATATATATATATATATATATATATATATATATATATATATATATATATATTAAAACATATAATCGTAACTGAACAAATTTATTTATTATATCTTAATTTATATATTATATATATTTAATTTGTGTATATATTCAAAATGATTAATATTTATATAGTTATATTAATATATTCATACTTATATATATAATTGATTAGTGTTATATTTAAAAAAATCAATAGTTTGTTATATGCAAGTATTTATATAAATAATATTAATAGGTTTGATATATATATAGTTATGTAAAATATTAACATAATTATAATATATGTAATAAGTATATTTTATGCACAAAATATTCATTTGTTTTAAAAAGATATTTTTGATAATAATAATGATTTACTAATAATAATAATAATAACTTTATTAATAATAATACTAATAATGGTTTTGTTAATACTGATAGTTATAATAATTGTAATTGAAATCTCATTAATAATGATAATCATATTACTTAATAATAATACTTATTTTGATAATAATATTAGTAATAACAATAATAATAATAATAATTATAATTGTAACTAGGGTTATGATAATAATAACAATAAATGGTAACTAATACTTATATTGGTAATAATAACAGTAATAACTAATATTCTTAATACTTAATAATAATAATAATAATAATAATAATAATAATAATAATAATATTAATAATAATAATAATTCTAATACTTAATGATAATGATAATAATAACACTAATGATAAAGTAATAATATCAATAATAATAATAATAATCATAATAACAATATTAATAATAATAATAATAATAATAATAATAATCATAATAATAATAATAATAATAATAATAATAATAATAATAATAATAATAATAATAATAATAATAATAATAATAATAATAATAATAATAACAATAATAATAATAATACTAATAATAATAATAATAATAATAATAAAAATAAAAGATTATACCCTTTGGAAAGCTTTTATAAAAAGATGTCCCAGACCGGGCTCGAACCCATGACCACTCGCTCACACGCTAACACATAAGACCATTGCTCTGCTGCAGTTTTTCTGATTTAAATCCCAACCTAATTAATATAACTCATTTTCTATTTATACTTCTTCATCCCCTTCAATAATCAAACAATTTGACCAAAGTGATTATCATTAACAAGGATTGGTTTTAGGTTTAATGACAACACAGAAACATTTCATCAGAGTAATTGAACTTTACAGAAAACAAACAACAACAAAAAAATAATATAATGAAAAAGGCCTGCTGCTGGCGGTCGCTGCTTAAGAAGAAGAAAAAATTGATTTCATTTTCGAGTATGTTTTAGATCAAACTTATAACATAAAATAGGTTGTAATCCACTCCTTGAAATTATTGGTATCGTTAATTGCAGTTTATTCACAACAACAAACTCGAATTTCCTCAAGAACGAATTCGTTGAATTTTTTCTTCATAAACTTTGACTTCGAAATTTATAATCGATTGGAAGAATTTGAGTACTAAAATTTGTAGATAGTTCAACTATAAGTATCCTAACACATCTGCATTGTTGGATTTTCAAAATTGATTTGAATTTGAGTTTTTAACTCAAACATGACACAAGCAGGGGTATCAGTTGTAAAAAAAATCATATAGGTATCGGATTTTTGCAGACACAAGTGATATTGAAGATGATAAAATCGAATCATTTAACAACAAGGAAAGGTGATTGATTATATGTGTGGGTCGACAATTCCCTCACAAGTAGAATAGAATATAGGAAAAAAAAATGAAAGTTGATTGTGATATGAATTGATTCGGTATAATATATCTGTCTTTATAAATCTTATATTATTATTATTATTAATTAATTAATGAATTTCAATATATTATTCATAATAATACTTTTAATGTTATAAATAATAATA
Organism: Rutidosis leptorrhynchoides; assembly: GCF_046630445.1. NCBI lineage: Eukaryota > Viridiplantae > Streptophyta > Magnoliopsida > Asterales > Asteraceae > Rutidosis > Rutidosis leptorrhynchoides. Next base: position 329,851,317 of record NC_092333.1, on the reverse strand, counting down.
AAGATAATAATAATAATAATATTAATAAGTAGTAATAATATATTATTTATCATAATAATAATAAAATTATAATAATAGCATTATTATTGATAATAATAATAATAATAATAATAATAATAATACTAATTATAATAATATTAATTTTATTAGTGATAATAATATTATTAGTAATATAACAATTTATTTATATATCAAATTTCATATTTATATGCACAGTAAACTTGTAAAATTAGTTACAATGACTCGTACGTTTAATCTCGACCTATGTCCTGGTTTCGGTTTTTCGAACGCACATTCGTACACTTAGAAAACTAACACTTTACGTTTCATGATTCGTACCCTTGTCAAAATATAGACTAAAATCATTGATAAACAATATTATGCGAAGTGTAGCTTATACATTTAAGTGTTTTGGTCATTTGCTTCTTTAAATCAAAGTCTCATTGTTTATTTAAATATATTTCATATTATATTTAAAATATTTCTCAAATCAAAACATTTTATAATTATATTAATATTATATATATATATATATATATATATATATATATATATATATATATATATATATATATATATATATATATATATATATATATATATAATTATCATATTTATTTATATAATGGTTCGTGAATCGTCGAAATTTGGTCGAGGTTAAATGAATGTATGAACATAGTTTTAAAATCCTTGAGATTCAACTTAACAAACTTTGTTTATCGTGTCGGAATAATATAAAGATTGAAGTTTAAATTTGGTCAGAAATTTTTGGGTTGTCACAGTACCTACCCGTTAAAGAAATTTCGTCCCCGAAATTTGATCGAGGTCGTCATGGGTAACAATAAGAATGTTTTCATGACAAATATGAGTTCATAAATAAAATTTTTATCATCATTGAGTAATATGGAATAAACAATCCGTTTATGTGAAAAGTATGAGTGAAGTTATCACAAAAGAGTGAAATAATTAAATGTAGATTAATTTTAACCGGTGACGTAGTCACGGTTGGTTTTCGGAAATTAAGGAATTTAGAGAAAATATTTGTATTAAGATTTGGTTCATCGGTAATTAAGGAAATTGGATCTTCTTTGGTTAAATGCAATAATCTGTTTCGATTGCTCTGTCGGATATTTCACTATAAATCCACCCCCTTCGTTTCCTTACAACTCACACCTTCTATTCTTTCTTCCTCAATTAATATGCTCCATCCAGTACTGATTCTTGATTTACTCATAACTTTCATATCTGTCATTCTTCTTTTTCATTTACCACCGGAGGAATTTATTTATTTCTACTATTACCTTGGGGTTATAGTAATTTTAATTCTTCCGTGCCTTTACGTGGCAATACGTATTGATATGCATGGTTTGTATTTTATGTGTTATTGTCGAGCTTTATATTTTCTTTTATATTCAAGAGTTCCATACTTTTGTCTCCTCTTCCCGACTTCAAGTCAAGCGAATAATGGTCCAGAATTCGTAGGTATGGATTTTGAAATGTTCTAAGAAGGAAATTGTAATGGCACGATCTTAATTTGTCAAATTACCAGAATACCTCAGAAAAGATCGAGTCATCAAGAAAAATATTTTCTTGATATGTTTAGAGGTTAAGTATAATACAAGAGTCGTATAACATGGCACATGATGACGTTATGATCTATGAATCATCACGTTCCATTTAGAAATGCAGCATGACTTACTGTAATATAATCACGTTGATCAAGTGTCATTATATTATACTAACTCATGCTTCAGTTCCCAACACTACTTCAAAAGTATTCTTATTTTAAACTCGAAGGTTTTAGAATTTATAAACTAAAATAGTTTTTTTATGATGTAATACAGATAACGCGAAGAGGTAAATGATTTCAGATAAGAATAGTTACGGAGATATCTTCAGAAATATGGAGGATATTTATAATGAAAGATACGATGATACTTTAGAATTTCTAATATCAGAGGATGATGAAGAATATTGTCCGCAAGGGTTTAGAGTCAGGAGTAAGGTATTTATTAATGATTTCAGCAGACACTGAATCATTTGGATTCTTTGAAGGTAGATTTCGTCCTTGTGATTTGTACACAGCCTACTTCATGGTTTGCTCAATTCGTTTTTCAGTACCAAATCTTCTCTTTTTCTGAGCTTTGCCAACACACCACTCTTTATCATCAAATTGTTTTACTGTTAAAGTCGTTTATAGTTTTTGCTACTTCATTCAGCTCTTCCAAAAATTCGGAGAACTCAATTCGTAGATTGTGGTGTATTTCAGAAACTTCACATTCGAAGTATGGAGTTTTAGGAGATAGACGTTATATGCATATATATAACTATTGAAGTAGAAACGCTGCGAGATTTCAAAATACTGATTGCTGATTCCCGGTAGTTGGTATGGCAATTCTTGTTACAAGATGCGGATGAGTATATGATAGGGTTTTAATGAATAAATATAATGACTTTTCGGAGAGGCTAAGGTCAAAGGGTAATGAAGTTGCTGGTACATCTGCTGATAATGTGGTGGAACATAAAAGGTTCCCCGGTAACAAAAGGGTAATCGTATATGTCAGGGTTATAATAAGACTACTCCGGATGAAAATCGAAGTTGACTTACTGGAACTGTGACAAAACTGACTAATTAGAAAAGAAATCGCAAAGTTATTTTTACTAATAAATGCCAAAGGGTCTGACACGGATACGTATTAAACTATGACTTTGGTTTCGAGAGCTTTTCAGGTGTAAGACTGTGGTTAATATGTGTTTGGATCATCATCTCGATTGTTCATTATTTGAAGTGTCTTCAGGAATTTCGAAGGGTTTGAACATAGATTGTAATCGTTAATATACACATGATGTTCTAGCACAGTTTTGAAGTCAAAGTATAGCTTTAAAAGATGTAAGGATCTAAGAGTGATGATTTTGGTTATATCTCGAGTTGAATTCGGAGATTTCAAAATCAGAATATGTAATTAGATTTTGAATGAGTATAGTTGTTTTGATTTCTATAAAAGAATGTATATTGTTGTGAAAGTAGGGAGTATAATGGATGATTTGCTGAATCATATTCGAAGAATGTAACATATTAATTGTGAATTTATATATATCTCGAGTATTACCTACCCGTTAAAAAAAAATTCACAATTAATATTTTGTACAAAAGAATTTTTATTACAGTCTTTATGAAAATATATATGTGTATATTTTCTTTAGATGTAACATAGATTTAATGAGTTAATATTAAATTAAACTCATTTGATTTACGGTTGAAACTAGAATTGAGTAATCCCTAAAACTTTAGAAATTACATAAGTATTTCTTCAATGATATTGAAATTAAGAATCAATACTTCGTTATTTGTTGATGCATGATGTTGGTGTTCGTGGAATTCTTGTGAATTTTGCAAGGTACGAATGATGTTATCTGAAAAGTTTCGAGTACATCGATAATTAAAGTGTAGAATCAAACATATATTTGAATAATACACTTGATTTATTATGAAATGGAATTCATTGAATTAAAACAGAGAATGTAGTTAATGAAGGTTAAGTTGCTGACAAAGGATGTACATCATAGCTTATTAGTAATATAAATTAACCGAGTAGTTAAGATTCATACATAATAGCTTAGTATGGAAAGATTTATTATGGTTTAAAAATTTATATATATAACATATATATATAAATCCTTTAGTGGAAATGAGTTAATACTTCATAACTCACTGATACAATATACGCGTTACTGATTCGTAATGATGTCCACGGTGATTCTTGAATTGGCGGAGCTTGTGATGTTAGAGGTGCTACTGATTCTGACGATGCTGACGGTGTAACGACCCGGCTTTTTCGACTTGCTTTTGTGCCTTGTGTTTTTGCAAAACTCCGTATTTGTGCGTACTGTGTTACTTTATACTCTGGAAACTTGATTTACGTGGTTTACTTCCATTTATATGTTAAAACGTGCCTTAGAGTATGTAGGATACATAACTTGATCATTGGAAGCCTTTATAACCGTTAGTGTTATTTGACGTTTCGAATAAACCGCGAACTTGCGCGCACGTTTAACTTTTATCATAATCGAAATATTATGACTACGAAATATTAATTATTATTTTATAATAATAATTACCTGGATTTTTGGATGCTTAATTACGCGTAGTAATTTAATTATGCACAATAGTTAGTCTTGTTGGACTTTCTACCTTGTTGGGCTCAAGCCCACCCTACTCTAGCTAGTGACCCAATTAATTAGCCCTTGTCCATGTCATCAATCCTTGTCAAATTCCTTGCTTATAAATACTAGCCCTTGTCCATGTCATCAATCCTTGTCAAATTCCTTGCTTATAAATACTAGCCCTTGTCCATGTCATCAATCTTTGTCAAATTCCTTGCTTATAAATACTAGACATTTACCTCTCATTCAAATCACTTGCTCATTTGGTTTTCACACACACTTGTTCTTTCTTTCTTCCCTTTCTAGTATTGCTTGTAAGTCTTCTTTTTCTTCTTCTTTTCTTTCATTTTCGTGGCCATCATCATCATATTATGGAGATCAAAGTTCCTTTTAGCTTTGATCTTGCTTATATCTTGTTGATTCAAGCATGAATCTTTCAAAAACATGGAAGATTCAAGCTTTCTAGCTTTGAATCTTCACCAACTTTGTAGATTCATATTTTTTTTACTTTAATCTTGTTATTTTGTGATAAAGATTCAAACTTTTGTTTGTTATCTTCATATATCTTAAAGATTCAAGCTTTATGCTTCAAGATCTTCAAGAACACTAAAGGTTCAAGCTTTCTAGCTTTGTGACCTTATAAATTGTGTGAAAGGGATCCAAGCTCTCTAGCTTAGGGTTCCATCACCTCTTTTGACTTGGATCATGTTCATACTTGTTTGATTGATGTAAAGTTTGTAACTTTGTTTGTAAATACAACTTGTAATTGTGTTAAGACTAAGGATATGATGTAACCTTGGTTCATCATCCATCTAAGACTCTTAAATGAGTTGTGTTACCACTTGGTCTTAACATATTGTGTATTGATGGTAGAATCTTGGTCAAAAGTGATGCTAAACCATCAACGAGTTGTACACTTGAAGCTACAAGAATCAAGGATGAGAACCTTGATGAGCATCAAGCACCAAGAACCTCACCGGAGCACTTGTCCACTGATTTTCGTATCTTATCAGACCACCTGGGCTACTGGAAAGTTAGTTTTCAGTTATTTCGGTTCGAGTAGATGATTTTCCGTTTAGGCCTCGTCTTAATCCGAGTTACGGTTTAGGATATATGGCCCTCCGAGAGTCACTACACCCTATTAACGTTGTGCTGAAATTTCTGACCTACTCGTACTTAAACCATCGCCACGGTCAAACGAAGATGAGTTAGGTTCTGAAAATTGGTCAGCGGTTAGGGGACTCACATACGGATCCATAGCCACTGACTATGCATCTTTTCGATTTACGTAGAGGTCTCAGCAGCTGACCGAAGTCAGCCTATTGTTTCGATCTCTATTCTTGTCGAATTTACTTAGCTTTTATGATGATGAATGATGATGATGATGACACTTAAACTTATTTTATGCACTAGTAGAATTTATAAAAACAACCTACTGACCTAGTAACCCTTGATTTAGGTTGACGACCTTTTGGACCGACTTACTGTAGCGACCCCGACAAATCGTCAAGTGACGGCGTCGGCTACGTGGGTCCCATTACCTGATTATAAGTCTTTAAGATAACGTTTGACCAAAATATATCGCCTTCATTTCAAAATAAAGATTGTTTTCAAAGTTTACAAGAATTGTTCAACCAAAAGTTAAGTTACAACGTTATAAGTACATTTGAAATCTAGGCGACACGGTTTAAAGTAAAGTCAAAAGACGCTCCAAGTAATGCATGTATACTCGACATCCAATGCAAGTATCAAATAATGAGCGGAAGCATGTATCACATATCGTGCAAGACCTGAGAAAAACATAGAAATCTGTCAACGAAAACGTTGGTGAAATCATAGGTTTAAGTAAGTAAGTACAAGTGAACCACAAGATTTGCATCAAAGAAATAATAGTAATACATTCCAAAAGTTTGTTTCACGAGCACCCAATTATCAAAGCTTAACATTCCATCCATTGTATACCCCATCCATAGTGCTAGAACAAACACTGATTCTCGAAAATATATTTCATCCGTAGACGGTAGCGAACCGTCAAAGATGAGGGTTGTCAACCCATATGGCCATATAACATAAGTTCTCGCTTACACCCGGCAAGTGTAACTAATGATAATCGAATTGAGAATTTTTTTGTTCTAAACTCGTATGTAGAATGTTTGTTTTCCCGTTCTTGTGTTCACTTAGTTCAAAAGAATCGTTTATGTTTTCTCATCCCAAATATAAGTTCAAAAAGAGTAAAAGTGGGACTATGATCTCACCTTGAGTGCAAGAGTTAATAAAGTACTTCAACAAGTAGACGCGTGCAAAGACAAAGCTAGTCTTGACCTAAACATATAGGTTGTATCAATAACGGTAAACACAAACGGTCAAAGATGTTCAATTAGTCCTATGGCTCGTTAAGACTCGATCATAATAGCATGTGAATCAAATTGTCATGTTTCATGCAAGGTACAAGTATAATAACATGTTAGAACGATTGCACAATTATTTGGTTAAGTTTGATTAAAAGTCAACTTGGTCGGGTCAAAGTCAACGGAAAAGTCAACGTTGTCGGGTTGGGTATCCGACAATTTTTCTAAGTTATATAATCATATATGAGCATGTTGGCCAAGTTTCATGTTAATCGGAGGTCCGTAGCATAGCAAACATTTTTATGTTAAATGACCAAAACAAACAGCCAGTTTTAGTACAATGGGACGGCGTCCCAAATGGCTAGACGGCGTCCCACAATGAAGGGTGGGACGGCGTCCTGATATCCTAGACGGCGTCTAGGTTCAAAAGGTGGGACGGCGTCCCCAGTATCTGGACGGCGTCCTAATCGGTTTCCAGGCCCTGTTTGCTGTATTCCTCAAATGGACGAACCAAAACACAAACAATCACATTTTATGATCCGCAAACAATTAGAACATGTATTTTATATCATCGGAAAGCTCTTTCGACAAGGAACACAACTAAGCACTTTTCATCAAGCAAAAACATCATATACTATAACCGAAATCCCGCCAAGTGATCAATAGAGGTTTATTTTCAAGTTTCAAGTTTATCAATTGCAATTTAAGTTTCGGGAATCCAATTTATACATATGATATGCCGTTTTGAAGGTAATGAAACATGTAATACAACTAAACACTTATCAATAACATTAACAAGCATTCAACGCATCAAAAGTTCGTTTTAAGAGTTGTCAACCCTAACCAAAAGTTCACAAAATCAATAATCGCGTTTATGAAGTTTCTTAAATCAATCTATACATCAAAATGAAGCTAATGATACTAGTAACACTTTTAAAACATGCACATTAACAATCTAATAACATTTGAACATCCAAAATCAAGGATTTAGCAAGTAATTTTCATAATGAACTAGTTACACCAAAAACAACAAATCGAGCATACAAACTACATACACGACATCACAATGAGCCATAGACACTAATTAACATACTTTTAAGTCAAGAACACAAATTTAAAGAAAACTAGTGTTTTAGAAATGTTACCCAAACGAGATGAAGTTGGTACCAAAATGAAGAGGATGAAGAGAGGATCACGAATATGTAATTTATTTTGTTGTAAGCCTCCTAGATCGAATTTAGATGATGATTGAATGAATTTGGAAATTGGGTGTGTTCTTGCTAGAGAGAAAGAGAGAGAGAGGGAGATGGTTGAATGGTGGTGATTGGGGTGGACTAGGTGACCTAGTCAACTAGTTTGCCCCGTGTCAATTTTAGTCCCTCGAGTTTGTAGTCGGGTGCAGAAAATACCTAAACGGAATATTTTAAAACGCGTATTAACGGAAGATATTAAAATCCAATAACGAGAATATTTAGAATGTTAGCTAACGGAGGTTACGAATCTAGATACGAGGAATATTATCTAAAAAGAAAAAGACGGCGTTAAGAATAATTTAACGGAAAAATGCGGGATGTTACATTATCCACACCTCAAAAGAAATTTCGTCCCGAAATTTAGTCGGAAGTAGTAGTCGATATCTCTTACTCGAGACTTAGAGTAGTAACTCTACGAATGAGTGAAGGTACTTTCTTGGACATTCCACGAATCCGGATAGTCGGGGTGTTACGTTGTATTAGGGCTTGGTTTTACGATCCACAAGTTCAGCCGGTTTTTCCTATGAGGAGGAGTTTGTCATCAATAGTTGGTGCATCTAGAAGGATTGCACGTTCCTGTTCCGCAGGACACGTTTCTAAGTTTGTTACACGAAATGTAAGGTAAACGGAAACTTAATTGAGTCGGAAGTTCTAAACGGTAGGAAGCGGTTCCAATACGCCCCAAGGTTTCAAAAGGTTCAATATTGCGGCTATAGCCTTTCTCGATTTCCTAAAATGGATTTTACCTTTCCAAGGTGCGGTTTCTCAATATTACACGATTACACACTGGGATTTGTGAGGTTTTCATCTAAGTTTGGTATAACTCTTCTGGCGACAATGGGTTGTCTCGAGCCCTTCTCGGACTTGAACGATCTCAATTGTGGTTTTTTTTTTTTTTTTTTTTTTTTGATGGAGTTCAGATTTCGGTGGTTGATGCTTTGGTTAAATGAACAGGGGTATGACATTAGCGGTCATATAGGGTTTCGGAAAGTGCGTGTGAACACACGAGTGGTATCTACTGTTGTAAGAGTGATCTACTAAAGGTGACAATACGAGTTTGTGACATGTCTTTCCAAGACGTAAATCGTTCGTTTGCTCGGTTCGTCGGTTTGTGGGTGGTACGCGGTACTCATGTCTAAACGGGTCTCCAAGGTTTCTTGTAAAACTAGAAGTGAAACGAGTATTTCGATACGGAATAATTGACAAAGATACACCGTGTTGGAATAGAATCTCTTAAGATACGTTTGAACAAGTTAGTTAGGGTTCGAAAAATGTTCGTTAGGACTATTCACCCTCGTGGCGAATACTTAGGTAATATGAGGAATTTCTTTAAACGGAAATGCGAGCGATAAAGATAGGAGTGAAATGAGGACTTAGAATAGGATGAGCTTGCATCTCGAGGTTGCCATAACGTGCCTCTAGTTGTCAAAAGTTGAAGTCTGAAAGAGAAACGAGGTAGTACACGTAGTTGTATAGTTCGGGGTTGAATAATAGTTGACCGATTATCAGAAACACAAGGGCGTTAAGTCAAAGAAGGGTGAAGTATCGTTGGATTGTGTGTTATCTTAAATTCCAGTAATATCAGACGGTGACGGTGAAATAACAGAGGTATGTAGTGTGGTACGTGATGACGAGAAGTTTGATCGGATCCACAATTTAGTATTCGAATTCTTCGTGTAAAATAACGAATTTTAGTTATGTTTTTTTTTTTTTTTTTTTTTTTTTGAGAGAGTATGCCTTTCGGCGTTCAAATAGAAATATTTCCATGTTCGAGTTCCATCTGTTGCTATACGATTTTAACTAGAAATGTTGGTGTGAAGAATCACGCTCAAGGTTCGAACACGGAGAGGTTTAGAGTTTTCCTTAGTGAGTTAACGAGTTTAAAAGTAGTGTAACACGAGAAAAGTCAGAAATGAATCTTCGGTAATAACAGACGAGATCTAAGATTTTTACGAATACAAGTCCGAATTGGTAGAGTTTCCTGATTACATGTGGCTTGATTTCGAGATTGATTGTAATGCCTCGACCATTAACATCATGGTCTAGAAAATTGGACTTCGTTCAACAGAAATTCTCACTCGGAGAATTTGGTATAGAGTTGCTCTTTTCTCAAAAGTTCGAGCGTAAGATGGTGATGTTGTTCGTTTTCCTTCTTTACTTAAATAAGTTAAGATGTCATCCATAAATACGATAACAGCTTTGTCTAGATAAGTTGCATACGTGGTTTAGGAGGTTCATGAATACGGACGGAGTCCTAAATAAATCAAACGGTACTAAGAGAGATTTACAACTAACGTTGCGAATTCGGAAAAATGGCTTAGGAGACATCGTCTCCCTTAACCCCCAATTGATGATAACCGGAACGGAGGTCGATTTGGAATACACGGGATCCACGCAAAAAAAATCATGAGGTAATGGATACGAGGAAGAGGGTATCGGTTTCCAACCGAAAATTACTCGGTTCACCATAATCTATACCTAGTTGTAGGGAAACAATTTCTCCCTCACGAATAGGTTCTGAGCTCCTTAGTTCTATAGGTGTCGAGTCCAATTTCTTAACGCATATCCTCCGATAAAATTTATAGACACACAATATCTTTCCGTTGGTCGCTTACATTGCCTAAGTAGTATCTAGGGGAAAAAGGTGGAATGCAAAGAGTACAAGTCAAGGTCTCGGTTGTAAAACGTCTAGCGGTAATCGAATCGAATAAGTATGAAATATACGGTTTGTTGTGAAGAAACGTACCCGTTATTAGTCCATCGTCGTTCCGGGCATCCTAGGTGTCGATGTTGAAGGTTCAACGGCGTGCGTTGGGGTTGATTTTCTTATTTGGGCACACATTCCTAAAATGACCCAGTTGGCCACATTCGAAGCAAGCACCCGTTCTGTGTGCGTTGGGCATCTTTCGAGCGACGGGTCCTTGGCGCCGGTGGCGAAACCTGCCACATCCTTCAAAGTGATGCTTGTGGCATTCGTTACAAAAAGGTAGTTTTCCGGCATAGCCTTTCTTGTCGTTGGAGGTAAAAGGCTTCTTGGCGGGGTTGTTGTTATTGTTGTGGTTGCTTGATTGAGAGGCTCCCCATGTTCTTTTGTTGTTACTCGGGTGGTTCTCGACCATTGGTGCCGGTGCTTCCATTTCATTCACCGTTTCCAAAGTTTGGTGGGCCTTTGCTAAAGCCTCTTGTAGGTTAGTGGGTTGAGATGTCATTACCTTGTGTTGAATGCCCTTAGGGAGGCCATCCATGTAAAGTTCGACTCTTAGGGATTCGGGAGTCATGAGATTTGGACACATTGAGACTAGTTCGGTAAACCGTTGATTATAAGCTCCGAGGTCATTCCCGACCGTTCTTAAATTCCTTAGCCCTTGCTCGAGCCTTCGAGTCTCATCGCGCGGGGAGTATTCGGTGATCATTCTTTCTCTTAATTCGGTCCAAGAGAGTGTAAGGGCTTCATCGATACCCACTGATTGTACATACGTGTTCCATCATGAGAGAGCGATACCGGTAAGAGTGAGGGTGGAAAACTTGACCTTATCTTGGTCCTGACAACCGCTTATGCTAAAAACGGATTCTGTTTGTTCAAACCATCGGGTGAGAGTAACCGGTCCTCCGGTTCCATCGAAAGTGGGAGGATTGTACTTCATGAAGTTCTTGTAGGAGCAACCTTCGATTGAATTACCGGCTCCATGATTGTTGTTGTTAGAAAAGTGATCAGCCACGGCCGTACCCACGGCGGTGGTTATCATTCGTTGAAGAGCTTGTTCTAGAGTTTGAGAGGAGTATTGTGTTGACCTTGGTGAGCCATTGTTCCTTCATGAGACAAGAATATCGTTGGTTAGTATTTTCAACAATACTAACCGGAGTATGGAAATAGGATAGAGAGGAAATTTTTCCTTGACTCGCCTTAAATTCTTTACGTCATAATGTCGGAACGTCCATGTGAATCACCGTAATATAATCCCGGAAATTATATTACCCTGATTCTCATGTGCATTTAACATTACTTCATAAAGTCAAGGTGGCGCATCAACAAAATTTATCAACGTAAGATCAAGATCGAATACGAGTTAGATATGATAGAAGAGTTCGAGTATAAATGCACAATTAGTCAAATAATTCCTACTTCAGTCTATATGCCGGTTGTAGTCTAGATTCACCTATGTACCCTATGACTCGGGGTGGACACAAATGAACTCTAAATCCCTACAACCAAGGCTCTGATACCACTTGTAGCGACCCCGACAAATCGTCAAGTGACGGCGTCGGTTACGTGGGTCCCATTACCTGATTATAAGTCTTTAAGATAACGTTTGACCAAAATATATCGCCTTCATTTCAAAATAAAGATTGTTTTCAAAGTTTACAAGAATTGTTCAACCAAAAGTTAAGTTACAACGTTATATGTACATTTGAAATCTAGGCGACACGGTTTAAAGTAAAGTCAAAAGACGCTCCAAGTAATGCATGTATACTCGACATCCAATGCAAGTATCAAATAATGAGCGGAAGCATGTATCACATATCGTGCAAGACCTGAGAAAAACATAGAAATCTGTCAACGAAAACGTTGGTGAAATCATAGGTTTAAGTAAGTAAGTACAAGTGAACCACAAGATTTGCATCAAAGAAATAATAGTAATACATTCCAAAAGTTTGTTTCACGAGCACCAAATTATCAAAGCTTAACATTCCATCCATTGTATACCCCATCCATAGTGCTAGAACAAACACTGATTCTCGAAAATATATTTCATCCGTAGACGGTAGCGAACCGTCAAAGATGAGGGTTGTCAACCCATATGGCCATATAACATAAGTTCTCGCTTACACCCGGCAAGTGTAACTAATGATAATCGAATTGAGGATTTTTTTGTTCTAAACTCGTATGTAGAATGTTTGTTTTCCCGTTCTTGTGTTCACTTAGTTCAAAAGAATCGTTTATGTTTTCTCATCCCAAATATAAGTTCAAAAAGAGTAAAAGTGGGACTATGATCTCACCTTGAGTGCAAGAGTTAATAAAGTACTTCAACAAGTAGACGCGTGCAAAGACAAAGCTAGTCTTGACCTAAACATATAGGTTGTATCAATAACGGTAAACACAAACGGTCAAAGATGTTCAATTAGTCCTATGGCTCGTTAAGACTCGATCATAATAGCATGTGAATCAAATTGTCATGTTTCATGCAAGGTACAAGTATAAAAACATGTTAGAAAGATTGCACAATTATTTGGTTAAGTTTGATTAAAAGTCAACTTGGTCGGGTCAAAGTCAACGGAAAAGTCAACGTTGTTGGGTTGGGTATCCGACAATTTTTCTAAGTTATATAATCATATATGAGCATGTTGGCCAAGTTTCATGTTAATCGGAGGTCCGTAGCATAGCAAACATTTTTATGTCAAATGACCAAAACAAACAGCCAGTTTTAGTACAATGGGACGGCGTCCCAAATGGCTAGACGGCGTCCCACAATGAAGGGTGGGATGGCGTCCTGATATCCTAGACGGCGTCTAGGTTCAAAAGGTGGGACGGCGTCCCCAGTATCTGGACGGCGTCCTAATCGGTTTCCAGGCCCTGTTTGCTGTATTCCTCAAATGGACGAACCAAAACACAAACAATCACATTTTATGATCCGCAAACAATTAGAACATGTATTTTATATCATCGGAAAGCTCTTTCGACAAGGAACGCAACTAAGCACTTTTCATCAAGCAAAAACATCATATACTATAACCGAAATCCCGCCAAGTGATCAATAGAGGTTTATTTTCAAGTTTCAAGTTTATCAATTGCAATTTAAGTTTCGGGAATCCAATTTATACATATGATATGCCGTTTTGAAGGTAATGAAACATGTAATACAACTAAACACTTATCAATAACATTAACAAGCATTCAACGCATCAAAAGTTCGTTTTAAGAGTTGTCAACCCTAACCAAAAGTTCACAAAATCAATAATCGCGTTTATGAAGTTTCTTAAATCAATCTATACATCAAAATGAAGCTAATGATACTAGTAACACTTTTAAAACATGCACATTAACAATCTAATAACATTTGATCATCCAAAATCAAGGATTTAGCAAGTAATTTTCATAATGAACTAGTTACACCAAAAATAACAAATCGAGCATACAAACTACATACACGACATCACAATGAGCCATAGACACTAATTAACATACTTTTAAGTCAAGAACACAAATTTAAAGAAAACTAGTGTTTTAGAAATGTTACCCAAACGAGATGAAGTTGGTACCAAAATGAAGAGGATGAAGAGAGGATCACGAATATGTAATTTATTTTGTTGTAAGCCTCCTAGATCGAATTTAGATGATGATTGAATGAATTTGGAAATTGGGTGTGTTCTTGCTAGAGAGAAAGAGAGAGAGAGGGAGATGGTTGAATGGTGGTGATTGGGGTGGACTAGGTGACCTAGTCAACTAGTTTGCCCCGTGTCAATTTTAGTCCCTGGAGTTTGTAGTCGAGTGCAGAAAATACCTAAACGGAATATTTTAAAACGCGTATTAACGGAAGATATTAAAATCCAATAACGAGAATATTTAGAATGTTAGCTAACGGAGGTTACGAATCTAGATACGAGGAATATTATCTAAAAAGAAAAAGACGGCGTTAAGAATAATTTAACGGAAAAATGCGGGATGTTACACTTACTACTTGCGTACTTTCATTACCGACTTTATCGCTTTTATCACTGTGAGTTATAGCATTCCCTTTTTACTTTAACTTATTTTGGGAACTGAGAATACATGCGGATTTTATGTTTTACATACTAGGCAAGAGTACTTAAACTTATATATGTGTGGGTTATACAACAGCATAAACATTCCCTTTAGCTCAGTAACGTTTAATCATTGGTTTTTGAACCGTGAACGCGAATCTTAGATATGGATCCATAGGGTTTGACATCCCCACTCGGGCTAGTCGCGCTAGCATTTAACGAGTGTTTAATACTTCGTAGACATACGCACTTGCCAAGTGTACTTTCAGGGGGTATAAACATTAAGTCTAGTTACCGGATGCCCACGGTTATACATATACTTTATCATACTGATTTGAATTACTGATTTGTAACGCTTGTTTGAAGCACTAAAATCTCGTGGCCTACATTACATTACTGAATACAAACAAACTATAGCTCACCAACATTCGTGTTGACTTTTTAAGCATGTATTTCTCAGGTGTTTAGACGTTGTTGCTTCTGTTGTTAGCCTTGCTGTTCTAGTCTCGATGTATAGACTTGCTGTTACAGACTTGCTGTGTTAGACTTCCGCTGCATTACTTAGAGATGTCTCAAGCATGAAACTTTTACTTTGCATTCCCAACTTATGTTATTTTCAAAACAATAGCTTTGTAATGACCTTAGTATCATGTACTCATGTTAATGTTTCCTATTCATCTTTTCTAAAACGTTATCTGTTCATGAATGCAAAACTGGTTTTCAAATAACATATAGTGTTTGACCTTGTAATGATCCTGTTGTTGATGTACCGTACACGATGATTTTGCACGGGGTGTCACAGTTGGTATCAGAGCATTGGTTGTAGGGAATTAGGTTGCATTAGTGAGTCTAGGACCAACCCAAGTAGGATTCACTAATAGGACTAATCTACAACTTGCTAGTTTACTTGTTTCTGCGGAACCTGCTGCATGCTACTGTGTTATATTACTACATGTTACTGCTTACTACTACTGCATGCCACTGCTTACTTTTACTACCGTATGAACTTGCTGCATACTACCGTTTCCTTTTACTGCTATGTAAACTCGCTGCATGCTTTTACTTATTCTAGCTACTGCATGCTACTATCTGCTTTCGATTGCATGTTACTTCTGTTTAGTACTGTTAATATTGCCATGCAATATGTAGTGACCCGAACTTTTCCAGGTTTATATATATTAATTGAGATTCATATTTACATGATTAAATGTTTCCAACATGTTAAGCAATCAAACTTGTTAAGACTTGATTAATTGAAATATGTTTCATATAGACAATTGACCACCCAAGTTGACCGGTGATTCACGAACGTTAAAACTTGTAAAAACTATATGATGACATATATATGGATATATATATAGTTAACATGATAATATGATAAGTAAACATATCATTAAGTATATTAACAATGAACTACATATGTAAAAACAAGACTACTAACTTAATGATTTTTAAACGAGACATATATGTAACGATTATCGTTGTAAAGACATTTAATGTATATATATCATATTAAGAGATATTCATACATGATAATATCATGATAATATAATAATTTAAAATCTCATTTGATATTATAAACATTGGGTTAACAACATTTAACAAGATCGTTAACCTAAAGGTTTCAAAACAACACTTACATGTAACGACTAACGATGACTTACCGACTCAGTTAAAATGTATATACATGTAGTGTTTTAATATGTATTTATACACTTTTGAAAGACTTCAATACACTTATCAAAATACTTCTACTTAACAAAAATGCTTACAATTACATCCTCATTCAGTTTCATCAACAATTCTACTCGTATGCACCCGTATTCGTACTCGTACAATACACAGCTTTTAGATGTATGTACTATTGGTATATACACTCCAATGATCAGCTCTTAGCAGCCCATGTGAGTCACCTAACACATGTGGGAACCATCATTTGGCAACTAGCATGAAATATCTCATAAAATTACAAAAATATGAGTAATCATTCATGACTTATTTACATGAAAACAAAATTACATATCCTTTATATGTAATCCATACACCAACGACCAAAAACACCTACAAAAACTTTCATTCTTCAATTTTCTTCATCTAATTGATCTCTCTCAAGTTCTATCTTCAAGTTCTAAGTGTTCTTCATAAATTCCAAAAGTTCTAGTTTCATAAAATCAAGAATACTTTCAAGTTTGCTAGCTCACTTCCAATCTTGTAAGGTGATCATCCAACCTCAAGAAATCTTTGTTTCTTACAGTAGGTTATCATTCTAATACAAGGTAATAATCATATTCAAACTTTGGTTCAATTTCTATAACTATAACAATCTTATTTCAAGTGATGATCTTACTTGAACTTGTTTTCGTGTCATGATTCTGCTTCAAGAACTTCGAGCCATCCAAGGATCCATTGAAGCTAGATCCATTTTTCTCTTTTTCAGTAGGTTTATCCAAGGAACTTAAGGTAGTAATGATGTTCATAACATCATTCGATTCATACATATAAAGCTATCTTATTCGAAGGTTTAAACTTGTAATCACTAGAACATAGTTTAGTTAATTCTAAACTTGTTCGCAAACAAAAGTTAATCCTTCTAACTTGACTTTTAAAATCAACTAAACACATGTTCTATATCTATATGATATGCTAACTTAATGATTTAAAACCTGGAAACACGAAAAACACCGTAAAACCGGATTTACGCCGTCGTAGTAACACCGCGGGCTGTTTTGGGTTAGTTAATTAAAAACTATGATAAACTTTGATTTAAAAGTTGTTATTCTGAGAAAATGATTTTTATTATGAACATGAAACTATATCCAAAAATTATGGTTAAACTCAAAGTGGAAGTATGTTTTCTAAAATGGTCATCTAGACGTCGTTCTTTCGACTGAAATGACTACCTTTACAAAAACGACTTGTAACTTATTTTTGCGACGATAAACCTATACTTTTTCTGTTTAGATTCATAAAATAGAGTTCAATTTGAAACCATAGCAATTTGATTCACTCAAAACGGATTTAAAATGAAGAAGTTATGGGTAAAACAAGATTGGATAATTTTTCTCATTTTAGCTACGTGAAAATTGTTAACAAATATATTCCAAC
Organism: Rutidosis leptorrhynchoides; assembly: GCF_046630445.1. Classification (NCBI taxonomy): domain Eukaryota; kingdom Viridiplantae; phylum Streptophyta; class Magnoliopsida; order Asterales; family Asteraceae; genus Rutidosis; species Rutidosis leptorrhynchoides. The sequence continues at coordinate 329,833,706 of NC_092333.1, read as the reverse complement.
CATAACTTAATCAACGTGTATTGTATATTATGTAATCTTGAGATACCATAGACACGTATACAATGTTTCGACCTATCATGTCGACACATCTATATATATTTCGGAACAACCATAGACACTCTATATGTGAATGTTGGAGTTAGCTATACAGGGTTGAGGTTGATTCCAAAATATATATAGTTTGAGTTGTGATCAATACTGAGATACGTATACACTGGGTCGTGGATTGATTCAAGATAATATTTATCGATTTATTTCTGTACATATAACTGTGGACAACTAGTTGTAGGTTACTAACGAGGACAGCTGACTTAATAAACTTAAAACATCAAAATATATTAAAAGTGTTGTAAATATATTTTGAACATACTTTGATATATATGTATATATTGTTATAGGTTCGTGAATCAACCAGTGGCCAAGTCTTACTTTCCGACGAAGTAAAAATCTGTGAAAGTGAGTTATAGTCCCACTTTTAAAATCTAATATTTTTGGGATGAGAATACATGCAGGTTTTATAAATGATTTACAAAATAGACACAAGTACGTGAAACTACATTCTATGGTTGAATTATCGAAATCGAATATGCCCCTTTTTATTAAGTCTGGTAATCTAAGAATTAGGGAACAGACACCCTAATTGACGCGAATCCTAAAGATAGATCTATTGGGCCTAACAAACCCCATCCAAAGTACCGGATGCTTTAGTACTTCGAAATTTATATCATATCCGAAGGGTATCCCGTAATGATGGGGATATTCATATATATGCATCTTGTTAATGTCGGTTACCAGGTGTTCACCATATGAATGATTTTTATCTCTATGTATGGGATGTGTATTGAAATATGAAATCTTGTGGTCTATTGTTACGATTTGATATATATAGGTTAAACCTATAACTCACCAACATTTTTGTTGACGTTTAAAGCATGTTTATTCTCAGGTGAATATTAAGAGCTTCCGCTGTTGCATACTAAAATAAGGACAAGATTTGGAGTCCATGTTTGTATGATATTGTGTAAAAACTGCATTCAAGAAACTGATTTCGATGTAACATATTTGTATTGTAAACCATTATGTAATGGTCGTGTGTAAACAGGATATTTTAGATTATCATTATTTGATAATCTACGTAAAGCTTTTTAAACCTTTATTTATGAAATAAAGGTTATGGTTTGTTTTAAAAATGAACGCAGTCTTTGAAAAACGTCTCATATAGAGGTCAAAACCTCGCAACGAAATCAATTAATATGGAACGTTTTTAATCAATAAGAACGGGACATTTCAGTTGGTATCCGAGCGTTGGTCTTAGAGAACCAGAATTTTGCATTAGTGTGTCTTATCGAGTTTGTTAGGATGCATTAGTGAGTCTGGACTTCGACCGTGTTTACTTGAAAAATGATTGCTTAACAAATTTTGTTGGAAACTATATATTTTTAACATGTGAATATTATGTGATATATTAATCTCTTAACGCGTTTGATATTATGTGATAGATGTCTACCTCTAGAACAAGTCCCATTGACTCACCTAATAATAATGAAGAGTCAAATGTAAATTGGAATGATTCGTGGACTGATTCACAAGTTCCCGAAGAGGAACCGGAAGAAGAGTCGGAACCGGAAGAAGAATCGGAACCGGAAGAAGAATCGGAACCGGATGAAGAAATAGAACCGGTGGGGGAAATAATAAAATGGTTAAGTAAAAGAAAATCCTCAACCAACCGACCAAGGTTAATTATGGTCAATGGTGTTTCCGCCAAGGAAGCAAAATATTGGGAGGATTACCAATTCTCCGATGAATCGGATTCCGACGAGAATTCCGATGATGTTATAGAAATTACCCCAACTGAATTTAAAAAGGCAAAAGAAAATAATAAGGGAAAGGGCATAAAAATAGAGAAATCTAATTCCAACCCCGATGAACTTTATATGTATCGTCAACCCCCAAAGTCCTTAAGTTGTAACAATGACCCGGGAACCTCTAAACCACCAGGTTTTTCTAAACCAATGTGGATCACGACGGCTCGTATTAGGGGAACATCATATATCCCTAGAAACTTGGCAAAACGAACCAAAACCGAAGAAGAAGAAACAAGCGAGTCGGAATAAGATAGTTGTATTCGTGTGGTGTAATATATGTAATATATGTAATATAGTGTGCTTATGCTTTATGATATATGTAAAAATTGCTTGTATTAATAAGTATTTTTTTTATGAATCTAACTCTTGTCTATTTTACAGTATAAAAACACAAAATGGATAGACAACCCAATATTTTAAGAGACCTACCCGGAGACATGATTGATGAAATCTTGTCTAGAGTCGGTCAGAACTCTTCGGCACAACTATTTAACGCGAGATCAGTTTGTAAGACATTCGAAGAACGTTCCAAGAATGCCTTGGTTTATAAAAGGCTTTCGTTCGAAAGATGGGGGATATCACATTGGGAAATCCATAAGTTACGATGTGTTTACTTTGACGCATATATTGCGGGGAACCCAAATGCTATTTTACGCAATGGGTTAAGAAATTATTTTGACTCAATATATCCGAATATTGGACTTCGTGATTTAGAAAAAGCGGCTAACATGCAACATAAAGAAGCATGTTATGCTTACGGATTAGTAATGTTCGCTTCTCACCAAAGTGAGAACAAGAACATCGGGCTACAACTATTAAACAAAACATTCCCACAAGTGACGGAGTCGGTAATTGGGGTAAGAAATGAGGTTTTTAGATTGTTACGGGACTGTTGGACATTACGTAACCCTCGTCCCTTTGACGACGTTACAACACGCTGTCTTATCAACGGCCATAACGGTTATGTTCCACAAGACCAAGGATGGGAAGTAGTCCTAGTAAAACCAGAATGCATGACTTGTTTCTGGACGTATGAATTACGTGTCTTTATTGCCTTTGCTGAACGACTTGTGTACTAGCTAGAATTATCTTCACAACCATCTTGTATCAAATTTATTGTGTGCTATATTTCATGCTATATGTAAAATAAGCGGTATTGTAAGTTTGTAAAATATTGTGTAAAAGTTTGAACGCGAAATATTATTATAATCAATTTTTCATATAGAATTGTAGTAGTTGAATTGTATATTAGCTACTAAGTATGAACTTAACGGGTAGGTACTACCCGAATTTAAACTTATAAAACGCTAATATGAAGAAAAAGCTTTTATAAATGAGTTCATATTATGCTACGAAATACTATTAACTACTCTTAATATTCTCTATGATTAACTTGTTCCATTTAATTATTTTGAAGGAAATGGCACCGACTACTCGACACACCGTGAATATGAATGAAGAGGAATTCCGTACTTTTCTAGCTTCAAACATAGCCGCAGTACAGGCTGCGCTACATACCAACAATAACCTTGGATCTAGCAGTACAGGAAATCGTGTAGGATGCACCTACAAAGAATTCACTGCCTGCAAACCTTTGGAATTTGATGGAACCGAAGGACCGATCGGATTGAAACGGTGGACCGAGAAGGTCGAATCGGTGTTTGCCATAAGTAAGTGTACTGAAGAGGACAAAGTAAAGTACGCTACGCATACCTTCACAGGTTCTGCGTTAACATGTTGGAATACCTATCTAGAGCAAGTGGGACAAGACGATGCGTACGCACTACCGTGGTCAGCATTCAAGCACTTGATGAACGAGAAGTACCGTCCCAGAACCGAGGTCAATAAGCTCAAGACAGAACTTAGAGGGTTACGAACCCAAGGATTTGATATTACCACGTACGAAAGACGATTCACAGAATTGTGCCTATTGTGTCCGGGAGCATTCGAAGATGAGGAAGAGAAGATCGACGCGTTTGTGAAAGGATTACCGGAAAGAATCCAAGAAGATATAAGTTCACACGAGCCCGCCTCCATACAACAGGCATGTAGAATGGCTCACAAACTCGTGAACCAGATTGAAGAAAGAATTAAAGAACAGACTGCTGAAGAGGCCAATGTGAAGCAAGTCAAAAGAAAGTGGGAGGAAAACGGTGATAAGAATCACCAATACAACAACAACAGCAATTACAACAATAATCGCAACAATTATCCCAACAATCGCAACATCAATCGCAACTACAACAAACGGCCCAACAACAACAACAACAACAACAACAGCAACTACAACAATCATCCCAACAACAATAATAACCGCAACAACAACAACAATCAGAAGCAGCTATGCCAAAGGTGTGAAAAGAATCACTCGGGGTTCTGCACCAAATTTTGCAACAAGTGTAAAAGAAATGGTCATAGCGCGGCGAAGTGTGAGGTCTACGGACCAGGGGTTAATAGAACGAAAGGAACAAATGGTGTCGGAACGAGTAATGGCGGAGCAAGTAGTGTCGGAGCAAGTTATGCCAATGTAGTTTGTTATAAATGTGGAAAACCGGGCCACATTATTAGAAATTGCCCGAACCAGGAGAACACGAATGGACAAGTCCGTGGAAGAGTTTTCAATATTAATGCGGCAGAGGCACAGGAAGACCCGGAGCTTGTTACGGGTACGTTTCTTATTGACAATAAATCTGCTTATGTTTTATTTGATTCGGGTGCGGATAGAAGCTATATGAGTAGAGATTTTTGTGCTAAATTAAGTTGTCCATTGACGCCTTTGGATAGTAAATTTTTACTCGAATTAGCAAATGGTAAATTAATTTCAGCAGATAATATATGTCGGAATCGAGAAATTAAACTGGTTAGCGAAACATTTAAGATTGATTTGATACCAGTAGAGTTAGGGAGTTTTGATGTGATAATCGGTATGGACTGGTTGAAAGAAGTGAAAGCGGAGATCGTTTGTTACAAAAATGCAATTCGCATTATACGAGAAAAAGGAAAACCCTTAATGGTGTACGGAGAAAAGGGCAACACGAAGCTACATCTTATTAGTAATTTGAAGGCACAAAAACTAATAAGAAAAGATTGCTATGCTGTTCTAGCACACGTCGAGAAAGTACAAACTGAAGAAAAGAGCATCAATGATGTTCCCGTCGCAAAAGAATTTCCTGATGTATTTCTTAAAGAATTACCGGGATTACCCCCACATCGATCCGTTGAATTTCAAATAGATCTTGTACCAGGAGCTGCACCAATAGCTCGTGCTCCTTACAGACTCGCACCCAGCGAGATGAAAGAACTACAAAGCCAATTACAAGAACTTTTAAAGCGTGGTTTCATTCGACCAAGCACATCACCGTGGGGAGCTCCTGTTTTGTTTGTCAAGAAGAAAGATGGTACATTCAGGTTGTGTATCGACTACCGAGAGTTGAACAAACTTACCATCAAGAACCGCTACCCACTACCGAGAATCGATGACTTATTTGATCAACTACAAGGCTCGTCTGTTTATTCAAAGATTGACTTACGTTCCGGGTATCATCAAATGCGGGTGAAAGAAGATGATATTCCAAAGACTGCTTTCAGAACACGTTACGGTCATTACGAGTTTATGGTCATGCCGTTTGGTTTAACTAATGCACCAGCTGTGTTCATGGACCTTATGAACCGAGTGTGTGGACCATACCTTGACAAGTTTGTCATTGTTTTCATTGATGACATACTTATTTACTCAAAGAATGACCAAGAACACGGTGAACATTTGAGAAAGGTGTTAGAAGTATTGAGGAAGGAAGAATTGTACGCTAAGTTTTCAAAGTGTGCATTTTGGTTGGAAGAAGTTCAATTCCTCGGTCACATAGTGAACAAAGAAGGTATTAAGGTGGATCCGGCAAAGATAGAAACTGTTGAAAAGTGGGAAACCCCAAAAACTCCAAAACACATACGCCAGTTTTTAGGACTAGCTGGTTACTACAGAAGGTTCATCCAAGACTTTTCCAGAATAGCAAAACCCTTGACTGCATTAACGCATAAAGGGAAGAAATTTGAATAGAATGATGAACAAGAGAAAGCGTTTCAGTTATTGAAGAAAAAGCTAACTACAGCACCTATATTGTCATTGCCTGAAGGGAATGATGATTTTGTGATTTATTGTAATGCATCAAAGCAAGGTCTCGGTTGTGTATTAATGCAACGAACGAAGGTGATTGCTTATGCGTCTAGACAATTGAAGATTCACGAACAAAATTATACGACGCATGATTTGGAATTAGGCGCGGTTGTTTTTGCATTAAAGACTTGGAGGCACTACTTATATGGGGTCAAAAGTATTATATATACCGACCACAAAAGTCTTCAACACATATTTAATCAGAAACAACTGAATATGAGGCAGCGTAGGTGGATTGAATTATTGAATGATTACGACTTTGAGATTCGTTACCACCCGGGGAAGGCAAATGTGGTAGCCGATGCCTTGAGCAGGAAGGACAGAGAACCCATTCGAGTAAAATCTATGAATATAATGATTCATAATAACATTACTACTCAAATAAAGGAGGCGCAACAAGGAGTTTTAAAAGAGGGAAATTTAAAGGATGAAATACCCAAAGGATCGGAGAAGCATCTTAATATTCGGGAAGACGGAACCCGGTATAGGGCTGAAAGGATTTAGGTACCAAAATTTGGAGATATGAGAGAAATGGTACTTAGAGAAGCTCATAAAACCAGATACTCAATACATCCTGGAACGGGGAAGATGTACAAGGATCTCAAGAAACATTTTTGGTGGCTGGGTATGAAAGCCGATGTTGCTAAATACGTAGGAGAATGTTTGACGTGTTCTAAGGTCAAAGCTGAGCATCAGAAACCATCAGGTCTACTTCAACAACCCGAAATCCCGGAATGGAAATGGGAAAACATTACCATGGATTTCATCACTAAATTGCCAAGGACTGCAAGTGGTTTTGATACTATTTGGGTAATAGTTGATCGGAGTTGTAATCACTTGCATCCATAAATTTGCTTGAAAACAAAGGGACCAATGAGAACGCGACATGTGGCCCGAAAATCACATGTGATTAGAAAAAAAAAATCGAAAAATTTTTTATTTTAAATTTTTTTCTCGAAAATTTTTTTTTCAAAATTTTTTTCCGAAATTTTTTTTTCGAATTTTTTTTTTTTAAAAAATCATTTGATTATGCATGTCAATCACATGTGATTGTAAACCCAATCACATGTGATTATGCATGGCAAATTCAATCACATGTAATTGTACAATTCAATCACATGTGATTGTGCAGGTAAATCACATGTGATTGTAAAAAAAAAAAAAATTTAAAATTTTTTTTTTTAAAATTTCGAAAAAAATTTAAAAAAAAATTTTTCAAAAAAATTTTTGAATTTTTTTTCAATCACATGTGATTTTCGCGACACGTGTCGCGCTCTCATTGGTCCCTTGAATCTCAACTTAATTTATGGACTCAAATGAATATTCCTCTAGTTGATCGTCTCACCAAATCAGCACACTTCCTGCCAATAAGAGAAGATGACAAGATGGAGAAGTTAGCACGACTGTATTTGAAGGAAGTCGTCTCCAGACATGGAATACCAATCTCTATTATCTCTGATAGGGATGGCAGATTTATTTCAAGATTCTGGCAGACATTACAGCAAGCATTAGGAACTCGTCTAGACATGAGTACTGCCTATCATCCACAAACTGATGGGCAGAGCGAAAGGACGATACAAACGCTTGAAGACATGCTACGAGCATGTGTTATTGATTTCGGAAACAGTTGGGATCGACATCTACCGTTAGCAGAATTTTCCTACAACAACAGCTACCATTCAAGCATTGAGATGGCGCCGTTTGAAGCACTTTATGGTAGAAAGTGCAGGTCTCCGATTTGTTGGAGTGAAGTGGGGGATAGACAGATTACGGGTCCGGAGATTATACAAGAAACTACCGAGAAGATCATCCAAATTTAACAACGGTTGAAAACCGCCCAAAGTCGACAAAAGAGCTACGCTGACATTAAAAGAAAAGATATAGAATTTGAAATTGGAGAGATGGTCATGCTTAAAGTTGCACCTTGGAAAGGCGTTGTTCGATTTGGTAAACGAGGGAAATTAAATCCAAGGTATATTGGACCATTCAAGATTATTGATCGTGTCGGACCAGTAACTTACCGACTAGAGTTACCTCAACAACTCGCGGCTGTACATAACACTTTCCACGTCTCGAATTTGAAGAAATGTTTTGCTAAAGAAGATCTCACTATTCCGTTAGATGAAATCCAAATCAACGAAAAACTTCAATTCATCGAAGAACCCGTCGAAATAATGGATCGTGAGGTTAAAAGACTTAAGCAAAACAAGATACCAATTGTTAAGGTTCGATGGAATGCTCGTAGAGGACCCGAGTTCACCTGGGAGCGTGAAGATCAGATGAAGAAGAAATACCCGCATCTATTTCCAGAAGATTCGTCAACACCTTCAACAGCTTAAAATTTCGGGACGAAATTTATTTAACGGGTAGGTACTGTAGTGACCCGAACTTTTCCATGTTTATATATATTAATTGAGATTGATATTTACATGATTAAATGTTTCCAACATGTTAAGCAATCAAACTTGTTAAGACTTGATTAATTGAAATATGTTTCATATAGACAATTGACCACCCAAGTTGACCGGTGATTCACGAACGTTAAAACTTGTAAAAACTATATGATGACATATATATGGATATATATATAGTTAACATGATACTATGATAAGTAAACATATCATTAAGTATATTAACAATGAACTACGTATGTAAAAACAAGACTACTAACTTAATGATTTTTAAACGAGACATATATGTAACGATTATCGTTGTAAAGACATTTAATGTATATATATCATATTAAGAGATATTCATACATGATAATATCATGATAATATAATAATTTAAAATCTCATTTGATATTATAAACATTGGGTTAACAACATTTAACAAGATCGTTAACCTAAAGGTTTCAAAACAACACTTACATGTAACGACTAACGATGACTTACCGACTCAGTTAAAATGTATATACATGTAGTGTTTTAATATGTATTTATACACTTTTGAAAGACTTCAATACACTTATCAAAATACTTCTACTTAACAAAAATGCTTACAATTACATCCTCATTCAGTTTCATCAACAATTCTACTCGTATGCACCCGTATTCGTACTCGTACAATACACAGCTTTTAGATGTATGTACTATTGGTATATACACTCCAATGATCAGCTCTTAGCAGCCCATGTGAGTCACCTAACACATGTGGGAACCATCATTTGGCAACTAGCATGAAATATCTCATAAAATTACAAAAATATGAGTAATCATTCATGACTTATTTACATGAAAACAAAATTACATATCCTTTATATCTAATCCATATACCAACGACCAAAAACACCTACAAAAACTTTCATTCTTCAATTTTCTTCATCTAATTGATCTCTCTCAAGTTCTATCTTCAAGTTCTAAGTGTTCTTCATAAATTCCAAAAGTTCTAGTTTCATAAAATCAAGAATACTTTCAAGTTTGCTAGCTCACTTCCAATCTTGTAAGGTGATCATCCAACCTCAAGAAATCTTTGTTTCTTACAGTAGGTTATCATTCTAATACAAGGTAATAATCATATTCAAACTTTGGTTCAATTTCTATAACTATAACAATCTTATTTCAAGTGATGATCTTACTTGAACTTGTTTTCGTGTCATGATTCTGCTTCAAGAACTTCGAGCCATCCAAGGATCCATTGAAGCTAGATCCATTTTTATCTTTTCCAGTAGGTTTATCCAAGGAACTTAAGGTAGTAATGATGTTCATAACATCATTCGATTCATACATATAAAGCTATCTTATTCGAAGGTTTAAACTTGTAATCACTAGAACATAGTTTAGTTAATTCTAAACTTGTTCGCAAAGAAAAGTTAATCCTTCTAACTTGACTTTTAAAATCAACTAAACACATGTTCTATATCTATATGATATGCTAACTTAATGATTTAAAACCTGGAAACACGAAAAACACCGTAAAACCGGATTTACGCCGTCGTAGTAACACCGCGGGCTGTTTTGGGTTAGTTAATTAAAAACTATGATAAACTTTGATTTAAAAGTTGTTATTCTGAGAAAATGATTTTTATTATGAACATCAAACTATATCCAAAAATTATGGTTAAACTCAAAGTGGAAGTATGTTTTCTAAAATGGTCATCTAGACGTCGTTCTTTCAACTGAAATGACTACCTTTACAAAAATGACTTGTAACTTATTTTTCCGACTATAAACCTATACTTTTTCTGTTTACATTCATAAAATAGAGTTCAATATGAAACCATAGCAATTTGATTCACTCACAAGGATTTAAAATGAAGAAGTTATGGGTAAAACAAGATTGGATAATTTTTCTCATTTTAGCTACGTGAAAATTGGTAACAAATCTATTCCAACCATAACTTAATCAACTTGTATTGTATATTATGTAATCTTGAGATACCATAGACACGTATACAATGTTTCGACCTATCATGTCGACACATCTATATATATTTCGGAACAACCATAGACACTCTATATGTGAATGTTGGACTTAGCTATACAGGGTTGAGGTTGATTCCAAAATATATATAGTTTGAGTTGTGATCAATACTGAGATACGTATACACTGGGTCGTGGATTGATTCAAGATAATATTTATCGATTTATTTCTGTACATATAACTGTGGACAACTAGTTGTAGGTTACTAACGAGGACAGCTGACTTAATAAACTTAAAACATCAAAATATATTAAAAGTGTTGTAAATATATTTTGAACATACTTTGATATATATGTATATATTGTTATAGGTTCGTGAATCAACCAGTGGCCAAGTCTTACTTCCTGACGAAGTAAAAATCTGTGAAAGTGAGTTATAGTCCCACTTTTAAAATCTAATATTTTTGGGACGAGAATACATGCAGGTTTTATAAATGATTTACAAAATAGACACAAGTACGTGAAACTACATTCTATGGTTGAATTATCGAAATCGAATATGCCCCTTTTTATTAAGTCTGGTAATCTAAGAATTAGGGAACAGACACCCTAATTGACGCGAATCCTAAAGATAGATCTATTGGGCCTAACAAACCCCATCCAAAGTACCGGATGCTTTAGTACTTCGAAATTTATATCATATCCGAAGGGTGTCCCGGAATGATGGGGATATTCATATATATGCATCTTGTTAATGTTGGTTACCAGGTGTTCACCATATGAATGATTTTTATCTCTATGTATGGGATGTGTATTGAAATATGAAATCTTGTGGTCTATTGTTACGATTTGATATATATAGGTTAAACCTATAACTCACCAACATTTTTGTTGACGTTTAAAGCATGTTTATTCTTAGGTGAATATTAAGAGCTTCCGCTGTTGCATACTAAAATAAGGACAAGATTTGGAGTACATGTTTGTATGATATTGTGTAAAAACTGCATTCAAGAAACTGATTTCGATGTAACATATTTGTATTGTAAACCATTATGTAATGGTCGTGTGTAAACAGGATATTTTAGATTATCATTATTTGATAATCTACGTAAAGCTTTTTAAACCTTTATTTATGAAATAAAGGTTATGGTTTGTTTTAAAAATGAACGCAGTCTTTGAAAAACGTCTCATATAGAGGTCAAAACCTCGCAACGAAATCAATTAATATGGAACGTTTTTAATCAATAAGAACGGGACATTTCACTATATACTGCTATAAACGAGCTAGGTTGCTGTAGTGCCTGATTACGTGCTTGCTTCATGCCTGCTATTCGCTGCACCGACTTGGAAAAACTTACCTTTCCTAGTTCAGTTGTTCTTCTGAACCCATTTCCCACACGTCTAACCCTAAGGATTAGTATTGTAATCCACCTGTTACTACTGTTCCACCGTTCCAGAGATCGAAACAATTCTTCACGCAATCTAGGAGGAGTACCCCTCGGATTACACACCCACTAAAGTCGATCCTCGGAGGAGGAGATATTGGAGGATTTGTCGGAGTAACCGCACCCCGAGCTCACTCTAAATAGCCACGTACAACGTGTGAACATTCGAAGGTTGTTCAGTTCCTGCAAGATGGCTCGTATCTCGTACGCTTTCATGACCGTCACTTATCTCTTTCGTTCTTCACCACTGCTCGACGATCTGACGACATTTCTGGATTTAGTACCCTAACACTCTTAGGCATTGGGGAAGTCGGGAGGACATCTCCTTTCACAAGGTCAGAGTGACTTCTATTGATGCTCAACCATACCCAAAGACTTGGGAGTCGCCTCAAGACATATCGTACTACTACTTGCTACACATACAACTCGACGCGAGACCCAGATTGAATTTCTAGAAAGGAACCTAACGATGTTACCTGAACCTGAACATTTTGAAGAAATTTCAGGACATTTAGGCATTGGTGCATGACCTACGGAACTTACGCACCCACACCGAGAAACCGTGAGATTAATTATGTAGATTTTGTTTTGAGATAGCATAGATAAAGCACCGTGGGATGAAATTGAGTAGAACTGAAAGTGATCACGTTACATTGACCATATGGAGTGATATTGGAATGAACGTACGATTTAGTACAATATAATGACGCCAGGCCAGCGTAATTATATTGAAGTGAATTATGCAGAAGTCCCAATGTTACTACATAAGGAATATGAAGCGATTCAAAGGAAATTTTGGTAGGAACCACTTGAGTATACGCATTATGGTCTGATAAAGGCAGGAATAACCACTTAGTCTAGATACTGTACGAGAAGGGCCTGGACTGCAGAATTGATAACCCGAAAATTTATTATAGATATAGACACCCTGGATACTTAAGGAAAAAAGTTCTCAAATAGGAAAAAAAAAACTTTGGACTCACATACGATAGAGCAATCTTTATCTCAGCTATGGAGACTCGAATGGATCCTGATTTTAGTTAGGGTACGTTTCTTCACAACGATTTATCGTCTCGGAATTGTTTAATACTAGAGTGATAGAAACCTTATACCTAAGAATCCTAGTGTGATGACTAATAAGCCATTAACAATCATGAGAGTTAAGTATTCTATAGGACAAGCTAATGGTAAGTTGGCAGAGATAGAGGAGTAATTTAAGATAGTACCTTAAAAATTAACAGGTGGGTCATTTGGAGATGACCTCATGCCAACAAAACTTGGAAGTTTTATAGTAGTAGTTGGAAAGGATTAGTTACCTGCACACAAGCAGATGTTATTTGAGAAGGTTGATAAAAATTTTCACGGCAGTATAATAAGATTTGGTTGAAATGGACCTTAAAATTAACCTAATACTCATTGAGTTAGAAAGCTTTGAGGAAATAGTTGGAACGGACTGACTTTCAAGGACGAAAGCGAAAGTTATTTTTAGTAAGAAGATTATTCGTCTACTTCGCGAGAATGGTGAGCCAAAAGCCATCCGGATTACTTCAACAACCCGAGATCCCACAATGGAAATGGGAAGGGATGACGATGGATTTCATTCTGAAACTACCGAAAATAGTCGGCAGTTATGACACTATCGGGGTTATCGTTGATCGCCTCACCAAATCTACTCACTTTCTAGCCATGAAAGAAACCGATACAATGGACAACGATACATAAAGGAAATTGTATCCCGTCACTTCAGCAATTCAAATACTATACTACCCAAGAATCGTATTTGATACTCATTCTTATGCGACACTGAATCCTAACTTATTCCGAGAGAATTCTTAATCAATGATAATCACACCATCACCTTTCTTACTTCGATATTTGTCATACCAGTTCGGAATTTCCAAAATCAATGGGTAGTTAATCCCCGTCCTCATACTCTCCCTTTCGTTTCTCACTTATAAGCAACAACTTTATACTTAAGCATTTTTGGTCGAAGGACTTATGCCCTACTAATAGTCATCAACCACATTAAAATTCAACAGTTTTCATTACCTCGTAACATTTTTGCTCAAATATCACCCGAGATTTTCAAAAGTCTTTTACTCGATTCTCATCAATCTTTTTTCAACTTGTAACCTCCGAAATATGAAAATTTTGTTTGCCAAAATTTTACTTACACTATTTTACTGTGCGATCCTCTCAAAACTTAATAAAAATAAATTTATTTTATTTGCCATTCGTGCAAATTTTTGAAATCGTATACGTTATATAAAATAAAGTAAATAATTACTTCTTTTTGACAAATACATATGAAATTTTACTTTCACTTTTACAAATCAAATCTTTTATTCAAAGGATATTTTACCTTGAATGGTACGTGTTGTACATAACCCTAGTTTGCTAAGAACTTAATTTCTTTTCTTACATCATCACCTTAAATGAATTCTATAAAATTTTCGTTGCTTGTCAATATAAAATTTTTCGTTGCTTATTCGTATCCAAGTCATCATGAAGACAGACAACTGTCGAAACTAAGAGATTCATGTGTGTGTATGTGATGAAGGCACTTACTACCACGTCATGCAGAGCCTTCGGGCATCCACAAACACTTAAACCATTCAAAATTACTGCGTTACCCCAGGGATCTTATTCTTCACATCTGTCGGAGCGATGCTCTATCTTACATAACTCAAAGTCCTGACCTATTCCAAGAAAATTCTCATCTAGCAATATTAACATCATTAGTATTCCTACTTTAATATTAGCCATAACCTGTGTGGCATTCTGCAAAGTCAAGAAGCGATTAACTTCTCATCCTCATGCTCTATCCTTCATACCTCACTTTTTAGCAACGGCTTCGGACGTAAACATTTTTGGGCCAAAGACTTAAGTTCGGATAATCATCAAAACTACATTTAATTCATTAGTTTTCATTACCTAGTATCATGTCAACCGATGATTCAAAGATTTTTCACTCGGCCTTTTTCAACTCGTAACCTCTGAAATACGAAAAACTATGTTTATCAAAACTTTTACACGTTGATTTACACGTTGCTTATTTGTGCGGTCCTCACGAGATTTATGGACAAATGAAAGTACTAAAAACTTTTCTATCACTTACGCGATTTATAAAATCATATATGTATAAATTTACCCTTACTTATTTTGGGTTAGTACATACTAAGTTATACCTTCAAGATGATTACAAATCGCTCCTTTATTGAGTTGTTTTAAGTCAAATAATTTTGTGCAAATGGTACTCGTTATACATACTTCTAAATTTACCAAGTACTTCGTTCCATTTATGTTGTCGCATCAAACGTTTAAAGGTTTTTCAAATCTTCCTCGGTTGATTTTTGTCATAACCCGTCCTTAACTTTAAGAACGAGTTAGATAACGTATGATTTCATTGCGAGGTATTGACCTCTATATGCGACATTTTTAAAAGAACAACTGTATTTATTTTACATTACAAACCATAACTCTTATTTTAATACAAGCTTTAGACAATAAAAAGATGATTATCGTTTAGCGATAATCTTAGACTTACAAACTTTACATGTGATGATAACAATACGATTTCTAGCATATTTTACATTACAAATCCTCCGATATGCAGTTTTATTTTTGACACAAATATGCATACTCAAGATCTTGTTTAAATTCAACATGTTGCAGCGGAAGCTTTTAGTTATCACCTGAGAATAGACATGTTTAAAACGTCAACATAAAGTTGGTGAGATATAGGTTTAATGCCGGCAGCGGTATAAATATATAGACCACAAGATTTCATATATAAACATTTTAATAAAAATATTCTAAGTGGTTGAGCACTTGGTAACCATACTTAATATTTAATCACGTCGCATATTCCCTTTATTATGAAATCTTACTACACCGTACCAAGTATAGTCACGAAATGAAGTACTGTGCAACCGTTGAATACTGGTCGTCCAGTCCGGTTGGGGTTGTCAGGCCCGATAGATCTATCAACAGGATTCGCGTTTACAATACCGCTGTAAATAATAGTTACCAAGCTACAGGGAAGTATGCCAGTGGTACAACTCAACTAGAATATATTTTTCAGTTACTTGTGTCCATAACGTAAAACATAAAATACATGTATTCTCATCCCGAAATATTTAGAGTTTAAAAGTGGGACTATATACTCACTTTCGTCTTGAAGATATATAATTTTGACTTGGTCTCCGATTGATATCACGAACCTATCCATATATAATATATCAATACCTTTTCTTTTTAAAACAATCGTCACATATATATACTTATAATACTTTTAATACTTTTAATAATTCCTTAGTCCGTAGTTAGCAGTCCGATGTTAGTAATTCAATTTTAATGGTTCATTTTTAGGTGTTTAATAAACCCCCAATGAAATAAATAAAACCCCCATCGTATATGTATTGGTCGAGATTAATCTTGACCCACGGTACCGGTGTTGTCAAATGACGTGTTGCGTACATAAAGTACCGGTGTTGTCAAATGACGTGTTGCGTACAATCATGGGATCTTATGATTAATCTTCTCGTATTGTTTACGGGTGATCCTGAACCATATAAAATTAAATTATGAGTACATATATATAAAATATCATGTTATTTTAAAAAGATGTGATTTATTTAATTTTTCTCCAATTATTTTCGTGGCTAAACTAGTCTTGGATATCCGATTTTGTTTTGGTCATAGTTTCTTCGTTACAACTCCGTTTTCGTTGGTTCAACTTGCCACTTCCTTGGATCGAGTCCCTCTTTAAGAATATGGACTGTAAATACCTTAGTTTATATTTGAAATCACAGGTCATAGGTCAAACTTTAGTGAAACTTATGAAGTTAATCATTTTTGTTACAAAAATATCATTTAATGACCATTTTTCTAAAAACACTTATACTTTGAATTAAATCATGAAATTTTTATGTGTTAACATATTCATAAGAAATATCATTTTTCCAGAATATAAACCTCCAATTCAAAGTTCAAGATGGTTTTTAATTATCCAACCCAAAACAGCCCCCGGTTACACTCCGACGTCGTAAAAACAGTTTTTAAGGTGTTCTTTGAAAAACCAAGTTATACCTTGTTAAATTAGCATATATTTATGATATATTACAGGTCTTGAAGTATTTTAAAAGTTAAGTTAGAAGGATCTATTTAGTTTGCAAACAAGTTTGAAAACATTCAAACTATGTTCTTGTTGTTAAAATTTTATACCACAAAATAAGATAGCTATATATATATGAATCGAATAAGGTTATGAAAAAAGTTACTACCTCAAGTTACTTGGACAAGATTGCTGTAAAAGAGGAGTAAAAACCTAGAACCAAAAGAGTAGTGGAATTGGATGAAAGATTGGAAGTAAGTTTGTGTTCTTGGAAGGATTCTTGAAGTGTTTTTGTAAGGTTTTCTTATGGTGATTAAGTGATGTTTTTATGGCTAGATCTTCATGGTAACTAACTGAATGGTTATGGAGTTCTTAGAACTTGTAAGTAGGTGAATTAGAGAGTAGTGTAAGAGTAAGAATGGTGAGCTAAAAATGGATTGGTGATGGGTATTAAAAACGTGAGCAAGGGGGGAACAAGGACAATTTCCAAGCTTGTAATCTTGTGTAATTTTGTCAACAATCATACCAAGTAATTACCTTATACATAAGGCATTGAACAAGGGCTGGTTGGTGGTGATTTGATGTGTATATACCAATAGTAAATACGTATAGAAGCTAGGTATGATACGAGTACATGTACTCTAGATATACGTATAGAAATCTTGTGAAAAATGGAATGAGAATTCAAATATAGCTATCTTTTGTGAATATACTTATATTGTTTTATGTATTTAAGTCCTTAAAAAGTGATTAAATACATTACTTATACGATATATGTATAAACATTATAGGTCATAAGTATTTATGTCAAATAACGTTACGTATGGTTATCGTTTTGAAAACTTAAGTTAGTAGTTTCAAAATATACTTATAACTTATTGTTATTAATACAAAATGAGATATTAAAACATTCTTGGATCATGTTAAATATGTATATATACATATATATACACAAATGTATAATTATCATATATTATATAGTTCGTGATATCATCGGTCAAAATAGACGGTCAAACGTTGTGTAAAACTCTTTTCAAAAACATAAATCTCAACAATTTGGATTGCTTATCATGTTGGTAAGGTTTAATTTATGTAAATATTAATCTTATAAGTATAGAATGATCGAAAAAGTGCGGGTCATTACAGTACCTACCCGTTAAATAAATTTCGTCCCGAAATTTTAAAATTGTACCTATTTTGCGTCATCGAGAAACAAGTGTGGATACTTTTGTTTCATCTGATCCTCTCATTCCCAAGTAAACTCAGGACCTCTTCGAGCATTCCAACGAACCTTAACGATCAGTATGTTGCTCTGCTTGAGCTGTTTAACTTCACGGTCCATGATTTCGATTGGTTCTTCGACGAATTGTAGTTTCTCGTCGACATGGATTTCTTCAAGAGGAATGGTGAAATCTTCCTTTGCAAGACACTTCTTAAGGTTTGAGACGTGAAAGGTATTATGTACTCCGGCGAGTTGTTGCGGTAACTCGAGTCGATAAGCTACCGGTCCAATGCGTTCGATGATCTTGAACGGGCCTACATATCTTGGGTTCAGTTTACCCCTTTTTCCGAAACGTATTACACCTTTCCATGGTGACACCTTTAACATAACCATGTCACCGATCTGAAACTCTAATGGTTTCCTTCGAACATCGGCGTAGCTCTTTTGGCGACTACGGGCTGTTTTCAATCTTTCCTTAATTTGTACTATCTTTTCTGTAGTTTCATGTATGATCTCGGGACCAGTTAATTGTCGATCTCCTACTTCATTCCAACAGATAGGAGATCTACACTTCCTTCCATACAGTGCTTCGAATGGCGCAGCTTTAATGCTCGCATGACAACTATTATTATACGAGAATTCTGCAAATGGTAGATATTTATCCCATCCGTTTCCAAAATCGATCACACATGCCCTGAGCATGTCTTCAAGAGTTTGAATCATTCTTTCACTCTGCCCGTCGGTTTGCGGATGATATGCGGTGCTCATATCTAAACGAGTTCCTAGGGCCTCTTGTAGCGATTGCCAGAACTTTGATGTAAATCTACTATCACGATCGGATATAATGGAAATAGGTATTCCATGCCTTGAAACAATTTCCTTTATATACAATCGTAATAGTTTCTCCATTCTATCCGTTTCCTTTATAGGCAAGAAATGTGCAGATTTGGTGAGACGATCAACAATCACCCAAATGGTGTCGTATCCCCAGGCAGTCTTTGGTAACTTCTTGATGAAATCCATGGTAACACCATCCCATTTCCATTCTGGGATTTCTGGTTGTTGAAGTAACCCTGACGGCTTCTGGTGTTCTGCTTTGACCTTGGAACAAGTTAAACACTCCCCAACATATGTTGCAACGTCTGTCTTTAAGTTAGGCCACCAATAATGCGTCTTAAGATCTTGATACATCTTTCCGACTCCAGGATGTATTGAGTATCTTGTCTTATGTGCCTCGTTCAATATCAACTTCCTTAATCCACCCAACTTCGGTACCCAAATACGATTTTCAAAATATCGAATTCCATCTTCCCGTATAACGAGTTGCTTCTCATACTTCTTCATTATTTCATTCCCTATATTTTCTTTAGTAAGTGCTTCTCGTTGAATTTCTTTGATTTGTGAGTTGAGATTCATGCGAATTTTTAAGTTCATCACTCGTACTCGAATTGGTTCTCGTTCCTTTCTGCTTAAAGCATCGGCCACCACGTTCGCCTTCCCGGGATGATAACGAATTTCACAATCATAGTCGTTTATTAACTCGACCCACCTACGTTGTCTCATGTTCAGCTGTTTCTGATCAAAAATATGTTGAAGGCTTTTATGATCAGTAAACACAGTGCATTTAACCCCATACAAGTAGTGTCTCCATATCTTCAATGCAAACACGACTGCTCCCAGTTCTAGATCATGCTTCGTATAATTCCACTCGTGAATCTTCAATTGTTGGGATGCGTATGCAATAACTTTCTTTCGTTGCATAAGAACGCAACCAAAACCTTGTCGCGAAGCGTCACAATATATTTCAAAATCATCGTTCCCTTCTGGTAACGATAAAATAGGCGCCGTAGTCAACTTCTTTTTCAGTAATTGAAATGCACTCTCCTGCTCAGAAGTCCATTCATATTTCTTCCCTTTTTGCGTTAACGCTGTCAACGGTTTAGCTATTCGGGAAAAATCTTGAATAAACCTTCTATAATAACCGGCTAAACCCAAAAATTGGCGTATCTGCATTGGTGTCTTAGGAGTCTCCCATTTTTCAATGGCTTCAATTTTTGCTGGATCAACCTGAATTCCTTTGCTACTAACAACGTGGCCAAGAAATTGCACTTCTTTCAACCAGAAAGCACATTTAGAAAATTTAGCATATAGCTGTTCTTTTCTTAACAACTCTAATATCAACCTTAAATGCTGCTCATGCTCTTGATCACTCTTGGAATAGATAAGAATATCATCAATGAAAATGATAACAAACTTATCTAGATATGGACTACAAACTCGATTCATGAGGTCCATGAATACAGCTGGCGCATTCGTCAATCCAAACGGCATGACCAAAAATTCGTAATGACCGTAGCGTGTCCGAAAAGCAGTTTTCGGTATATCTTCTTCTTTGACGCGTAGTTGATGATAGCCCGATCTTAGGTCGATTTTCGAATAAACACATGATCCTTGCAGTTGATCAAATAAGTCATCAATTCTCGGTAGTGGATACCGATTCTTGATAGTTAACTTATTTAATTCACGATAATCTATACACATTCGGAAAGATCCGTCTTTCTTCTTGACGAATAAAATTGGAGCTCCCCACGGTGAAGTACTTGGTCGTATGAATCCACGATCCAGTAATTCTTTTAACTGACTCTGAAGTTCTTTTAACTCAGACGGTGCAAGTCTATATGGAGCACGGGCAACCGGTACAACTCCTGGTACAAGATCTATTTGAAATTCTACAGATCTAAATGGAGGTAATCCCGGCAACTCTTCCGGAAATACTTCAGGAAAATCTCTTGCCACAGGCACGTCATTGATGCACTTCTCTTTTTCTTTCTTTTCGACTTTATTAACATGTGCTAAGATAGCATAGCACCCTTTCTTCAAGCACTTTTGAGCTTTCAAATAACTAATGAGTTTTAGCTTTGAGTTACCCTTCTCTCCATAAATCATTACTGGCGTTTTATCCTTACGAGGAATGCGAATTGCCTTCTTGGCGCACACAACTTCAGCTCCTATTTTGGACATCCAGTCCATGCCGACTATTACATCAAAACTTCCTAATTCTACGGGTATCAAATCAATCTTAAATGTTTCTCCGGCTAAATTTATTTTACAATCACGGCAAATTTTATCGGCTTTAATTAGTTTACCATTAGCTAACTCAATCATGTACTTAGCATCTAGAGGTAATGATGAACAATTCAATTTAGCGTGAAAGTCTCTACACACGTAACTTCTATCAGCACCAGTATCAAATATAATAGATGCGGATAAGTTATTAATGGTAAACGTACCCGTAACAAGCTCCGGGTCTTCACACGCCTCTCTAGCATTAATAACAAATGCTCTCCCTCGTGCAGGTCCGATATTCTTCTATGGATTCGGGCACTGGCTCTTATAGTGACCTTGTTTTCCACACCCAAAACAAGTAACGGTAGCCAAAGCAGTTCTATTTGCATTGGTGGCAGGAGTCTTGGTACCATTTGTATTTGTAACGAGAGCCCTACAATCTTCAGCAAGATGACCCTTTCGATTACATTTGTTGCATACCACATTACAGTAACCAGAGTGATGTTTGTGGCATCGGTTGCATAAAGGATTTTGTCCTTTATAACCAAAGCTTAAACCACTACCCGCACCTTGCGTGATTTCTTGTTTCTTAAAAGATTGTTGTTGGTTACCTTGATCATAATTTCCATTCCACTTTCTTTTGTTACCTGATACCTTCACATCAGTATTGGATACTTTCTTATCCATGATGACCTGATCCATTAGCTCGTTTGCCATGGTTATAGCTTCATGAATTGTCTTAGGTTTCGATGCTGTAACATTTGCCTTGACCTTTTTGGGCAAACCATCTTTGTACATTTCAATCTTCCGTTCTTCGGTTGGAACCAATTCAGGACATAGCAAAACTAATTCCATGAATCGCTGATTGTAGTTGGTGATTTCAGTACCAATAACCTTCAGACTTTGTAATTCATCTTCCAACTTCCTAACCTCGTTCCTTGGACAATATTCGTTGATTAACATTGTTTTGAATTCTTCCTAAGGAGTATCATAAGCTACATCTCCTCCTACAGCCTTCACATAATTTTTCCACCACGTGAGTGCACTATCTTGTAAAGTGCACGATGCATACTTGGTCATGTCCTTTTCAACACAACCACTTATTTTAAACACAGTCTCCATCTTTTCTATCCACCGGGTTAAACCGATCGGTCCTTCCGTTCCACTGAATGATGAGGGCTTGCAAGCTTGAAAAGTCTTGTAGGTACATCCTACACGAGGATTTGGGTTAACTGCAGCAGCTCTTGCAGCTTCGACCCATAACATTCTGTCGTTCACTCGCTGATTGATGAGTTCCTGGATTTCTTGTTCCGTCATTCGGTTCAATCGCGCCATAATCTTCAATAAGAATGAAAAAAAAAAATAATTATTCACATGGAATATTATAGATGTAGTATGTATTTACAGTACATCGTAGCTTATTAATAATATGAACCAGTTATTATTATAAAAGCCTTTTCTTCTTATTAGCATTTTATAATTATATCTAGGGTAGTACCTACCCGTTAAAGTTCATACTTAATAGCTTAGTACGAAAATCAATTACTACCACCCAAATAATACTTAACCATGGAAAATTATTGCATTTCACACTTCACTATTTTACATATGCTTATCTTACATCGAACATTAAGCAAACCACACTAATAATATTATACAAAACATTATATGATCCCATGGTTTAATACGGCAGCGCATTGTTTGGTCTATTTTCTAGGACGTTTAGGTTCAAAGAATCGCTTAACGCTTATCCTGGCTGTCTGCCTATATTTTGGCTGTGGGACTGAAGAACTGGATGCCGGGATAGAACGAATAGGAATAGCGGGAATAGGGGTGGTAGTGTCTAGTGGAGTTGGTGCCACATCATCCTTACTAAACTCGGGATTTGAATTTTCTAATTCATTAGCCTTTCGTTTCTTTCCTAGTTCGAACTTGTCTTTCGTAATTTCCTGTATTTCTTCCTCGGGTTCACTTTCCTCCTCGGGTTCACTTTCTTCCTCGGGTTCACTTTCTTCCTCGGGTTCACTTTCCGGTTTCTCTATAGTTGGTTCATCCGGAATATTTGAGTCTTCCCCAAAGATATCATTTTCGTCATCGGATAGGTTAATGACTAGAACACCATCTGAAGATTCTGATTCGGAGTCGCTGAATGTGATAACAAGTTTTGAGCCCGACATCTATCACACAACAACTAACCCATTAGTACTACATAATATTTACATATAAATTTTAACCAACAATGATAAGCAATGGTTTTTAAATCAAACCCGGTCAAAGTCCAGACTTACTAATGTATCCTAACGACTTATCAGTTAGACACACTAATGCAAACCTGGTTCGCTAAGACCACCGCTCTGATACCACATGTCATAACCCGTCCTTAACCTTAAGAACGAGTTAGATAACGTATGATTTCATTGCGAGGTATTGACCTCTATATGCGACATTTTTAAAAGAACAACTGCATTTATTTTACATTACAAACCATAACTCTTATTTTAATACAAGCTTTAGACAATAAAAAGATGATTATCGTTTAGCGATAATCTTAGATTTACAAACTTTACATGTGATGATAACAATACGATTTCTAGCATATTTTACATTACAAATCCTCCGATATGCAGTTTTATTTTTGACACAAATATGCATACTCAAGATCTTGTTTAAATTCAACATGTTGCAGCGGAAGCTTTTAGTTATCACCTGAGAATAGACATGTTTAAAATGTCAACATAAAGTTGGTGAGATATAGGTTTAATGCCGGCAGCGGTATAAATATATAGACCACAAGATTTCATATATAAACATTTTAATAAAAATATTCTAAGTGGTTGAGCACTTGGTAACCATACTTAACATTTAATCACGTCGCATATTCCCTTTATTATGAAATCTTACTACACCGTACCAAGTATAGTCACGAAACGAAGTACTGTGCAACCGTTGAATACTGGTCGTCCAGTCCGGTTGGGGTTGTCAGGCCCGATAGATCTATCAACAGGATTCGCGTTTACAATACCGCTGTAAATAATAGTTACCAAGCTACAGGGAAGTATGCCAGTGGTACAACTCAACGTAGAATATATTTTTCAGTTACTTGTGTCCATAACGTAAAACATAAAATACATGTATTCTCATCTCGAAATATTTAGAGTTTAAAAGTGGGACTATATACTCACTTTCGTCTTGAAGATATATAATTTTGACTTGGTCTCCGATTGATATCACGAACCTATCCATATATAATATATCAATACCTTTTCTTTTTAAAACAATCGTCACATATATATACTTATAATACTTTTAATAATTCCTTAGTCCGTAGTTAGCAGTCCGATGTTAGTAATTCAATTTTAATGGTTCATTTTTAGGTGTTTAATAAACCCCCAATGAAATAAATAAAACCCCCATCGTATATGTATTGGTCGAGATTAATCTTGACCCACGGTACCGGTGTTGTCAAATGACGTGTTGCGTACATAAAGTACCGGTGTTGTCAAATGACGTGTTGCGTACAATCATGGGATCTTATGATTAATCTTCTCGTATTGTTTACGGGTGATCCTGAACCATATAAAATTAAATTATGAGTACTTATATATAAAATATCATGTTATTTTAAAAAGATGTGATTTATTTAATTTTTCTCCAATTATTTTCGTGGCTAAACTAGTCTTGGATATCCGATTTTGTTTTGGTCATAGTTTCTTCGTTACAACTCCGTTTTCGTTGGTTCAACTTGCCACTTCCTTGGATCGAGTCCCTCTTTAAGAATATGAACTTTAAATACCTTAGTTTATATTCGAAATCATAGGTCATAGGTCAAACTTTAGTGAAACTTATGAAGTTAATCATTTTTGTTACAAAAATATCATTTAATGACCATTTTTCTAAAAACACTTATACTTTGAATTAAATCATGAAATTTTTATGTGTTAACATATTCATAAGAAATATCATTTTTCCAGAATATAAACCTCCAATTCAAAGTTCAAGATGGTTTTTAATTATCCAACCCAAAACAGCCCCCGGTTACACTCCGACGTCGTAAAAACAGTTTTTAAGGTGTTCTTTGAAAAACCAAGTTATACCTTGTTAAATTAGCATATATTTATGATATATTACAGGGCTTGAAGTATTTTAAAAGTTAATTTAGAAGGATCTATTTAGTTTGCAAACAAGTTTGAAAACATTCAAACTATGTTCTTGTTGTTAAAATTTTATACCACAAAATAAGATAGCTATATATATATGAATCGAATAAGGTTATGAACAAAGTTACTACCTCAAGTTACTTGGACAAGATTGCTGTAAAAGAGGAGTAAAAAACTAGAACCAAAAGAGTAGTGGAATTGGATGAAAGATTGGAAGTAAGTTTGTGTTCTTGGAAGGATTCTTGAAGTGTTTTTGTAAGGTTTTCTTATGGTGATTAAGTGATGTTTTTATGGCTAGATCTTCATGGTAACTAGCTGAATGGTTATGGAGTTCTTAGAACTTGTAAGTAGGTGAATTAGAGAGTAGTTTAAGAGTAAGAATGGTGAGCTAAAAATGGATTGGTGATGGGTATTAAAAACGTGAGCAAGGGGGGAACAAGGACAATTTCCAAGCTTGTAATCTTGTGTAATTTTGTCAACAATCATACCAAGTAATTACCTTATACATAAGGCATTGAACAAGGGCTGGTTGGTGGTGATTTGATGTGTATATACTAATAGTAAATACGTATAGAAGCTAGGTATGATACGAGTACATGTACTCTAGATATACGTATAGAAATCTTGTGAAAAATGGAATGAGAATTCAAATATAGCTATCTTTTGTGAATATACTTATATTGTTTTATGTATTTAAGTTCTTAAAAAGTGATTAAATACATTACTTATACGATATATGTATAAACATTATAGGTCATAAGTATTTATGTCAAATAACGTTACGTATGGTTATCGTTTTGAAAACTTAAGTTAGTAGTTTCAAAATATACTTATAACTTATTGTTATTAATACAAAATGAGATATTAAAACATTCTTGGATCATGTTAAATATGTATATATTCATATATATACACAAATGTATAATTATCATATATTATATAGTTCGTGATATCATCGGTCAAACTAGACGGTCAAACGTTGTGTAAAACTCTTTTCAAAAACATAAATCTCAACAATTTGGATTGCTTATCATGTTGGTAAGGTTTAATTTATGTAAATATTAATCTTATAAGTATAGAATGATAGAAAAAGTGCGGGTCATTACAATTTTATTAAAGGTTTCCGTATTAGACTACACCATGTAGGGATCACACTTCTTCTCTACCTCCGTTAGGGATGAAGCTTACTATTAAAATCCTTGTTGAAAACGCTTGAGCCACTTTGGGTGGCAGATTTATAAAAAAAAATTTGTTAGGAAGTCTTTGTACTCGAAAAATGTTCCTTTTAAGGTTAAACATGGCAAAATCGCGGGCCGATAAATCAGTTTTCTGAGGTACACTCAATGGTCACCCCATTGTAGGAAGGACACTAGGTGGGTTTCTATTCTCAATATTTCACAGCTAATCGCAACATCCTCGTAAAAATCATCTCTATGAATTAGTAGGTTGAGGTACAAGGAATCGTTTTGAGATTCTTTTCACTTAGAGTAAACCGTTCTTTACGACCAAGGGTCCACGCATCTTCTTGTCCGCGCATCTCCTTAAGTATAAGGATAAATTCAGAACAAACCGCTCGAAGAGTTCACCCTGGTTCAAAGATCACACCTTTCGTGCGATTCTCTTTCGGAAATGTAAAGTAACATACTTTAGGAATCTATGAATCTTGTTATCCTCTTGGAAGGGACTGCTTAAAACATCTGTAATACGGATATGGTTACTCTACACATTCCTTTCTTCATTGGTTGCAACTATATGTTGTTCTAGTTAATGTTAACCCTAACTTCAACATGTAACTGAAAGGATAAAGTTACATTATGGAACTGTTCTTTCATTCCATCTAAGGATAAGTTCACCTGCAGTATGGTAAACTGAGTGATATCCTTCATTGTTCGTTCAGACCGTCCTGAAGGGACTATAGATAATTATGGCTTGCATTGCATATAAGTCCGATTATTCACTTTCATCAAAAGTTTCAATTCATATAGTCAAATGAAACGTTCTTAAATATCGAGTTCTTTATGCCTATGGTCTCTTTCCGAAATCAAGGGGTTAGTAAAATCCGTGGCTAACACTATCCAGACATCAAATCGCATGGTTATGATCACCATGTTTTCCATCCTACCTGTCAGCTTTGTATTGCGACATAAGCGCTCAATGTTTTAGATGAGTTTAGTAACATTCATGATGTATTTCATGCATCCAGCTTACTAAAGATGCCTGTAAGGCTAAAAAACATCATCTTTTCTTTTGTGGATATATTCAGACAACATACTCATGTTAACCAGAAACGAAATCAATTTGTTGATCTCCTAAGAGACTTAATTAATAGCATATACCTATTCTTACTTTTATACGCCAGAGTACCTTTCAAGGTAAATAGCTCACTTTTTAGCCCACGAATCTTTCGGAACTTTGATACGCTACTTCTTATTTAAATACAGTACCATTTTTTTTTGTCACTCCTCAAATTTCGGGACGAAATTTCCATTAACAGGTGGGTAATGTAACGACCCGGCTTTTTCGACTTGCTTTTGTGCCTTGTGTTTTTGCGAAACTGCGTATTTATGCGTACTGTGTTACTTTATACTCTGGAAACTTGATTTACGTGGTTTACTTCCATTTATATGTTAAAACTTGCCTTAGAGTACATAGGATACATAACTTGATCATTGGAAGCCTTTATAACCGTTAGTGTTATTTGACGTTTCGAATAAACCGCGAACTTGCGCGCACGTTTAACTTTTGTCATAATCGGAATATTATGACTGCGAAATATTAATTATTATTTTATAATAATAATTACCTGGGTTTTTGGATGCTTAATTACGCGTAGTAATTTAATTATGCACAATAGTTAGTCTTGTTGGACTTTCTACCTTGTTGGGCTCAAGCCCACCCTACTCTAGCTAGTGACCCAATTAATTAACCCTTGTCCATGTCATCAATCCTTGTCAAATTCCTTGCTTATAAATACTACCCTTTGTCCATGTCATCAATCCTTGTCAAATTCCTTGCTTATAAATACTAGCCCTTGTCCATGTCATCAATCCTTGTCAAATTCCTTGCTTATAAATACTAGCCCTTGTCCATGTCATCAATCTTTGTCAAATTCCTTGCTTATAAATACTAGCCATTTACCTCTCATTCAAATCACTTGCTCATTTGGTTTTCACACACACTTGTTCTTTCTTTCTTCCCTTTCTACTATTGCTTGTAAGTCTTCTTTTTCTTCTTCTTTTCCTTTCATTTTCGTGGCCATCATCATCATATTATGGAGATCAAAGTTCCTTTTAGCTTTGATCTTGCTTATATCTTGTTGATTCAAGCATGAATCTTTCAAGAACATGGAAGATTCAAGCTTTCTAGCTTTGAATCTTCACCAACTTTGTAGATTCGTCTTTCTTTTACTTTAATCTTGTTATTTTGTGATAAAGATTCAAACTTTTGTTTGTTATCTTCATATATCTTAAAGATCCAAGCTTTATGCTTCAAGATCTTCAAGAACACTAAAGGTTCAAGCTTTCTAGCTTTGTGACCTTATAAATTGTGTGAAAGGGATCCAAGCTCTCTAGCTTAGGGTTCCATCACCTCTTTTGACTTGGATCATGTTCATACTTGTTTGATTGATGTAAAGTTTGTAACTTTGTTTGTAAATAGGACTTGTAATTGTGTTAAGACTAAGGATATGATGTAACCTTGGTTCATCATCCATCTAAGACTCTTAAATGAGTTGTGTTACCACTTAGTCTTAACATATTGTGTATTGATGGTAGAATCTTGGTCAAAAGTGATGCTAAACCATCAACGAGTTGTACACTTGAAGCTACAAGCATCAAGGATGAGAACCGTGATGAGCATCAAGCACCAAGAACCTCACCGGAGCACTTGTCCACTGATTTTCGTATCTTATCAGACCACCTGGGCTACTGGAAAGTTGATTTTCAGTTAGTTCGGTTCGAGTAGATGATTTTCTGTTTAGGCCTCGTCTTAATCCGAGTTACGGTTTAGGATTTATGGCCCTCCGAGAGTCACTACACCCTATTAACGTTGTGCTGAAATTTCTGACCTACTCGCACTTAAACCATCGCCACGGTCAAACGAAGACGAGTTAGGTTCTGAAAATTGGTCAGCGCTTAGGGGACTCACATACGGAGCCATAGCCACTGACTATGCATCTTTTTGATTTACGAAGAGGTCGTAGCAGCTACCAAAGTCAGCCTATTGTTTCGATCTCTATTCTTGTCGAACTTACTTAGCTTTTATGATGATGAATGATGATGATGATGACACTCAAACTTATTTTATGCACTATTAGAATTTATAAAAACAACCTACTGACCTAGTAACCCTTGATTTAGGTTGACGACCTTTCGGACTGACTTACTACTTGCGTACTTTCATTACCGACTTTACCGCTTTTATCACTGTGAGTTATAGCATTCCCTTTTTACTTTAACTTATTTTGGGAACTGAGAATACATGTGGATTTTATGTTTTACATACTAGGCAAGAGTACTTAAACTTATATATGTGTGGGTTATACAACGGCTTAAACATTCCCTTTAGCTCGGTAACGTTTAATCATTGGTTTTTGAACCGTGAACGCGAATCTTAGATATGGATCCATAGGGTTTGACATCCCCACTCGGGCTAGTCGCGCTAGCATTTAACGAGTGTTTAATACTTCGTAGACATACGCACTTGTCAAGTGTACTTTCAGGGGGTATAAACGTTAAGTCTAGTTACCGGGTGCCCACGGTTATACATATACTTTATCATACTGATTTGAATTATTGATTTGAAATGCTTGTTTGAAGCACTGAAATCTCATGGCCTACATTACATTACTGAATACAAACAAACTATAGCTCACCAACATTCGTGTTGACTTTTTAAGCATGTATTTCTCAGGTGTTTAGACGTTGTTGCTTCTGCTGTTAGCCTTGCTGTTCTAGTCTTAGTGTATAGACTTGCTGTTACAGACTTGCTGTGTTAGACTTCCGCTGCATTACTTAGAGATGTCTTAAGCATGAAACTTTTACTTTGCATTCCCAACTTATGTTATTTTCAAAACAATAGCTTTGTAATGACCTTAGTATCATGTACTCATGTTAATGTTTCCTATTCATCTTTTGTAAAACGCTATCTGTTCATGAATGCAAAACTGGTTTTCAAATAGCATATAGTATTTGACCTTGTAATGATCATGTTGTTGATGTACCGTACACGATGATTTTGTACGGGGCGTCACAGACGGTACTGTTGATGCTGTTGGTAAAACAAGTCTAGCTTGTAAATCGTGCACTATTTTCGATCAAAGTTTCTACTCTACCGTCTCCGTTCACTCATCTGATTTACGGTTAGAATTAAATAATCTCTAAGACTTTGGAGATTACATAATTGCCGCAAAGATATCTCTTCAATAAAGTTATGAATTAATACTTCATCATTTGTTGTTGTGGGTATTCCTTGATATCTACAGGGCATATAACATTGATGCTTGAGGTACAGATTGTGATGTTATTGTGTGGGATGCGGACGTTATTATTGGTGGTTGTGATAGTGGTACTGTTGCTTCCGGTGCTGCTACTGATGGTGCTTGTAATCTTTGCACCATATTCCCCAAAGCCACTACCCGAGCGCGAAGCTTGTTAACTTCTTCTATTATACCGGGGTGATTGTCGGTTCGGACGAGCGGATAAATAAGATCTAGAATTTGGTGTAGTATATAATCATGACGAGATACTCTGGAAATGAGAGAGAAAATGGTGTTTCGGACAAGTTCGCCGGTAAGTGCTTCAGGTTCTTCGCCAAGAGGGCAATGTGGTGGATGAAAATGATCGCCTTCTTCTTCTCTCCAATGATTAAGGAGGCTACGAACCCATCCCCAATTCATCCAGAATAGATGATGGCTGATTAGTTGATCCATTCCAGTCACACTGCTTTCGGAGCTTGAGAGGGATTCCATTTCGGAATCCGAGGGACTTGAACTAGTGACGAATTCCATTTCGTACGATTGAATAAAGGATTTTTCGATATGAAATGATTTCCGGCTATCGGTTTATATTCTAATTGCATAGAATATCTATATATATAGAACAAAAGATTTCGTAGATTACGTAGGAGTTTACGGAATATGTCAGGCAAAGTTTACAGTAACAGATACGCTAAGATATTAATTAGCAGATATGCTAAGATATGAATTTTGTCTATACACTATCCATGCAATCAATGCAGTAAGATGTGTCTAGACTTAAGAATGATAAGCAGGTAATTTCCTAAGGATGATAAGCAGGTAATTTTCGACAAGAAATGATAAGCAAAACTTTTGACATGCAGACACAGTCGAAGTCCAAACTCACTAATGTATCTAAGCAACTATCAATTAGACACACTAATACAAGACCTGGTTCGCTAAGACCACCGATCTAATACCACATGAAGCGACCCGTCCTAATCCATCAGGATGAATACAATAACATATTGATACATTGCGAGGTATTTGACCTCTATATGATACACTTTACAAACATTGCATTCGTTTTTAAAAGACAACTTTCATTACATCGAAAGATGACAGGTATGCATACTATCTCATAATATATCCAAACTATAAATGACTTATTATCAATCTTGATGAACTCAACGACTCGAATGCAACGTATTTTGAAATATGCCATGAATGACTCCAAGTAATAACTTTAAAATGAGCAAATGCATAGCGGAAGATTTTCTTAATACCTGAGAATAAACATGCTTTAAAGTGTCAACCATGAAGGTATTTCGTATGCCCGAGAGACATATTAAATTAATGTGGCTAATGTGTTATGATCCAAGTCAGGTCATACCCAATAACAAGC
The DNA here is from genome assembly GCF_046630445.1 of Rutidosis leptorrhynchoides. Taxonomy (NCBI): domain Eukaryota; kingdom Viridiplantae; phylum Streptophyta; class Magnoliopsida; order Asterales; family Asteraceae; genus Rutidosis; species Rutidosis leptorrhynchoides. The sequence continues at coordinate 329,801,443 of NC_092333.1, read as the reverse complement.
TTACCGACACCATATACGTATTTAATCTTAACGATTGGATCATTGATTAAATACGCGACACTTGAACTTTAAGAAAAATGGTTTTCTGAAATATTAATTGATGTGTATATAAATTATGGAATAATTTATATAATAAGAATTTAATTATTTATAGGTTAAATAATTAATTTTATTATGTTACATTTTATAAAATTGATTTTATGAATAAAAATGTGCATAACAAATTAAATGGAAGTTTTATAAAATAAGTTTTATAAAATTAAACTTTATAAAACTATCTTTTATAAAAAAAATATGGGTAGCCTTGGAAGTGGTATTATTTACTTCTCCTAGATTCTTTTGTTGCCCATTCTTTTCCATTTATCAATATGTATGTTCCTTGACTCCTAGAGAAACACACATATGCAAAAACACATCAAGTTCAACAAAAATTCTGCTCCAATTTTGCTGTCTTGGCCGTGAGTTTGGAGGGTGAGAAAGGGTGTTCTTGAGTTTATTTGGAAGCTCATTTTAAGTGTCAATCAAATCTTAACCCAAAGCTAGGCGTTAGTGCACAAGTTCGGGGTATCTCTCCTTGAGGTTTCATTCTTTTGGAGCTCCATTCATCATCATCTTCATCACTCACTACTAAGCTTGGAATAGGTATAAACTCCTTTCTTTCTTGTAGTTTGTAAGTATGTTTCACAACTTGATCCTACTTGGGATTTAACTTTAAAAGGTTAAAGATAAACAATGTTCTAAAATGGTAATTACACGCTTCCGCTATCTTAATTCTTAAATGGTTTTAAGTATATTATGAACATGTTAAATCTTAACAATGGTATCTAGAGCTGAAGTTGTTGAAATATGCTTCGAAATGGTTATTAAAACCCACTATATCTTTTCATTTTATGAACATGCATGCAAGTAAAATGCAAAAACTTTGGGTTTTTGGTGGGTACCCTATTTTGGCAGAATTTCATGGGGTCCCAAAATGGGTTTTGGGTTGTTCCATGTTGTTCATATTTGATGATATATTAATGTTCACAATCATAGCCATGACCTTGTGTTTGGATGAATGTTTGTTTGGTTGATTTTTTAATATTTCAATATGGATGTAATATTCATTCAATTTGGTTTGTAATAATATTTATTCAATTGGTTTGTAATATTATTCATTTACTTATGTAATTTATTTTATATTTGGCATGTAAAATAGATTAGATTGTATCATTTTTTAGAGAAAAATGTATTAGGATATATTTTGTAAAAGATGAAGATGCACAAGATGGAGACAAGGAAGATGCAAGATTAAGTGGGAGATATAGAATCTCCTACTTGGTGTCATAACCCCTTAACCGGTGACATTTGTTTTCGGCTAAACAAATGTCTACCAAATTGGCTTGATTGTGAACATATTTGTTTTGCATGCATGGGTGTTTATTGTGTTTGTATGTTTGGTTGCTACAAGTAAATCACAAGTTAACAACAAGCAAAATGACAATTTAATTAGTTAAATTAGACATTATTAACGACATGCAAAACGACAATTTAAATGGTTAAATTGAAATGGCAAAAGGACATTAATAAATGGTTATTAAGAACACTAAAAGGATCACATATATAAAATGGTTTATATCAAGTAATTGGCTTAATTACAAGACATGAAAATGGTTTTTCATAAATACCATATACTAAATGCATGTTGGTGTATGGCATAAAAGTTTTCTTAAACTACAAATAATGAAAACTTAAAATCCCTTATTAACAAGGCAAACAAGTTAAACGCCATCCTTTTGTGTGACACTTAAAAATATTAGGGAACTCATAATGGGATAAAGGTCACCTAACCGTTATGAGCAAACTAATATGATTAAGGGGAATTTCGCACACTTGTGGGATAAAGGTCACCTAACCACTTGTATGTTAAGTTTACACGTTTACACAAGTAGGACGACTTGATTTGGAAATCATGAACTTAGAGTCACCGAAGCATGAGGAACAAATAGGCATTGATGGGATAAATATGCCATGCAAAAGGATTGCATGATCCCATACCTTAGAAGTTGCAAAAGGATTGCAATTGTCATATAAATGACTACCTAGCTAAATCAAATGACGGGATAAAGGTCACCTAACTGAAATTTAGTTTACCGTTGGATTCTAAAATTTAATAAATATCAATTGAATTTAAAGGGTATTGAGTGTTAAATTAAAAATGATACTTAAACGAACTTTGTTAAATTTTGTAGATGGCCGCCAATAACAACAACATTCCAAACGCACCAATCAACTTTAACAACCTATCGTTGAGGTCAATCCTCGAAAAGGAAAAACTCAACCATATGAATTTCATGGATTGGTTTCGCAATCTAAGAATTGTCCTCAAACTTGAGGATAGGGCGTATGTGTTGGAAGAACCCATTCCCGATCAACCCGACGAAGATGATACGAAAGGCATGGCTTATTGGGATAAGTATTGCACCGATTCGGTGCAAGTCGCTTACCTTATGCTTGGGACTATGATACCTGAACTCCAAAAGGACTTCGAGCATCATAGTGCATATGACATGATCACACAATTGAAGGAGATGTTCCTTCAACAAGCTCGTGTCGAGCGCTTCGAAACGGTTCGAGCGCTTCATGCATGTCGTATGGATGACTCCCAATCCGTTTCATCTTATGTCCTTAAGATGAAAAGCCAAATTGATTGAGCGAACCGTCTAAATTGCAACGTGTCTAATGAATTAGCCACGGACCTTATCCTTAATTCTTTGTCAAAAACGTTTGACACATTTGTAATTAATTACAATATGAATGGTTGGGATAAGAGCATTGGCGAATTACATGCCATGCTTAAGACGGCCGAAGCAAGCATGGGTAAAAGGGCTTCACCCGTGCTTATGATCAATGAAGGCGAGTCCAAAAACAATAACACTTCTAAGCCAAAGGTAGCTAAGAGGAAAGGACCCGCCTACCAAGGCAAGGGCAAGGGAAAGGGGAAGATGGTTACTGATAATGCTAAAAATGAACATATATTTCATAGCATTATCCCTCAAGAAAGACAAGCTTTTAGTTGCAATTGTTCTATTTACAAGTGGTATTCGTTTAAATAATAAAAGGTGAAGACAAAAGACAGATTCGACGATTTGAAGACGCAAACGACCAAAAAGCTAAAAAGTACAAAGTACAAATCACGAGGTTCAAATTATTGATAGAAACATCTAAAAGTTACAAGAGTACGAGCCGCAAAAAGCAAAGTACAAGATATTAAATTGTACGCAAAGACGTTCGAAAATCTGGAACCGGGAACAGAGTCAAATATCAACGCGTGACGCAACGGAGCTAAAATTACAAATCAACTATGCACAAGAATATAATATAATATATATAATTATATAAAATTATATATATATTATATATATTAAATAAATATGTCGACAAGCTAGGAGCCAAAAAGTATGTGACCAGGAAATGACGGCCATGCGATCGCATGGCCAGAAGGCACAAAACTCATGCGACCGCATGAGTTACTGTAGCAGGCCACATTCTTTAAATACAACGAATTCTGGTCGAATTTTTACTCATAATATTTCAATCTCTCTTACTCTCAAATATATTTATATTTTAATTTTAATTATAATTTTAATATTAAAGTTTAATAATAAGGTTATAGTGGCGAATGTTGTAAGTGTATAAGTCGAAATTCTGTCCGTGTAACGCTACGCTATTATTAATCATTGTAAGTTATGTTCAACCTTTTTAAATTAATGTCTCGTAGCTAAGTTATTATTATGCTTATTTAAATCGAAGTAATCGTGATGTTGGGCTAAATATTAAAGACGAGGTAATTGGGCTTTGGACCATAATTGGGGTTTGGATAAAAGAACGACACTTGTGGAAATTAGACTATGGGCTATTAATGGGCTTTATATTAACTAAATGATACCTCGTTAATTTAATATATAGACTTATAATTTGACGTATTTATATATAACCAAATACGCTTGACTGGGTACGGTGGGCGGGATATCTATAAATACCAATAATTATTCATTTAACAGGACACGGGGATCGATTAATAGTTAATGGACTCGTTGAAATAAGGGGTGGATTACATTCAAGGGTAATTGGTGTAATTGTTAACAAAGCAGTAAACCTTGGATTACACACAGTCGATAACCTGGTGTATTCATTAAATAAAGTATTAAGACCTTGCTACAGTTCGAATCCCCAATTAGTTGCAATATTTGACTTCGGGTATAAGGATAATTTGACGAAGACTCTCGCACTTTATATTTATGACTGATGGACTATTATGGACAAAACCGTATGAACATATCGAATAATCCAGGACAAAGGACAATTAACCCATGGTAATAAATTAAAATCAACACGTCGAACATCATGATTACGGAAGTTTAAATAAGCATAATTCTTTTATTTCATATTTTATTGCACTTTTATTTACTGTCATTTTATTTATTGCACTTTTAATTATCGTACTTTTTAATTATCGCACTTTAATTTATCGTACTTTAATTATTGTCATTTACTTTACGCTTTAAATTAAGTTATATTTATTTTTAATATTTTACATTAGGTTTTAACTGCGACTAAAGTTTTAAAATCGACAAACCGGTCATTAAACGATAAAAATCCCCTTTTATAATAATAATACTACTTATATATATATTTATATATTTATAAATATAGCTTTAAAAATATAGCGTTAAACTTGGCTAGCTCTCTGTTGAACGAACCGAACTTACTAAAAACTACACTACTGTACAATTAGGTACACTACCTATAAGTGTTATAGCAAGGTTTAGGTATATCCACTCCATAAATAAATAAATAACTTGTGTAAAATTGTATCGTATTTAATAGTATTTCGTAGTAAAAATATAACTATTTCGTATACACCTCTGCTTTAACATCAAGTATTTTTGGCGCCACTGCCGGGAACTGCTTAAACACCGGAAGCGAAAAGCTATATATAAAAAAAAGATTTTTATTAAGTTTTAATTTGTTTTTGTAAAAATACGTTTTAAATATTAAAAATACAAAAATATAAAAATAAAAACAAAATATATATTTTTTTAAGAGTTGTTCAAAATATAAAAAATTAAAAAGTTTGTATTTTCTTTTAGTTACAAAAACTAATAGGTAATTTTTTTTAAAATTAATTTTTTATTTATTTTATATAAATATTCTATATAAATTAAAAACAGAAAAAAAAATATAATTAAAATTGTATTCGGGCTACACTGTAGCAGCCCAATTTGTGACCTGAATATCTGGGACATGCTACCGCATGGACCCGTAGGCTAAAACTCATGAGACCGCATGAGATAACCTGACACGCCATATCTGATCCTGGTACAGCATTAATTACGGGTATTATTAATTATTATTATTATTAAAACCTAATTAGGGTTTATATTTTATATTAATTAGTTTTAGTTTATTTATTTTTTTATTTTTATGTTTAATTAGTTTTATTAATTATATAAATTAATACTATTATAAAATAAATAATATAAAAATAATACTTTTATAAAAATTATATTTTTATAACTTTAAGCTTATTTTTATTTTTGTATCTTTTTAATCGTTTTTTGTAATAATTGTATTTTTTTCGCTCGTAATTAGTTTTAAGTCTAGTATTTACCGTAGTAATTTTTATTTCTAGATATTAAGACTTTGCCGTAAAATCCCTTAATTGCTTTTTCTTTAGACTAAGATTTAGGTGCTTTAGAATTTTGCGACGCCGTTTTAAAATTTTAGTGCCTATTAAGTTATTGCCGTTTTGGATTTAGAATTCCTTTTAAGTTTTAAAACCTTTAGGCGCAATAGATTTAAATTTTAGACTTTTAAGTTTCGACTTTTTTTTCTTATTTTTATTTTTCGAATTTTTTTTGACGTTTTTCGACGCACTCTTTTTCTTTCTTATTTCTCGATGCTCTAGTTTTTAGGACATAGATTTTTATTTCAAAATTTCGACGAAAAATTATTTTAAGTGGTTAAATTGATAGACACCCAAAATTTTCTGGTTCGTAGTAATAGTTGGATTTGTTAGTGGCGAGTTGTGGGCTTCCGATTTAAAGGGTCCTGGCTACCTGCTGCATCTATTGGCTATTTGAAACGTGGACAAAATCAGAAAAGTCTATTAATTTGATAACTTATATAATATTTATCTTTATAACTAATAGGATATTCAGTGAATACACCGAGCAAAACGTTCACCACCTTTCATACGTTCACCACCTTTAACTCGATCAAGACATCTAGCCAATATTGTCGCCGTTGATTTTTCTTTGGAATCATCATCAAGTCGACCAATCACTCTAATTCAAATTTTCGATAATCCATTTTTTGAACCCGACCTCACAATTGAGAACCCGGAGGATATTCAAGGACAATTCAGAGATCCTGAACCACTAATCATTCCTCCTGAACCACAAATCACTCATCCAGAGATTGTCAAGGAAGAAACCATTAAATCAGAATCCTCTAGTGATTCAGATTCAACAAATTCAATAATGGAAGTAATAGAACCTCTAAGTATGGAAGACCAAATGAGAGCCACACGCACGGGCCAAGGTCACGCCATTATTAAGCCAGACATCAATGCGCCAGATTAAGAAATCAAAGGAAAAATCCTACACATGGTAACTAATCAATGCCAATATAGTGGTACGCCAAAAGAAGATCCAAATGAACATCTTCGAACCTTTAATAGGATCTGTACTCTATTCAAAATCAGAGAAGTTGAGGATGAACAGATATATCTCATGTTGTTTCCCTAGACTTTAAAGGGAGAAGCCAAAGATTGGTTAGAATCATTACCTGAAGGGGCGACTGATACATGGGATGTTTTAGTTGAAAATTTTCTTAAACAATTTATTCCGGCATCGAAAGCCGTGAGACTTCAAGGAGAAATTGTTACGTTCACACAAAAGCCAAATGAAACTCTATATGAGGCGTGGACAAGATTTAGAAAGTTGTTGAGAGGATGTCCGCAGCATGGTTAGACACATATCAAATAGTACAAATATTCTACCAAGGTGTCGACGTTGCTACACAAAAAGACATCGATATAGCAGCTGGTGGTTCCATTATGAAGAAAACCGCAACTGAAGCTTATAAAATCATTGATAACACAGCCTCCCACTCACATGAGTGTGATGACCCGGGAATTTCCGACCAAAATTAAACTTAATCTTTATATGATTTCGATACGATAAGCAAAAGTCTATAAGGTTGAGTCTTAAAACTTTAGAACTGGTACATGAAACCATTTGACCTTTGACTGCTTCCGACGATTCACGAATAATTGTTGTTAAATAAACATGTATATATATAATACTTTGAAATTATAAAATATAATTTAAAATATTAAAAATTAAATATATAAAATAAGATATAAAAATAAATACCTATATTTATATATAAATATATATGTAATTCTATACAAATTAAGATTTGTATATATATATATATACTATAAAAATGTATAAACATTAAATGGAATATGAAATATTAATAAATTAAATAGAAATTACAAAGTTTAGGTATTATGATATATGAATACATACATGATTTTTATTAAATACATATATAAATACTAACTATTCTGTAAATGTCAACAGACAATATAATATTACATAAATGAATGGTGTTATATTAAGTTACAAATTTGAATCTAACTGATATATCAATATTATTTTTCATTACTATTATTATTATTATTGTTGTTAATATTTGAATTAGTAATATTATTACTTTCTATGTATATATTTATAAAATTGATATGTTTAAATTATTATTATTATTATTAATGTTATTATTAATGTTAACAATATTAATATAATTAGTGTTATTATTAATATTATGAATAATATTATTATTACTATATATATATATATATATATATATATATATATATATATATATATATATATATATATATATATATATATATATATATATATATATATATATATATCATTATATATTACTATTATTATAATTATTATCAATATAATAATTATTAGTATTATTATTATTAATATATTTGATATTTCTATACTTGTAGTTATTAATTTTAATATTAATTAGATAAATTATAAAAGTAAAGAGATTTGCACGAATGAGTTGGTATATGTAATAATCATACTGTTTTAGCTTTTGGACTCTGCCTCCAATCTAATTTACATCACAGGAACTGTTTCACAATCAAACAACTTCGATTATAATCAATATCAGTTATATTTTTCTTATTTTTTTTATTTATTTACTTCTCTCTGTTCTCTGTTCCAGATCGAACAAATCAATTACTCATAATATTATACTAAAACCATTCCAATGTTCAACTTCATTATCAATTATCACATACAACCAATTCTGTTAAAAGATTAAACAGAAATACCATTAAAATGGATCGACATCTCTGTAAGTGCACTTTTTGCTCATAATTTGATTTCAAACGATTTTTCAAATTGTAATAATGCAATCTTGTTTATTTCCCTTTACTAAAACTAACTGCAAATTTACAAATTCCAATTCTTTTTAACGAATTCGAATTTTCAAGTCAAAGTTTAATCACAAAAAGTTAACCCTGTGTTCTTCGATCAAATTAAAGCGTTTTAGAACTTTTCTGTTGAATTAAATGATTGATAAAGTTTATAGGGTCAATTTGGAATATATTTCGTGTATTAACTTTTACCTAATATGCTCTATAATTTGAATCTTAAAATTTTTTTTAAAAAAAACTGCGACGAGCAGTTAGCTGCACATTTTTAATTTTTTTTTATTTTTTCTTCTTTTCTTTTTCAACTTAATTAATCACGATTGATTTTTTTTTCTATTTAACATACCCAGTCCAAAAAAAAAAATCGTTTTAGAAAAGGGTTGATTATGAGGACCGATTTGTATATGATGAAGAAGATGACTGCTGGAAAACGAGTTATAATTTTTTTGGGAGTGATTAATTTTAGAAAGAAAGAAACAGACGAGTGGTGTTGGGAGTTTGTGCTTAACCAGGTGGTCTCGAGTTCGATTCTAGTTTGGTGCATTCTTTTTATAGAAATTCCTTAAAGAGGGTATACCTTCTTTTTCTTACTAATTATTATTATTATTATTATTTGTTGACTAATATCAATTATTAATATTGTTATTAGTATATATTCATTGATATTGTTATGATTAATATTTAATATTATTATTTATATTAAAAATCAATAAAAGTATTCTTATTTAAAATATTGGAATTATTAGTATTATCAATATAGGAATTTCTAGTAGCACTCCAATTAGGATTAATAGTATTATTATGATTAGGTTCATTATTATTGCTATTATAAAATCAATACAAGTTATTATTATTTTCACTAATATTAGTATTAATCTCGTTTTTGCAATTATTAGTTTTACTACTATTATTATTAACATAAATATCAAATTTTAACAATATCATTATTATTATTAGTATCATCGATATTAAGAAAGTTATTATTATTAGTAAATCATTATTATCGAAACTATCATTTTGATACATATAAATGTTTTATAACTAAAATATACTTAATACATATATTATAATTATACTAATAGTTTATATACCTACATAATAACATTATTTATATAAATACTTATATATAACCAACTAATGATATCTGTTATATAATACTAACCATTTATATATATATATATATATATATATATATATATATATATATATATATATATATATATATATATATATATATATATATATATATATATATAGATATTAAACATTTTGAATATATACACAAACTAAATAAGTATAATATATAATTAAGATATAATATATAAACTTGCTCGATTACGATTATACATTTTAATTTATACACAAATGATATAGGTTTGTGAATCCGAGGTCAACCCTGCGTTGTTCAATATTGTCGTATGTATTTTTACTACAAAATACATTAGGTGAGTTTCATTTGCTCCCTTTTTACTCATTACAGTTTTGGCCTGAGAATACATGCAAATGATTTATTAACTGTTTTACAATATTTATATGCGTGAGTTTCATTACTCCCTTTTTAAATGCTTTTGCAATATTTATATTTTTGGGCTGAGAATACATGCGCAATGTTTTATAAATGTTTTTACGAAATAGACACAAGTAATCAAAACTACATTATATGGTTGAATGATCGAAATCGAATATGCCCCTTTTTATTAAGTCTGGTAATCTAAGAATTAGGAAACAGAAACCCTAATTGACGCGAACTCTAAAGATAGATCTATCGGGCCCAACAAGCCCCATCCAAAGTACCGGATGATTTAGTACTTCGAAATTAATATCATGTCGGAAGGAGGATCCCGGAATGATGGGGATATTCTTATATACATATTGTGAATGTCGATTACCAGGTGTTCAATCCATATGAATGATATTTTGTCTCTATGCATGGGACGTATATTTATGAGAACTGATTATGGAAATCTTGTGGTCTATTAAAATGATGAAAATGATTATTTATGTTAAACTAATGAACTCACCAACCTTTTGGTTGACACTTTAAAGCATGTTCATTCTCAGGTACGAAAGAAATCTTCCGCTGTGCATTTGCTCATCTTAAAGATATTATTTGGAGTCATTCATGACATATTTCAAAAGACATTGCATTCGAGTCGTTGAGTTCATCAAGATTATTATTAAGTCAATTATAGTAAGATATATTACGAAATGGTATGCATGTTGTCAACTTTCGATATAATGGAAGATTGTCTTTTCAAAAATGAATGCAATGTTTGTAAAATGTATCATATAGAGGTCAAGTACCTCGTGATGTAATCAACTGTTGTGATTCGTTTATAATCGATATGGACTTCGTCCGGATGGATTAGGATGGGTCCTTTCAGTTGGTATCAGAGCTGGTATAACGCCGTCCATGTGTGGTGGGTTAGTCATAAAGGAGGTTCTCACAGTGTTTCCTGTGACGAAGCATTGGCTCTTACTCCTTGCGATCCCTTACGAGGGTTGGCAGTAGCCGAGAGGTAGGCCCTAAAATTAGTATCTGAGGTACACTCAGTGGTCACCAGGCGGTTAGCTGGGAAGGCACTAAGTGGGACGGTGGTTGTCCCCACTGTACTTTCAGTTGGTATCAGAGCGGTGGTCTTAGCGAACCATGTCTGCATTAGTGTGTCTAACTGATAAGTCGTTAGGATGCATTAGTGAGTTTGGACTTCGACCGTGTCTGCATGTTAAAAGTTTTGCTTATCATTTTGTGTCAAAAATTACCTGCTTATCATTCTTAGAGAATCACTTGCTTATCATTCTTAGTCTAGACACGTTTTACTGCATTGACTGTATGAATAGTGTATAGACAAAATTCATATCTTAGCGTATATGCTACTTCATATCTTAGCATATCTGTTGTTGTTACTTTGCCTGACAGCTTCCGTAGATTCCTCCGTAACTTATAGGATTTTAGTATTATACATGCATATGTAAATTATGTATTGCAAGGTACTAATCTACTTCCTATAATCTATTTCTTATCGAAAGTTCTTCATCTGATTGTACGGGATGAATCCTTCAACCAGTCCGAGTCCCTCGAATTCCGATAGCTATCCCGATAGTTATTCCGACAGCTATTCCGACGTGGACGTTCACCTAAGCTCTGAAAGCAGCATCACCAGAACGAATTAACCAACCAACCATCCCCAATTCATATGATGAGTTCGTAGTCGACTTAATTAATGGAGACGAGAAGAAGGCAATCCTTTCCATCAACCAAATTCACCTCTTAGTGAAGAACCTGAAGCACTTATCGACGAACCACACCGAAACACCATTTTCACCTTCATTTCCCGAATATCTCACCACGATTATATTCTATCTAAAATACTAAACCTTATTCATCCATTCGTTCTGACAGACAATCATCCCGGAGTAATACAAGAAGTCAACGAGCTTCGCGCCTGAGTTGTAGCCTTGAAAAATATGGTGCAAAATGTACCAGCTTTAGCAAAATCATCAACATCAACGGTATCACCAACAACAATATCCGCATCCTAAGACTCAATTTCACAATCTGCCCCACGAACACCAACATCATACGCACCATAGATAACAAGGAGTACCAACAGCAATGAACGATGAAGTATTGATCCATCACTTCATTAATATTCTGCGAAGAATATGTGGATCCTAATAGTTTTAGAGATTACTTATTCTAGCTCAAATCGAAAATCAAATGAGTTTAATATTATATTGACTCATTAAATCCATAATTACATCTGAAGAAAATATATATGTATATATACTTTCCTAAAGATTGTGATTAAAAATTCTCTTGTACAAACTGTTAATGGTGAAAATATTTTAACGGGTAGGTAATAACCGAGGAATATTTAGATCTCACGTTAATAAGTTACACTGTATATTCTTCAATTCAGATTCAGCAGTCATTAACAACACTGCTCAAATTCACATATATACGTATCCGTTCACCAAAGAACAACTATTTTCATCCAAGTTCAATTTCATATTTGGATTTTGACCTATCAGAATCCAATAAGTGGTATAATGAAGAAAACATTGACAAAATAAAATTTGTTAGAAACAGACTAATTACCTATGAGAAATTTTGTTAAGAATCCACGCTAACAGTTTCCAGCTAATTGTTCCTAGCTAACTGATTACATTTTATTTATCACAGTTTATTTATCGCAATTTAATTATCGCAATTTATTTATCGTCATTTAATTTTTGTTATTTATTTTACGCACTTTAAATATCGGGACACGTATACAAAGTTTTGACATATCATATCGACGCATCTATATATATTATTTGGAATCACCATAGACACTCTATATGCAGTAATGATCGAGTTCTCTATACAGGGTTGAGATTGATTCTACAATAATATATATACTTTGATTTGTGATTGAGTCTGAGACATGTACACGGGTCACGATACATATTATTTAATTCAAATATTATATATTAAACTATATATGAATTATTGAATTGCTAACTATGGACTATCGACTGAGGACCAATATTGGACAATTAAAATGAATTAAAATATTGATTATAACATTTGAAACTAAACAATTCTTCAAGTCTGCCACTTGATTTCATCTTAAACCTCATTTGTATCTTGACGATTACAATCTGCGTTCAAACTTTTCATGATTCTTGAAAACACCTCAATCGATAGGATGAATCAACCGCACTTTATCTACAGAAGGAAAGATTTATGCATATAGTTATGCACCTGAGAAACTCTCGGCAACTGAGTAAAAGTTTAACACGTAGCCGCGTTAGATCCTTTGGCATTTATTAGCAAAAATAATTTTGCGATCCCTTTTCAAAGTAGCCAATTTTGTTACAGCTCCAGCAAGTCAACTTCGAATTTTCATTCGAAGTAGCCTTACTATAATCCTGATATATATACGATTACCCTTTTGATACCGGAGAATTCTTTTATATTCCACCATATTATCAGCAAACGTTCCAGCAACCTCGTTGCTTCTTGGCTTAGATCTCTCTGACAAATCATTATATTTATTCATTGAAACCCTATCATATACTCATCCGCATCTTGTAACGAGAACTACCATACCAATTACTGGGAATGAGCAATCAGTACTTTGAAAACTCACATCATATCTACATCAACAGTTATATGTATGACATTTATCTCTTAGAATTATGATCTCTCATTCTGAAATTCTGAAAAGCACTCAGTCACAAATCAATACTATGAATGTTGAAAAAGTTGAATGAAACAGCAGAAATCATAGACCACCGTAAACGACCATAATCATCGGAAGCTGATGATAAAGAATAGTATGTTGGAAAATCTAGGAAAAGTTGGAACTGGAAAACAGATTGAGCTAACCACGAAGGAGACCAAGGACAAATACAAGGACCAAACCCTGTATTCAAAGAATCCAGGAAATTCTGAATCCGATGAAATCTTTAGAGAATATCTTGCTCCGAAGTCATGTTAAAATCTTGCGGAAAATCTTTCTCCATCAACCGTCGAACTTAGAAATTCCAAAATATCATCATCAATATCTTCGATATTTTTGAGGATATTTTCAAAAATATTCTCGTTCGAAATTATATACCTCTTCGTGCTTCCTGTGTATCATTATATTGGAAACACTCAATAGAAAATTTAGTACCGAAAAGCAGATTATGCGAAACTATGAAGAAAGCCGTGGACAAATCACAAAGAATAAGTTTGACTTCAAAGAATCCAAATGATTCAATGTCTGCTAAAGTCTTTAGTGAATATCTTGCTCCTTACTCTAAACCCTTGCAGACAATAGTTTCTATCATCCTCCGATCTTAGATATTCCGAAATATTATCGTATCTTTCATTATAAATATCCTCCATATTTCTGGAGATATTTTTGTAACTATTCTTATCTGAAATCACTAATCTCTTCGTGCTATCCGTATTACCTCATATAGAAACTGTTAGTTTCTATATTCTGTAAACTTTCGAGCTTAAAATATGAATGTTATTGAAGTAATGTTGGGAATTGATGCATGAGTTAGTATAATATAATGACACTTGATCAACGTGATTATATTACAGTAAGTCATGCTGAGTTTCTAAATGGGATGTGATGATTCGCAGATCATAACGTCATCATGTGCCATGTTACATAACTCTGTCATTCTGCTGAACTTCTGAGCATATCAAGAAAGTATATTCTTGATAGTTCTATTCTCAGTGAATCTGATAATTTGACAAAGCAAATCGTGCTATTACGTTCCTTCTTATTTAGAACATTAATAAAGTTCATTCTGAAACTTATATCTGCGAATTCTGGACCATTACAAGAGATTCCAAATCGCCAGAAGAAGAAACGAAGGGACAAAGCTCTGAAATAGAAATTGGAGTATAAATCGCAGCAAATAGGAAGGAGTATTAACTGTGGATGACAATGATTATTGGAAACAGAAAGGGGGACATTGAAATATAAGGAAAGATATAAAGCCCGATAACAACGCATAAATTACAAACCGTGTATATCAATGTTTATCGCAACATAAAGACACGGGAGAATTAAAAGCACTATAACCCCAAGAGCAAAGTAGAAGTAAGCAGATTCCTCGGGTGGAAGTTGGAAAAGGAGAATGATTGTTACGATAGTAAGGATAAGGACAAGGATTAGAACTGGATTAAGCATTTTCACAATCTTTTGGATGTATGAACTAAGAAAGAAAGTATAGGAATGGTGAGAATAATGGAACGGAAGAGCTTAATTTATAATGGAAATATCAGACAGAGTAACTGAGGCAGATCACCGTATTTAATTATAGAGATCTTGATTTCCTTATTCGCCGAAGAAATCAAATCATTTAGAATTCGAAGATTTTCTTTATATCCCTTGAATTCCGGAATTCAACCAAGGCAACGTCAAAAGTTAAAACAAAACTTCATTTATTCATTTCACTCTTTTGTGATAGCTTCATTCGTGCTCTTCGAATAATCGAAGTATTTTATCTGTATTATTCAAAAATGATAAAACTCTATTTATCAGCTCATGTTCGACAGGAAAACATATTTATTGTTAGCCATGATGACCTCACTCAAATTTCGGGACGAAATTTCTCTAACGGGTAGGTACTGTGATGACCCGGGAATTTCCGACCAAAATTAAACTTAATCTTTATATGATTTCGATACGATAAGCAAAAGTCTATAAGGTTTAGTCTTAAAACTTTAGAACTGGTACATGAAACCATTTGACCTTTGACTGCTTCCGACGATTTACGAATAATTGTTGTTAAATAAATATATATATATATATAATACTTTGAAATTATAAAATATAATTTAAAATATTAAAAATTAAATATATAAAATAAGATATAAAAATAAAGACCTATATTTATATATAAATATATATGTAATTCTATACAAATTAAGATTTGTATATATATATATATACTATAAAAATGTATAAACATTAAATGGCATATGAAATATTAATAAATTAAATAGAAATTACAAAGTTTAGGTATTATGATATATGAATACATACATGATTTTTATTAAATACATATATAAATACTAACTATTCTGTAAATGTCAACAGACAATATAACATTACATAAATGAATGGTGTTATATTAAGTTACAAATTTGAATCTAACTGATACATCAATATTATTTTTCATTACTATTATTATTATTATTGTTGTTAATATTTGAATTAGTAATATTATTACTTTCTTTGTATATATTTATAAAATTGATATGTTTAAATTATTATTATTATTAATGTTATTAT
Organism: Rutidosis leptorrhynchoides; assembly: GCF_046630445.1. Lineage (NCBI taxonomy): Eukaryota > Viridiplantae > Streptophyta > Magnoliopsida > Asterales > Asteraceae > Rutidosis > Rutidosis leptorrhynchoides. Next base: position 329,785,138 of record NC_092333.1, on the reverse strand, counting down.
TAATGTTATTATTAATGTTAACACTATTAATATAATTAGTGTTATTATTAATATTATGAATAATATTATTATTACTATATATATATATATATATATATATATATATATATATATATATATATATATATATATATATATATATATATATATATATATATATATATATATATATATATATATATATATATATATTTATCATTATATATTACTATTATTATAATTATTATCAATATAACAATTATTAGTATTATTATTATTAATATATTTGATATTTCTATACTTGTAGTTATTAATTTTAATATTAATTAGATAAATTATAAAACTCAAGAGATTTATACGAATGAGTTGGTATATGTAACAATCATACTGTTTTAGCTTTTGGACTCTGCCTCCAATCTAATTTACATCACAGGAACTGTTTCACAATCAAACAACTTCGATTATAATCAATATCAGTTAGTTTTTTCTTATTTTTTTTATTTATTTACTTCTCTCTGTTCTCTATTCCAGATCGAACAAATCAATTACTCATAATATTATACTAAAACAATTCCAATGTTTAACTTCATTATCAATTATCACATACAACCAATTCTGTTAAAAGATTAAACAGAAATACCATTAAAATGGCTCGACATCTCTGTAAGTGCACTTTTTACTCATAATTCGATTTCAAATGATTTTTCAAATTGTAATAATGCAATCTTGTTTATTTCCCTTTACTAAAACTAACTGCAAATTTACAAATTCCAATTCTTTTTAACGAATTCGAATTTTCAAGTCAAAGTTTAATCACAAAAAGTCAACCCTGTGTTCTTCGATCAAATTAAAGCGTTTTAGAACTTTTCTGTTGAATTAAATGATTGATAAAGTTTATAGGGTCAATTTGGAATATATTTCGTGTATTAACTTTTACCTAATATGCTCTATAATTTGAATCTTAAAATTTTTTTTAAAAAAAAACTGCGACGAGCAGTTAGCTGCACATTTTTAAATTTTTTTTTATTTTTTCTTCTTTTTTTTTCAACTTAATTAATCACGATTGATTTTTTTTTTCTATTTAACATACTCAGTCCAAAAAAAAAATCGTTTTAGAAAAGGGTTGATTATGAGGATCGATTTGTATATGATGAAGAAGATGACTGCTGGAAAACGAGTTATAATTTTTTTGGGAGGGATTAATTTCAGAAAGAAAGAAACAGACGAGTGGTGTTGGGAGTTTGTGCTTAACTAGGTGGTCTCGAGTTCGATTCTAGTTTGGTGCATTCTTTTTATAAAAATTCCTTAAAGAGGGTATACCTTCTTTTTCTTACTAATTATTATTATTATTATTATTATTTGTTGACTAATATCAATTATTAATATTGTTATTAGTATATATTCATTGATATTGTTATGATTAATATTTAATATTATTATTTATATTAAAAATCAATAAAAGTATTCTTATTTAAAATATTGGAATTATTAGTATTATCAATATAGGAATTTCTAGTAGCGCTCCAATTAGGATTAATAGTATTATTATGATTAGGTTCATTATTATTGCTATTATAAAATCAATACAAGTTATTATTATTTTCACTAATATTAGTATTAATCTCGTATTTGCAATTATTAGTTTTACTACTATTATTATTAACATAAATATCAAATTTTAACAATATCATTATTATTATTAGTATCATCGATATTAAGAAAGTTATTATTATTAGTAAATCATTATTATCGAAACTATCATTTTGATACATATAAATGTTTTATAACTAAAATATACTTAATACATATATTATAATTATACTAATAGTTTATATACCTACATAATAACATTATTTATATAAATACTTATATATAACCAACTAATGATATCTGTTATATAATACTAACCATTTATATATATATATATATATATATATATATATATATATATATATATATATATATATATATATATATATATATATATATATATATATATATATATATATATATATATATATATATATATATATATATAGATATAGATATTAAACATTTTGAATATATACACAAACTAAATAAGTATAATATATAATTAAGATATAATATATAAACTTGCTCGATTACGATTATACATTTTAATTTATACACAAATGATATAGGTTTGTGAATCCGAGGTCAACCCTGCGTTGTATTTTTACGATTATATATTTCAATATTGTCGTATGTATTTTTACTACAAAATACATTAGGTGAGTTTCATTTGCTCCCTTTTTACTCATTACATTTTTGGGCTGAGAATACAAGCAAATGATTTATTAACTGTTTTACAATATTTATATGCGTGAGTTTCATTACTCCCTTTTTAAATGCTTTTGCAATATTTATATTTTTGGGCTGAGAATACATGCGCAATTTTTTATAAATGTTTTTACGAAATAGACACAAGTAATCAAAACTACATTATATGGTTGAATGATCGAAATCGAATATGCCCCTTTTTATTAAGTCTGGTAATCTAAGAATTAGGGAACAGAAACCCTAATTGACGCGAACTCTAAAGATAGATCTATCGGGCCCAACAAGCCCCATCCAAAGTACCGGATGATTTAGTACTTCGAAATTAATATCATGTCCGAAGGAGGATCCCGGAATGATGGGGATATTCTTATATACATATTGTGAATGTCGATTATCAGGTGTTCAATCTATATGAATGATATTTTGTCTCTATGCATGGGATGTATATTTATGAGAACCGATTATGGAAATCTTGTGGTCTATTAAAATGATGAAAATGATTATTTATGTTACACTAATGAACTCACCAACCTTTTGGTTGACACTTTAAAGCATGTTCATTCTCAGGTACGAAAGAAATCTTCCGCTGTGCATTTGCTCATCTTAAAGATATTATTTGGAGTCATTCATGACATATTTCAAAAGACGTTGCATTCGAGTCGTTGAGTTCATCAAGATTATTATTAAGTCAATTACAGTAAGATATATTACGAAATGGTATGCATGTTGTCAACTTTCGATGTAATGGAAGATTGTCTTTTCAAAAACGAATGCAATGTTTGTAAAATGTATCATATAGAGGTCAAGTACCTCGTGATGTAATCAACTGTTGTGATTTGTTTATAATCGATATGGACTTTGTCCGGATGGATTAGGATGGGTCCTTTCAATGAGTGGCACCAAGAAAAAGATATCTTTCATTCATCTAAAGCGGCTAGAGCCGATTCTAGCCATGACTTTGATTCCGTTTCCGCAAAAATAGATGCTTTCGAGAGACGAATGGAAAAGATGAATAAAGATATTCACGCAATACGAATCAGTTGTGAGCATTGTGGAGGACCACATTTGACAAAAGATTGTCTCAGTATTGAACAAATAATGGAACAAAGAGAGAATGTTTCATACATGAACCAAAGGCCTGGAAATAATTATCAGAATAATTATCAACCGCCAAGACCAATTTACAATCAAAACTAGAATTATAACCGAAATGTTCCATACAACAACCAACAAGGTCCTAGTAATAAACAAGTATCCAACAATCCTTACAATCAGCAAAGACCTATTTTTTAAAATAAACCACCACAAACCGATGATAAAAACCCAAATCTAGAAGATATGATGTCGAAGCTAGTTGAATCTCAAACTCAATTTTTCACATCTCAGAAACAAACCAATGAACAAAATGCTCAAGCATTTAGAAATCAACAAGCTTCTATTCAAAATTTGGAACAAGAAGTAAGTAACCTAGCAAGGTTGATAGGTGAAAGAAAACCGGGAAGTCTACCTAACGATACAAATGCTAACCCCCAGAATGAAACAGCTAAAGCCATTACCACAAGAAGTGGTATTACACTTAAACCACCTGAAATGCCTGTAATTTCTGATGACTCTATTCCTACTCCACAAGAACCACAATCTGAACAAGATAAGGAAACAGAACCGGTAGTTAAAAAGGTTAATGAAGATAACACAGTTAAGGCAAAACCTTATGTTAAACCATACCAACCACCACTTCCTTACCCGAGTAAAATGAGAAAAGAGAGACTTGAAGCCGAGCAATCCAAATTCTTGGATATGTTTAAACAAATAAATGTCAATCTTCCTTTCATTGATGTGATATTAGGAATGCTTAGATATGCTAAATTCTTGAAAGATCTAATCACAAATAGAAAGAAAATGGAAGAACTCTCGGCTGTTACTATGAATGCTAATTATTCTGCAGTGCTGTTGAATAAGATAACAGAAAAATTATCACATCCAGGAAGTCTCACAATTCCATTATTTCTGGGTAGTCTTAGTTCAATAGAAGCATTGGCAGGCTTAGGTGCTAGTATAAATTTAATACCGTATTCACTATACGCTAAACTAGACCTTGGAGAATTGAAACCAACACAAATAAGCATACAACTAGCTGATCGATCAGTAAAATATCCTAGAGGGATAATGGAGAACATGCTAGTTAAAGTCGGTACTTTAGTATTTCCAGTAGATTTTGTTATTCTGGACATGGAAGAAGATTCTCGAGTTCCTCTCATATTAGGAAGACCATTCTTAAACACGGCTAAAGCAATAATAGACGTGTTCGGTAAGAAACTGACCCTAAGTATAGAGGACGAGAGTGTTACTTTTTCAGTTGAAGAGCCATGCAACAACCGCAATCGGCAGATGATACATGTTATTATATTCAAACTATAGATTCACATGCAGAATTGTTAGAGGAATTTCCAGAATTACAAGGAACAGGAGAATGTTCTTTAGGAGAAGGAACTGAACCAATTGATGAAGCTGAAATGTTAGCCGCACTCATAGCTAATGGGTATGAACCAACAACAGAAGAAATTCAAATGTTAAAAGAAGAAGACAGATATCGATACAAATCATCAATAGAAGAACCACCGATATTAGAGTTAAAACCACTTCCAAACCATTTGGAATATGCTTATTTACATGGTGAATCTGAATTACCTGTAATAATATCGTCTTCTCTTACGGAAAATGAAAAATATCGACTCATTACTGTGCTAAAAGCTCATAAACCAGCTATTGCATGTAAGATTCATGATATTAAAGGAATAAGTCCTTCGTATTGCACACATAAAATCCTTATAGAAGAAGGTCATAAAACGTATGTGCAACGCCAACGAAGACTAAATCCTAATATGAAAGATGTTATTAAGAAAGAAATTATTAAACTGCTTGATGTAGGTTTAATTTATCCAATCTCTGATAGTCCATGGGTAAGCCCAGTTCAATGCGTACCTAAGAAGGGTGGCATGACTATCATCACAAATGAAAAAAATGAGCTTATTCCTACTAGGACTGTAACAGGATGGCGTATTTGTATTCATTATAGAAAATTAAATGACGCCACCAGAAAAGATCACTTTCCCTTACCTTTCATTGATCAAATATTGGAAAGATTAGCCGGAAATAGTTACTATTGCTTTCTTGACGGTTTTTCCGGATACTTTCAAATTCTAGTAGCACCCGAGGATCAAGAGAAAACCACGTTCACGTGCCCTTATGGTACGTTTGCTTACAAACGCATACCATTTAGACTTTGCGATGCCCCTGCAACCTTTCAAAGGTGCATGATGGCGATTTTTCACGACATGATAGAAGAATGCATGGAAGTTTTCATGGATGACTTTTTAGTCTTCGGTGATACTTTTGAATCATGTCTAGTTAATCTTAAACGAATGCTTATTAGATGCGAACAATCAAATCTAGTACTTAATTGGGAGAAATGCCATTTCTGTAGTGACCCGAACTTTTCTATGTTTATATATATTAATTGAGATTGATATTTACATGATTAAATGTTTCCAACATGTTAAGCAATCAAACTTGTTAAGACTTGATTAATTGAAATATGTTTCATATAGACAATTGACCACCCAAGTTGACCGGTGATTCACGAACGTTAAAACTTGTAAAAACTATATGATGACATATATATGGATATATATATATATAGTTAACATGATACTATGATAAGTAAACATATCATTAAGTATATTAACAATGAACTACATATGTAAAAACAAGACTACTAACTTAATTATTTTTAAACGAGACATATATGTAACGATTATCGTTGTAAAGACATTTAATGTATATATATCATATTAAGAGATATTCATACATGATAATATCATGATAATATAATAATTTAAAATCTCATTTGATATTATAAACATTGGGTTAACAACATTTAACAAGATCGTTAACCTAAAGGTTTCAAAACAACACTTACATGTAACGACTAACGATGACTTAACGACTCAGTTAAGATGTATATACATGTAGTGTTTTAATATGTATTTATACACTTTTGAAAGACTTCAATACACTTATCAAAATACTTCTACTTAACAAAAATGCTTACAATTACATCCTCGTTCAGTTTCATCAACAATTCTACTCGTATGCACCCGTATTCGTACTCGTACAATACACAACTTTTAGATGTATGTAATATTGGTATATACACTCCAATGATCATCTCTTAGCAGCCCATGTGAGTCACCTAACACATGTGGGAATCATCATTTGGCAACTAGCATGAAATATCTCATATAATTACAAAAATATGAGTAATCATTCAAGACTTATTTACATGAAAACAAAATTACATATCCTTTATATCTAATCCATACACCAACGACCAAAAACACCTACAAACACTTTCATTCTTCAATTTTCTTCATCTAATTGATCTCTCTCAAGTTCTATCTTCAAGTTCTAAGTGTTCTTCATATATTCTACAAGTTCTAGTTACATAAAATCAAGAATACTTTCAAGTTTGCTAGCTCACTTCCAATCTTGTAAGGTGATCATCCAACCTCAAGAAATCTTTGTTTCTTACAGTAGGTTATCATTCTAATACAAGGTAATAATCATATTCAAACTTTGGTTCAATTTCTATAACTATAACTATCTTATTTCAAGTGATGATCTTACTTGAACTTGTTTTCGTGTCATGATTCTGCTTCAAGAACTTCGAGCCATCCAAGGATCCGTTGAAGCTAGATCCATTTTTATCTTTTCCAGTAGGTTTATCCAAGGAACTTAAGGTAGTAATGATGTTCATAACATCATTCGATTCATACATATAGAGCTATCTTATTCGAAGGTTTAAACTTGTAATCACTAGAACATAGTTTAGTTAATTCTAAACTTGTTCGCAAACAAAAGTTAATCCTTCTAACTTGACTTTTAAAATTAACTAAACACATGTTCTATATCTATATGATATGCTAACTTAATGATTTAAAACCTGGAAACACGAAAAAACACCGTAAAACCGGATTTACGCCGTCGTAGTAACACCGCGGGCTCTTTTGGGTTAGTTAATTAAAAACTATGATAAACTTTGATTTCAAAGTTGTAATTCTGAGAAAATGATTTTTATTATGAACATGAAACTATATCCAAAAATTATGGTTAAACTCAAAGTGGAAGTATGTTTTCTAAAATGGTCATCTAGACGTCGTTCTTTCGACTGAAATGACTACCTTTACAAAAATGACTTGTAACTTATTTTTCCGACTATAAACCTATACTTTTCTGTTTAGATTCATAAAATAGAGTTCAATATGAAACCATAGCAATTTGATTCACTCAAAACGGATTTAAAATGAAGAAGTTATGGGTAAAACAAGATTGGATAATTTTTCTCATTTTAGCTACGTAAAAATTGGTAACAAATCTATTCCAACCATAACTTAATCAACTTGTATTGTATATTATGTAATCTTGAGATACCATAGACACGTATACAATGTTTCGACCTATCATGTCGACACATCTATATATATTTCGGAACAACCATATACACTCTATATGTGAATGTTGGAGTTAGCTATACAGGGTTGAGGTTGATTCCAAAATATATATAGTTTGAGTTGTGATCAATACTGAGATACGTATACACTGGGTCGTGGATTGATTCAAATAATATTTATCAATTTATTTCTGTACATCTAACTGTGGACAACTAGTTATAGGTTACTAACGAGGACAGCTGACTTAATAAACTTAAAACATCAAAATATATTAAAAGTGTTGTAAATATATTTTGAACATACTTTAATATATATGTATATATTGTTATAGGTTCGTGAATCAACAGTGGCCAAGTCTTACTTCCCGACGAAGTAAAAATCTGTGAAAGTGATTTATAGTCCCACTTTTAAAATCTAATATTTTTGGGATGAGAATACATGCAGGTTTTATAAATGATTTACAAAATAGACACAAGTACGTGAAACTACATTCTATGGTTGAATTATCGAAATCGAATATGCCCCTTTTTATTAAGTCTGGTAATCTAAGAATTAGGGAACAGACACCCTAATTGACGCGAATCCTAAAGATAGATCTATTGGGCCTAACAAACCCCATCCAAAGTACCGGATGCTTTAGTACTTCGAAATTTATATCATATCCGAAGGGTGTCCCGGAATGATGGGGATATTCTTATATATGCATCTTGTTAATGTCGGTTACCAGGTGTTCACCATATGAATGATTTTTATCTCTATGTATGGGATGTGTATTGAAATATGAAATCTTGTGGTCTATTATTATGATTTGATATATATAGGTTAAACCTATAACTCACCAACATTTTTGTTGACGTTTTAAGCATGTTTATTCTCAGGTAATTATTAAGAGCTTCCGCTGTCGCATACTTAAATAAGGACGAGATTTGGAGTCCATGCTTGTATGATATTGTGTAAAAACTGCATTCAAGAAACTTATTTTGTTGTAACATATTTGTATTGTAAACCATTATGTAATGGTCGTGTGTAAACAGGATATTTTAGATTATCATTATTTGATAATCTACGTAAATCTTTTTAAACCTTTATTGATGAAATAAAGGTTATGGTTTGTTTTAAAATGAATGCAGTCTTTGAAAAAACGTCTCATACTAGAGGTCAAAACCTCGCAACGAAATCAATTAATATGGAACGTTTTTAATCAATAAGAACGGGACATTTCAGTTGGTATCAGAGCGTTGGTCTTAGAGAACCAGAATTTTGCATTAGTGTGTCTTATCGAGTTTGTTAGGATGCATTAGTGAGTCTGGACTTCGACCGTATTTACTTGAAAAATGATTGCTTAACAAATTTTGTTGGAAACTATATATTTTTAACATGTGAATATTATGTGATATATTAATCTCTTAACGCGTTTGATATTATGTGATAGATGTCTACCTCTAGAACAAGTCCCATTGACTCACCTAATAATAATGAAGAGTCAAATGTAAATTGGAATGATTCGTGGACTGATTCACAAGTTCCCGAAGAGGAACCGGAAAAAGAGTCGGAACCGGAAGAAGAATCGGAACCGGATGAAGAAATAGAACCGGTGGGGGAAATAATAAAACGGTTAAGTAAAAGAAAATCCTCAACCAACCGACCAAGGTTAATTATGGTCAATGGTGTTTCCGCCAAGGAAGCAAAATATTGGGAGGATTACCAATTCTCCGATGAATCGGATTCCGACGAGAATTCCGATGATGTTATAGAAATTACCCTAACTGAATTTAAAAAGGCAAAAGAAAATAATAAGGGAAAGGGCATAAAAATAGAGAAATCTAATTCCAACCCCGATGAACTTTATATGTATCGTCAACCCCCGAAGTCCTTAAGTTGTAACAATGACCCGGGAACCTCTAAACCACCAGGTTTTTCTAAACCAATGTGGAAAAAGACGGCTCGTATTAGGGGAACATCATATATCCCTAGAAACTTGGCAAAACGAACTAAAACCAAAGAAGAAGAAACAAGCGAGTCGGAATAAGATAGTTGTATTCGTGTGGTGTAATATATGTAATATAGTGTGCTTATGCTTTATGATATATGTAAAAATTGCTTGTATTAATAAGTATTTTTTTTATGAATCTAACTCTTGTCTATTTTATAGTATAAAAACACAAAATGGATAGACAACCCAATATTTTAAGAGACCTACCCGGAGACATGATTGATGAAATCTTGTCTAGAGTCGGTCAGAATTCTTCGGCATAACTATTTAAGGTGAGATCAGTTTGTAAGACATTCGAAGAACGTTCCAAGAATGCCTTGGTTTATAAAAGGCTTTCGTTCGAAAGATGGGGGATATCACATTGGGAAATCCATAAGTTACGATGTCTTTACTTTGACGCATATATTGCGGGGAACCCAAATGCTATTTTACGCAATGGGTTAAGAAATTATTTTGACTCAATATATCCGAATATTGGACTTCGTGATTTAGAAAAAGCGGCTAACATGCAACATAAAGAAGCATGTTATGCTTACGGATTAGTAATGTTCGCTTCTCACCAAAGTGAGAACAAGAACATCGGGCTACAACTATTAAACAAAACGTTCCCACAAGTGACGGAGTCGGTAATTGGGGTAAGAAATGAGGTTTTTACATTGTTACGGGACTGTTGAACATTACGTAACCCTCGTCCCTTTGACGACGTTACAACACGATGTCTTATCAACGGCCATAACGGTTATGTTCCACAAGACCAAGGATGGGAAGTAATCCTAGTAAAACCAGAATGCATGACTTGTTTCTGGACGTATGAATTACGTGTCTTTATTGCCTTTGCTGAACGACTTGTGTACTAGCTAGAATTATCTTCACAACCATCTTGTATCAAATTTATTGTGTGCTATATTTCATGCTATATGTAAAATAAGCGGTATTGTAAGTTTGTAAAATATTGTGTAAAAGTTTGAACGCGAAATATTATTATAATCAGTTTTTCATATAGAATTGTAGTAGTTGAATTGTATATTAGCTACTAAGTATGAACTTAACGGGTAGGTACTACCCGAATTTAAACTTATAAAACGCTAATATGAAGAAAAAGCTTTTATAAATGAGTTCATATTATGCTACGAAATACTATTAACTACTCTTAATATTCTGTATGATTAACTTGTTCCATTTAACTATTTTGAAGGAAATGGCATCGACTACTCGACACACCGTGAATATGAATGAAGAGGAATTCTGTACTTTTCTAGCTTCAAACATAGTCGCAGTACAGGCTGCGCTACATACCAACAATAACCTTGGATCTAGCAGTACAGGAAATCGTGTAGGATGCACCTACAAAGAATTCACTGCCTGCAAACCTTTGGAATTTGATGGAACCGAAGGACCGATCGGATTGAAAGGGTGGACCGAGAAGGTCGAATCGGTGTTTGCCATAAGTAAGTGTACTGAAGAGGACAAAGTGAAGTACGCTACGCATACCTTCACAGGTTCTGTGTTAACATGGTGGAATACCTATCTAGAGCAAGTGGGACAAGACGATGCGTATGCACTACCGTGGTCAGCATTCAAGCACTTGATGAACGAGAAATACCGTCCCAGAACCGAGGTCAATAAGCTCAAGACAGAACTTAGAGGGTTACGAACCCAAGGATTTGATATTACCACGTACGAAAGATGATTCACAGAATTGTGCCTATTGTGTCCGGGAGCATTCGAAGATGAGGAAGAGAAGATCGACGCGTTTGTGAAAGGATTACCGGAAAGAATCCAAGAAGATATAAGTTCACATGAGCCCGCCTCCATACAACAGGCATGTAGAATGGCTCACAAACTAGTGAACCAGATTAAAGAAAGAATTAAAGAACAGACTGCTGAAGAGGCCAATGTGAAGCAAGTCAAAAGAAAGTGGGAGGAAAACGGTGATAAGAATCACTAATACAACAACAACAGCAATTACAACAATAATCGCAACAATTATCCCAACAATCGCAACATCAATCGCAACTACAACAAACGGCCCAACAACAACAACAACAACAACCATCCCAACAACAATAATAACCGCAACAACAACAACAATCAGAAGCAGCTATGCCAAAGGTGTGAATAGTATCACTCGGGGTTCTGCACCAAATTTTGCAACAAGTGTAAAAGAAATGGTCATAGCGCGGCGAAGTGTGAGGTCTACGGACCAGGGGTTAATAGAACGAAAGGAACAAATGGTGTCGGAACGAGTAATGGCGGAGCAAGTAGTGTCGGAGCAAGTTATGCAAATGTAGTTTGTTATAAATGTGGAAAACCGGGCCACATTATTAGAAATTGCCCGAACCAGGAGAACACGAATGGACAAGGCCGCGGAAGAGTTTTCAATATTAATGCGGCAGAGGCACAGGAAGACCCGGAGCTTGTTACGGGTACGTTTCTTATTGACAATAAATCTGCTTACGTTTTATTTGATTCGGGTGCGGATAGAAGCTATATGAGTAGAGATTTTTGTGCTAAATTAAGTTGTCCATTGTCGCCTTTGGATAGTAAATTTTTACTCGATTTAGCAAATGGTAAATTAATTTCAGCAGATAATATATGTCGGAATCGAGAAATTAAACTGGTTAGCGAAACATTTAAGATTGATTTGATACCAGTAGAGTTAGGGAGTTTTGATGTGATAATCGGTATGGACTGGTTGAAAGAAGTGAAAGCATAGATCGTTTGTTACAAAAATGCAATTCGCATTATACGAGAAAAAGGAAAACCCTTAATGGTGTACGGAGAAAAGGGCAACACGAAGCTACATCTTATTAGTAATTTGAAGGCACAAAAAGTAATAAAAAAAGGTTGCTATGCTGTTCTAGCACACGTCGAGAAAGTACAAACTGAAGAAAAGAGCATCAATGATGTTCCCATTGCAAAAGAATTTCCCGATGTATTTCCGAAAGAATTACCGGGATTACCCCCACATCGATCCGTTGAATTTCAAATAGATCTTGTACTAGGAGCTGCACCAATAGCTCGTGCTCCTTATAGACTAGCACCCAGCGAGATGAAAGAACTGCAAAGCCAATTACAAGAACTTTTAGAGCGTGGTTTCATTCGACCAAGCACATCACCGTGGGGAGCTCCTGTTTTGTTTGTCAAGAAGAAAGATGGTACATTCAGGTTGTGTATCGACTACCGAGAGTTGAACAAACTTACCATCAAGAACCGCTACCCACTACCGAGAATCGATGACTTATTTGATCAACTACAAGGCTCGTCTATTTATTCAAAGATTGACTTACGTTCCGGGTATCATCAAATGCGGGTGAAAGAAGATGATATTCCAAAGACTGCTTTCAGAACACGTTACGGTCATTACGAGTTTATGGTCATGCCGTTTGGTTTAACTAATGCACCAGCTATGTTCATGGACCTTATGAACCGAGTGTGTGGACCATACCTTGACAAGTTTGTCACTGTTTTCATTGATGACATACTTATTTACTCAAAGAATGACCAAGAACACGGTGAACATTTGAGAAAGGTGTTAGATGTATTGAGGAAGGAAGAATTGTACGCTAAGTTTTTAAAGTGTGCATTTTGGTTGGAAGAAGTTCAATTCCTCGGTCACATAGTGAACAAAGAAGGTATTAAGGTGGATCCGGCAAAGATAGAAACTGTTGAAAAGTGGGAAACCCCAAAAACTCCGAAACACATACGCCAGTTTTTAGGACTAGCTGGTTACTACAGAAGGTTCATCCAAGACTTTTCCAGAATAGCAAAACCATTGACTGCATTAACGCATAAAGGGAAGAAATTTGAATGGAATGATGAACAAGAGAAAGCGTTTCAAGTATTGAAGAAAAAGCTAACTACGGCACCTATATTGTCATTGCCCGAAGGGAATGATGATTTTGTGATTTGTTGTGATGCATCAAAGCAAGGTCTCGGTTGTGTATTAATGCAATGAACGAAGGTGATTGCTTATGCGTCTAGACAATTGAAGATTCACGAACAAAATTATACGACGCATGATTTGGAATTAGGCGCGGTTGTTTTTGCATTAAAGACTTGGAGGCACTACTTATATGGGGTCAAAAGTATTATATATACCGACCACAAAAGTCTTCAACACATATTTAATCAGAAACAACTGAATATGAGGCAGCGTAGGTGGATTGAATTATTGAATGATTACGACTTTGAGATTCGTTACCACCCGGGGAAGGCAAATGTGGTAGCCGATGCCTTGAGCAGGAAGGACAGAGAACCCATTCGAGTAAAATCTATGAATATAATGATTCATAATAACCTTACTACTCAAATAAAGGAGGCGCAACAAGGAGTTTTAAAAGAGGGAAATTTAAAGGATGAAATACCCAAAGGATCGGAGAAACATCTTAATATTCGAGAAGACGGAACCCGGTATAGGGCTGAAAGGATTTGGGTACCAAAATTTGGAGATATGAGAGAAATGGTACTTAGAGAAGCTCATAAAACCAGATACTCAATACATCCTGGAACGGGGAAGATGTACAAGGATCTTAAGAAACATTTTTGGTGGCCGGGTATGAAAGCCGATGTTGCTAAATACGTAGGAGAATGTTTGACGTGTTCTAAGGTCAAAGCTGAGCATCAGAAACCATCAGGTCTACTTCAACAACCCGAAATCCCGAAATGGAAATGGGAAAACATTACCATGGATTTCATCACTAAATTGCCAAGGACTGCAAGTGGTTTTGATACTATTTGGCTAATAGTTGATCATCTCACCAAATCAGCACACTTCCTGCCAATAAGAGAAGATGACAAGATGGAGAAGTTAGCACGACTGTATTTGAAGGAAGTCGTCTCCAGACATGGAATACCAATCTCTATTATCTCTGATAGGGATGGCAGATTTATTTCAAGATTCTGGCAGACATTACAGCAAGCATTAGGAACTCGTCTAGACATGAGTACTGCCTATCATCCACAAACTGATGGGCAGAGCGAAAGGACGATACAAACGCTTGAAGACATGCTACGAGCATGTGTTATTGATTTCGGAAAAAGTTGGGATCGACATCTACCGTTAGCAGAATTTTCCTACAACAACAGCTACCATTCAAGCATTGAGATGGCGCCGTTTGAAGCACTTTATGGTAGAAAGTGCAGGTCTCCGATTTGTTGGAGTGAATTGGGGGATAGACAGATTACGGGTCAGGAGATTATACAAGAAACTACCGAGAAGATCATCCAAATTCAACAACGGTTAAAAACCGCTCAAAGTCGACAAAAGAGCTACGCTGACATTAAAAGAAAAGATATAGAATTTGAAATTGGAGAGATGGTCATGCTTAAAGTTGCACCTTGGAAAGGCGTTGTTCGATTTGGTAAACGAGGGAAATTAAATCCAAGGTATATTGGACCATTAAAGGTTATTGATCGTGTCGGACCAGTAGCTTACCGACTTGAGTTACCTCAACAACTCCCGGCTGTACATAACACTTTCCACGTCTCGAATTTGAAGAAATGTTTTGCTAAAGAAGATCTCACTATTCCGTTAGATGAAATCCAAATCAACGAAAAACTTCAATTCATCGAAGAACCCGTCGAAATAATGGATCGTGAGGTTAAAAGACTTAAGCAAAACAAGATACCAATTGTTAAGGTTCGATGGAATGCTTGTAGAGGACCCGATTTCACCTGGGAACGTGAAGATCAGATGAAGAAGAAATACCCGCATCTATTTCCAGAAGATTCGTCAACACCTTCAACAGCTTAAAATTTCGGGACGAAATTTATTTAACGGGTAGGTCCTGTAGTGACCAGAACTTTTCCATGTTTATATATATTAATTGAGATTGATATTTACATGATTAAATGTTTCCAACATGTTAAGCAATCAAACTTGTTAAGACTTGATTAATTGAAATATGTTTCATATAGACAATTGACCACCCAAGTTGACCGGTGATTCACGAACGTTAAAACTTGTAAAAACTATACGATGACATATATATGGATATATATATAGTTAAAATGATACTATGATAAGTAAACATATCATTAAGTATATTAACAATGAACTACATATGTAAAAACAAGACTACTAACTTAATGATTTTTAAACGAGACATATATGTAACGATTATCGTTGTAAAGACATTTAATGTATATATATCATATTAAGAGATATTCATACATGATAATGACATGATAATATAATAATTTAAAATCTCATTTGATATTATAAACATTGGGTTAACAACATTTAACAAGATCGTTAACCTAAAGGTTTCAAAACAACACTTACATGTAACGACTAACGATGACTTAACGACTCAGTTAAAATGTATATACATGTAGTGTTTTAATATGTATTTATACACTTTTGAAAGACTTCAATACACTTATCAAAATACTTCTACTTAACAAAAACGCTTACAATTACATCCTCGTTCAGTTTCATCAACAATTCTACTCGTATGCACCCGTATTCGTACTCGTACAATACACAACTTTTAGATGTATGTACTATTGGTATATACACTCCAATGATCAGCTCTTAGCAGCCCATGTGAGTCACCTAACACATGTGGGAACCATCATTTGGCAACTAGCATGAAATATCTCATATAATTACAAAAATATGAGTAATCATTCATGACTTATTTACATGAAAACAAAATTACATATCCTTTATATCTAATCCATACACCAACGACTAAAAACACCTACAAACACTTTCATTCTTCAATTTTCTTCATCTAATTGATCTCTCTCAAGTTCTATCTTCAAGTTCTAAGTGTTCTTCATATATTCTATAAGTTCAAGTTACATAAAATCAAGAATACTTTCAAGTTTGCTAGCTCACTTCCAATCTTGTAAGGTGATCATCCAACCTCAAGAAATCTTTGTTTCTTACAGTAGGTTATCATTCTAATACAAGGTAATAATCATATTCAAACTTTGGTTCAATTTCTATAACTATAACAATCTTATTTCAAGTGATGATCTTACTTGAACTTGTTTTCGTGTCATGATTCTGCTTCAAGAACTTCGAGCCATCCAAGGATCCGTTGAAGCTAGATCTATTTTTCTCTTTTCCAGTAGGTTTATCCAAGGAACTTAAGGTAGTAATGATGTTCATAACATCATTCGATTCATACATATAAAGCTATCTTATTCGAAGGTTTAAACTTGTAATCACTAGAACATAGTTTAGTTAATTCTAAACTTGTTCGCAAACAAAAGTTAATCCTTCTAACTTGACTTTTAAAATTAACTAAACACATGTTCAATATCTATATGATATGCTAACTTAATGATTTAAAACCTGGAAACACAAAAAACACCGTAAAACCGGATTTACGCCGTCGTAGTAACACCGCGGGCTCTTTTGGGTTAGTTAATTAAAAACTAAGATAAACTTTGATTTAAAAGTTGTAATTCTGAGAAAATGATTTTTATTATGAACATGAAACTTTATGTTTTCTAAAATGGTCATCTAGACGTCGTTCTTTCGACTGAAATGACTACCTTTACAAAAATGACTTGTAACTTATTTTTCCGACTATAAACCTATACTTTTCTGTTTAGATTCATAAAATAGAGTTCAATATGAAACCATAGCAATTTGATTCACTCAAAACGGATTTAAAATGAAGAAGTTATGGGTAAAACAAGATTGGATAATTTTTCTCATTTTAGCTACATGAAAATTGGTAACAAATCTATTCCAACCATAACTTAATCAACTTGTATTGTATATTATGTAATCTTGAGATACCATAGACACGTATACAATGTTTCGACCTATCATGTCGACACATCTATACATATTTCGGAACAACCATAGACACTCTATATGTGAATGTTAGAGTTAGCTATACAGGGTTGAGGTTGATTCCAAAATATATATAGTTTGAGTTGTGATCAATACTGAGATACGTATACACTGGGTCGTGGATTGATTCAAGATAATATTTATCAATTTATTTCTGTACATCTAACTGTGGACAACTAGTTATAGGTTACTAACGAGGACAGCTGACTTAATAAACTTAAAACATCAAAATATATTAAAAGTGTTGTAAATATATTTTGAACATACTTTAATATATATGTATATATTGTTATAGGTTCGTGAATCAACAGTGGCCAAGTATTACTTCCCGACGAAGTAAAAATCTCTGAAAGTGAGTTATAGTCCCACTTTTAAAATATAATATTTTTGGGATGAGAATACATGTAGGTTTTATAAATGATTTACAAAATAGACACAAGTACGTGAAACTACGTTCTATGGTTGAATTATCGAAATCGAATATGCCCCTTTTTATTAAGTCTGGTAATCTAAGAATTAGGGAACAGACACCCTAATTGACGCGAATCCTAAAGATAGATCTATTGGGCCTAACAAACCCCATCCAAAGTACCGGATGCTTTAGTACTTCAAAATTTATATCATATCTGAAGGGTGTCCCGGAATGATGGGGATATTCTTATATATGCATCTTGTTAATGTTGGTTACCAGGTGTTCACCATATGAATGATTTTTATCTCTATGTATGGGATGTGTATTGAAATATGAAATCTTGTGGTCTATTATTATGATTTGATATATATAGGTTAAACCTATAACTCACCAACATTTTTATTGACGTTTTAAGCATGTTTATTCTCAGGTAATTATTAAGAGCTTCCGCTGTCGCATACTTAAATAAGGACGAGATTTGGAGTCCATGCTTGTATGATATTGTGTAAAAACTGCATTCAAGAAACTTATTTTGTTGTAACATATTTGTATTGTAAACCATTATGTAATGGTCGTGTGTAAACAGGATATTTTAGATTATCATTATTTGATAATCTACGTAAAGCTTTTTAAACCTTTATTGATGAAATAAAGGTTATGGTTTGTTTTAAAATGAATGCAGTCTTTGAAAAAACGTCTCATACTAGAGGTCAAAACCTCGCAACGAAATCAATTAATATGGAACGTTTTTAATCAATAAGAACGGGACATTTCAATTTCATGGTTAGAGAAGGTATCGTTCTTGGTCCTAAAATTTCAAAGGAAGGAATTGAAGTGGATAGAGCTAAACTAGATGTAATTGCTAAACTTCCACATCCCACCAATATTAGAGGAGTTAGGAGTTTTCTAGGGCATGCAGGTTTTTACAGACGTTTCATAAAAGATTTTTCTAAAATTGTCACTCCTATGAATAAACTCCTAGAAAAGGATACATTCATCTTTTCGGATGAATGCATCAAATATTTTAATATTCTTAAAGAAAAACTCACTAATACACCGATCATGATAACTCCAAATTGGAATCTACCGTTTGAACTCATGTGCGATGCAAGTGATTTTGCAATAGGAGCCGTTTTAGGACAAAGGATTGAAAAACGATTTCAACCTATTTATTACAATAGTAAGACGTTACAAGGAGCATAAACGAATTACAAAACTACTGAAAAAGAACTCCTTGCTATTGTCTTTGCTTTTGACAAATTTCGTTCATATCTCGTTCTAGCAAAAACGGTGGTCTATACTGACCAATCTGCTCTTAGATACCTATTTTCGAAACAAGATGCCAAACCAAGATTAATCCGTTGGATTTTACTCTTACAAGAGTTCGATATTGAGATCCGAGATAAAAAGAGAGCAGAAAATCTCGCCACTGATCTTCTTTCTCGTCTTGATAATCCTGAATTAGAAGTTCTAAATGAATCGGCCATACAAGATAACTTTCCTGATGAATATCTATTGAAAATCAATTATAATGAAATTTCATGGTTTGCAGACTATGCAAACTACTTAGTATGTGGATTCCTTGAAAAAGGGTTGTCGTACCAAAAACGAAAGAAATTCTTTAGTGATATAAAACACTATTTCTGGGAAGATCCACTTTTTTTTAAAAGTTGTCCCGATGGAATAACACGCCGATGCGTATTCGGAGATGAAGCTAGTCAAATCTTAAACCATTGTCACACAGGACCAACAGGAGGGCATTATGGGCCTCAACTCATAGCAAGAAAAGTCTACGATGCTGGATTCTATTGGCCTACAATTTTCAAAGACGCACACCTTCTTTGCAAATCCTGTGATGCTTGTCAAAGGACCGGAAAAATAAGTCAACGTGATGAAATGCCACAAAATGTCATGCAAGTATGTAAAGTATTTGACGTTTGGGGTATTGACTTTATGGGTCCATTTCCAAAATATCATAATAATCTCTACATTCTCGTTGCTATTGATTATGTATCTAAATGGGCGGAAGCACAAGTTCTCCCGACTAACGATGCACGAGTTGTAGTCAACTTTTTAAAACGTCTTTTTGCTAGGTTTGGAACACCGAAAGCTTAAATAAGTGATCTGGGTACTCATTTTTGTAATAATCAACTTGAGAAAGTTCTTAAAAGATTTGGAGTAACTCATAAAATCTCAACCGCGTATCATCCACAAACAAGTGGACAAGTTGAAAATACCAATCGAGCTTTAAAACATATTCTAGAGAAAACCGTAGGATTAAATCCGAAGGAATGGTCCATGAAATTGGAGGATGCACTCTGGGCTTTTAGAACAGCCTACAAAACTCCAATTGGAACCACCTTTCAGACTCGTTTACGAAAAAGCATGTCATCTTCTAGTAGAAATTGAGCGCAAAGCATTTTAGGCTTTGAAGACATGTAATCTTGATTTACATGAAGCCGGATGTCTACGGTTAAGTCAACTAAATGAATTAGAAGAATTAAGACATGAAGCATATGAAAATTCGTTAATCTATAAGGAAAGAATGAAGAAATGGCATGATAAAAAATCAGAAGTTCAAAAGAATTTAAAGAAGGAGACATAGTTCTTCTTTTCAATTCACGATTCAAGCTATTTCCTGAAAAATTAAAATCAAGATGGTCTGGACCATTTATAGTCAAAAGAGTTTTCCCGTACGGAACAATAGAGTTAATAAATTCAAATGGAGTTGAATTTAAGGTTAATGGTTACAGAGTTAAACATTACATAGATAATCCAATGGAAGTCGGAGATGAAGTTAATCACAATTTCGACACCACAGCTAACTAAGTGTGGGAAGGTTTGAATCTTTTTAGGGTTATATATATTACTGTTAGATTTAGATATTCTGTTTTCGTGTAGTTTTCGAGAATGGAATCCGAATGGTCTTTCCCTAGCAGACCCTAAAGAACTAGTCTTCTCCCTCCATTCTGAATTTTTATTTTTTTTAAGTTTTATGAGATGAAGAATTCCTTTGATCTGAACCATGGTCTAATGATACACGCTTTGATTACGAAACGTAATAATGACACACTCCCGAGTAAATTGGTATCATTCATAAGAGGCAAAATGGACGGAGTAAGAAAAGAACTCAGAAAAGATCATCATAAGATACATTTTGGTAAAGGCAAATCAAAGTTCGCAACAAAAAGAAGAGCACGACACCTTGAAAGATGTTATAAATGCGGAAAATGGTCACACGAAGGTAAATGTTCAAACAATCAAACATATTCAAATACTGAATTTGTTACTCTATGCAATGAAGGACCGTTTATATGTTTAGAAGAAAAGATATTGAAGAATCGAGGTTACGCTTATGTAGCTATGGAGAACCAAATCACACGACTCTCCTATGAGTCGGCTAAAATAGGTCTCTGAGAATTCTATCTCACAGGTAAGTATGTACAGTTTTTATTTTTATTGCTTTTAACCTTTTGATAATAAACGCTGAATCGTTCGCTATAAAGTATTAAATTGGTATTCAATAAAATTAGGTATGCGTAACCGAAATTATTGATATCATACAAAAATTTATTACATCACTGCGAAATTTACCGTTTATTCTTAGGTATAAATATCTTTAATCAATCAACCCAAAATATTTCAAAAATTCGTCAGGAGTAAAACTAGGTTACGGAACCAAAATTACTTTATCGAAAAGAGGGGCGTATATTTTTGATAATATTTGATTGATTAAAGTGGGATAAAAGACCAAAAAGATTTTTAATTTGAATTTTTACCTTGTTTTTAAAAAAAAATTAATATATAAATATTAAATTAATATTGTAAATCTTTTTAAATCAATATATTTAAGTTTTTAAGTATTTTTAAAAATTAATATTTTTAATATAAGTTTGTATGTATAAAAACAAAAATATAATATAAGTTTGGTGTGAATTTTTAATTTTAATAATATGAATTTTTAATTTTATGCATTTTAAATTTAAGTTTGGTGTAAATTTAAAAACAAAAATTTACTTTATTTCACTAAGTTAAAAATTTGATTTTTAAAATTCGTCGTGAGTTGAAAACTAGGTCGTTGAACCGAAATTGCTTTACCCAAGGGAGGGACGAGAACTTTTATTATCATTATTTTTAATCTTATTGAAATAAAGTATGCCAAAAACATTAAAAAAACCCAAAAAATCTTTGCTTTTAAAACCGTGCTTAAAAATGAAAAATTTTAAAACTTTGTTGAGGGACGGACTAGGACAACGATCCGAAACGCCCTCACTTCTAAAAAGAAATAAATTTTTAAAATTTATTGATTTATGTTTTAAAAGTATATAAGGTTTTTATAAAATAAAAAAAAAACCGGACCCCATGCGATCGCATGGGATTTACACTGAAACCTCATGCGGTCGCATGAGGCCTAAAATCTGGCCAGAAACATAAGAAGACGAGCTGTTCTGTTCTTCCACAAACACACACACACATATACACGAAACTCTCTCAAAAACACCTCAAAAATTTCTAAATTTTCACCAAAATTCATCAAATTTCGTCCTACAATCCGCTCTAATCATGCCTAGGTTCGGATTTTTTAGCAAGAAGAAAAATACCGATACTGATGGTGCATCATCATCATCTAGACAACCTGCTCCAGAACTTGAACCAGAAATGCAATATGAGCCACAATATGAACCAGAACCTGAACAGGAGCAACAACAGGAACAACAACAACAACCTGATCAACACATACCATATTATGATCCGCATCAAGAATATGTTAATGCCTACGTACAATTTCCGATTCATCCGATAATAGCACACCCAACGATTCATAAAGAACAGTTGCATCCCAATTTAAGATTTGATCGAAGTTGGAGAGATAACCCGACGTATCAAAGTAACAAATTCAAACTGGTAACAAAAAATGTAGAAGTGCAGAGGGTAATTGATTGGGAGCCTTTGGAAAGGGTCCAACTAGTTAACTCAGTTAGACAGCATTTGATCCAAAGGTATGGCAGCTCTTCTTTTCCCGATTGGGAACGTTTATTCACCATTCGTAGGCCTGTATATAAGGAATGGTGTGTTGAGCTTATGAGTACTATAGCGTTAAATGCGGATGTAGTTAGGTTGGATGATAGAAGTTTTCTTAGATTTATACTTGGCCGTAGGATGTATAGGATGTCCATGCTGGACATGGCCAGGGCTTTACAAATTTACACTCCTGGTGAATTACTACTACCTGATTGTACTTGATTTATCATGGGGAGCAGGTAGATAGGAATTTTGACGCTGATGCCATCTGGAGGCGTATGTCATATTATAATGTTTTTATGCTAGGAGGAAGACACTCCTATTTAGATATTAACAAAGCAGAGCTACGTATTATACATAGATTTTTAGCTAATTCGATTACACAAAGAGGTAAAAACAAGGAGAAGATGACCTTACATGATTTATTTTACCTTAAGTGTATTCGAAACCCTAGAAGCTTTGTTAATATCCCCTACTGTGTTGGTTTTTATCTGTCCAAAGTAGTGGCAGGAATACAGGACGGGGGAGTAATAGGAGGAGGTATTTTTGTTACTCTCATTGGAGAGTATTTGGGTGTAGATAGGGATCAAGGGGATCCACTTATGATATGTAGGGAACAGGATGATACTTTAGAATTGAAGGTCTATCAGGGTGCTAAGGTATTAAAGAGCAGACGCAATCAGGCAGTACCATATGATGGTAATCATCCACAGGTAGAGAGAGGTTCAGATGAGGAAATGGAGGAAGCAGATGACATTAGGGATGTCATTAGGGAGGCTATGACTGACGTCTACCAGCGTATAGATGAGGTAGAAATGACAAACCAGGATAGACATAGTCGGTACGAGCAGTGGCAAGCCGCGAATGTGTACGAGCATTCTATGCAACGGCAGCATGATAGATGGCACTATCATCAGCATCAGATCATGAGCCAGCTATCACCTCAGGTACCAAATAACTACGTACCGACCCGACCTGCTTACTATCCTCCATACCAGCCCAATATGCGACCACCATTTACTCTCTACGACCCTAACCAGGCCTATCAGTACACCTATAACCAAACATGGAACCCGCCTGACGACATGAACTGGAACCCCTATCCAGATTGATATAGTTCCCGTTGGTGATTTTTATGATTTTTAGTTTTTATGATTTTTATTTATTTATGTTTAAACATATAAAATTGTGATACTTTTAATGTAATGTTTAATATTTTTATTATGTTGTACTAATATTTCATATTTGATTTGAAAGTGGGATGTTAAGTCTCATTTCAAATTACCATGCATGTTTATATTTGTATTGTATGTATTTTATTTCATGTACACAATAGGGTAAAACATCGCATTTTCAAAGACTGGCATTAAGTTCAGTAAAAGCTACTAATTTTGACGATAAAACAAAAAACAAATGTGATGTAACAACAAGACGGAATGAACAAATGATGTGCACCATTTATCATTCATCAAACAAACGCCAATATGTTTGGAAACTTTGGTAAAATTTAATCATTTTTTCTACACTAATCACCCTCAATAATTTAAATTTGTACTGATTTCTTGCAAATAAAGGCATTGCAAGATCTTAAGTGTGGGAAGGGGTTAAATTCTTTCGGATTTTTAAAATTTTTGACTTATACACTTGGTTACCATTAAAAATACTAGTAACGCAGTAGTTGTATTAGAATCTAGTGCTCTCTGATAATAAAGAACAACCCTAGTCTTATATACTGACTACCCAATTCTAGTAAAAATTTTCAAAATTTTCAATTAAATGAACTCAAAATCATGTTTATACATATTTATGAGCAATAAAACTAGGTGTTAACACCGAAATTATTGTTACCTCGGAAAGGACATAAATTGAGAAACAACCCAAAATGTTAGAATTCATTTAAAATGGAATAGAGGACAATAAAAAGGCAAAGAAAGGAAAATAAAAGCCAAGTGTGGGAAAAATTTACCAAGTTATTTAAAACATATATCACATATTTTTGTACAAATAATTGAAGATACTTTTGTTTTGGACAAAATTAACCGTTTTACCCGGTAAATTGTAATATATTTGAAAGAAAGATGGATCTACACAATGAATCAATTTCATCATTAAAAGGAAGTAAAGTCTTCCGAAAAAGAAACGGGCTTCTTGATTTAGGTCAGGAAGTTGTCGTCCAGACCAGTTGTAGAGTCTACGAAAAACCTTGAAAAGTTTTCTCGAAAATTAGCTGGAAATCCACGGACCTCAGTATCAAACAGGGTCGCCAAGTGGTCAGACTTATCCTAACCATGAGAGGATCTGTCTCGTACAATGGGGGGCACCGTGAAAATTAGCTTATAAGAGTAATGAATCAGATCCCCAGAAAGGATAATCTCCTAAAAGATAAAAAATCAGCTTTTAAGACTGATATTACTCAATCTTTGAAATTGACCTTAAAGATTGAGAATACAAACTCATGGAATTCGATGATATCTAAACTCGAGCTTGAACGAGAAAATAATTTGATCAAATTACAAACCTATTTGTATTCTTAAAACCCTATTTTCAATGCGTTCATTACCATTGAACGTAAAATCCTAGGAATTCACCTGGAATTCATTAGGTCACCTGAACCAAATCGGGTGTCAACCGTAAGAAAGGTGGTTGCATAGCATGGTCGAAGACAGGACCTTGTGCCAGACCGAAAAACTATAGGATGATCTTTACTATTGATCCTACAAAGGATAGTAATTGCATCCGACATGATATAGACCATAATCAAAAGCATGTCACGGGACATTGCCTTAACAGTTGCTTGTTCAACGATTTCCTTTACAACCGGACGGTAGTTTATCAAAAGGTAATATACTGAGGAAGTATACTGGACATGTTGCTTTCCTAATACAAGGTTAGCAAGTGGGTGACACAAAACCGCAAGTTTTGAGCTAAAATTTTCAAATCTGAAACCCACAAAACCCACAAAAACATTTTGCAAACACCGGTGAAGGGTTATTCCGGAAAACTTATCTAGGGTAAAAGCTAGATTGAATTTTCAAAAAGATCAAATGTTTTCATAAAGATCCAATTTCCTAAAGGATCTAAATTTTCATAGTCATGTGGGACTGTAAACCACAACGTTACTATCATTGTTCATACCGCAAAATAGAAATCACTGATGTACAAAGTCTGAAGAATAAAGAAGTGATTCTAGTATTTTTATTTCAAGACTATATTGCTTGAGGACAAGCAACGCTCAAGTGTGGGAATATTTGATAATGCTAAAAACGAACATATATTTCATAGCATTATCCCTCAAGAAAGACAAGTTTTTAGTTGCAATTGTTCTATTTACAAGTGATATTCGTTTAAATAATAAAAGGTGAAGACAAAAGACAGATTCGACGATTTGAAGACGCAAACGACCAAAAAGCTAAAAAGTACAAAGTACAAATCACGAGGTTCAAATTATTGATGAGAAACGTCTAAAAGTTACAAGAGTACGAGCCGTAAAACGCAAAGTACAAGATATTAAATTGAACGCAAGGACGTTCGAAAATCCAGAACCGGGACCAAATTCAACTATCAATGCGCGACGCAACGGAGCTAAAATTACAAATCAGCTATGCACATGAATATAATATAATATATATATATAATTATATAAATTATATATATTAAATAAATATGGACAAGCTAGGAGCCAAAAAGTATGTGACCAGGAAATGACGGCCATGTGATCGCATGGCCAGAAGGCACAAAACTCATGCTGAAATGTCCCGTTCTTATTGATTAAAAACGTTCCATATTAATTGATTTCGTTGCGAGGTTTTGACCTCTATATGAGACGTTTTTCAAAGACTGCATTCATTTTTAAAACAAACCATAACCTTTATTTCATCAATAAAGGTTTAAAAAGCTTTACGTAGATTATCAAATAATGATAATCTAAAATATCCTGTTTACACACGACAATTACATAATGGTTTACAATACAAATATGTTACAACGAAATAAGTTTCTTGAATGCAATTTTTACACAATATCATACAAGCATGGACAAAAACTCTCGTCCTTATTTAAGTATGCGACAGCGGAAGCTCTTAATAATCAGCTGAGAATAAACATGCTTAAAACGTCAACAAAAATGTTGGTGAGCTATAGGTTTAACCTATATATTATCAAATCATAATAATAGACCACAAGATTTCATATTTCAATACACATCCCATACATAGAGATAAAAATAATTCATATGGTGAACACCTGGTAACCGAAATTAACAAGATGCATATATAAGAATATCCCCATCATTCCGGGATCCTCCTCCGGACATGATATAAATTTCGAAGTACTAAAGCATCCGGTACTTTGGATGGGGCTTGTTGGGCCCGATAGATCTATCTTTAGGATTCGCGTCAATTATGGTGTCTGTTCCCTAATTCTTATATTACCAGACTTTAATAAAAAGGGGCATATTCGATTTTGATAATTCAACCATAGAATGTAGTTTCAATTACTTGTGTCTATTTAGTCAAACATTTATAAAAGTGCATGTATTCTCAGTCCCAAAAATATAAAGGGTAAAAAGGCAAATGAAACTCACTTTCACAGATTTTTACTTCGTCGGGAAGTAAGACTTGGCCACTGGTTGATTCACAAACCTATAACAATATATACATATATATCAAAGTATGTTCAAAATATATTTACAAAACTTTTAATACATTTTGATGTTTTAAGTTTATTAAGTCAGCTATCCACGTTAGTAACCTAAAACTAGTTGTCCACAGTTAGATGTACAGAAATAAATTGATAAATATTATCTTGAATCAATCCACGACCCAGTGTATACGTATCTCAGTATTGATCACAACTCAAACTATATATATTTTGGAATCAACCTCAACCCTGTATAGCTAACTCCAACATTCACATATAGAGTGTCTATGGTTGTTTTGAAATATATATAGATGTGTCGACATGATAGGTCGAAACATTGTATACGTGTCTATGGTATCTCAAGATTACATAATATACAATACAAGTTGATTAAGTTATGGTTGGAATAGATTTGTTACCAATTTTCACGTAGCTAAAATGAGAAAAATTATCCAATCTTGTTTTACCCATAACTTCTTCATTTTAAATCCGTTTTGAGTGAATAAAATTGCTATGGTTTTATATTGAACTCTATTTTATGAATATAAACAGAAAAAGTATAGGTTTATAGTCAGAAAAATAAGTTACAAGTCGTTTTTGTAAAGGTAGTCATTTCAGTCGAAAGAACGACGTCTAGATGACCATTTTAGAAAACATACTTCCACTTTGAGTTTAACCATAATTTTTTGATATAGTTTCATGTTCATAATAAAAATCATTTTTCCAGAATAACAACTTTTAAATCAAATTGTATCATAGTTTTTAATTAACTAACCCAAAACAGCCCGCGGTGTTACTACGACGGCGTAAATCCGGTTTTACGGTGTTTTTCGTGTTCCGGGTTTTAAATCATTAAGTTAGCATATCATATAGATATAGAACATGTGTTTAGTTGATTTTAAAATTCAAGTTAGAAGGATTAACTTTTATTTGCGAACAAGTTTAGAATTAACTAAACTATGTTCTAGTGATTACAAGTTTAAACCTTCGAATAAGATAGCTTTATATGTATGAATCGAATTATGTTATGAACATCATTACTACCTCAAGTTCCTTGGATAAACCTACTAGAAATGAAAAAAATTGATCAAGCTTCAAAGGATCCTTGGATGGCTTGAAAGTTCTTGAAGCAGAATCATGACACGAAAACAATTTCAAGTAAGATTTCCACTCGAAATAAGATTGTTATAGTTATAGAAATTGAATTAAAGTTTGAATATGATTATTACCTTGTATTAGAAATATAACCTACTATAATTAACAAAGGTTTCTTGATCTTGGATGGTTTCTTGGAATGGATTTAGAAAACTTGGAAGTAAACTTGCAATCTTGGAAGTATTATTGATTTTATGAAACTAGAACTTTTGGAATTTATGAAGAACACTTAGAACTTGAAGATAGAACCTGAGAGAGATCAATTAGATGAAGAATATTGAAGAATGAGAGTGTTTGTAGGTGTTTTTGGTTGTTGGTGTATGGATTAGATATAAAGGATATGTAATTTTGTTTTCATGTAAATAAGTCATGAATGATTACTCATATTTTTGTAATTTTATGAGATATTTCATGCTAGTTGCCAAATGATGGTTCTTACATGTGTTAGGTGACTCACATGGGCTGATAAGAGCTGATCATTGGAGTGTATATACCAATAGTACATACATCTAAAAGCTGTGTATTTTACGAGTACGAATACGGGTGCATACGAGTAGAATTGTTGATGAAACTGAACGAGGATGTAATTGTAAGCATTTTTTTTAAGTAGAAGTATTTTGATAAGTGTCTTGAAGTCTTTCAAAAGTGTATGAATACATATTAAAACACTACATGTATATACATTTTAACTGAGTCGTTAAGTCATCGTTAGTCGTTACATGTAAGTGTTGTTTTGAAACCTTTAGGTTAACGATCTTGTTAAGTGTTGTTAACCCAATGGTTATAATATCAAATGAGATTTTAAATTATTATATTATCATGATATTATGATATATGAATATCTCTTAATATGATATATATACATTAAATGTCGTTACAACGATAATCGTTACATATATGTCTCGTTTCAAAATCATTAAGTTAGTAGTCTTGTTTTTACATATGTAGTTCATTGTTAATATACTTAATGATATGTTTACTTATCATAATATCATGTTAACTATATATATATCCATATATATGTCATCATATAGTTTTTACAAGTTTTAACGTTCATGAATCACCGGTCAACTTGGGTGGTAAATTGTCTATATGAAACCTATTTCAATTAATCAAGTCTTAACAAGTTTGATTGCTTAACATGTTGGAAACACTTAATCATGTAAATAACAATTTCATTTAATATATATATATAAACATGGAAAAGTTCGGGTCACTACAGTACCTACCCGTTAAATAAATTTCGTCCCGAAATTTTAAGCAGTTGGAGGTGTTGACGTATCTTCTGGAAATAAATACGGGTATTTCTTCTTTATCTGATCTTCTCGTTCCCAGGTGAAATCGGGTCCTCTACGAGCATTCCATTGAACCTTAACAATTGGTATCTTGTTTTGCTTAAGTCTTTTAACCTCACGATCCATTATTTCGACGGGTTCTTCGATAAATTGAAGTTTTTCGTGGATTTGGATTTCATTTAACGGAATAGTGAGATCTTCTTTAGCAAAACATTTCTTCAAATTCGAGACGTAGAAAGTGTTATGTACAGCCGCGAGTTGTTGAGGTAACTCAAGTCGGTAAGCTACTGGTCCGACACGATTAATAATCTTGAATGGTCCAATATACCTTGGATTTAATTTCCCTCGTTTACCAAATCGAACAACGCCTTTCTAAGGTGCAACTTTAAGCATGACCATCTCTCCAATTTCAAATTCTATATCTTTTCTTTTAATGTCAGCGTAACTCTTTTGTCGACTTTGGGCGGTTTTCAACCGTTGTTGAATTTGGATGATCTTCTCGGTAGTTTCTTGTATTATCTCTGGACCCGTAATCTGTCTATCCCCTACTTCAGTCCAACAAATCGGAAACCTGCACTTTCTACCATAAAGTGCTTCAAACGGCGCCATCTCAATGCTTGAATGGTAGCTGTTGTTGTTGGAAAATTCTGCTAACGGTAGATGTCGACCCCAACTGTTTCCGAAATCAATAACACATGCTCGTAGCATGTCTTCAAGCGTTTGTATCGTCCTTTCACTCTGCCCATCAGTTTGTGGATGATAGGCAGTACTCATGTCTAGACGAGTTCCTAATGCTTGCTGTAATGTCTGCCAGAATCTTGAAATAAATCTGCCATCCCTATCAGAGATAATAGAGATTGGTATTCCAAGTCTGGAGATGACTTCCTTCAAATACAGTCGTGCTAACTTCTCCATCTTGTTATCTTCTCTTATTGGCAGGAAGTGTGCTGATTTGGTGAGACGATCAACTATTACCCAAATAGTATCAAAACCACTTGCAGTCCTTGGCAATTTAGTGATGAAATCCATGGTAATGTTTTCCCATTTCCATTCCGGGATTTCGGGTTGTTGAAGTAGACCTGATGGTTTTTGATGCTCAGCTTTGACCTTAGAACACGTCAAACATTCTCCTACATATTTAGCAACATCGGCTTTCATACCCGGCCACCAAAAATGTTTCTTGAGATCCTTGTACATCTTCCCCGTTCTAGGATGTATTGAGTATCTGGTTTTATGAGCTTCTCTAAGTACCATTTCTCTCATATCACCAAATTTTGGTACCCAAATTCTTTTAGCCCTATACCGAGTTCCGTCTTCCCGAATATTAAGATGCTTCTCCGATCCTTTGGGTATTTCATCCTTTAAATTTCCCTCTTTCAAAACTCCTTGTTGCGCCTCCTTTATTTGAGTAGTAAGGTTAGTGTGAATCATTATATTCATAGATTTTACTCGAATGGGTTCTCTGTCCTTTCTGCTCAAGGCGTCGGCTACCACATTTGCCTTCCCCGGGTGGTAACGAATCTCAAAGTCGTAATCATTCAACAATTCAATCCACCTACGCTGCCTCATATTCAGTTGTTTCTGATTAAATATGTGTTGAAGACTTTTGTGGTCGGTATATATAATACTTTTGACCCCATATAAGTAGTGCCTCCAAGTCTTTAATGCAAAAATAACCGCGCCTAATTCCAAATCATGCGTCGTATAATTTTGTTCGTGAATCTTCAATTATCTAGACGCATAAGCAATCACCTTCGTTCGTTGCATTAATACACAACCGAGACCTTGCTTTGATGCGTCACAATAAATCACAAAATCATCATTCCCTTCAGGTAATGACAATATAGGTGCCGTAGTTAGCTTTTTCTTCAATAACTAAAACGCTTTCTCTTGTTCATCTTTCCATTCAAATTTCTTCCCTTTATGCGTTAATGCAGTCAAGGGTTTTGCTATTCTGGAAAAGTCTTGGATGAACCTTCTGTAGTAACCAGCTAGTCCTAAAAACTGGAATATGTGTTTCGGAGTTTTCGGGGTTTCCCACTTTTCAACAGTTTCTATCTTTGCCGGATCCACCTTAATACCTTCTTTGTTCACTATGTGACCGAGGAATTGAACTTCTTCCAACCAAAATGCACACTTTGAAAACTTAGCGTACAATTCTTCCTTCCTCAATACTTCTAACACCTTTCTCAAATGTTCACCGTGTTCTTGGTCATTCTTTGAGTAAATAAGTATGTCATCAATGAAAACAATGACAAACTTGTCAAGGTATGGTCCACACACTCGGTTCATAAGGTCCATGAACACAGCTGGTGCGTTAGTCAATCCAAATGGCATAACCATAAACTCGTAATGACCATAACGCGTCCTAAAAGCAGTCTTTGGAATATCATCTTCTTTTACCCGCATTTGATGATACCCGGAACGTAAGTCAATCTTTGAATAAACAGACGAGCCTTGTAGTTGATCAAATAAGTCGTCGATTCTCAGTAGTGGGTAGCGGTTCTTGATGGT